>NC_044244.1:117940700-118540700 GCF_003957555.1 Calypte anna | reverse complement strand
CCTGACATTTCAGTGCAAGCCAACTAACCAAATCTTCGGTTTCGGTAATTTGTGAAACCTAGAATAGGCAACAGTGGGAAAAAACAACCACCAGGAAACCTTTCAGTCAGAGCAAGAATCAAAGTAATATACCTTAGAATAATTACATATTTGAACTTCTGACAGTACCTGTTAAGACTGAATTAGTTCATTTTTTTTTTTGCCACAAATAAGAAAAATTAAAATATCATGTAACTATTATTTTAAAGCTCATTCCATTAAAATGAAACAATATTGTTATAAGGAAAAGTGATATTTAGTAGTCCATCTACTGACAATCTAAAACATTAGTTGAATATCTAAAAAAACTAAGGTGGCCAGTTCATCAGTTCATAATGATAAATAATTCAACCTGTTAAAAAACATTTTGATTTCATGTCTATTTTCTGCCCTAAAATAACAATGTATGAAACTGTAAGATACTTGACTGCTCTTGGGAAATACAACATACTTTAGTTCAGGTAGAAGCTTTAAGTTAACTAATATTTGAATGTTTCCTCGGGGTATAGTTCTATTCATCTTTTTTGCAGTACAAAATTGATTGAAGAAGTAATCATCACTGGCATACAATTCCTATTCCATTATATTTTTTTATTAACTACCTAAATGTGTTGATATAAGGGTTGAGGTATGCCACCTTCTAAATCAGGACAACAAAGTGATCCTGATTAAATATAATTTACAAATATTTTATTTCTATGAAAATCAATCATTTAAAAATAGCTTTTATGAATGCATTATTTTTACTTCTTACCAATATTTCACAATTTTGCTTCCTATAATGAACCACTCTTAAACTGTTCTCACCACTTCTACCTCTCAGCACGATACTTTTTTATTTTGTTTATGGTATGCTACCTAAATCAAGTCAACAGTTTATAAATCTTATGTAGATTATTAAAAGCAGAGATGGCACATTTCTCAGACAAATATAGAGTGAATACTCTCCATATACCTACTGCAGTAGCATATCTGAACAGCTGATTTGATCTGTAGCTAATAAGATGAAGGTATGCATAAAAATGAACAAGAGAGAGACGTGAGTACAAAGCTAAAATTCTCCGAATTCTCTGGCCTAATTTTGATGCCATTATAGAATTACTCTAATCTAGAGTTACTCTAGGTCACTATTAAAAACATAATGAGTGCACCAAAAAAATATGCTAAGGGAAAGAGACAATAAAAGACAATAAAAGCACACATATACTGTCATGCTCTTTTCACTTTCAGTTATTATGTAGGGGTTTTTTTGGGAAGAGTTGTCATTGAACAACACAAATATTCTTTTTCTCATAGGTTTGCCTAGAATTTCCCAGCTCTTTTTAAGGGTTAAAAACCCCTCTAATTTGTTTGACTGAATTGTATAGATTTCTTTTCACTTTTAATTGTTCCATAAAATGCAAAACATTTTTCACTGCAAACAGTAGGAAGCTTCCCTTGGGCACTTGCCACTTTTGAAAAGAGGCTTGTGGTTGCTTTTATTTTTTTGTGGTTGGGTTTTTTGTTTTTGTTGTTGTTGTTTTGTTTCTTCGTGTTGCCTTATATTTTTGGTTTCTTTTATGGCCATATTAATTCAGATGCTATTTATAACCTGATAAAACTGTAGTTGCTTTCCATTGAATCAATAAACCCAAAGTTGTTAAAATCCTCTTGGACTTCATTACTAGAAAACATCCATGTTCAGCAAAGCAGCACAGTGTGTGTTTAACATTATACATTTCCCTAAATACCAGTGAAGTCAATGGGGTTCATGGACACACTTAAAAATCATTACATGCCTAAGTTATTTTTTGCCCAAGGAATGCCAATTAGGACCTTAGTTCATTCCAGAAACATAATTACATCCAGAAGCAGAACTCTCTCCATATTTATGATTCACCAGACTAAATAATTATTTTCTTTGATATTTTGTTTTAAATATTTTTATCATTACCATTCAGATCTAGATTTCAGTGAAAAGCATCTAATCTTTTGGTAGCAATTGTTTTTTATATATATATATATAAATACAATTAGCAGTTGCTATCTGATCTTTATGTATCACTTGCATCCTCTGGACCATGATTTTCTTGATTTATTACATTGTCCCAAATGCTGAAAATTCTTCTCTTAGGAAGTAGTAATTCACTTCTGAGGAAACACCACATATTGTTTCCTGCTTGCATGCAGACTGGAAGTGGGCTTGGTAGAGGAGATGTACACAGCTGTAGGAAATCTGTCCTAAGATTCATCTCACTGAAATCTGAATATTTATATATTTAGTTTTAATAATAAAAAAATCAAAAACCTGAGTTTAATTGCATCAACAGCAAGTGAAATGCTATAAATGCAGTCATCTTTCATTGAAATCCAGGGAAAGTTTTCTAACTACTTTCTTTAGAGGTGAACCAGGTCTCATAATATCCTGCACACATACCAAGCAACTTGTGAAAACATCCTTGGAGCCAGACTCACGTTTTGTGCTTTGTGCTACACTTGAACAGCTTCTATTTGCTAGTGCTGCCTGAAAGAACTTGAAGAGGTTGTTTATGAATGTTATAATAGGATCTAAAATCTCATTATTCGCACAGCCAAATATAAGGTGAATTCTGGATAGAATAAAAATTAGTTGCTGTTGTAATTTACTGATATTAACACTCGCATTTTATTAATTCAATATCATTGTAGATAACTCTACTGCAGAATAGAAAGAATAAATTTTTCATGCTTCTGATTTCCATGTGTATGCTATGGTATTTACAGTCAAAGTGTGTTAATACTAGTTCAGAAAGGGACATTTCACTGTGACTTTTCAGTTTATTAACTGTTAATATTTTCCCTTTTTTTGTCCTAGCTCAGTAAGGAGAAAATATTCCACTGCTGCTTTTCATTAAAAGTTAACATTTTGCTTACCTACCAGTAATAGGAACAAAATACAATAGTTCATAAAATATGTTTCATTCCTAAAATTCCAAACTATATTTTTCGGGGGGGGGGGGGTGCAGGAGGGCTGTTTTTTGTTGTTGTTTGTTTGTTTGTTTGTTTTTTGGTTTTCTTTGTTTGATTGGTTGGTTTTGTTTGTGTTTTTTTTTTTCCCTGATATTTAATTTTTAATTCTTTCCTGGTCTCAAGAAGTACCACTGAAGTCTGGTGATGTTTTTGGTTTGAAAGCCTGAATCTGAAAAATGTTCATCCATTAAGAAGCTCAGGTCTAGACTCTTGTTCTATTCTCTACCACCAGAAGAGTATAAAACTTTGTTTTGTAAAAAAAAAAAAAAAAAAAAAAAAAGTAATAAATTCCTCTGAAAAACTTCTTCAATATGATTTGAATGTCCTATGGTAAATTTGGGTAATCTGGGACATTTAAACATCTGATTACACATAAACTGTTTTGCATAAATGATGTTGCATTGGTAAATGTTTGCAAGATGGGTACCACAGGGTATGTGGTCTTCAGTGGATTCATGTTAAAAAAAAAAAAGAAAAAAGAAAGATCTGTGTTTCATCAGAAAGCCCAAAGTCTTGGTTCAACATCATGTATCACCATTAAATGCATGAACCCATCTCCAAATTCCTTCATACTTCTGCTTTTTCACTTCTGCAGTATTTTATGAAGCAATATGATGTACATGGCCATAAGAACTCTTCCTTGAAGTATCTCTCTGGAACTAGCCCTTTGCCATGTAAATTCTACCAGACATAAGCTTTTGAAGACCCTGATGTTTGATAATGGTTTTCTATAGGAAAGCCGTGTTTAACTTTGCATACAAGGATAATAAACCTTATTGTCAACATCCAACATCTTAAAAAGTTTCCAAAAGGGAGTATCCTAATGCTGGATTGTCTTGTAACACCATCATAACTGATGATTTGGATGCCACTTGGTGTTTCTGCTTATGAAATATTTACCCAGGTTATTTACTTGCCCGTCTCTTCAGTCCTTTGCAAGAACATGATATAGCAATTGTAAAGAAGCACAGCAAACACATGCTCCTTTGCATAAGGTAGAGTATAATTTGGAGCTGCTATGGTAAGACTCATATGAATTCACAGCAATGTATGAAAACAATCTGTATTTTTTTATGTTTTGTTTTTCCTCACACTCTCCTAAATTCTATTTACCTGCCTCTCATAGCTAAATTTATAATAATTTGTAGTAATGTATGTTAGTCAGCTGACTAAAAGAAACTGAATGTGATACAGGAAATAAAATTTGTTTACTGAATCTTCCCATGTGGTTTCCAAGTATGTTTCAAATGTAAGTGAGCCAAAAGTATCAAAGATTCCATTGGAGGTCTACTTTGAAAATTATCATAGTCTGTTTAGCTTAGTGAAAATGTACGTCAAAAAGCATTTGAAACACTTTTGTTCTTTTATCATGCTGGATTGCTAATGTTATCTCTTGGACAATATCAGATTAAAAATTTAAGAGAAATAAAAACCAAATAAGCTGAGTCTTCAGCTAATCTGTGATCTTAAAGGAGATGACAGTTCATTTTTGTTCTTTGAGCCTAGCTGCCTAGCTGCAGTAGAGTGCTGTAGATAAATACACTGAAAAAAAACCCAACAAAAAAACCAACAACCCTCCCCACCCAAAAAAAAACCAACAAAAAAAACCCCTAAAAAACCCCACTGGTGAAAACATGTTATACAAATATATTATGTTGTTCATGTAGTTTTCCATCTAGAAGTGATTTTCTACAGCTGTCTGTGATCACCATATCTGAGAATCTGAGGTTTTTTTGCTTAAGATCACACATTGTTTTAAACGATTTAGAAGCTGGCATCAAAAAGTAATAGAAATCAAGGCTTAAGACAGTGTCATTTTAGTGGCTTCAGTCTGCACTGTTTTCAGCTACTTCTATCCTTATCAAAATTGAATTAGTTTTACTGAAATCTTATTGTTCAATTTTGCAGGAAAAAAAAGAAAAAAAAAAGGAATGTGAGAGAAAACATTCATTCTTTTGTTGGAACTTTAGGTAGAAATATACTGGTTTGATACCTGAAAAAAAAAATCAGTAATGTTTGCCTTACAAAGAGACTGAACCTTACTCAGGGAAGTTTTGAGGATGTACAAAAATAATAACATGCCCAGATGCTGCTAGGCCCATCCCAGGTGCCATCAGGGTGCCTAAAGCTTGTGTAGATGGCTGCACAAACCCAGAGGAGTGCAGAGGCACAGTGTCAAGCAGGTAGGGGAACCCACATCACAGATGCATAGGCAGGGATGGACACCCTGCTTGAGCACCTCCCAGGGCTGCCTCAGCAAAGCCTTATCACCAGTGTTCAGCCATGAAACCCATCAAGATGGGTCAGTGCTGGAGAACTTTTTGGATTGAGAAGTGTTTCTGCTTAGGGCTATAGACACATTATGGGATGAAGAGGATGAACATTCTGAGTTTGCACAAGTCTTATTAGGGGATGTTTATGGGAAGGATCAAAAAGCGGGGAAAGGAAGGGATCTAGGTGAGTTTGGAACATGCATAGGAAAATAGAGGTCCAGTTGCTAGAAAGCAGGGGCTGGTCACTGCACTTGTGTGGACCTGTTCACAACAGTCTATATTGTTGTCTTCTTCTAAAACTCTAGGTCCAATGCTTCTCTCACGCAGGGGCTTTCTTTTTTTTTTGTTTGTTTGTGTGTATGAATGCCTGACTGCCAGCATCTGGCAACAGATGAGTAGTCATACAGACCTTGCCTTCTCTGTAGGCAACAACTATAGTAATCAAGGGTCTGGTGTCAGCAGCAGGGCTGGGATGCTACATGGGAGGGCAGGTATTCCTGCGTGTCAGAAACTGAAGAGACCAGAATGGAGGACACAAAATGCCATCCATGAGTGTTGTATCAGGGGCCAGAGATCTGTGTGTACTGTCAGATCAAGCTGGACTAGCTAGGTATGTCTCTAAGTGAAAGTTCAGGGGGAAGTTGGCTATTAGAGACTGAGGGGCTTCTGGACATCTGTTGAGGAAGCCATAGGTCCTGGGGACCCCAAGTACCAAGACCAGTCTGTGTATCTGTGCAACAGAGTCTGCACCACCAGCTGGAGTGGGTCTATGGCTGTTGAGGCTCTTGAGCCAGGTCCCAGCAGCTGGGGAGGTGAAGGGGCCAGGGAGCTCTTGGAAAGACTGTTGGAGAATCTTTGGAAGAAAATGGACATGTGAGCAATCCTGACTATTTAGCTTTAGCCAGAGTGAGCTAAGGGCCTTGAGGCCCAGCTGCAAGGTTATTAAAAGATCAGCTATGGGCAAAAATAAGGAAGTTGGCAGCAGAAAAGAAGAATAACAGGATGGGAAAGCATTGCATAGACAGCACATAAAGAGTTGTATTTAACCGGTTAGATAGTGCCCTGTGGCATATGAAGAATGTGTTGTACCAATCAGCAATATGCTTATCAGCCTGAATGTGTATAAAAGGGCTATTTGCTGCTCTCAATAAACAGCAATACTTCGATTATATTAATCTGCTTGTTGTCCACTGTGCTCTTCCTTACAAAAGACCATGTGTCTGAGCACGGCTGCCAAGAGCAGCCACATTATACATATGTGTGTGTGTGTGTTCCCACCAACAGCCCTTCATCTGGATCAGCCATAGCAGAGAACACGATGAGGCCATTGGTGCTGTTTCTCTTAATGTATGTGCTGAGTTTGCCTGTCTATTCACGTTGATGCCTGTGGACTGTAGTAGTGTAAATACATATATATATTGTGTATAATGGGAGCTGCCTGTTGGTAACACTCCCACATCCTCCCTATTGGAGGGACTGGGGGACTGCTGCAGCAGCTGTTGTTGTTGGCTCTGCCAGGCTGGGAGGAATTCAGACCACAGTGATCACTGCAGGAGGAGGAGTCAGTGGGGCTCAAAAGCCTACCAGATTTAGGTACCACCTAATGCATCCCTGATTTAATTTTTAAAATATGCAAGTATATCTCTTCTTGAGTTATCCAGGAGTGTATCAGGGCTCAGCCAATGTATAAACCTCCCTTCCCCCCCCAAAAAAAAATACCCCAGGAAGAACTCTAGGCATCAATTCTGAGCTTATTTCACCTCATGTATTCCTTTCTAGCTACCAAAAATGCCTGATGTTTTAACAGTGAGCATATCACAGAAGCTGGCAATGAGAATCCCATTTGTACTGTGAGTCAGCTTCCTACTGCAATTGTTATGCTCCGTTTGCTGCAGCTGTATTGTAATTTAGTGCTGTAGTTTTTCAATGATTGCTGTATCACTCTGCTAAATCCCATGCAATGTCAACTGACTTCATTTATGTAAATTTGGTATTAAACATTAAATGCCCTAGGTATGGGATATTTGAAAAACCTGGTCAGAGGGTGTTGAACTCTGACACCTCTGTCAAATAGTACATTTCTTCTCATCCTTTTGTAGTTCTTCTTAACTAAGTTCAAGTTCTGTAAAGAAAAAAACCCACATTGTATTTATTTGTATAAGTTCAGTGCAAACTTGCTTCTGCTGTTCATTTCTTGTAAGCTCCCTTGTGACTGACTAAGGTCATCTAAGTAAGGTGATAGTAAGCTTTCCATTATGATGCAGTCATGGCATAGGAACTGCCAGCGCAGAGCTGTGTATCTGCCTTTTTCACTGAGAAAAGACACTTTTGTCTCTGCTGAGTACACTGGAGAGGCTCATATGAGATGACTACATAATGTAGACTCTGCACAAATGCTTTCTTTTCCCCTGCTTCATGGCTGTAATAAGTTAAACAAATCTCTGCTAGCTTGGAAGCTTCACCCACTTTTAATTTACAGCCACCTCTAGGAAGGCAGCATACACAATGATGGTGAGTTCAAGCACAAGGTCTGGGTAACCGAAAAGATATTGTGTATAGGAGATAAATATGGGGACATATTACTTCACTGGGTTGGTGTGTAGTCAAAAATACAAGCTACTAGAGGATAGATTTAAAGGTTCTGTAGACAACAGCATATAGAGTGGTCTAAAAGTGGTAGTGTGAGTGAAGGGAGTGAAGAATGCAAGATAATCTTCAGTAGTACCTATTAGCTTCAGAAAGCTCACTGTTCACAAGTTTATTTAGGGAAAGAAGGGTGGTGGTAATATTCTAGATGTTTGGAAGAGAGACATATTTTTCTAATTAATGAGGAATATGCATCTGAGAAGTATGTATTTCTTTATCTTTAGTCCTGAAGTGGTTGGTATTCTGAAGTTTATATTCTAATTATGTTAAATCAAGCCTTCTCTTATCAGGCTGAATGGCCCCCATGCTCTCAGCCTATCTTCATAGCACAGGTGCTCCATCCATCTTTGGCTCCATTCCAGGTCATCTTTGTGGCCCTTCTCAGGACCCTCTCCAACAGGTCTGTATCTTTCCTCTGCTGGAGGGTCCAAAGTGGTACACAGCATTCCAGGCATCATCTCCGAGTAGAGGGACAGAGTCACCTCCCTGGCCCTACTGGCCAAACCTCTTTTGATGTAGCCTAGGATGTGCTTGGCCTCTGGGCTGTGAGTGCACACTGGAAGCTTGTGTCGAGCTTCTCATTTACTAGAACCCCCATGTCCTTTTCTTCAGGGCTGCTCTCTATCCATCCTTCCCCCAGCCTGTACCTATGTCTGGGGTTGTGCCAACCAAGGCACAGGACCTTGCACTTGGCCACGTTGAACTTCATTAGGTTGGCCTGGGCCCACCTCTCCAGCCTTTCAAGGTCCCTCTGGATGGCCTGACTTCCCTCTAAGGTGTCAATCATATCACACAACTTGGCAGCCTCAGCAAACTTGCTGAGGATACACTCTATCCCACTGTCTATATTTCACTGATGTTAAACAACACTGGTCCCAATACTGACCCCTGAGGAACACCATTCATCACTTGCCTTCACTTGGACACTGAGACATTGACCACAACTCTCTAGATGAAGCCATCTGGCCAATTACTTATCTTCTGGCTGGTCCATCTGTTAAATTCACGTCTTGTCAAATTTTGGAGACCAGGATGCCATGTGGGACAGTATCAAAATCTTATTTGTGACACTGCCTCATCATGACAGATTTGCAAGGTGACCCTTGACACTGGCCTGGCTATTCTGATAGCGTCCTGTCCCACAGCCCACCCACTGTCTTCCTTGGACCTAACAAGAACCTTACTGGAACCCATGCAAAACAAGCAGGGCAATTCTCCTACCCAGAAAGGAAATTGTTTTACATTTGTGAAAGGCAGATGTTAAATTCTAGCTAGAGACACCAGTATGTCCTGACTTCGGGGGTGTCCTGTTAAGCTACTGAGACACAAACCGCTGGGCAGTGCCAAAGCTGGCGCACCCACATCCCATAAACAGAGGAGTTTCTCAGTCTCCATAAAGCTTAGAAGTGTCAAGAAAAGGTGAACAAAGCTCCTCTCCCTCCCTACGGTGAAAAGATCCTTCTGTAGGGAGGCATCTGCTGCTGGCTCACACGTCTTGCTAAATTCAGCAATAGTCTAGCTGCAAAGCTGTGAAGAGTCCCCAGCCTGTCCTTTCCTGTTTCAGGGACTAAAATTACTTATTACTGTTCTTCATAATAATAGCATGTTATTATAGGAAATAAGAACATAAAGGATTCATTCACGCAGCCAGAAAAAAAAATGTTGGAATACTGATGTAGACATAAAGAAGAGATTGTACATTTCAAAAGCTTTTCCCAGCTGTGTACACCTAAAGAAAGACATTCTTAATACATACTGCTATTGATAGAGTGATAACAAGAATCATTACTGTCTGAGAAGCTGAAACCTGACACCTATCCTATAAAATACAGCTAGCAGGCTATGAGCAGAAGGAAAGATGTCCTTCCCCTTCTGGCACATTCAGGAGCCTCACAAACCAAGAGTCACTTCATCCCAAGTAGCACTGGAGGTATTTAGACATCAGAACTGCTCAGTGCCAGCTACCTTAATACATAAAAAGGAAAGCTGGGTCTGTAACTAGAATTTCTTTTTAAGGACTCCAGAAAGGGCTGCTTCTAAATATGAATCTTGATATAGATTTATGTCAAAGTTCAAACTAGTCAAGTAATCTGGGCAGTTGGAACCAGCTATTCCAAGATTTCAGTTAGTGCCTCAACCACAAAAATTAGGATGGTTTGCTTATATTTGCCTGATGGGCTACCTAGGTTTCTTTTGAAGAGATGAGATGGTCTTTTAAATGGAAAATAAATTTTTAAAAATATATTTTTTTGCATAATTATAGAATTATCTTAACTTTTAAAATGTGTTCTGAACTAAAGGAAAGTGAAAAGAGTTTGTTACTTTCAGGACTGTTTGTTCACGTGATGCTCATTTCATATGAAAAAACAAAAGAAAACGTTAAAAAGTAGAGGGAATGAATGGGAATGAAATGAAAACAAAAAAGAGTTTTAACATTTTCTTAAGTGATTAAAGAAATTGAAATTATTCAATGTAAACTCCTAGAAAAATTTCAATTATTGTTCAAGATTTCAATAGAAATCCTCTTCTTTTCTTTTCACAGTAATGATATCTGAGTAGTTGTCATTTTGGAACTTTAAAAGTAAAGTTGATTGGGAAAGTGTTATTTTCTATTTCACTTCAACTCATTCACTATTTTGACTTTTACCAGATCCTTTCATCTTAGGAATATAAAATCATAAAATATCTCATTTGAGTCACTTTGATAGAATGAAAATGAACAGGTTCTGATTCAATAGGACACTTATCTATCTGTTTTATCTGTGCTTTCTCACTGGGAAATTTCAAGCTTATCAAGTTTATGGCTAGTGAGTTGCAAATGTTGAATTCTGGGTGAATTAAACTGGTCACTTAGATAATATTTTTTCAAAGTATTGTCTTTTTACCACCAAAACTTGGTTAGAAACTTCAGAGATGCCAAAGGTAATACATTGCCTGCAGGTTCAGCGTGATATTTGTTATGTCTTACAGTGGGATCTGGTTAAACATTTGAGGTTATAGGTGCTAATGCAAGCCCTGAGCCCGGTTGTTAGTGGTGCTGTGGATAGGGTTCCATGGGAGGATGAGGACTAGCAGGAGTTTTTAGTGGTCACTCTTTGCATTTGGGAGCCAGGTCCAGATATTTCAAACTTTGAAGCCCAAATGGGAGAGTGACTGAGGGGATGAATGTTTGACATTTTACTGACGTTTGACTTGAGCCTTTGCATTGAATAAAAAGACATCTCAACTATTTTATTCTTAATTTTCCTATGGGTATTTTTCTCTGTTGCTTTGGAAAAATAATATATACATTCAAAATACTGATAATTTTGCCTAGAAGATAAATCCTGCAATCAACAGGAACAGAAAGACAACCAGAATGTGTGCATCCAGACAACAGCATCCAAAGGGAGGCTAAAGAAACGATCTAGAGTGGGGAAGGAACATCCTTTACTCTGATTATGGAACAAGTAATTCCCACTGGTTCAGAATAACCTGTGCCTTTTCTAGAAAGAAAAGGTAATAATTTCCATGCCTATATTTAAAAATTTAACATTTTCTTTATCACTGATGGGTCTGAAAAAAACATTTCCCAATAAAGGGTGGAAAACTGCAGCAGAACAACAGAAGTTTCTCTTCCCGAAAACTCGCACAAAAGAGATCTTCACTTTGCTCTCAGTCTCATTCCTCCTATTAACATAGCAAAGAAACATTTTCTCATTTTCAGCACCTTAAAAGAAATAATATTTTAGAAGAAAATGTATTAGTCTATGAGATCCGTGAATGGCAGTGGTGAATTGCTGGTGGTGAACTGGCAATGCTCAGTTAGCAGTGCTGAGCTGGGGATGAAAAGTTGGCGGTGGCCATTTGGCCATTTGGCTGTGCTGAATTGGCAGCTGTTGAGTTGCCAGTGGTGAATGGGTGGTGGTGAGTTGGTGGTGATGAATTGACGGTGGCGAGTTGGCATTGGTCATTTGGCAGTGGGAAATTGGCATTGGTCAGTTGGCATTGCTGAATTGGTGGTGGCAAGGGGACAAACATTTGAGGTTTTAGGTGCTGAAGCAAGCCCAGAGCCCAGTTGCTGGTCATGCTGTGCTTGTCCAGAAAAGTTGTGCAGTGTCCATCCTTGGAGATATAAAAATGCTGTCTGGAAATAGTCCAGGAAAACTGGTCTAGGTGAACCTGGTTGAGTAGGGGCAATTGGACCAGATTACATCCAGAGGTCCTTTCCAACCTCAACTGTTCTGTGGTTCTGTAAAGGTAGACTGGAATTGATGGCAATAAAAGTAATAGTATCTGTTCTGATCAGATTCTGCCCCCACCCCCATATTCTTATCCATGGACACTCAATATTAGTCTCTTTTTTGGGAGGGCGGGGGGTGGTTTTAAGGGGGAATAATTCACTATTCTTTAACTTAGGCGTTAAAACAAAGGAAAACTAATACAGTAGTCTAGAAAGTCAGGCCTGTATGTTCTTAACAGGAAATTTATTAGCATTTTGTGCCTTTAATGATTAATTGTTACTCAGAACAAATATCCCATTGAAGACACTGTAAAGGGAATAAGATCTGGCTTTAACTTTGTTAGAGTATCTCTGTAAAAAACTCTAAACTCTATCATCTTGTCTTTTATTTATTTTTTTTTCCTCCATTTATTACTCTCTTTCTTGCAATAGCCTCTTTTCCAGTACTGTTTCTAAGGGAACTATCATCCGTTGAATTCCTACAGTATCTAGAGCATATCTAAAGGATTTATTTCTTTCCACAGATGTGAAGATAATTTAACATAATATTTTTTCCTTTTTATTGTGGATGTATGTTCTGCAATTCTAAGTTTCATCTGCTCAGAGCAGAGATACTTCCCTACCCTAGATAAGTAAATGTCATCTTATTTCAGAGTAGTCTACTGCTGTACCACTCAACATTCCCATGAGATACGCTAGGTGGAAGAGGTACAGGGATATGTTTTGAAGTAAGACAGATATCTAAAAGTATGAATAAATTCCTAAGGTTATTATGACTCTTACAGATAAAAGAAAGAAGGAAATTTGCAAATTGTATTTTAAAGTCATAATCACTCCAAGGAAAGCTCTAATGTTTATGAATAACAGAATCTTTTCTCTTACTAAGTAAGGTGAAATAATAGCTACAAGGAAACCTGAAACCTCTTTTGTCTCAGTCTTCTGGTCTTTTACCTATCCTTTTCACATGTGTTCCCATAGCCCTTAGGCACTTAATCATTCTGTTCTACATAACTTGCCTACAAATGCAGTCTTTTATTCCTATAGTCTCCTTCTTGAAAATTACATATTATTCGCATATTATTTCCATTTAATCAAAGAACATGTTCACATATGACAATAGGAGCATCAATTTAATTAATTTTTTATCTTCCAAAATTTCATGAGCCTTCTTTCTCCAAGACTTGTTTCTCTATGAATGAATGAACAAACTGTATTTCATTTAAGCTATTACAGGACACTATTTCTGTTAATCCAATTGGCCAGCTCATTTCTTTCAAAGGCTGACAATACAACAGGTGACAACCACAGGAGCCTAAGGAAAGGTTATCAAGTACTTAATCCAGGGGCCTGTGATCCCTTGAAAGCTTTTAATCTATGTGGCAAACTGAGTCTTATGTATTAAATAAAAGGTGAAGGAAATTAATGTACTGTACAACAGCTCCATGTTGCCCTATAGAAAATTTTAAGAAACATGAATCAAAGGTCCACATATTTATTTATTTTGATATGTGAGACTAATTTTTGTAGGAATCCCCAAAACTGTGTAACACTGAGGTATACTGATATTTTAATTTATTTATTTTTTAATTTATTTTTCTGAAAAAATAAGGGGATGTAACTGATGCAGGAAGAAAAATAATTGTCTTGATATTAAAGATTTTCCATTCTTTTATTACAATGAAATCGGGAGTATTTAAAAGTGTTCAGAGTGGTTTATCTGTCACCATACCCACAGTAGTGATCTATGTCTTATAATAAGAGGCCCACTGCTCTTACCTACCTACAAGTACAAGCAGTGTACCTTGCAGTAACCAGTGACAGCCTGATGAGAGGAGACTACGATGTGCAGATAGGGAATGAAAACCTCCTCTGAGGGGTTTTATTCTCACACCATGCTCTTAGAGAACATGATGGTGCTGATCTTCTGTCACTGCTGTTACAGACTGGTAAGTAAATATACTATTTGTAAAGTTTTAATCATAAAGTACTAAATACTAGGTCTTTTTCCTCTCCTACTAGAGGGAAGCTAATGCAGATAGCAGAATCTGCCCTCTGTTCTCACTGGTAGTGGGTGGCACACTTTGGGATCTAGTGGTTCTAGGGAGCTTTCTGGTAGGCAGGATTATCTGTGCACAAAGCAAGTATATAAGGAATACATTTTGTGTAGAAAATACCCAGACAACGTATCTTCAAATCTCATGTGTGGAAAAATCAACCTGCACATTTCCTTCTATTTGCTAATGCTAAAATAAATTGATGGGGAAAAAAAAAAGCAACAACAAAACAGAACAAAGAGAACAAGTCATTATCCTTATAGCTAAAGTGTTAAAAAAGACTCAAAACTCTTGTAAGTAGTTGAACTCAATAAAGAGTTTTTACAGATTTTTCTATTTAGGAAATAACTCGTAATTACTGTAGAGATGGAAGTTGCATCCATTTTTTATCTACTGGATGGTGTTTTTATGGTCATGGGAAATAGATTGCAATCTTACTTACCTGATGGAGTCTGAACTCAGTTTTCCACCTAACATTTTCATCCATCATGACACTGGGAGTTCTTCTGCCTATCAATAGCAGCTTTTGTTTTATAGACAATTTTAGCAGATCTATTCAACCATGTCCTATATAATTTGTCTAATCAAGTGGTATTCTACAATAACTCATAATTATAAAAAACAAATACTCTAAATATCCAATGTTAACAAAACATAGAAAAAGACACTTTACATGTAAAATATTTCCTGAACACTTAGATTTCACACAAAAGTCTCCAGGACTTGGAGACAACTACCTTTGTTGATCGGATCACAGAACTTCAGGCAGAAGACAACTAAACTGCAGAGTGCAGCTGTATACTGCTTTTATTATCTATTCTGGATCTGAGAGGGAGGTGAGAATCCCCAAAATATCAAGGACTGTAATCATCATGATCATCATTAGTCATTACTCACCAGCTGCACACAAACACGCAGACTTCTTCCCTTATGGTATCTGATAAAGCCCTAACAAATACATCATGTTGATTTGGTAATTGGAGAGATTAAGAGGGAGAAAATAGTATCATTCCAGTCTGCTTAAATATGGGGTGTTGGATTTACCTTAGGAGGAAAACCAGAGTTAATAGTTATGGGTTCATTTCTATGCAGTGGAAAAATTACTGGGTGGTACATCTTACAGGAAGTATGCAGACAAATTGCACTTTTATTTGACATATTCTTTTCTTTTTAAAATGTTCATGATCCGAGGGAAATCTCAGTGAAATAATGTTAACTGCAGGGAAAATATTTTAGAAAACTGCAAATTTTCTCTTAAGAGAAAAGTTATGAGGGCTGTATACAACAGCCACAAGACAAGGATGAAGTTAGAGTTCATTTACTCCGAAGTAAAAACTGAAATTAAATTTGTAAGATAAATTACATATAAGCAACTAAAAATAATTTATAACATTTCATTTTAATATATTCAAGCAAGAAAGAAAGCACTTACGAACAGACAGAAATTCACACTTTTCTGTGTGGATTGTTAGAGGAATGAAAAAGGAAATGCTATCTTGGAAAAATGACATTGAAAAAAGAAGTTTAATCTGCCTTTGACACGCATAGTTGCATAATCTGCATTTGTCTGGTAACATGATAAAACTGAAAGTAACACAGTATTAGAACATAAAGAAAATAAAGTTGGTTGTTTAGGGTTTTTTATTTGTTTTTTTCTTTTTTGGGGTTTTAGGTTTTTTTGCTATTGCTTTGTTTTGTTTTGTTTTGTTTTGTTTCCTCTCTCAAACTAAATAAAATAGCAAGCAGTTATGGAAGAATCTTAGTTATTGTTTTTCATTTAGAATTTCTATTGATCTGTGGAAAAGGGAGGAGGCAATGCTGTTTCTCTCCATGACAGAAGGTCCTTCCAAGGACACAAATTTGGATGCTGAGCCTCACCATCTGAACCAGTGGTGTATTTAATGAAAAGTCTGTCTAAACCAAAAATTATCTTTGAATTTAATGTGAACGCTATCAAAAATAGTCTTTAGAAACAGACAATTGTTAAACAACTGCTAAGATTATATTCATCTGTCATACTTTTTTAGGAAATTTAGCATGATTTTATGAATCTACAATGGCAAAAAATATTCTATTGATTTAAAGTACTCAAAAACCCCATTGTAATATTTGTGGAATTGTACTCAGGTATATCTCTGATTTGTATTTATTTTCTTGTTTCTTTAAAGAGCTGAGGGGTTTACGTGTAAAATGGGGGACAGAGAAGAAGAACTTACACTTTCTAATAGTATGTTGCCTAGCCGAAATATGGGTGCCTGAGCTGGAACTATCAATAAAAAAAAAAAAAAAAAAAAAGAAATAGAATTGCAGCCTGAGCCTCTTGGTAATGCATTCAATGACTCTGGGATGAAGAGGCACAGTCTGGGAAAGGTAACATATAATTTAGGTGTCCTTGGAAAGGTTTTACCAGGTCCGTGGGCTGAGGCTGCACTCTGATGATTATGTGACTGTTAAATAATGTGTTGTGACTAGGGAGAAAGTACTATGGTGATGATGAGTGGGGTTGGTACTGGAAAGTTAGATGGGAAGTTGATTCACAGGATGATGGTACTGAGCTATTTAACATTTTTATTATTACCTTTTAGAACTGAATTGCTGACTACCCTGGAGAGGTAGGCTTTGGTTCATTCTGATGTGGTTACTTCTCACCTGTGAAGTGCTTTCACAGGTCTCTTCCTCATCTTTGGTTTCTCTTTTTCATTTCCATCTCTTTTGCATTAGTTAACTTCTCTTTCTGGGCACAAGAAATCCTGACTTGCTTGTGTTGAGTGATCACTTATATTCCTCAGAATGGAAAATATTTCCATTGTCACTTTTCCTCACACCATTTGCCTCCAACATTATGAGTTATATAATCATCTTAGAAAGCTGGGGAAACTTTCAAATTAGATGAACACCAATCTTTTGTTGAGGCACAGAGAGTGGAAGGAATGGGCTGCTTCTCTTTTATTAACAACAGTTCAGTTTGATTTGAGGGAAGGAGGCCAGCCTTATCATTGCTATAATTTATTTAAAGCATATTGGAAAGCATGGATTCTAATATTCATGAAGTCACTTTCTTCAAAAGAATGTCACAACAATCAGAGAAAAGGAGTAAAGCAGCCTCCATCAGGTATAAGATATTTTCAGTAAGACATTTTTGGGGTATTAGAAATGTGGTTTGCTTGAAGACACAATTGGGTACCTTTGCAACAATATGTCAACTCTGCTGACTAGGATTTTACCTCCATAATGGAATTTCCTGGTCAAAATAAGAGAATATCCCAGAACTTAAAAGCACAGACCAACCAATAGCCTAATGGTGGCTGTTGTGTCCTAATAGACAAGTGAATTAAATTTTTGCTGAACTGGATTACTGACTTGAAAATAAGCCTTACCCACCCTAGTGGCTGTCGTGTTAGATGATCAGGGGTTCTGAAGAGGAGTTAGTACAGTCCTTTTTATGAAAGCTTTTTCATTTTTGTATAATTGTTTAACAACTAATTAAAGAGGGACTTCATCCCACACATCAGGAAAGTAATTGCAATCAATCTGTATCATACCCTGTTCATATTTCTCAGTCTCCCTTACTAAGACATTCCACTTTTTTTTTACAAACTTTTCTTGCCTTTTGGGGTTTTATTCACATAAAATTTAGAAACAGGTCATAACCACTGAAAATGAGGCAAAAAGAGAAGGATATTTAGGAGCTCTGCAAGATTGTCAGCCACATACTTTAACTGTTAAAATCTGTTCTTTGTTTTCATCTTTCTTAAAACTATATGCAGCAGCATAAGAGATCTTTTTACACTTTGCTCTCCGATCTTCCGTATACATAAGGGAGACAAAAAACACCCCTTATCTCAGTCTTATGAGAGCTCAGAGTTACATCCACCTTTAGTGCAGAGTCTCAATTCCTGCATACTACCTTCCTCCTCACCAAATAAACTTGGCAACTCTGACAAGAAATATGTCTTTCCATAAGGTCACTATTTAACTCAGTTTACAATGAAGTCTCTGCAATTTCATGGTAGATCATTCTATGGATTCTTGGAAGCACAACAACTTTTAGAGTGACAGATATTCAAGGGATTTGACATCAATTTTTTTTTTTCTTTTGCAGTGTCCAGGGGTGTAGCATGAGAGCTATATCTCAGAATATTTAGAGTTTTTATCTCTGAAAATATAAGGGGAAAATAATTGAATGTATAATGTGTAAGAAAGAATAAGGTTATCATTAAGACTGCTTACTGCTCTTTTCTATCTTGAGGTGAAATAGATATTATTTGTTTGCATTTTTAAAGACTTCTTTTCTTGTTGCTTATTCTTGGACACCACACAGTGATACAACGCTCAGGTAATTTTCTCCCTCTTCTTCCTTAAAGTCTGTTGAATCATGTTTCTATTTTGAACTCTAATTAGCACATCCCTTGCTTAAGACCTTTTCATGCTTTTCCTGTTTGTAATATTTAAAAGGTTTAATTTGAAATAGACTTTGCAGACAGTCTATTGGAAAGTCTAAATACATCAAAAAACTGATTTGATAATAGGGTTGCTAAGACTTCTCAAAAGTCTACTTTATTAGAATTAGGGAAGCCACTAAAAGAATGTATTTTTTTCTTTCACCATTCAAACTACACAGAAACAGGATGGGATTTAGTCCTTTAACCTTATTAATAGAATCAAGTCTAAAAAAAATGCCACAGAAAACATCTTTTCTAGCTAATGACAAAAATACATCTTTCCACCACTGGACCAAACATTCCTGTTCAACAGACTCCCTCATCCACACATCGACAGCTTCAAATCTGGATTTTCATTATCTACCTGATTTTTTTTTTTTTTTTTTTTTTTTGAGGTATTGCATTTTGCTGTCAGAACGCACATTTTATGGCATCACATAGATCAGCTCTGGATAAAAGACAGCAGCCTTCCCCTCCAAAGTTAACAAAATAATTCAGGGATGATGCAGTGCCTTGTCATGACAGTACAGCACAGGTCATTTTTACCATTTGTCACCAGTAAAGGTAGGCACCCCAGCATGGTGTTCTCATTTGTCTCTGGTAGTGAGTATCACCTTTGTGCAGCAGAATTTCAGAATACCATTAAAAAATCATTAGAACCCCAGCTGGGACATTGTGAACCCATGCTTCGCCCAAAGTAGTTTTCCTGAGGTCTCACAAAGATGAGAGCAGCAATATCAGTAATGTATATAAACTGCTGTGCCATGCCATCTACATTATTATTGTGGATCGGTTCAACTCAATACTTCTTTCAGTCTGTCTGTGGGCACAAAGTGAGCTACCTTTAGAATCATCCGGAGGGGAAACTGTGCAAAGATACTTTATGTGGATCTGCGTCAGTACCATGTTGTTCATTTGACATAAGGCATTTAATTTTGAAACACTTTAATGCCCCAAACCTTAGTGCTTACTTTGAGCACTCTAATACCTACAAAATCCATGAGTCTGTCTTTCCTATTTGAAACAGTCTAAGATGTTCTTTATTAAAGCTGCACAGCAGATTTCTTTATAATAGTCAATGCTTTATCATAGAATCATAGAATCATAGAACTCTTCATTTACATATGCAGTTTTAACTAAAAATAAAGCAGTGAAACATGTAGATTGGATAGCCAGTGAGATAAATTATTGAAATAAAAAACTGCTGTAGGACATGTATTATGTATTTTACAGGTAAGAAGCAATTTTTTTCTCTCAGTCTGAAATCTTTCATTTTCTGACCAGACCAACTTCTTAGTCTGTTTCACAGTGAAATTCTTCTGAATGGCTCAATATCAACCAGGTGAAAAAAAAATAATAGTTTTTCTATACAGAAAACCTGAAGAGTTTTATGTGCATGTATCACATGGCAAAGCTATTATGATGACATGTGTTTCTTACTCAAGGCAGACAGGAGAGCATCACCCCAAGAACCCATTTCAGCATTCTTCCTTAGCATAGACTGACTCCTTTCTTATGAAAAGAAATTGACATGATCTCAGCAAGGAACCTGAAATTTGTATTACATTTAGAGCCACATAAGATGCTTCCCATATAATCTTAAGGAACTGTGACACTTTGTCTGTCAGCCAGGCTACTTGTTTGAAGAATAAAAGTTCTGCACAGCCTTCCTATAAACTGGTGGCTTTAGTTTTCCTGGAAAAATAAAACACCAAATTATAGGCCATGAAACACAGATTTGTCTAGGAAAGAAGTAACTGTATGAAAACTATGGCCTCTTATAGCTGTGAGCTCAGAGTAATGAATTTTATGTTCAAATCCCAACTCAAAGACCTTGTAAGAATTTTGGCTGGGGAATGTCAACCCATTTACCACCATGAGGACTCTGGAGACATACCCATTATCAGGATAACAGATAAGCAGGACTACTCATGCTTGTCAGCATTATATATGATATCAAGGCTGACACATATCATGAAAGGGGGCCATACCTCTGTATGACTGATCCCTACAGATGACAAACAAATTTACAGCTTTTGCTGACATGCAGCCTCGGTCCTCTTACAGTTTTCATAATTCTGCAGGTTACTATTAAGGTCAAGTTTCCTACTACTTCCTCAAGGAAGGACTCCTACATAAACAATACTTTAAAGGGTTGTAAGGGATATATCTTCCATTCCTCTTTGGTCCCTCTGTAGGTCTCATAATGTTCCCTCTGGTGTGTGCTTCCACTGACCTCATTGATGAGAACATCCATAAAAATGGGGTGATCAGGATAACAAAAGATTTCAGGAGGTACTTTTGGAAGCATCCTAGGATAGTTATTTACATGGGTCCTGAATATGGCACTGCATTTTCTACATTTTTAAAAATTGTGTCACTAACCTTCTTAGAACATTCTATCCTTTTATCCATGCTCTGTGTCAAATTTGCTGAAATTCTTGTGTGATTTCAGCTATGAGTACTTTTTCTTTCTTTCCGCTTCTATCCAAAGTGTCTGAAAATATTTTTGCTTCCTTAGTGAAGAACAGCACAGGAAAATGATGACAAATAAAGAAGGATTAGAAGCAGAAATGAAGTAAATATTAAAAGCAAGTTACCTTGTGGTTTTGGTTTGTTGTTTGGGATTTTTGTTTTTGTTTTGTTTTTCTACTATTTTCTGGTAGTGCCAAATACCAGGAAAGAATTAAAAAGAGAGTGAAGTTATTTACAATTTTGATGAAGGGACAGGTGTTGAAAACCTTATGTATGATTGGAAGATTGATTTGGTCTAGGCAACTAGTGACTTCTACCTAGTATACTGAGCAATGAAATGGTAATGCACAGCTCAGCAAGAGCCTCAGGGCTCAGCTCTTCTCCTGACTGGCACTGATTAACCTCTATGATGTGCTGTGGGTCTGTGCTTTGCCTCCCAAGAGCTACTTGAAGAACAAGAGTGATATTGAAAAAAATGAAAATAAATATGAATTTATTATAAATATGGGTTTATTTTCAGCTTTTTCAGAAAAAAAAAGGCGGGGGTAGAGTTCCATTATGGGTATAATATGTATCCAAAATGAAATCAGGTGCTTCTAATGTTACTGAAGAGAGATATAAACTGTTTCCTGTTAGGGTACTTGTGGCACTCGTATCACAGAAGCAATAACAAGGAGTACAGGAACTGCATGCAGCTTCCAGTCCCAGCCTCTGCCAGGTTAAGCGTGTTCATTTATCTGAGAGCAGGATTTAGGCTGCCTGCCTTTCTCATGTTTTCTATCATAAAGATTCTGAATACTCATTAGGACTAAGTCTTTAAGAGAAAGCGAGTGACCAGACCCTCTATTTCCATGTAAAATACACAAGACACTATTTTAAAATGTTTGTCATATTTCCATTTTGTTTCTGCAGTATTTTGTGGTTGTCCTTTAGAGCTGGACACTTTCCTCTTCTGCTCTTCTCTGTAAGAGTCCATTTCATTTTTCCTGTCTGTCAGTATTTCCCAGCATTGGAACACAAAAATATTCTGCATTTTTTTCAAGAAAATTAAATACATTTCATTAAAATAATAAATGTAAACTTATATACACATTTCAATATATATGTAAATCATTTAGACAACAGGATTCTGTTAAATGGATAATGATATTCTTATATTTACTAAGGCATGGATAAGTATGAGGTAGTATCTCCACAGAAACTGTGTAACTCAATGAAGCATTAAAAAAAAAAAAAGATTAATTGAAAAAATATTGCCTTTTTTTCTGGACTTCTCAGATTTCTTTCTCTTCTCTTCCCTTTTACTTGGGTGAGTGTTTGCTGGTTTTTGTTGAAAGCACTAGGAAAAAACTAAATTTAAACAGATAGCTCAGGTTTCTTTACTGACATCTATAATCTGTGATATGTTGCAGTGTTGCCTAACTCCTGGAACCAGTGGAAAGGATACATTATATTACAATAAAAACATATATTTTTCAGAAGTTTTCTGGATGATTTTCCCTCAGGTAATCACAGGAATGAAATATTACCTTAGATCTACTCTCTTTAAAATACGTAGAATCAAAAAGGTGTGTTTGAAGAACTCACATAAATAACAATTTCCAATGTTATTTCAGTGATCAGATCCACTGTCTACTTTTGAGTAGACACATTAGAGAGAGCAGTTCAGGTTTCATTTACAATTCATCTCTACTCCCAGAAAAAAACATCTTCATCTGGATTTACTTGTGCTTGTTTCATCCAGTACTCTGTTTTCCTGGAGAGGGAAACAAGAGATTATACCATTGCCATTATGGCTGTCACTCAGTTTCTAATAAGTAAAAGCAAGAAAGGCTGTTTAAATCCTTTTTTGTTTTTGTTTTTTGGTTTTTTTCCCTATTTCTATCACCTCTTATCATTCTAAATTCAGTTTCCTTCCACCTCTGAGTCTGGATTAAGAAAAATCCAATTTAGCACTCCAAATTCAGAGTTTTAGCAGTTGTTCTTCAGAAGGACAGGATTGGGGGTGAAGACAGCTATGGTTTCCTGAAGCATGGAATAAAACATATATATTGTACAGTAGGAATATAGATTATTTTATGAAGAGTATGATGTCCTAGAATACAGTGTCTTGAGGATAATTGGAGGATTGATAAAATATTTGCTTTGAGTTTTCAGTGTGTGTAACAGCAGGAACACTTTCCCTGCTTTTCCAATCAAGGGAAGGTCAAAAGAGAAGAGCTGAAGCACTCATCTGGTATATTCTTATGTTTGCAAGGTACTTGCCTTGTGTTTATTCTGTCTGTGTAGAAAGAATTTGATTGACAGCGTCCTAAGTCTCTGCTTTGTTTTTCTCAAATTTTAAAATACACGATAACCTTTCAGATCAGGAGTTTTTTATACTTGGTTTACTATCTAATGTAAGCAGATAGGATGAAGGTATTTGTTTGTTATTTAAAGCTATCTATTGATTTTTTTTTTCTGAATCACTGTAACTTCCAGGCATCTTAACTTGTGGCCATACAGATTTCTTATATTTACCAGAATGTTCTTTCTGCTTTACCAGTTGCCAAGTCACAACTTTATCCTCTTTTTAAAAAGTGATAAAAAGTATAAAAAGCACTTATCAAATATTAGCAGGGAGCTTAAAAGAAACTTTAACACATCTACCTGTGACTTTGCCAAAAGACAATGAGAATTAACATTTTACTGGCTTCTGAAAAAAAAATTATTTCAAAAAATAAGCCCACAAAAGCTCTTTAAGAACAACAGTGGTAGTAGCAATTTGAAAATCAATGTAATAAAATGCAATATAATCTTCAGATACTGTTCTCACTCTCTGTGATGACTGTGAAAACATCTGCTAATTGCTTATCCCCTCACTATTCTTCCCTCTGCATTCCCTCCCTGTCACTAGCTGCCTGATCATCAGCCTTTGAAGTCAACAGCAGTCTCCTAGCAGAGCAATTAGTTGAAGCACCAAGAGCAGCAGGTGTTAGATATGTTGGGGTTTTTTTACTGTGACATATCACCTCCATTTACCATGTACTGGCAAAAGTGTAGTTATATACATGTGAATTTGCTGCATGCTTTTATTTTCTCTGTTTCAATAAGGTTAATGCATGCCAGCTATTATTTTCTGCAAAAAGCGTTCTCAGGACACAGGTGCCGATGGGTCTGATCCAGAATCCTGACCCACAATACATGACACATGGCATCAGGACTTTGTGTCATTTCCTGAAATATTGTTCAACAGACTTAATGCAATCATTTAATATTGTTTCAATTTCCATCATGTTTCAATTTCCATCATTGTCAGATGGAAGAACTATATTAATTATTTCTTTGAAGAAGTGCTTTAAGTACATATGTAAATCCTGCGTTGTTATTCTGAGATACCATTGTAAAATTAATAAAATGAAAATAATCATTATATGAGTTGAACTTCATCTTGCCTGGATGTAGGAAAAATATAAGGTGTTACTGGGTAACAGAAAACTACTTGGTTGAAAGTTAATTTCTTAGAACTTTTAATTGTTACCATCTCCACTACAATGTCATAGATGTACTTGGACATTTTGAGAGCCTTGAATATGATTTTCTTTCTTTTTCAGATCTTTACATTTCAAAATCACCTCCACACAGTCTTGTAACTACAGCAGTTATATGACAAGATCCCTTTTAAAGCTGCTGCATTGATCTGCTGGATGAATGCATCAAGGCACCTTTACAGATACTTCCACAGGTCTGCTTCTCGTTTTAAATGTGCTTAGTGGAGAAAAAGGAGATCAATAGTATCATTCAAGGAAAAAAACAGCCATGTATTTAAATGCCTAACAAGAATAAAACATAACAAAAAATGGCATAAGTATGCCATGGCAATCCAGTCTGATTGATCAAAAATTCTGTAAGAGCTAGAGCAATACAATATCTAATTTCATCTGCCCTTCATTTGTTTCCCTTGCTTGAAGCTGCAGATTTATTCAAGGACTGGAGACAGATGAGAGTGAGATGAAGAATAGAATTTATTGTACAGTAGGGGAAAAGAAAGAAGATTGTATGCATAGTTATTATGTGATGTTCAGTGCAACTGTATTCTAGAGTGCTATGCAAAGATATCACCTCTTTAATGAAATGATTTACTATCTGAACACGCTGGCTCACAGATGCATAGTTAGAATAACAAATCTGTCTTGTAAATGTATTTTACTGCACCTGCTATAGCTTGGACAACACAAACTGAATTTGTTTCTGCAGACAGAAATGTTTACTATTGTGCAGTAAGTCAAACCAAAGAGACTGACAAGGGGCACGGTAGGCTGCATACTGGTGAACATGGAACAGCTTCTGATGTGAATTTTATACTGAATTTGCAATTTAAAAATCTGATCAGCAGGCATATAGTGCCAATAAACAGAAAGTTATTTCTTCATGTGTGGGAAGATATGACACTACTGTGTAAGCTGTGGTGTACAGTTTTAAGGCATTTTTCCTACAACAGTGTGAAAAATAGTCCTTTTTCCCCATAAAAAAAAGACTCCTAAATCAAAGGTCTGAAGTAGCAGTGCAGATGGTCAGATTGTCAAAGTGGCAAGGGACCTTATGGCCTGTGGAGAAGGTAGAGGACAATACAAAAGGCCATGGTAGTAAGACAGAGACCTGAGAAGAGTTTTCAGAGGAGAGATTCAGGTATATGTGTGTGTTCTAAGAAAGAATAAAAATTTCTCTGAAGTTCATATATAGGAAGACATGTTTTGCCCAGAAATTTTACCCTTTATTGCAAAATTGGAGGTCTTGTTGTTGCTTTTCTCAAAAGAGTGGATTAGCTCATTCTGCAATGCATCTAAAAAATAAATGGTTCACTTTAATACAAAAGCTACCTATATATATTATCTGGATTAAAAAATATCCTTTTATTATTCAAACCTATCAATAAGAGAGAAGCTAAATCAAGCTCCATTCCATAAATTTGTATGAGAATGTTTTGTGCTTAGTCAAATGAAAGAGTATTGCAGAATATTTCAGAAATATACCAAGACTTTTAACAACCAGTTTAAATAAAACAAATATAGAAGTCTCTTTCCTTAGCAGAAGTTGCATATTCAGCCACAGAGTAGAAACATAGAATCATAGAATCATAGAATCATAGAATTGGCTGGGTTGGAAGGGACCTCAGAAATCATCGAATCCAACCCTTGGACCACTGTTGCGGTTGCTAGACTATGGCACTGAGTGCCACATCCAGTCTCCTTTTTAAATATCTCCAGGGGTGGAGAATCCACTACTTCCCTGGGCAGCCCATTCCAATGCTTGATCACTCTCTCTGTAAAGAAATTCTTTGTAATATCTAACCTAAACTTCCCCTGGCACAACTTAAGACCATGCCCTCTTGTCTTGATGAAAGTCATCTGGCAAAAAAGACCAACCCCCCCCTGGCTACAACCTCCTTTCAGGAAGTTTTAGAGAGTGATGAGGTCTCCCCTGAGCTGCCTCTTCTTTAGGCTGAACAGCTCCCTCAGTCTCTCCTCATAGGATCTGTACTCGAGTCCCTTCACCAGCCTGGTTGCCCTCCTTTGGACCTGCTCCTGGACCTTGATATCCTTCCTGAACTGAGGGGCCCAGAACTGGACACAGGACTCAAGCTGTGGCCTCACCAGTGCTGAGTACAGGGGCAGAATCATTTCCTTGGACCTGCTGGCAATGCTGTTCCGGATACAGGCCAGGATGCCATTGGCCTTCTTGGCCACCTGGGCACACTGCTGGCTCATGTTCAGCTTCCTGTCAATCTAGACTCCCAGGTCCCTTTCTGCCTGGCTGCTCTCCAGCCACTCTGTCCCCAGCCTGTAGCGCTGCATGGGGTTGTTGTGGCCAAAGTGCAGGACCTGGCACTTGGCCATGTTGAACCTCATCCCATTGGAATCAGCCCAACTCTCCAGTCTGTCCAGGTCCCTCTGCAGAGCCCTCCTGCCTTCCAGCTGATCGACACTTCCCCCCAGCTTAGTGTCGTCTGCGAATTTGCTGATGATGGACTCAATCCCCTCATCTAAATCATCAATGAAGATATTAAACAGAACTGGGCCCAGCACTGATCCCTGGGGGACACCACTAGTGACCGGCTGCCAACTGGATACAGCCCCATTCAGCACCACTCTCTGGGCCCGGCGGCGGCGGCGGAAGGAACTG
The DNA here is from genome assembly GCF_003957555.1 of Calypte anna. Classification (NCBI taxonomy): domain Eukaryota; kingdom Metazoa; phylum Chordata; class Aves; order Apodiformes; family Trochilidae; genus Calypte; species Calypte anna. The sequence continues at coordinate 118,513,399 of NC_044244.1, read as the reverse complement.
GGAGGGGGCAGTTTTGCCCCAGCCATGGGGGAGCTGAGTGACCTGGACCGACAGATCGAGCAACTGTGCCTCTGCGAGCTGATCAAGGAGAGCGAGGTCAAAGCCCTCTGTGCCAAACATTCTAACATAAAAAAAACCAAACAGTCTCTGTATTAAACCAGGCAGAGAGCTTCTTAGTCTCTGGAATGTTTTTACTATTTGTAATTATTTATCACTGACTTTATCAGATACCACACATGCCTTTTGAGACCCTTTATATCAGTTATGGTCTTCTGTTTGAATATGTGTTTCTCTATCTGTGTGAACAATTATGTAGAGATCTGAGATATCTCTAGCTCATCAGCAAAATTACTGGGGGATATAAGTGTAGGAAGGTTATGAAAAGCCGTGCAAGGACCAATGAAGCAGCTGTTCTTCTGCCCACATGATGAAGAAATGTCTGTACAGCAATGGGACACCCATCCTAACAACCTCTGCACCACTTCCCACCAGGGCTTCACAAAAGGGAAGACAAAACTATCACTGTCCAGCAGGGTCTCAGAAAGATTATTTTTATTTAAGGAAATATATCCAAACAAAATTCAATACATATCCAGCTTCCCCAAAGCTACTGGTACCTGAATAGGGAGAAACCTTTTTCTCTGGAAGCTTCTTTTCCCATTCTTTATTTCAGAAAGAAGGGGAAGGGGGAGGGAAAGAGGAAAGATGTTGTGTCTACATTAGGATACAGCACAGAAAAAGGAATGAACGAATAGGACAGGTGATACTGAGGAGCCACTACCAACACTTAATGCTTTGGGGTCAGAGATGGTTACTTCAGAATATCTCTTGTGTTATCTCATGGGCAACAAAGGCCTTTTCTGATCCAAAGAGTTTTACTCCGGTGTTCAGTTGTTTGTTTGTTTTTGGTTTTTTTTTTTTTAATTTAGTGACCAGCATGATATTGTGGTTTGATTGTTCCAGCAAGACTTGTTTTAAAAAATTGTCTTACTGCTTTTCTATAATATTTCTGACTGAAAGCACACTATGTATTTGAATTCTCTTTCCTCAAGTTCAGCTGGTAGAAACATTTTTATTTATAGATTTATAAAATTCTTTTAGCTGAGCAATTATTTGCAGAGCAATCCTAGAGAAACCCCCTCCCACTGCTTCTTAGCAACTTATATGCATATATTTTGCATTAGTTCAAGCAAAATTAATCTTTTGAAATTCCATCTGCTTATGTGGGAACAAACTAGAGCATGTAAACATCTCTGTGAATAAGAGCTTCTTTCAAAATGAAGTTTAGGATTTTTCTTAACTGTCTGAACCCGAAGTCATTGCTTTCATCTGATTTTGTCATATTTATGCATATTTTACCAAGCAAGTTTTTTTGGTCCAGTTTGTGAAGAACTGAAAAGGTAGCTATTTATACCAGTGTGTGTCTGTGGGCACTTCTTGATCAATAAACTGGTTTGAAAAGGGAATAAAGTTTCAGAATAAATAATTTGATCCTTTCCATTTATTATATATTAATTCACAGCACAGACCAATATCAGAGCACACACACTGGATTCTTCTAGAATAAAACTAAACACAGAGATTTGCTTCAACAGCTAAAGTGAATTCAATCAGAGGAATTAATGTGAAGTAAAACCTTCCAAAAGGGCGTAGAGTGAAGAGACCAAGTTGTCAGCTGTTTTGCCCTACAAATCTGCAACAAGTAGTCAGTTACTCACATAGCTTGTTTCTTTTTCTAGGACTCACAACTAAAATTATAAATATCTAAAATATGAAATTATATGAGAGCATACCATAAAATGCTCCCACACTAGAGCTTTAGTCATAAACAGAGCACAAAATTCTTAGAAGGATTTGTACAATCCTGAAGATGTGTAAAACACATAAGCACTCAGTGAGGCTGCAGATTGCTAAACTACTTGATCCTCAAGGATTCAACAATAGTTTTATCCTGTCATGCCTCCATTCATAAAGGTGCATAACAGAATGCAGAAAGTCTGGCAAAAGTTAAAATGCTCATGTCAGTGCTTCTTGGATCAAGCATTTCTAATTTGCTAAAGCAATTAAGAATAGATTTTGGCAGGTGTAAATATGCAGGTTTCTTTTCACCTCAGTTGTAACTTTCATGTGAGAGAAAGAGTATTTTCAGCTATCAGAAGGGTTTAGTTAGAAGATGAAGAAAAAAATGGTTGTTTTGACCGGAAAAAAAAACAAAACAACAAATTATATAGCAGCTACCAAATCTAAGAATCTAAGCCTAAAGTGGCACCAGATACATACTGGGAAGGTCTCTTAGAGGGAAGCCAACTCTATTATTTTACAAAAAGGGAACTATAGTTTAGTTAATTGTCTGTCTTACAAAACTGACCATGAGTAAGTATGATGTCCTTTCTTGATATAAGGACTAAAAAATACAAGAAGAATATTAAAGTACATGTAGGTTTTAATCATCACTGTTTGTTTTTCTACAAATCAGTAATAAATTCAGGTTTTATATTCTACAACTGAAATACATCCAAGCAACTCTTCTATCACAGGATACATTAAGGCAATGTTAATTTACTAATAATAACAAAGCCAGGAGGATAAGGATAAAGTTTGCTGATTTAATATAAATTTCTACTATATAAATTTCTACTATATATAAGGTATATAAATTTCTAGTATATTTTTTTTTACAATGGCATCAGGAATTATTTTCCTTTTCTTTCCTAATAATCTTTTATATTTTAAGAGCAGTTGCAACATGAGTCAGAAGCTTTAAGAATGGCCACTGATGTTGTAATTCTGAGAAAAATTACAGAAGCATCACAACTTTCAAAGCACTCTTATTAAATAAAACCCAGAAAATTTAAATTTGAGAATATTCTTCAAAATTACAGTGCATTGTTGTTAATATGATCATCATATTGAGAAAATTGTTTATATATTTATATATAAATTTATACATTAATGTTTCTTACCTAACTTAAGAGAGGTTCAGTATAAGAATGGCAAAGATTCCTGAAAGACATGGGTGTGGGTTTTGTAGCAGAGGACTAGGATGGAGGAATGTTCATTAGAAACATGAGTCTAAATCTCTGAAGACACTGAAGGCAAGCTTTTTATGATCCTCTAAGTTTCATGAGTATATTTATTTTTATAAGAGGATTTATATGTTGTGAAGAAGAAAGAAGAGAAAAAGACTGTAGTTTTAAGACTAGTAAGATTTTTGAAAAAAAAATACAAGCTTGCTTGGAAAAATACTCATTTTTTGAATGACAGTCGATTGCATGGTTCACCAAGGTGGAGATTTTCACATAGTTTCATGGAAAAAAAATTGATTAATTGATTATTTGGTTTTCTGGGTTTTTTGTTTTGTTTTGTTTTAAGCAAGTAGCTGGAAGAAGAGCTCGGATTGCCTGAAAAGACTAGGTAATTGTAATTTACGAAATTTTGATAAACATCAGTTCTATACAGTCTGCACTAATAACCACAGCCTAGAGATAAACCTCACTGGTCCATTGATCATCCTAGCATTTGCCATCACCAGATCCTGACTGAGGAGTTAAAGCCTACCCAAATTTTTCAGCTCATACTGCCCACCAAGGCAGCCAGGCTCTAGTGTCTTCTGGAAGCTGCTTCACTAGGCATGGAAGGTCTAAATAGCTGCTAGATCAGAAGGGAAATAGAAAGCTGATTTCTGGAGGAAGCAATATAGTGGAGAGAGAAGTGTGTTTCTGTAGTGAAATGAGGCAACCAGGTGCCACTAATTGCCAGGTAATGGGCTTGAGCTTGTGTCAAGCCCACCTGTGCCTGATTAGGGCAGGCCCCCACTGTGCATGAGCAGGACCAGGGGGCCAATAAAAGGTGAGTCCTGAAGCACAGGCTCAGCTCAGTCCTGGAACTCACAATCTTGGCATGCTTGGCTTTAGGTGCTGCTTTCAGCGCTGCACTACCTTTATTGCTCCACTAGAGCTCATCGCCGTCAGGGTGAGGCTTTGAGGAGTCTCGAACCCGCGGACCCAGGCATTGCTCGGGTTCTGTGTAGTGCGTCTTAGCCGGCTGCGCCACTCAAGCCTCACCCTAAGGGCGGTGAGCGCTAGTATGCCTGGGGCCGCGGGTTTGAGACTCCTCAAAGCCTCACCCTGACGGCGATGAGCTCTAGTGGAGCAACAAAGGTAGTACAGTGCTGAGAAAAACAACTGACCTCTCTGCAGGCATGCTCAGGAATGAGCTGAGCTCCTTTTATTGGCCCCCTGGTCCTGCTCATGCGCAGTGGGGGCCCACCCTAATCAGGCACAGGTGGGCTTGACACAAGCTCACGCCCACTCCCTGGCAATTAGTGGCACCTGGTTGCCTCATTTCACTACATGTTTCACAGACTTGGTTTACCTTTTTTGTCTAAACAGCCCCTATGTAGGTATTATGCAGCTGGGGCAGAACATGTATGTATATGGAGGAGAATATTCATGTGGGATAAAATGTAGTGCAATTAAAGGTCAGGCTGGGTGGGGCTTTGAGCAACCTGCTCTAGTGGGAAGTGTCCCTACCTATGGCAGAGGGGCTGGAACTAGACAACTGGATGATCTTTAAGGTCTCTTCCAACCCAAACAATTACATGATTCTGTGATGTGAATTGGCACTCTGAGCTCCTGTCCTGAGTGGCTGCTTAAGTGAGATGAGTTCAGACAAAGCACAAAGGAAGGATTCTCAGGATTTATGAATTCAGCAAAGAAGTGAACAGTAATCTAGCTAAAATATATACCCAAACAGCACCTGAAAGTGCCATATATAATTACAAAAGGGTTGCTTTAACTTAGAGGACATTGATGACTGATAATTTGAAACAATAAGCTGAAGTACATTTTTTCTAAGGAAACTCTTGACAAACACATTAAAATACTATGTTCCAAAAGATAATTGTCAGGAAGAAGAAGATGGTATAATTTACGTGAACAACCACAAAGTCCTAGCAATACATTTGGTGAATTGAATAAGTAAAATAGGAAATGGAGAAGAAAAGTAAAGCTATAAAACCAAGGAAGACACAAAATAAAAAGTAAAGAAAGATTATCTTCCAATTTGTTAGCATCAACAGTAGTTTCACAAGCTTTATGAATTGTGCAAGTGTTTATGTTAATTGCAATAAGTAAGACTGTGAAGAATTTGGAGAGGAGTAGAAGGAATATATGAGAAGGAAAAATTGGAATAATCCATACACAAGTTTTGCCTTTTTAAAAAAAATGTTAAATTGGATGGTCACCATTTTTGTCATATGTCTTTCAATGCATCTCTGTAGACATTGATGGGATTATTCTAATTAATAGAGCTTGATGGAGAACTTGCCTTATTTCATCATCCCTAAGACAGGCATTCCAGCTGGTTCTAAGTTGCCTGCAATTAACACAAGGGATGCATTTATTATCAATGAACTAAGGATTAATGAAACACTCTAGTTTTAGTTGTTCTTCCTACATAAAGTGGCAAATCTGGAATGCTTATTTGGCTTCCAAATAAATACACACAAAATGTCTTTGAGCTAGAACAGATTAAGTGTGAAGATGTGGCATATGGCTGATAACAGTGTTCGTGTGCTTAATTTAGGAAATGGAAAGGGAGTTAATTATTTGGGTATGGAAATAATAACGTTTAAAAAACCTGTTTTTTTCTTTAACTTCTAATTATAATGGCTCTTTTCCTGATTATCCAAAGACATTTTTCATAGACAAATGAATTACTCTTATTTCCTATTTCTGAATCAGAATTACTCATATTTCATGACTGTATGAAGGCACGGGTCCTCAGTCAGTGATGCCTGAGCAACATTCTGTCAGTAACTTCCCTCATGCATATGGGCAGCCTGAAATAAACTGCTAGCTCTTGAGTGTCTACATTTGTGACAATCTGTGAATGAATCACAGGATACTCTTGAGAACTGCATCAATGATTATGCATATGGTGCACAACCCGAATACTAAGGATGAGGCGTATAGTGTGACTCGGGAGTCCTGCTCATCATGAGGTCAAACATAATGGCTCAAAGTCACACAGGAATGTAAGGAAGCATGGAAATCCCCAAGGGGTACCCACAAAATCACCATACAAGGCAAAGGGCTTTGTTATTCCACGTAGCTCTTTGGGAAAGGAAGGAATACAGCAATGTACAGTTGGGTTTAAGCCATTTCTCTTTCACTGTAAATAGAGTCAGAGGAACTTTTCTGGTGTATCCACTGTGTTGTGTAATTGAAAAACGTATGAAAAATTCCCTGGACCAAAACCTAGTTACAGACCCTCGTGTACAGAGTACAGACTACAGAGTTTAGCTAAGGAAGAAGGAACTAAGATGGTGTACTTCTGTTTATATGTGTGTTTGCATGTGTTTTTGGCAAGCTCTGGACCATAGGCAGAAATCTGAGACTTGTGAAGTTGCAGTCCTCAGTTGGCAGATGGAACACTTTCTGGTACAGGACAACACAACAGCTTTATTTTGTGATTGAAGGGAAGGAATCCCACCTCCCTCTCCTCTTGGTTTGCCGACCAGCAGAGGCAGCAAGAAAGAAAAACTGAGGTAAGCCCAGGGGCTCATGGTGAGACTGTGCTGTACAGAGGGGGTCCTGACATCAGGACACTCCATGCAGCTGCCCAGAACAGCGGGAAGAAACTCAGAACCTCACTGGCTCAGCCCATCAGGCACGGCAATGGGAATGTCCAGGCATGTGGGAGGATTGAAACACTCTTGGGGAGTGTGGTGAACAGGGAGGTGTCTGGGCAGTGGGTGCAGGAGGGGCACAGGCACTTCCCAGCTCTCTCAGGTGAAGTGTTTTTTTTCTGTTTCGTTTGGTTTGGGTTTTTCTCTTTTTTTTTTTTTTTTTTTTTTTTTTTTTTTCTTTTTTTTGTCTGTTTTGCTTTGAGATTTTTTGTTAGTTTTTTCCTTCCCCACAACTCCAATAAAATGAAAGCCCTTGGTGCTGTTATCACAAGTGATGCCAGCAGGTGAATGATTTGCTGTGACTGGTGACAGAGCTCAGAGAGTGCTGCTGAATGGTGCTGCATCCAGTCGGTGACCGCTCACCAGTGGTGTCCCCCAGGGATCAATGCTGGGCCCAGGTCTGTTTAATATCTTCATTGATGATTTAGATGAGGGGATTGAGTCCACCATTACAAATCCACAGATGACACTAATTTGGGGGGGAGTGTCAATCAGCTGGAAGTCAGGAGGGCTCTGCAGAGGGACCTGGGCAGACTGGAGAGCTGGGCTGATTCCAATGGGATGAGGTTCAACGTAGCCAAGTGCCAGGTCCTGCACTTTGGCCACAACAACCCCATGCAGCGCTACAGGCTGGGCACAGAGTGGCTGGAGAGCAGCCAGGCAGAAAGGGACCTGGGAGTCTAGATTGACAGGAAGCTGAACATGAGCCAGCAGTGTGCCCAGGTGGCCAAGAAGGCCAATGGCATCCTGGCCTGTATCCGGAACAGCATTGCCAGCAGGTCCAAGGAAATGATTCTGCCCCTGTACTCAGCACTGGTGAGGCCACAGCTTGAGTACTGTGTCCAGTTCTGGGCCCCTCAGTTCAGGAAGGATATCAAGGTCCTGGAGCAGGTCCAGAGAAGAGCAAGGAGGCTGTGAAGGGATCCAGCACAAGTCCTGTGAGGAAGGGCTGAGGGAGCTTGGGGTGTTCAGTCTGGAGAAGAGGAGGCTCAGGGGAGACCTCATCACTCTCTAAAACTTCCTGAAAGGAGGTTGTAGCCAAGGGGGGGGTCAGTCTCTTTTCCCAGACGACTTTCAACAAGACAAGAGGGCATGGACTTAAGTTGTGCCGGGGGAGGTTTAGGTTAGATATTAGGAAAAAATTCTTTACAGAGAAGGTGATCAGGCATTGGAATGGGCTGCCCAGGGAGGTGGTGGATTCATCCCTGGAGGTTTTTAAGAGGAAGCTGCATGTGGCACCAAGTGCCATGGTGTGGTAACCTCGGTGGTAGTGGCTTAAAGATTGAACTTGATGATCTCAGAGGTCCTTTCCAACCAAGATGATTCTATGATTCTGATTCCTACAGGAAAGATCCCTGGAATATGTTGCAGGTTCAAAATATTGACTAAATGATTTGTCTTCCACATGCATATCAGGCGATGGTTAGGAACCTCAAAGCATTCACCTCACTGTTTGTATATTAATCCAGCAAATGGTAACATAAAATCCTAATAGTTCACATATCTACAGTTCTTTCTAGCACTATGCCTCATATTTGTACTTTAAATGCCTTGAGTGATACATATTTGTCAAGAAACATTGTGTATTAACACTGTCATATTTAAAGAGTCAGCTGTGGAAATATTTTACTTCTGCTGTTTCTCTTCCCTCTAGAAGCTCTCATCTTCTTACCCCTCATCATCCCTCAGTTACAATATGAAGGGATACCAAGTCTTAAAGAAGCAACTTAAACAATGTAAGAGTTTCAAACACTGTAAAGGGCCCCAGAAATAAGGTATTGCATTCAGAAATCTAGTCTGGTTGTCAGTCCCAGGCTTCCAAAGCTGGTCATAGCTTAAAGTTTCATTTAGATATTTCTAGTTGAAATTTCAGGAGACCTTATCCCTCTGTGTGCTCACAGGGGAATAGTTCTTCAGGGTGATGTCCATAGAGGCAATAATTTCAGAACTGCAACATAAATAATTCCCTGCTTACTCACTGTTTTCAGGATGATTCATCTAGAAATTGCAAGCTAAAATGGATACCATTCCTAAACCGAATTCTACAGTAATAGCATTATGAGTGAAATATGTTCATTTTCTTCATTAAATAATTTTGGAGTTACAGCTGTCCGGGGGCTGACGTTAAGCAAACTCCTGCACTCCCACTTAAGAGCAGTTCATTTGACAACTATGAATACCAGAGTTACTAAATTCAAGTACGTTTTCTGCAGCACAGTTGGTGAAGAGGGATGTTTAATAGCCTATATCTTGGTGGGGCAGTAACCCTCAAACTGTGAGAAATTCATGTGGTATGTCCCTGGAGGTAAAGAAACCACATGGTGCTTCTCTTTCTTACCTCCACAATGGAGCTTTCATCTCTGCTGTGAAGAGGTCAGAGAAAATGGCAAGAAATCAAATGTGCAGTGGATAATAATCAAAATTAGTAGACCAGCTGGAAAAATTATAGGTTACTTGCCAGTATTAATTGTAGGTTTTGAACCTTTTGTTTTAATTCCAGAAATCTATGTAAGAAGAACCATTAATTAACCTCATTCAGTATCAATCCATGAACATGTATATTACACACTGTTGATAATAGGCCAGACTGTGCCAAGAAAGGAACATGTTGCAGTAGCATGTCAGTGCAAAGAAAGAAGGGGTGGATTCTGAAAGCAGTGAATTTTTATTTGAGATGACCCTTTTCTTCTTATACTGAGCTATTACCGCCTTCTGTTAAAAGCATGAATACACTTCTGATATTTGGGCTATAGTCCAATAACTATATTGATCAAAGCACATTCTCTGGCTCACTTTTAGGATTTGGACAATCATTGTTTAAAATTGTTTATTTCAATCTTGTAAAACTGTCACTGATCTAGGCAAATAATCTGGTATTTTTTCATCTCTCAGAGGAAAAATAATGCAGGAACCCTGTACTCATGCTGAAACCAGCTGCCTCCACATCTCTTCTAATGTCTCAATTCCATCAGCAGCAAGGGATGATCTTTACAAAGCAGCAGATTTCATTGTAACAGTGGGAAGACAAAGCATATATGTGTGAAGTGCCCCCTGACTGCATTGGAAGTCGAACTGTGCAGAATGTAGGGTTTTTTCTATATTTGGTTTTATTTCACATTTTTAAGGATCAAAAAAATATTAAAGCATGTGCAAACTTAGATTTATGCAATAATTACACATGCTTATGAAATCTTAAAGGTTATACTGTATGTATAATATATGTATTTAAGATGCCTTATACCTAGTTATGAAATCTTAATAATATAGGATTATAAATATTTTATTAATTTTATCTTAAGATTAAATATTGTTGGTTAAATCAGCACCTGCCATGAACAAACATTTCCTTTTAAAAATTAATTTATAGTAAAACTCAGATATTTCACTTCATTTCGGTCTCATCATGTGCTCATAAACTCTTAACTTCTTTGTAGTGAGTATAGGCAAGAACTGAAAATAGTATAATATATGTGCTTCTAACATCACAACCTACAAAAACATTTTGGTTTTTGATTACCAGCTTAATGCCTCATTTTTCACTATTTATCACAGGAATTTTTTTACTTTATCGGAACTAGTGCATCTAAAAACTTCTGTGGGTGAGACCTTTTTGCTATGTGCTTACTTTAGCAGAGCTAATCTCTCCAGGACTTTTCAGTTTCCTCTACAGACCTGCAAAAGACAGAGCAGCACTCCCAGTATCCATTAAATATGAACTGAGAGACTCAACTATATACAACTCAAATTAAGTAAATATCAGTAAAACAAGTAATCATGTGTAAGAGGGTGAAACATGGGGATAGATTAGAACCTGAAGTATTGGGGTGCATTGTGGCTACAGTAAATAAATTAGGCTATTTGGAGATGAGTAACTTAAGCATAGTCAATTTCTTTTACCTTGGCTATCTAGACCTATTTTGAGTGTGATAGACTTTGTCTCCAAATTAGCTGGGTTTTGTGTGTGTCTGTAACACTGATGGCTAATTAAATTATCTGCATGACTATAAATATCTTACTTATATAAAATATGTCCTTCTACATTCAAAGGTCTAAAGAAACATCTATGATCATGTAGAAATGAACAGCATTTTTCATATTTCTATCTGAAAAACAAGTATGTAATTGTGAACTCAAAATGGCTTTTTTAATGTGCCAAGAATATAAAAAAATAATAATTAGTAAATCTGTGTGTATATTTAAAAATTCCTGAGTATAAATGAGTATTTCTTAGCTGTTTTCCTCTCTATGAACTTTGTCCTTAGCTACAGTTATTATACTTAATTTCTGAAAACATTTGGAACCAAATTCAGCTGACAAATATGTCTTAGCTTACAGTTCAAACTGCTTATAATGCTGCCTGTTAAGCAGGAAGCAATATAAAGAAGATCTTTGGAATAAATAGCCAGCCTTGGTTTTATTTAAAATCTACAAGATAAATAGAGAAAATTTCCATTGTCTTTATTATAACTACATTCAGCAACAATCCAAATTATTTCCAATATGACATGGTGATCTTTTCCGACCGTGACAATTCTGTGATTTTAGGGTTAATTCTGACCTCATTTACTGTAGACCTGCATTTATTTCAAAGAGAATCCCATTCATACGTATGTCAAGGAAGGCATCAGCAACACCAAAAGGAAGAAAATGAATTCCTGTCTAGACCTCCAGCAGCACCCACTTCTTTTGTCTCTCGTGTTTGTAAATAATCCCTCAGTCATTTGAAGTTATCTGTTTCTGCTGCAAATGAGCTGGTATATATTTGAGGTTTTGACTTCGCTCCAGATAAAGCTCCAGCTGGGGTTTGTAGTTTGTTGCAAAAGTATGTACCAGTTCAAAAGGTGCACCCATTCAGGAAAGAAAAGGTGAAGAATGAAATCTTTGTTGTGGCACCTGGTGAATGGTATGGCTGCTGGACTCTGTCTTGTTATATGCAGGACCTGAGCTGTAGGCTTTGAGGGAAAGTGAGGAGGAGTAACAGGATCTTGTGTCCAGCACACAGCAGGATTGGTGTGTTTTAAGTGCTTTTTGGAGTGCTTTAAGTGATATTAAAATGATATAAAGTGAACAGTCCTGTATTTGACCATCTGCATGCAGTCTTTCACTTGTGTCAACACAGTCCGCCTTTCATTTCGTATGCATCCTGCCACATAATCAACCCCAGGCTGCTGTGTCAGGACCTGTTACTTTTTTTTCCCAAAGCACTATTGCCCCCACAGCCTAACATCAGAGGATTCAGGAAACATTATCACATCTGTAGCACTAGGTTTCGTAGAAAGTGGTTGCCACATAAAAATGAATGTACCCTTTCCAGTACTTGCTTCATGGTTATTAGTTTATGATCATATGCTAGAGAAAAAATAAATCTTAATAGACTACTCTAGTACATAACAGTCATATATGTATTCATAAGATTTGCTGATAATATATGTGCAGAAGGGTAAAAAGCCAGTTCATGTATAAAACATGAAAGTGATCTCATAAGTGCTATTACTATAGTGAAACAGTCTTGGTGAAACAATAGTGTAATTGTATAAAAAAATTATTCAGAGGAACACCTTCTACAATGAAGAGTATTCAAAAATGAAAATGATGAGCTGGGGAGATCCTCACCAGTTCTTTTGTTCACTGGTGACTTTGAGTCATTACATTACTCTTACATTCCCCTTTCCCCTTCCCCCTTCCCCCTCTTACCCTTTCCCCTCCCACCCCTTTTCCATCCTCCTTCCTCCCCTTTCCTCTTTCCTTTCTTCCCCTTCCCCTCTTCCCCTTTCCCATTTCCTTTCTTCCCCTTTCCCTCTCCCTTCCTCTTTTTCTTCATCATCTGTATCTTGCCTTGCTATGCTACAATACATTTTGCTGAAGACAGTCATGACTTCATTGAAGTATTCTGAATTGCTCTCGCAAGGGCAAGTGCTTATGTGGACCACATGTTGTCATAGGCAGAAGTGATGTGAGCTTGGTAGAAATTATAATTCCATAGACATTTCGAAAAGACTCTAGCTTAAATACATTGAATGGGTGAAGAATGGACATGACAGCTCAGAGAGTTCAAGGTCAAAGATGACCCTGGTTGTAGATTTGATGATGCTGTCCATAGTAACACAGAAAGGAGCTGAAGGTTTCAGCATAGAAGGTTAAGATCTGCTTTTTAGACTTACTGAGTCTTATATGATGACTAATTATCCATGATAGATTTCAGAGAAACTATGAGACATTTTGAACAGAAGCAGCAGTTATATAAATTCACCTAGTATTAAAAAAAAACCCAAACCAGATTGAATATATGTTTGTGAAGCAGGATATTCTTGTAAAAATTGGCAGGCTCACATTCTAAATACATTACCTTGGAGGTGTATGTTTAGGTTGAAATAGTTAACTCCTTATATTGTCTCTGAATATCTCAGTATTGATATTATCAAAGTTTGCTTTCAAAGTTGTAGATTCCTTTTAGTAAGTCAGATATCTGAATTTTCATTACGTTTTTTTCCATCACTTTAATTTCTGATTAGACTTTAACAAAGAATGGGATACATCTTTCCAGCAAGGTCACTTTATCTTTATTATTGCTATCCGCATTACAAATGAATTCATTAGCATTTGCATCACAAAACCCAAGTTCATTATCTGATAAGACAAAAATTTCTTCAGATACATCTTGAGGTATTTGAGTTGCCTTATTTATATTCTCAGTAGGCAACTTTCTCTCACTTGCTAGAGATGAGTACAAGTAAATAATGATTCTGCTCATTACTTTATCCTGATTGAGATTTTTTCCTGTCCTTTATAACATGGAATCTTTATTTGCTTTCTTCTCCCCTTGTTTAATTTGCTTGTGACTCCTGAGATACAGTATTCATTTCATTCTTGACTATGAAAAACTGGTTCTAATTTTTTAAACAGGTAGTTTATATTCAGCAGCATACTAAGTTGAAAAATATATTTGGGTAATAATTAAAACAAACCAGAAATTAACTCATTTAAATATAATTTGCTGGGATGTGTTTAATACTGAATTCACAATGGCCATATTATTATATCTGCACAGAGAGCTTATTTTCAGGGACAGGGCAATCTCTTTTTGCAATTAGTCTTAACTTTCTCTGTAACAATATTCATGTAAAACTTTAGATCTCACCTCTTATTCAGTTAAGTCACAGTTGATTCCAGTAGATGCTGAACCTTGTGCCAGACTTTCATTACTACCCTTGAAACTATCCTATTTTCCCTCAAAAAGAAAAATAAATTAGACTTAGCATAAGTCTAATAAAATCTCTATAAATAATCAATAAAATCTCTATATTCTCAGGAGTCTAAGCAGTCCTTTCTTCAGAGATATTAAAGAAACTACAGTTTGCTGCAGTCAGTGGTAGAAGTGCCCTAAAGGATCATTGCACTGCCACACAGCAAGGACACTAAAGTATCAGAAAGCATCAAGTTGTTCAAGGACAGATCTAGACACAAGGGCTCTCCATCTTACCCTGCTGTAAGTTCTCTTCTAGGGACTTCTCTTCAGGAAGGTTGCTATAAGGTCTCCCTGGAGCCTCCTCTTCTACAGGCTGAAAAACTTTGATTTTCTTACCCTCTTTTCATAGGGCATGTGCTCAGCCCTCTGCTCATTTTTGTGGCCCTCCTCTGCACTCAATGCCACAGGTTCACATCCTTCTTATGAAAGATCCATCTCTTATGAAAGAGAGAGTTACCTTCCTTGACTTGCTAGCCATGCTTTTTACCAACCAACACTATTTGTTAGTTATTCTTTCAGTTTAATAAATTACTTCAACTGTATTCTCATTGCTCTGGTTGTTATTGTTTGTGCAGTAATCACAAATCCTTAGCACTCATCATAAATTATCTGATTACATTTTGACATAATTGTCCCTACTTATCTCAATATTTTTGTCTTGGAGAAGTAGAGCCCACTGATAACACAAGCAAGTTTGAATTATGAAATACAATCATCACAAATGTGATCTACTTAATTTATTTCTAGTGAGAACAAATAAAAAGTGAAGGCAACAAAAATATTCCTTAGTTTCAATATGCTTTGGATGTGGGAAAGAATCAATAAACATAGCCAAAAAAAAAAAGAATGGAGAAGATTTGAGAAGAAATATGTTCTCCTACTCCTGAGTCAATGCTCCATCTTAAATCTGTACCACTGGAAAGAACTACTGTTCCTGAAAAATAAAGACTCCAAGGTCAGAAGAAAATGCTGTATGTATGTATGTAATATACATATTACATTATCATTACATTATATTATGTATAATAAATTTATTTATTTATTTGTTACTCTGCTAGCTCTGCCACTGAAACTAATTCTGTATCATCTATACCAAGAGTGTGGGTAGATTTGTTTGTACTCTTAACTCCCCCTTCATGGACAGCTCTGCCAATTTTACAGGCAGTATGAGACAGAATATTCACTGCACTCATTTGTCTGAATTATAAGATTTATTTCCATTATATGGCAACACAACACTATAATCTTGCACGATTTCTGTCATTTACAACTGTGTCTCAAATTCACAAAATATTCAATTAATCATGCTAATTATAATTGCAAAATTGCAAAAGAATTTGCTGAAAGTGTAAAGGTCAGTTCTGCAAATTTTCTGAAGGTGAAAAGCACCTAAACAAAGCTTTATGTAAGAATCCTTTATTTTCAAAGGTAACTGTCTTTCATAGGATTATTGTCTCCAAAATATATTTTAGAAACTTTAAAATTATGCATCCATCTTGTAAATTCATACATTCTACAACTACTCTTAGGAGCAAGTTCAGGAATGGTAAAAACATGAAACTTTCTTTGCATTTGAATGCATATTAATATTGCATTTTTGGAAATATTCTTTGTAGAAAGCAATTTTAAAAATCATTCTAGAGTACTATAACATTTTAATAACAGCAAATGACACAATACATAACTTTAAACTTTTTACTTGTTACTGTAGTGAAAAAGGTTCTTGTAGAAAATTATTCTTTAGGGATTTAAATGTTGTGGTTTTATGGTGTTTTTTTTTAAATAAGTGTCACGTAAGATTATTTCTTGTTCTCTTTTAGATAATGGACATACAGTGGTATGTAGTCATGCCTAGGAGTTTCCAATGCTGAAATTGATTACTTTTTAAAATAAATATTCATAAGTTATTGTTGAAGGAAATATTTGGGATGAGTAACTACTATGCAATTCTACTGGGATACCAGTATTTGGCGTTACTGAACTTCTAGAGGCTGGCATGGACCCACCTCTCACTCTCTGGATGGTTTCCCTTCCCTCCAGGGTGTTGACTGCACCACACAGCATGGTGTCACCAGTGAACTTGCTGAGGGTGCACTGAAACCCACTGGTCCCAGTGCCATCCCTTCAGGAACACCACTCATCACTATGGTTTGGACATTGAGCCTTTGACCACTATTCTTTGAGTGTGACCATCCAGCCAGTTCCTTATGGATGGACTGAGTGCTCCATCTGTTGAATCCATGTTTCAGGCCATATTTTGCACATGCGCCTGCCTTGCTCCCTGCTCCTTGGGGAAGTGAAGCACAGCATAAAACCGGAGTGTCAGAGTGCTCATAAGGCAGCTGCATTTTGCTTCCCCATGTCGTGAATGGGTTTCAAAAAAACACCAATGAGTTCCATGATGGTGGTGTTAAAACACAATGCTACATTAATTGTAGAATTATTTGCATGATATATGTGCTTAAATTATGAAGATGAAATTGTACTTGCTATACTGAGACACCCAAATCATTCCAATGACAGGTTAGCCGGTAATTAAAGACAATTTTTCTCATTTTTGCAACGTTATGGAAGACAGCAATAAAAAATGAGTATGACCATCCAGCCAGTTCCTTATGGATGGACTGAGTGGTCCATCTGTTGAATCCGTGTTTCCAATTTAGAGACCAGGATGCCATATGGCAAAGTGTTGAATGCTTTGCACAAGTACAGGTAGAAGACTGGTTGCTCTCCCATCGTCCACTGACACTGTGACCCCTTAATAAAAAGCCACCAACTTTGTCAGGCACAATTTGCCCTTGGTGAAGCCAATGCTGGTTTACATCATTGTAAGATATATATCTCAGCTCTCCCTCTTCCCAGCCCCTCGCAGGATGGTTAGGAACACACCCCTCAAATATCTCAAATGAAACTAAAACATACATTTACATATTTAATTAAAAATATACATTTATTTTCAGATAGCCTTATATCTATCTTTTAAGTCTTGGAACAAAATTGAAGGTTTTAAAAATATTTATAAT
The DNA here is from genome assembly GCF_003957555.1 of Calypte anna. Classification (NCBI taxonomy): domain Eukaryota; kingdom Metazoa; phylum Chordata; class Aves; order Apodiformes; family Trochilidae; genus Calypte; species Calypte anna. Next base: position 118,496,439 of record NC_044244.1, on the reverse strand, counting down.
TTCTAACTTCCATAAAGCTTTTGTCTTTTGTGCCTCTACTGTATGCAGTAACAAGAACTTCTACCCTGGCTTTCTCAGCTGCATTAACAGCTTCAGAGTTTATACACACGGAAGTCCCACCACTCTTCTGTGGAATGACTGTAAGTATGCTTGTAAATGAAAGATGTTCCTTGCAACAGAAGATATGTCACAATAAAATACCTGTCTCTCTTCAACCCAGACTACTTCAAAGCAAACTATGATATTCAGTTTTCTTAAAGACTTACTGAATTATTCATTAGTGATGTGTCCAACAAATGTAGTTTCTTCTTATTTGTAAGACAGACCTGATCTCTTTTGCAGCTGAGTATATAACAATGAATTGATTTACAACTATTCATGAATTTGTTTCTTGCAATGGATTATTCATGTCACATCATCGATAACTTGATACTGTGCTCCCCAGAAGAAAACACTGAAGAGAGGCCATTAATAAACTCATTTAAATCTTAACTTTTATCTCCTATGGCATAACAAAATGCTCATTGTTTTTCTTCAGTCTTACAGGATCAGAACATGGATTAATTGATAGGTTACAACTATAAAGAATGGAACAGAACAGAGTTCTTGAGACTTACTTTGTCTTACACAACTTAGGCCAGTGCAAATTTGTAGATTTAGGTGCACAATTAAAACCCTCTAAGTCATCTCATACTGGAGACTTCTGCCCTCTCTAAATAAAGGTCTTTTCAGCTTCATCCTTGAGGTCATTTATGGTAAGAAATGACCCTTTATGTCCATCAATTCTGGAAACAAATGGCTATAAAATCTCCTTCCTCCTCTATTTATTCTGCAGTCCACTTCCCTAATATGTCTTAAAAATTTTTGACTTGGGCATTGTAGCTTCTCCAGCACTGTGACCTTCCTTTTGCTCTTCTCATGCTATGGGACATAAAACCAATTGTGCTGCTGTGGACTAACCTGGACTCAAAATCTGTGCTGTCACATGTCTTTCTATGTATACAGTTGCTTCCAGTGTTAAGTTTGCTAGAATACCCTCTTCCACACTGTTATTCCATTCCTTTCCTTACCTATAAATGTTTGTTAAGAATACAATAAAGATCTGCCTGATTATTACTTATGAAATTGTGAAGGCCTGACTTGTAGAAGTTTCTTATAGAAAATGGAAAATAACGTAATTTTATTTTTCATGAGATCTTTCCAAGAAGTTAATTTTAAAAAGTTCACAAATTATTGTGAATAAGAGAAATAACACATTAATTCTTTAAACATTTCTTATATAGTAAATATTTCTTACTACTGGGGTAAATAGTTCCTTTAGTGACTACATATAATTATTCCCTGCTTGAGTAGCTGATTAACATAAACCTCCCTCCAGATATCTAGAAAATTAAGCTATAAAGCAATTTGTAATCAGGCCTATTACAACATTGTTGTCCCACTCAGTGAAAAGATAGTAATGGTTTTTCTGTGTCTTACAATTATACTGCCTTTTTGCAGAAAGATAAATGTTTTTATGAGCAACAAGTAAAGAACCATTTTGGCATCAAGCAAAATTGTGTAAATGTAATCGAGATGGTCTCAATGGGATAATAAAAAAAAGAAAACCTGATATCCTTCTGCAATTCCTACTGGATTTTGTTGAAGGTCTGTGAAGCTTTATCTGTAGATTATTAGACTCTTGTCCCCTGAGACACCAAAAAAACTTTCAGCTGTGGAAAATTCATTGTTTGTCAGCTTCTCACAGTACTGGTAAAAAACCAGACATTCAAATTTTATATTCATAATAGAAGACAGGTAAACTAAATAAATATATATTTGACTGTTAGAGAAATGTTCAGTGACATAAATAACTTCAAAAGATGAATTATTATATTTTGTCAGAGCATTGACAATTAAGCAAAGGAACAATGAAAGGGATGCACAAGATTTCAGTGTTTAATACTGGGATGGGATTAAACAACAACGGATGCTTTCTATTAACCCCTCTCCCCTCCCATACAGGAAAGGGGAGAGAATAAAGGAGAGAGACTTACAGGTTGGAAACTAAACTACACCACTTTAATGAAACAGTAGTGATTAAAAGAAAAGTCATGACATGTATAAATATGTACAAACATATACAAATGTGATATCACTTGCCCCTCAACAATGCTCGTATCACCACTGAGGCTACAGGACAGCCCTGCAAAAGTCCCAGAGAGGGTTCCAGGAGTCAGTGGCAGATAGCAGCTAAATGCAGAAACACACAGATTCAAGAACACATGGATCAAGATCAAAATCAGACAAACAGATTGGATCCTCCCAGGACTCCAGCCATGGACAAAGATGGGTTGATCCTTGTGATCTCTCAAGCTTATATTGAATATGACACGTACAGGTTGTAATATTCCTTTTGGTCAGCTTTTTTCAACTGCATGCTCCTCTCCTATCTAAAGGAAGGTAACAGCTGTGACCCCTTTGCTCCTTTCTTCTTTCCAGAACATAAGATGTTTCTCAGAACCAAGCAGTGGTCTTGGTTCTGCATACTCCGTTCTCCAGCTGTAACTGTAAACATAGAACATTATCAGTCCTAGAAGTAGTCACTGACTGAGAAACTTGCTGTTAATTTTGGCAAGTGCAGCTACTTTCAAACTGAAAGTAAAATTGCAAGAAAGAAAATTGGTTTTATCCTGGCTCAGTCCAGGACAGAATTAGATACTACCACAGTGTTACCAAGAAGTGATTGCTTCTACTACTACTTTTTAAAAAAAACCTCTTCTTAATATTAATTGGGTGTATTGCCACATGCATGAGAAAATTTTCATCTGGGCAAATGATAGAAATGCAAATATTTTGCTACATACAGAAATCATGCATGTGCAGGTTTCTTAGACCTGCACAGACCTGTAAACATAAAAGAGCTGGCACCTGTTCTTTGCATTTTTGTTTTCCTCTGCTCCAAAATCAGATAATATGACATAAAATTGTAGAACAGTATTGGTATAGTGAGGAGAGTTTATTGAGCTAAGATCACAAGGTAGCTACTATGTTTCTAAACCATAAAGGTAAAATATTACTATCCTACAGTAGTTATTGCTTCACTTCTTGACATCAATAAAGTTTGAAATACTCATTAGGAGCTTTTCACTGAGTCAGACCTGTTTTTATTTATCATGTGTTTGCAAACTAATAACTGTTACAAATGAGGTTTATCCTCATCAATCTTCCATTGATGGCAATGGTAGATATATTGTGTATTATCCTATAGATTGTTAGTGATCTCAGGAAAATTAGCATTTCTTTTACTACTCAGTGCTTGAAATCTACTAATGGAGCTCTGTGACACATGACTTACCAGAGACATGATTTCTGTATCCTGATTATATAGAATATTAGGATCTGTGTCTGATGGTCAATATTTCAAGAACAGGATGAAGGAAGTTTAGTATTTAAGACTTACAGAGAAAACTAAGCTTTGTAAATGACATCTTTCAGCAGTATTGCTGGTTTTCATTTCCACAGGTAGTATCATAGCTACTAGGATGACATATGATGTGGTCAAAACTTTTTTTTCCAAAAAAATGTAAGACACACTGTCCACTGATATTTGTCCTATCATGATAAATTAACTTTTTTTTTTCTCCTGAGCAGTAGAGACTGTGCAAACAGAACACATGTATACCTCAAAAAAACCCTGAGTAACTCTGAGCTCATTTACACTCTTAGGTATGAGCCTGAGAGCACGCAATAGATTTTATATCACAGTGGCAGTGAGCACAGGTTCACCCTTATTAACATAGGCTACATTCAAACAAGGACACTGGAAAGTGTTCTGAGAAAGAGCTCTCATCCATGTTTCAGTGCTCGTCCCTTTCACTCTTGCTCCAGGCTTTGATTTCCACAAAAGGGAACAAGTCTGATAGGAAAAACAATAGATCATCCTATTGAGGAATTCAAACCTTTTACCAAAATCTTTGGTTAACGACCCAGAAGATTTAAAAGAACATGAAAAGAAAAAAAAACAACCCTGTCTTGAAATCTAAGCCATGTGCACTACACAACCTGTAAAATTTATCTTTGCTGGAAAAAAGGATAGCCTTCCTAAATTAAGAAATATAGTTTTTTGTTCTCTACAGTAGCTTATAAAGATTTATTAGGAAAAGAAAAAACAAAACAGAAAAAAAAAAAAAGTGGGCTTTGTAAAGCTTTTGTAATAGCCCAGGAAAAAGAACAGATTTAGCTGAAATGGTTGTTTCCTATTTTATCAGTTGGTGAAGGTAATCTAGGCTGCTTTAGATCAATTTACAACACTAAATTGCCTCTTTTAACTCACCCTTTTACATTACAAGAAAACCTGTGATGAGAACATAAGAAATGTGCTTCTGGTAAGATCAGGAATATATTTAGCTTCATGTTCTGCCTCACTAGTGGCTTGTTAGTTGGGGAAAATATGCAGTTCATACCAACTTTTTTGGTTTACTTCTCTTTCACTACTGTAACATTAAAGATGTTAGGGGGTAAATATAAGCCTATTCTTTTCTTGTATTGCTTAGGGAGATGTGGAATGTGATTTTGCCTTTTTCAGTCTTCTACAGTGTCTGTTTCCACAACTGCCCTTTAGCAGCAGGTTTCAGAAGTTCATTACCTGATCTGTTAATAAATATTTTCACCTGCTTTATTGACAGCTGTTACAGGTATTACTAAGTGTCTGCTATTGCTAATTTGGTGCAAAAATTTCCTGTTTTCATCGTAATCATTATTTTCTTAATAAGCCTTATTTATTTTAATACATCATAAAATCCCTTAATAATTTTAATAACCATTCTCTGTAACTTTTCTGCTTCATCTTCAGACAAGAACTGCACATGGAACTCATTACATGGAAGCACAAAGCTTTTATAGTGCAACAAATTGATACTCTGTCTAATCTCAAACCATCCTGATGTTTCTTTCATCTATGTGTAAACTCTTCATTACTGTTCCCAGAAGCTCTTGTAAACATGCTCTCTCACCTTCAAGAATCAGTGATATCATGAAATACAGAAAGAAAAAATACTTGCCACTGGAAAGCTATACAGGTATAAAGGCATGGAATAAACATTTCCAAATGTGTCTATAAAAATATAGCATATACCATGTGGTATGAAATAGTCCTTTGATCAGTATGGGGGAGCTATCCTGGTTATGTCCCTTCCCAAAATCTTGCCCAGTTCCAGTTTATTGGTGAGACAGCAATGTTTAAGAGGCAGCCCTGATGCTGTGAAAGCAGTGCTCAACAGTAACCAAAACTTATCAGCACCTTTCTAGCTACCAATACAAAGCACAGCACTATGAAAGCTGTTGTGCCTTACTTTGAGGGCTGTGGTGAGCTCCCTTTGCATTTCTAAGAGAAACACAACTTCACTAAATAAATGGAATTTAATATTTTCTTTTTTGAACTTGTGCTTCCACAATAATCTGTCATAGAAAGAATGTGAATAAGGTAAACATATATTAGGTAGTACAGCAGAGTGAGAAATACAGACATCCATGTATGTTAAATTTAAGCGGTGGCTCCCATCAAGATTATGGTAGCCCATACCCTTAAGTTACAGATTGCTGCGATAGAAGTAGTTACCTCTTGCATAGTATATCACTAACACTCAGCATCATAAAACACTCCAGCTTTTTTCCATGAATGATGTTTTTCACTAACTACCTTTGTCAACTATATATATACAGGAGTGTGATCACTGTTCAGCAAAAAAAATCGTGTGTAGAAACTGAAAACAAAGGATTCAGATTTATTCCATCTTTAAGGAAGTAGATATTGAAAAGGATTAAATATGGTAGAATATAAGTATTACTTTGAATCCTTATATATCTTTTTTACAACTTTAAGAGTTTTCCAGCTGAACACATGCAACATGTAAAGGACGACTATTTAAAATTTTGAAGACTAGTTCAGAGTAGACTAATAAATGATGAAATATATACTTTGGTATTTGCTTTTTAGGATTTCTAGGAAATTTTATGAAGGGAGCTGCCAGTAAATGTTTTATTGGAGAAGTTCATAAATTTCTCCAATTGCATCTCAAAGAACCTGAAGCCAAAATTTTATAACAATGAAGGAAGATCTAGCTCAAGTGTTTAAAATCACTGTTGGGTGGTTAATCAAGCCTTACGGAATTTTAAACAGATCTAACACAACAAATTGCTGTAAATTTAGCCCTGGTAATCTATGGCGTGCATGTCATTGGAAGTCAGTGTTTATCCATTCCAGAAAACAATAAAAATTTGAGCACAAAATTAGTCTTTCCTTGCAAAACTACAGGGTTTGTATGAATTGCAGATTAGAGTTAGGAATAACTGGAAAACCTATATAGTAAAATAAAACCAGCATGCTATACAGTTTTTCTATTATTCAGGTTGGAATATAAGGGCTTCATAGCTTGAAATAGGGAACTTACTGTTCTGCAGCTTTCAAACACAGTTTGATCTGCATGTGTGGGTCTTTTTAAAACTCATATGAGTGCTGAGCAAGCATTCATATCAAATCTCTCACAAATTTTCTGTCTGCCTCTCTGCTCAAGGTCGTGTTCTATTTACACTTTGATAGTAAATAAGCTTCCCAGAAGGCTGCAGCACCTTGGCAATCTTTCCTGTCTTTCCCATGAACTCTAGCTGCATATATCCAGGGTGCTGGAACACCACACTGTCTCCTAGTTGATTCTTTATGGACAATTTTGTATTACATAATGTGATATTGATCCGTCAGAAGCACCACTATTGAGCTAGGACTTGGTAAGAATGCAGTGGTCTCTTTGTTGTAGTAGATTTTATAGAACTAGAATGTGACATCAATCTATACGTTCTCAAGATTCTCCTAATTTAAAGCCATGTTTTACTACCAATATGTGGTTTGCATAATAATACATACCAGTACTGAGCTAATTTTCAATTATCTTAAAAAAACCCAAAACCACACAACTTATTTAAAACATTCCTTATTTTGTCTAAAGTTATGTGTCTCATTTTTGCCTGATAATAAAAATATCTGTGAGCCATAACTTTGTTTTGTTCTTTTTATTTGGTTGTTTTTTTATTTTTATATTTTAAATTACTGACTTCTGTCTGATTTCTGAACATAGGGAATAAAAGATATCCAGTGTTCTCATTTCTTACTTATGTCCAAGTGGCTAGACTATTCTGATATTGTTCTGGTGAGAACTTTGTGTTACCAACAATTGCAATTTTTCAGAAATTCTTGATCAAAATTGTTCTAACAGATGACAGTGGTTGAAGTGCCATGAGAAGCATCTTTTAGCTTTCATATAAGAGAGGCAGGCTGCATTTCATGTTGGAAAGATAGAACTGGAAGTACTGTAGAACTGCTGTCTTTTTACTGTCATGTCAAAGTCCATGGAAATCTTCTTTCCCTGAATTAACAAAGGAAGTTTCCATAAGTTTTTCTTGATAAGTTAAAAAATAATTTCTTCATTTAGATACGTGTTTGTGCTGGTGGTTTGTCACTGGAAAGCTATACAGGTATAAAGGCATGGAATAAACATTTCCAAATGTGTCTATAAAAATATACCATATATCGTGTGGTATGGAAGAATCCTTTGATCAGTCTGGGGAAGTTGTCCTGGCTATGTCCCTTCCCAAAATCTTGGTGGTTGTTATTTTACTTATTTGGTTTGATTTCTTCTATTTTTTAAACCTTCCCTTGCTGAGCTGAACTTTAAACAAAGATCAGAGCTATGTGTAAGCTGCTCTCGTACATTCTCTGCTAGGAAATGATCTGCTCCATTGAGTCTAGAAATAGTTGTGTTTCATATTATGTTCATATCTTAAATGCCTGGCTTTTTAAACAACAATATCCTGCATTTTAGAAGTTGTTTCTAGAATGTGTGCATTATTAGTGTCCCATCTGTCATACCTAGCAGAGGAGAAAGAATAACCTGTGAAAATGACAAATAAACACAGAAAATAAGTTTTCTATAGCCAAATCTTGATATTAATTAATCTTTATGAATTCATAACCTTTTCTGTTTTAAATACAATACAGCTTTTCCTCTTAACTAAGAGGGGAGAATGGCTCAGGAAGAGGTTAACAGAAAAAAAAACAAAAAAAAAGAAACAAAAAAAACACCCCAACAAACTAGAATAAATTTCTGACATTCAGCAGTGATTCTTTACTGTGAGGATGAATAGAGGAATATGCTTGTGGATCACATTAAGTGGCATTTTAAAGACGAGCTAAACAGAATATACCGAAGAAGAATAAGTCAAATAAATCCTATTAAAACTGAATCCCTGGCCAGGCACTATCTGACATTAAAAGACATTGGCTGTGTACTAATTCCTGAATGCTTTAAACTACTTTTAAGGTTTCTAGCAATCTCATATCTGTTGGAAGGGCACTAATAAGGTCATCTCTCAGGCATGCAACTATTGTGGTCAGTACATTAGTGCTCAAACCAATAATATATTCATAGAATCATAGAATCATAGAATTGGCTGGGTTGGAAGGGACCTCAGAGATCATCGAGTCCAACCCTTGAACCACCGGAGCAGTTGCTAGACCATGGCACTGAGTACCACATCCAGTCTTTTTTTAAATATCTCCAGGGACAGAGAATCCACCACTTCCCTGGGCAGCCCATTCCAATGATGGATCACTCTTTCCGTAAAGAAATTCTTTCTAATATCTAACCTAAACTTCCCCTGGCACAACTTAAGTCCATGCCCTCTTGTCTTGTTGAAAGTTGTTTGGTAAAAGAGCCCAACCCCCACCTGGCTACACCCTCCTTTCAGGGAGTTGTAGAGAGCGATGAGGTCTCCCCTGAGCCGCCTCTTCTTTAGGCTGAACAACCCCAGTTCTCTCAGCCTCTCCTCGTAGGGTCTATGCTCGAGTCCCTTCACCAGCCTGGTTGCCCTTCTTTGGACCTGCTCCAGAACCTCGATATCCTTCCTGAACTGGGGGGGCCCAGAACTGGACACAGTACTCAAGGTGTGGCCTCACGAGGGCTGAGTACAGGGGCAGAATCACTTCCTTGGACCTGCTGGCAATGCTGTTCCGGATACAGGCCAGGATGCCATTGGCTTTCTTGGCCACCTGGGCACACTGCTGGCTCATGTTCAGCTTCTTGTCGATCCAGACTCCCAGGTCCTTTTCTGCCTGGCTGCTCTCCAGCCACTCTGTCCCCAGCCTGTAGCGCTGCATGGGGTTGTTGTGGCCAAAGTGCAGGACCCGGCACTTGGCCGTGTTAAACCTCATCCCGTTGGAATCAGCCCAACTCTCCAGTCTGTCCAGGTCCCTCTGCAGAGCCCTCCTGCCTTCTAGTTGATCAACACTCCCCCCCAGCTTAGTGTCGTCTGCGAATTTGCTGATGATGGACTCAATCCCCTCATCTAAATCATCAATGAAGATGTTGAACAGAACTGGGCCCAACACTGATCCCTGGGGGACACCACTAGTGACCGGCCGCCAACTGGATGCAGCCCCGTTCAGCACCACTCTCTGGGCCCGGCCCTCCAGCCAGTTCCTAACCCAGCACAGGGTGCTCCTGTCCAAGCTGCGGGCTGACAGTTTTTTCAGGAGGATGCTGTGGGAGACGGTGTCAAAGGCTTTGCTGAAGTCTAGGTAGACCACATCCACAGCCCTCCCCTCATCCACCAGTCGGGTCACCTGATCATAAAAGGAGATCAGGTTGGTCAGGCATGACCTGCCCTTCCTAAAACCGTGCTGGCTGGGTCTGATCCCTTGCCCATCCTGCAGGTGCTGTGTGATTGCACTGAGGATGATCTGTTCCATGACCCTGCCAGGCACTGAGGTCAGGCTGACGGGCCTGTAGTTTCCTGGGTCCTCTTTCCGGCCCTTTTTGTGGATTGGCGTGACATTCGCCAATTTCCAATCATCTGGGATGTCCCCAGTGAGCCAGGACTGTTGGTAGATGATAGCGAGAGGCTTGGCGAGCTCTTCTGCCAGCTCCTTCATTACCCTTGGGTGGATCCCATCTGGTCCCATAGACTTGTGGGGATCCAAGCATCGCAGTAGGTCACAGACTGTGTCCTTCAGGATTACAGGGGGGCTGTTTAGATCCATGTCACTTTCTATGAGCTCCAGAAGCCATCCGTCTTCAGGGTAACCTGTCTTTCCGCTGAAAACTGAGGTAAAGAAGGTGTTAAATACCTCAGCCTTTTCTTCATCTTTAACAACTATATTCCCACTCGTGTCCAGTAAAGAATGGATATTTTCCCTGCCCCTTCTTTTGCTGCTAATGTATCTGTAGAAGGACTTTTTGTTATCCTTCACAGAGGTGGCGAGATTCCGTTCACATTGTGCTTTTGTGTCTCTGATTTTCTTTCGACATGACTTAACAATATTCCTAAATTCTTCCTCAGTAGTTATCCCTTTTTTCCATAATTGGTAGGCCCTCCTCTTAACCCTAATTTCTTTCAGAGTCTCCCAATTCAGCCAGGCCGGTCGTCTTCCCCGCCGGCTCGCTTTTCGGCATACTGGGACAGCCTGCTCCTGTGCTTTCAGAACTTGTTCCTTGAAGTACGACCAACCCTCCTGTACCCCTCTGTTTTCAAGGTCTGTTTCCCAGGGTATACTCCGAACAAGTCTTCTGAAGAGGTCAAAATCTGCCCTTCGGAAGTCCAGCGTAGAGGTCTTATTGACGACCCTCCTTGTATCCCTGAATATTGAAAACTTTATTATTTCATGGTCACTAAGTCCCAAATGGTCACAAATGAAAAAGCTAGCAGGTTTAGTTCAGTCCCTTGTCATCAAAGGTTATGTTTTTTTGTCTGATTAAGGTAGGATAGTAACATTTTTACATTAAAAATCTGTGTCTGAACAAGGTTGCAAGAGCATCCATTTCTGTGTTATGCAAACCAAGCCATTAATTTGTGATTTCCATATTTTCCACTGATTCCGTATTTCAATTTATGATATAAAGAATGCTGCAATATGATCACAATTATCTAAACAAAACTTTCTTTTTGTATCATCATCTCTGTATGGCACCAGAGAAATATTACAACTACCTAATGGAGATTTAAATAAGTAAGCATTATTCTTACAATTGCTGTTTAGTTCTTATGAAGCTGCTACCATGAAAACAAAGAGAAAAATTTTCCCTACTTGTAATCTATTTTCAGTTTCAAACCTACTCAAATTGTACCATATCTATAGAAATGATATATCCATTCAGTGTTAAATAGGGAAATTTAGGGGTTACCTTTAATTTTTCCTCATTTTTTCCTTGGAATACAATTCTTTCTGCTTTGCAAGGTCATAGAATCATAGAATCATAGAATTAGCCGAGTTGGAAGGGACCTCAGAGATCATCTAGTCCAACCCTTGACCCACCGGAGCAGTTGCTAGACCATGGCACTGAGTGCCACATCCAGTCTTTTTTTAAATGTCTCCAGGGACGGAGAATCTACCACCTCACCGGGCAGTCCATTCCATAGCCTAATCACCCTCTCCGTGAAGAAATTCTTTCTAATATCTAACCTAAACCTCCCCTGGCACAACTTAAGACTGTGTCCTCTTGTCTTGTTGAAGGTCGTCTGTGAAAAGAGTCCAGTTCCCACCTCGCTACAGCCTCCTTTCAGGTAGTTGTAGACAGCAATGAGGTCTCCCCTGAGCCTCCTCTTCTTGAGGCTGAACAGCCCCAGCTCTCTCAGCCTCTCCTCATAGGGCCTGTGCTCGAGCACATATGGTCAGCACCATATGTACATGAAATGGACACTCTGTATGCAGCCTCAGAATTACTTCAGATGACAGTCTGAAGTGACTTGAAGAAAGTCTTGTAGGAGCCATAGGAAAACTGCCAGAGCTAAGCTGCATTAGTCTGAAAGTGCTGAAGAAGATCAAGATCCTGAAGCCTCTGCTAAAGATACCTGCAGACTATGCAGCTGCAATCCAGCTGTGGGCAATCTAAATCTGTGATATTTTCCAGCAGCTTGACAGGAAAGCCTCAAACTCTGAATCTCTCTTTTTTGTCCGAAAGCAATATACCAGCTGCTCTTGAAAGTTAAGTAGCTTCTGGCTGGCAAAGTAAGCTGGTTTGACCTGTGAGAAATGTGTAGCATTCATACTGAAATAAATATGGAGTCTGGACAAAGAACATTATTCACTACAAAATCTGCTCTTTGGGGGTAACAGTAATACCCACCATAAACCCTTAGTTATGCCAATACTCTGGGATTTCTAAGCACTTCCCAGTTTGCACACATACTGATTATATTCACACCCATGAATATAACCACAACAGCCTTAGGTTGTTCGCTCCCATACCTTTGTTACTGAGATATTTCCCTTGTCCTGGAGACTGTGAATAAGTGATGTGGCCCTGGGATCTGTTAGCAACACAACTATCAGGCAGCAAAGCTGCTTGAGACTCCAGATGAGACCATGAAACAGGCATCCTGGGTTGTAACTGCAGTGAGGAAGATGCTGGACTGAAAATTTCAGATCTTTAGGTAGAGAGCTAGTTCTGTGTTAAATACCTCTAGTGCCTGAGCAATACTATATGACTCCATGTTTTTTTCCTTTTAATCTTTAACCATTTAATTAGTTATTATTCTATCTTTAAATACACCTGTTCTCCCCATTGCTCCCATTTTCCCTAAAAAGTTATATTTCAAAATTTCATCACCTATAAGATATGGTATTGTTTCAGTTTGGCAACATTTCACTTTCCTGCTGTTAGACATGTAAATACATTATTCAGGAACAATCATCTTAGGTGACTGCACTGGAGGTCATATTGAATCCTACTAATCCTAAAGAGAGGTTAACTAATAAAATATGAAGAAATTCATGCATTGAATTTGCCTTAAAGAAAAAAAGGTAACTTATGGCTTAAATTTAGCAAACAAAGAAAAAAAAATAAACAAAGTACTCATTCCAAAACCAGACAAAACTACATTTTTCATTTCAGTAGTAATTTTTAAAAGGATTTAGCTGAACTGCACCAAGCTGTTGCTTGCTCTTAAAAAAAAATGGCTATATCCTGTCAGTATAAGACAATTTTAGAGGAAACTTTAAGAAAAGTCTCCAAGACTGTGTTATTGCTCATCTTGTGTACAAATATAGGTATGCCTTTAACTTTGTATACATCTAAATTCATTAGACTGATAGGTGCTGATCTACACAGTGGAAGGAAATAAAAGCACATGAAAAAAGAAATAAGCTGTAACTATTCTATTGGGATAGTCAATTTTCCTTTGACAAGTGATGAAAATGAGGTAGGAAAATTTAAGTTTATCTTCTCATTTACATTTGCTATACACCTTGTGAAGTTTTATTAGCAAACAATATGAAGAAATGTGCCGTTTATTAGGCTTGTGTTACACAAGTATTTTTATTTGTTTATTTTAAACACGTTTTCTTTATGAAGCAACCAGGCTTTATTGCTTAGATGTTCAATATTCCAAAAGGATTCATTCATTTGCTCAGTAAATGACTCCTGAGGTGGAGGTGGGGAAGTATTTTTGCTACCAGTTTTCAGTATGAATCAAATAAGCTTGTACCCCACTAAAGTAAAGGCAAATGAAAGCATCTGGGAAGAGGAAATCCTTTTAAGGAGATAAGATAGCCACAAAGATTTGCTGCTGTCTCAAACTCTCAGCAGATCCACTATTACTATTTTTACATTGTTTAATATGTTTACATCACTATATACTTTTCCAGCTCACAGACTGAAATTCCAAATACATAGACAAATGTATAACTACAATCAGTGTGTGTAACTTCACTATTTGTATCTCCCCACACAACAGTCAGAATACTTTTGGGTGTCTGCTACAGCACCGACTCTCTTATTGTGGGAACTATTTCCGCTTTCTCTGATTATACCAGAAGTGATAGTGCTATTATTTTTGTTATGCCTTCCTGAAGAAAAAGAACAGCATCAGTTACAGTTTATTTTCTCTCTTCTAGTATTCTGCTATTTTTTTGTAGCAGATAGCCTCAAATAAATACAAGACTACTTCCTATAAAAAGCAGAGATATATATAATTTTTTTCATCACAGACATATGTACAGGGTTTTTCTTGGAAACATCCATGACCACCAGCTTCCTATTATTTTGCTATTATTTTATCTTATCTGCCTCCTCAGTGGTTTTGAAGATCTCCAGTGTCTGGCATAATTTTTTTGATACTGAGAAATTTCTAAGTTTCTTCTCACTTTTTTCCCCCCACTTTTTCTATTGAACTGATTCACAAATAATAACTAGACCTTATTGGAATTATTCTGCATTTTCACAGAATATGTTTCTGTGCACTTTACCTTCAGTACTTTATTTTTAACGGAAATATTGGATTGAGAAAGGGGATTATGTGTAAAAATCTTCATTTCCCTGGCGACTATTTAAAGTCATCCTGACTAAACGAAGTTCAATTTTGCATCTTAATTAGTATATTGAGTATATCATGGATAGCACAACATATCCAATAACAATCACACAGCAAGCTAGAATATCTTCCAGAAAATACTCTCAGATGGAATAAAAATAAAAATGAAGACCAAAATCTCCTTTTCCAGATTGTCTTAAACACTTCAGTCTGGGAGTCTAAATTCTATATGCCAGCAATACAGAATCATGTATTTGATTTGGCCTTTGCTTTTGATAAAAGCAAAGCAACTTATAAGCTTTCTAACTGTTTGTTCACGTTTGAAGCTAATATAAAACATTTCCATTTCTCTTTTTTTTATGTGACTTTTTTATGAGTACATTTTTCTGTAACAGTTATAGAATTGTGATCCTTAAAGATCCCACCTAGTACTGAGTTCTCCCCCAAGTTTCTTGCAGAACTATAAACACAGCCGTCCTGTGCCTACTTTTTTCAGCCTTTGACTAATAAAATACCACTTCTGGAACATTTACTGCATGTCTTAGCTTCAAGAGGAAGAGAATAATGTGCAAGCATTCCCACAGAGAGGAGCAAAGGGCTGGAACACTGGAACACCTCTCCTCTGGAGACAGGCTGAGAGAGAGTTGTGATTGTTCAGCCTGGAGAAGAGAAAGTTCCAAGGAGATCTTATAGCATCCTTCCAGTACCTGAGAAACTGGAACAGGTTGCTCAAATGTGTTTGCCTCCTCCCTGGAAGAGCTCAGGGCCAGGCTGGATGGGGCTTTGAGCAACCTGGTGTGGTGGGAAGTGTCCCTGCCTCTGTGGGGGCTTGGATCTAGATCTTTGAGGTCCTTTCCAACCCAAACCTTTCTGTGATTCCATGAATCTGTGATTGATTCCTTTCCAGTTGGAAAGATAGAATCCCTGAAGAGATAGAAAAATCACTATTGGGATCCTACTGTGAAAAGTCACCAGATAATTACATACTGAAAGAATAATATTCTATTTTTTCCTAGACAATTTACCCCAGTTACGAGATGAAAATTCTTTTGAGTCATATAAACCAATCCTTTTATGACATATACTGGATTTACTGGATTTACTTCACTGTGGTACAGCTACTGATACATCTGCAAACAGATTTTTACTTCCAAAACCAGCTAAACAGAATTATGACCTACATCTCACAATTGTTTTTTCCCTTTCTTTCTTTAATTTCAGAAGAAAGTGCATTTTCCTGAAGAAATTAACTTCGATTTGACATGTTAGCCTAATTGTATGATTTATCCTGTGTGCTTTAGAAGCCAGAGAATCATTTTGTGAGTTGTTATGAAAAATTTTTTGTTTGTTTTTTCTTACCATGTTGTATAGCAGCAAACTGGAGACTCAGAAGTACATGCATTCAATTTAGTAATTCAGGAAAAAGCTTTTTTTGTATTCAGTACTGATTTCCTAATTTATTTCTTTTTATATTCAAATGGATAGTTGCAATAAATACAAATTTTAAATATAAACCAGTGGTCAGGAAATCGATGCTATGTTATTAATTCACCTTTTAATTGAATTCACTAATCTGTAGTATGTATGTGGACACAGCTAACAATGCAGTTCTTCTATCTACAACTAGGAATATATGGACACTGCTTCCACAAGGTTTAATAACTTGCAAGTTTACTATGTCTTGATGAATTGTCTTTTCTTCTTCCTCCTAGGTGGCTAAAAATACCTCTTCATTAAAAGCCAAATCTTCTGTGTCAACGTCTACAAAGAGCAAAAAAGACAGGTTTCCCTCAGGGAAAGATGCTTTCATATAACTGTCCAAAATTTTTTCAGATATTTAGAATGAAGGAAAGCAGAAAAAAGTGTGGAACTACATCTAAGGATAATATTTAAGTACTAAACCTCAATTATTGGGTAAGTGGTTTTAATTTTTTAACTTTTTTTCTTTTTTTTCCTCTCATTCTGCTTCATCTTACAGAAGTGTCAAATTATTTTTATGTAAGGAGAACTAAAATCATTTGCCAAACGTATTCTATGATGTGATTTGGTAAAATAAGAGATGAAACAATAGAAATATAACATCAATATAGCACTGCAGAACAGGAATAAAATCATCTTAAACACATTAGAAAAGATATTGTGATTATAGAAGTATGCTGTGCCAAATAAGATGGACATGTTTGGGGTTAGAACTTCATAAAGTTTCAGATTCAAATACCAAAGCTTACAAAATTCGAAATTAGGAGAATGGTGAACAAGACAAAAATTATTACACAATATAATTTATTTGTCTGAATACTTTGAAAAAAACAAAAGTAAAACTGCTCTTGTTTCTCAAACTAATTTATCCTGTTATTCCTCTGGAGTCCAGAAGAAAGAACAAGGTGTAAAGAGTGTTAAAGTATAACTTTTTGTAGGGTCATCACCACATTATCGGGGTAAATAATGACAGTGCTGAGGTTCTTTGGAAGCTCGCAATAAATCTTTAATATTATTAATACACTGAATAAGGTGAGAAATGAGAATCTTTGTTTACATTCTATGAAATACAGCAGTAGGCCCTTTCCAGTCTTTCTCTGTGAACACACTAAATAGCAACCATGCCTCACTCTGCTGACACCATATACAATGTGTGTACAATGCCAGAAAATTCTCATCAGTTTTAGATTTGTACATAACCCTATTATCATTGTGTCTGACTGTGTTATAATTCTGCATCTGTTTATTCCCACATAAGCCATAGAAAAAGACAGAAACTGCTATTCCCAGTAGTGAGAAGGAGAAAATAAAGAGAGGCATGGATAGCTGAAGTAATTTACCCAGTGTCACAGAACTCTGTGATGGGTCCAGAAATTAAGTCTCCAGCTGAAGAGTCTCCAGACCAAAATCCTTGCCTTGTCATTTATATAAATGACAGAATTTTACACCATACATCTGAAGATGAATGGTGGATGAAAAGAAAGATAAGAAAGGGTCAGAAGAACAGCATAGAGGAGGAAAACAGACAGGTTATCAAGTATCTTTGAAACAGGGAACAGTGGTGAAGATATGTTTTGAATCAGGTAGAAGGAAATGGAATCACCAGATAAGGAAATTATTAGTAAGATCATAGGGACACTAGAAAAGAGGAAGACTATCAGCTAAAAGAAAAAAAAAATAGGTGGAGGCCTTGAGAAAATTAGAGCATGCAAAAAACAGTAAAGAGATAGGAGGAAAAAAAGGTCCTGAACCAGAGTAAAAAAAAATAAATTAATTGACAAAACATTATAGACCAGCATCAGGACAAACTAAAAAGAATAATAATATAGGCAGAAGATAAAAAAAAATAAGAACAAAAAAAGGGAGGCAGACCAGAATTTACTTTTGTTTACTTTAAAACTATTAAAGGATTGAGAATTTAGGCCTAAACATCATCAACTCTACAAAAATAATAACGACAGATACTAAGGCTCTTTAAAGAGAAACAAAGTTCAACTTAATGATGCACTTATTTTTCATTTCTCTGTTGAAATACAAACATTTTTAAAAGAAAAAAGAAAAAGAAATTAATTAAGCTGTTTCTTCTCACCCTCTGTATGATCTAAGAGGTACTATAAACAATAGAATTTTTTTATTATTATTACTGTTATTTTTTTATGCAGAAATGTTAGATCATAAAACCTTCCTGGAAAAAAACTGCTATAGAAAAATAACTGTCTAAGTAAATCTGAGGGCTGTAGGGACTTGCCTGTACACATCCTTTTGGAGACCATTTAAGAAGGAGGGATTCTAAAAACTCACAAGAAACATTAAGCTCAAGAGCAAAATTCTTAATAGTCCTATTTGTAATACACATCCACAGTGAACATATTTGCAACATCAACTTTTTTTTTTTTTTTTTTTTTTTTTTTTTTTTTTTTTTTTATGTTGCAACAAAAAAAATATTGGCATCTCAGGATGTATTTTCAGTGTTTTTGGTTTGGTTTTCATTTTTTCTCCCCAAATATTAGTGTTAAGATATGAAATGTAACAGCATTTCTTTGTTGGTGGTGATGGTGGGAGGCTGATGTTACTATGAATTTGTGGAGAGATTGAAGACATGTCATAATGTTCTATGCTTGGTGTAAAGGATAAAAATAATTCTCATAAGAAAAGCAGCTGAATTGAAATACTTGATTTGAGGTAAAAGGAGGATAGTGTTCCTACAGGAGGAGAAATACAACAGCCCAGCATGCATAGAAGAACTAAATTATTTGATTCACATGAAAACATGACTTGTTCTCTTTGAGAAAAATCATCAGTCCTCTCATCTGAAAAACAGCAGTGCCTTCCATTTCTTTGTATTTAACCCCCACTGTAGCTGAAAAAATATTGGAGCTGTTGTGAGACAACAATGCAAAATTAAAAGTGTATTTACAGATTGCTTTATCTGCTCACATGCCTGTAGAAAAACTAACTGCCAAGTAAAATATCTTTTTTGTGCCCTGTCACCATACTTCCTATCACTGGCATTTTCTATCAGCAGACCCTCTCAGCCCAACTTTTATATTCCCAACAACCCTTATGGTTCTCCCAACAGCCATAGGAGCATCAGCACCTCTCCTCTTTTTTCCTTTCTCCTCTGTCCTTCCACCTGGGAGGCAGCAACAGGACCTAGGCCATACATCTGCAGCATCCCCCCCAGGAGCACAAGTCAGAGGAAACAGCAATGAAAAGGATGGGGAAAAGCTGAAACCAGCAAATTTGCTGCATCAATCTCATTTCCTATAAAGATACCATTCCACTGTCACCTGCTCACTTAGGTTATGTTTTCACTATATCTGTGATACTGATGATGAGACTGGTGCATTGTGCTGGTAGGCAGTGACCCACTCATCTTGAATTGCAGTCCTCTGCCTTCAAATATCTGCAGTGAGAGAAAGGACCTTGAGTGCTTTTATGAAATTTTAATCATGTTGCTGCTAATCAGTTTACTGCTTAGAGGTCACACAAGATCCCTCACCTAAGCCAGAATGCCATAAATGTTCAAAAAACATCTATGTCCAGGTCATGGGGCCTGGAAGTGACCACAGCTCTACTCTTATCTTTCTTCTGTGATCTTCTGTGATCTTTTTCTCATACAGGAAGATTCATTAGATGCATTGTCCTAAATCCTGCAGCCCCTACCTGAATCAGTACCATGAAATCTTATTTGTATCTTATTCTACCCAGCTCAGTTATCTCAGTTCAGAACTCTATCATACCATATTTATTAACAAGATTTGCCTAATTATGTTTGTTCTGCTGCTGATTAACAGCCAAGATTCTTTGCCATCTGTTCTGTTGAAGCACATATCTAAATACTTCACAACTACAGAGTGGTTTTTAGTAGAAAGCATTATGATAGAATACATATTTTAGCAGACCTAAATAGCAAGGATTTGCAATATTTCTTTTTCAGCATCAGAAGACTATAGGATTTAAAGCAATAACAAAACCAAAACCTAACCCTAGATGAAGCAATGCTTCTAAATTTATCTTTCTTTTAAACAAAAAACAGCCGAATAAGGTATATGACACATAATATGATCTATATGAAAACAGATTTCCTGGCATCTTCAGACACTGACTGTCATTATCTAACAAGTGCTACATTACAACTCATTGGAATCAATGCAAGGATCCTGCTTTCTTCAACAAAACTTTGCAACAGGGGACAACAAAGTAAAGCTAACTGCTGCAGTGCACTTTTCTAATTGTGGTAGCACCAGGAAGCAGAATCTAAATACTTGATTCTGAAAATGATACTTACTGGTGATAGATGTCTTGAAACATGCATGTATCTTGAAAAAGGCATATTGCAAGCCCTTTTAAATTGCACCCTGAATGTATGCAGTTAAATTGGTAT
This sequence comes from Calypte anna, assembly GCF_003957555.1. Lineage (NCBI taxonomy): Eukaryota > Metazoa > Chordata > Aves > Apodiformes > Trochilidae > Calypte > Calypte anna. The sequence continues at coordinate 118,476,233 of NC_044244.1, read as the reverse complement.
TTAACTAATGCAGCTGTTTTACAATTGCAGTATGTAAGTATTAGGCCCAGGAGCACTCCTAATATTTTGCATTGGAACTCTGCACTATGCATGTCCTGACTGTGTAGCAGAAAGCCTCCAGCACAAACTAGCCTCCTTTATTTTAGTTTCCAGAGACATCTGATCAGACAGGAATATATTTATGATGTGACAAGGCACAGAATCTAAGTTTTTATGAAGTCACAGTGATTAACTTATGACACATTTGGATTTTTGGCAATATGTGGAATTTTTCTCCACATCTGGTATAGCAAACCTACTCACCAGCACAGATGTCCTGTAGTCATCTTGAAAGCCCAGGATAAAAAGTCCTCTGCAGTGCCACTGGATATTTTGCAGACCAAAGAGGTATGCAAAAGCCTTTGAGTTGATCAGAGAACAACAAAATTTGTTTCTAAACATTTGTAAAGTAATTCTCAAATACTATCTTTCCATATTCTTTCCATAGCAAATGTTATATTTCCAGCTAAAAAGAACTCAATTTCACCTCTTGAACTGGCATTACAGTTTTAATTCAGTTTTTTTCTTTTTAAATACCTCTCTATTATCAAAGAGTCTTTTCATTGATCTGAAGAATTTTAGGTGGAAGTACAGTTTTTAGAAACTTATGGAAACACTCCCAGTGATTTTAACCTAAGCTTTCAGCATTGGTCTTTGGTTTTACAAAATATAAGACAGAATTTCATTCCAGCCTTCCTGAACTCAAAGTAAATGCTGACATTGACTTGTTTGAGATAAGATGTTCACCCTTTTTAGAGCAGGTAACTGAACATCAGCCTTGGTTTGGCAAGGAAAGACTTTTTGAAGAGTCTGCTGATATCTACCATTCAAAGCAATCATTTACCAACCAAAGCAAATATGGTATGATAGAAATGATAAAACTGCTTCAGTGTTATTACAGTATTCTCATATTTTTACATCTCATCTGGATTCTAGTTGCAACAAGAATCAATAGAAAAAAAGACATCTCATTAGATCATCTTAAAAATCAATGTGAGTCACTTCTCTAAAACTGTTTTGAAGCCTGGATGTTAAGTTTTGAAGTGGATATTAACAGTGGGATTATAGGTAAAATACTGTTAGCTAATCATAACTAAGGTGTTTAAAGAATAGCAGTACAATTTAACATTCTCCCCCACTCAATAAAATTTTCATTTTCCTTCAATATTCAGTATGCAACTCAGATAATGTCTTTTTAATTTTTATTATTGATGAAACTTAAGCACAATAAAGATTTTGCTTTTTAATATAATTACATTTTTCTTGATATTAGAGAGCTGTTGGAACAATGAAATGTCTTCACAGTATTTTAGGAGCAAAAACAGTGATTACACTGAAACAAGTGTATGTGACATGATTCAATCAGGTTACCTTGCAGAGGGATTATCTAGCCTTTAGATTTGGTAAATTAGCCACCAATTTATATCAGCTTTATTAAAATTTTGTAATTTTCTGTTGCACTCAATGTTGCATCACAGCTTACACATGAAACAGAATAGTATCTTTTTTTCTTTGCGTTGTTTAATTTCTTACTCTTTCTCACTATATCTTGAAACGACAATATCTGAGGAAATGTATCATATATGATTGTAAAGATTAGGAGATAAGCAAGTATTTCCTCTGTTCTTGATAGCTTTGTATACAAATGAAAAACCATCTTACTGTTCTACTTTTTATTATTTCCTCTGTTCATATAAATAAAATATAGCAGGAAAATATGAAAATGAGTAGCGTGTTTCATGTGGGCATACTCCCAGTGGAAGTAGAAACACCTTTGTTTCTGACTGAAACCCATGTTTTCACAGGTTTTGGAATCTATCCAACGTAAAGATTTAACTAGCTGAGGGAAAAAGTTCAAGATTTGGAAAAGGTATTTTTAAAAAAATACACTCTCAATGATAGAAACTTAAATTTTTATGTTTCCAAAATATTACCTAAAGATACATATAAAATGACTGATTTCCCTAAACAGCAGTATCTTTTATTTAAATAGAGTTATGTTATATTAACTTTTAAGATGTTTATATAACTTCTATATTACATATCACAGTGCTCTTTGGAATTAATGTTTTTGTAAAACTGCTAACATTAGGGCATTTAAAGTTTGATTTGGAGCCAATGAAAGCAAATGAAAAGGTTTATAGTAGTATTAATGCGCTTTACATCAGACTCATAGAAAGAGAAAATGTTTTGGAAATGTTATAGGTAGTACTACAATTGATATACTGCAACAAAGATTTTGTCTTTCTGGAAAAGTAGGAAGACATTTAATTTTGCAACATTAAAAACTGAAGAGACACTGTTTACAGACCTACAAAATTAAGAGGATCCAAATTATATCACAAAATCACTCTAGAAGATTTTTTTCCTTTTTCTAGAGAGAATAAATTAGCTAAATAGGATAGTCCTGCCTAAAGGCCAAATGGCCACTCAGCTGCTGCTCAGTCACTCCCCCTTCTAAATGGGAGAAGGACAAATTAGAATGAAAAACTCACGGTTTGAAGTGCAGTCAGGAAGAATGCTTACCAATTAATGTCATGGAAAAACCAATAATTTAATTTATTGACAATTAAAATATATTTGAGTAGCGAGAAACAAAGAAAAACTTTCAAACAATCTTTTGAAACTCAGCTTCAGTCCTTCATTCCACACTCCTCTTGTCCATTGATGGTGTTTGGAGGTGAGCTACTACACAGCATTTTCTCTACACTGTTCCTTCACTCTCAGACTTTTCTTTTTTCCAGTGTGGAGTCTCCCACATGATGAAGTCCTTCAGGAACAAAAATCTGCTCCAGTGTGGTCTCTTCAAAGGGTGGAATTCCTTCAGGAAATATACATGTGAGTCCTCTTCACAGGCTGCAGGGGGTACCAGCTACAGTGTGTGGAGTGCTGCTGCTTCTGCTTCTTTCTCTTCCTCCTCCTCCTTCTCTACTTCGGTGTTTCCACGGCAGTTTCTCACTCATTTTTTATTTCCTCCTTCTCTGCATACTGAGAATTTCCTGCCCTTTCTTAAATATGCTTTTTCAGAGGTACCACCAGCTTTGCTGATGGACTCAGGTGTGTCTTGTGGTGGGTCCACTGGAGCCAGTGAGAAATGGTAATCCCTCCTCTCTTAACACAAAGCAGCCCTATGCCATCTGCAAAAGCCTTCCTACCCTTCTCAGTACAGCAGTAATTCTGACAAACCAATCACTGAAATGAAGTGTTTTCCAGGAAGGAGGAACACTGCAGTATGTAGTTCTGCCTTCTCTAGGAGTGCCACAGGACAGACATTTAGACACTAACTTAATAGCTATAGGAATCCCACCTTGTCTTCTGGCCTGGAAATAAAGTCTGACACTTATCATATTACTCAGGAGTGGAAATTACTGAAGAATTACCCACATCTGAAGCAGACAGATTTTTTTCTCAGTATTTGGATGCTGGGAGATTCAGATAGACAGCAAGCAGCATTTTAGGAGGTAGCAGCCAGATAGGCCCATGTGGAAATTACTTCAGAAACTTATCTAAATGAATGCCATAACTGTTGAAAATCAAGCCCTAACTTCTTTAAGACGGTGATAAGTAATGCAATGCATTCCTGCATCTGCAACTTCACCAAAATCCTTATAAACACTAAATATTTCACAGTGCTTTACCCTCCTGCCTGCTTTTCTTTTGTTTCTTATTCTGCTATTAAAAATATTATATTATATTACATAAATATAACTTTGGTACATTCAAACGGAGTCTTAATTAACTGCGGATGTAGCTGTGGATATATAGATGGATATGCAGCTCTTCCACATTTTTACTTCCACAGGTTAGATGGCATATTTAACTGAGAGCGGGTGGAAGATCTGAATGAGTAAAACTAACCTTCATCTGAAAAAATTAGGGGTAGAAGGAGAAAGAGAGAAGGAAGAGAATCCCTCTGTATGTGCATAATAAGGTGTTTACAGCTCTTTTTGAAAACAAATTTCACTGCAAATTGAAATCTCAGATATTCACACTGAAGTCAAAGGAACTTTCCAGCCTTTGGTTCAGTGAAATACCCAGTACTAAGCTTACTCATGCTAGTACTTGATCAGTGAAACAGATGTCAATGTAAGCATCCATTACTAGTGGTTACTATTGGCCTTAGTAGCTATTACCAGCCTCATCTAGGATCCCTATTCATGCATTCTTCATCCATTTTTTCTAGGAGCTCTATGTAAACCTTAGTGTGGCAAAGCAGTGTCAGCCTGAGCTACACCGTGGTTGTGCCTCTGCCCAGCTCTGTGCCTTTTTTCTCTGATCTTCCTGGCAGGACCCCTAGAACTGCCTCCCAGGTTCCACATTATAGGTAGCTTTATGCTGACTGGGGTGCATGAATGGCTCCCAGTGACAGATAACCTCAGTTTGTCTGGGACTGTGTTGGTGAGGACATCCCTGATGTGCTATGGGTACCCTTGGCTCCTTTCTTGTCTCTGTGGAGCCCTGCTGGTGCTGCTCCTTGACACTGCTTCTCATATCTACCAAAACACCTGGTTGAAAATTTTGCATCTGAGGATTTTGATTCCACAAAAATGTTGTTTTCCTTGGGAAAAAAAAAAAAAAAAAAAAATGATGGAAATCAAGCAGGCAGTGAGGCTTCCCTCCTACCCCTTGCATGCCAGCTGGCATCATGGTGGGTGAATGGGCAGCCTGCCCATCTCACTGGACTTCACAGTTGTCAGGGCTGTCCAGCTACTATGCTTCCCACCTGGCAGTCTGCTCCAATTGCTTGGCTTCCTGGCTTCCTGGCTATCTTCCCACCTGTGTAGCCAATTCCCTCTACAAAAGTTATTGAAACATATTCTCTTTAGTCTCAAAACAATCATTAGGATTTGTGCGGTAAAGTTAGTCACTAAAGCAAAGTTTTCTTTGATTCGAAAGAGAAAAACAGAAATTTAAAAAAATAGGAAATAGTCAACAGAACAAAAATTGCACTTCAATTACCTTTTTAGTTTTCACATCAGTACAAAGAAAAAGAACTTCCATGGCAACATTACTTGCATTAGCAAATCTAAAGAACTATATAAGCTGTTCTATTTTGCTTTGTCTATTCAGTCTATACTTTATTTTTTTTTTCCACTTGAAAGAAAGCTTCAAAAAGGTCATTCTGAAATGTTAAAAGGGTTCAGGACAATCTCTTACAGATTTTGAGATTTAGTATTGCCATTAAGTGAAACTATGCATATATTTTGAGATAAGCTTATGCAGCTTTCAGCCTGGCAGCACAAAGAAATTAGAGGATAAGCTTTATTTGCTGAATGTTCAAATTTACATATATCACAGTAAATGAATGCACACATATCTATAGACATACAGTGTAATTTAGGCAAGGAGTAAGCCTCAGGCCTGCTCTAACTGCAACTCCCAGGCCAGTGGATAGAGGATGCTTGGGTGGAGGACCCAGGTAAAGTCCCCTAGGTCAGTTAAGGCCTGTTAGAGCAATGTCAAACAGGGAGATTGCCAAAGGGTTGTGATTTTAGGTCTCCTACAAGCAGTCTTTCTACCTTGATTCTTGGAATGTTCCATGACAGAGGTCTCAATCTGGGCTGAGGTAAAGGCACAGAGAAATCAGAGACTTCATGGAATAGTGAAGCTAAACAGAGGTTTGCAAAGTAAAGTGAGATCTGTGATGTGAGCAATCTCCAAAGCAGCCTTTGCACATAGACCTACTTATGGCTCTGTGATATAAGTATCTTACACGAGACAGACCTTTGTCTGCTCTTCAGAGGGTTTTTCTGTTCTGTGTATCTGCAGTTGAAATAAAAAAAACAAGGAAAAAAAAAAACCTGCCTGGTTTTATCAGGGCAGACGTGCATATATTTTTTGGAGAGATTATTTCCAAGTACATATGAGAGTCCGCAGTTAAATATACCCTCCCTTCTTCTAGACTTACATATGCCTGTACTGGTTTTGGCTGGAGTAGTTTGGGTTTTTTTCATAATATAACATATGGTGTTGTGTTTTAGATTTGTGACAAACAGGGTTGACTTCACACCAATGTTTTGGTTATTGCTAAGCTGTGCTTACACAGATCAAAGGCTTTATGTTTCTATGCTGCCCAACTAGCAAGTAGACTGAGGGAGCACAAGAAGCTGGAAAGGAACAGAGCTGGGACACTGATAGGACAGCTGATCCCAACTGGCCAAAGGGATTCCCCATATCATACAATGTTGTGCTTAGCAGTAAAAGCTGAGGAAATAAAGAAGAAGGGGGGATATTGGGGGATATTGGGAGTTAAGGGATTTGTCCTCACTATTACACATGCAGATCTGCTTTCCCAGAAATAGCTAAATACCTACCTAATGATGGGAAGTAGTAAATTGATTTTGTTTTACTTTCATGGGCAGCCTTTGATTTCCCTATTGAACTCTCTTTATCTTGACTAATAAGTTTTCTCACTTTTCCACTTCTGATTCTGTCCTCCATCCCACTGTAGAGGAGCAAGGGCTGGGTTGCCTACTGGGGGTAAATCACAACTTTATTGTATCCCCTTGAGCAGTCATGCTTCAGCTGTTTTTCTTGTAGACATCTTTCTTATTTCCTAATAAAGGTTTCTGGATGTCTTAACAATGTGTCTCAGTGCTGAATTTCTTAGGATTTTGGATGACTGTACAATAAGAGAGGCAGTGTATAGATTTAAGACAAATTTATTGCACCTTGTGGTATGAAAAACCAGGCTGGTAAAAGGTTTAAGATGGCTCACACATTTTTTGAAGTAAGAACTTAGGAATCAAGAATCATTTTTCAAATCTCTTAAGATATGCATTATTAGAACAGAATTTAGAATGATTTTTTAAAAGACAAATTTTTGATCTCATGAGTGACACATTAAAGATTCGTTTACAAATATGCCCTCTACATGTTATTGCCCTGACTGTGGATCTGACCCAGTCTTGTTCTAAGTTCAATAGGATAAGTTTTCACTTCTGAGAAATTTTGAAATGTTATCTGTTAAATCAAGATCTCTGGTCTTTTCTTGACACTGATGTTTGATTAAGATTTTTTGTACATGTAATTCTGAGCACATATACTCTGGATTCAGATCTGGAAACAAAGGGCAGTATTTAGGACTGGGACAAACAGCTTCTACCTCTGCTATTTCATAGCATCCTTTCCACAAGAATAACTTACAATGCATATACAGAATATCTAACAACAAATCAGTTACAATATCCATAAAGCTTTTAATTTCAGTTCCTTTCCCTGAAAGCTCTCCAAACTTCTCTACTAAGCAATGGATGCTTGGAACATTAGACCACAGAAACAGTGTAGTGACACATTTCCTACTTCAGGTAATTTGTCTTGGAGTTCAGGGGCTGCAAAGATGTTCTGGTTTAGGTAGTCATTTAAGTAAAAACTGTGGTTTCATAGAAACATGGAGACATGCAGAGAAACTTGGTGCAATCTTTTTCTATTTTGTATATGCTGTCACATCCAGGGGACTAAGCCTTGAAATCCCAGCCATTTTGCAGAGATGCGGTTGAGGTTACTACCTCAGTATTATGGTTAGTAATAAATACATATCTTCCCCAAAACATCCTTTTGGGAATTGCCCTCTTTCTTTTTATGGGCTGCCAAGAACCATCCAGTCTAACACTTTTCACATGCTCTAAAGAATTATTAATCTCCTTCTACTCTTCTAAGTACTTATCCTTTCCCATAAGAAAGATGGATTACTCTGATCCTTCCTGCTTGCATATTTACTTTTTATTTTCTCAATCCAATTAAAATTACTAAACCATGGGATATAAAGGGGCAAGTAAACAGTTCATTTTATGAGGGAGGAAGGGGATAATATCTGAAATACTCTGTTGGAATAATTTCATCTGATCAGTCCAAATTCTACTAGATTAGCAGATGGTAGGAGGATTCTAAATGAGTGAAAATCTGTCCTTTGTGCTTTTATGACCTCTGGAATGCAATATTAATTCTGATGGTAAGTATCTTGAAAAATTGCTGGGAAAATAGTGTATTGTAACTACGTTATGGAACAAAACTCAAGGCACAGAAGAAAAATATGAATTTTAGAATCCCTGGATCTGTTTGAGCATTGTAATGAAGTATGATGTGATGTCAAACCTGTCAAACCTGCAGTCTTTGACCACTTTTTTTTCTTTAAGCAACATGAAAGAAGGCAAAAGAAAAAAGTACAAGGGAACATACAGGGGAAGATATAAGGGAAGTAATGTTGGATTAATGAGCTGAATGTATTAGCAGTAATTTATATAACATTAGAATAATTTGATTTTGAAAATTTATACAGAAAATATCCTGAATTATTTAAAAATACAGATAAATTAGAAAAAAACATTTGAAAATTCTGTGACATTGGAATAACTCTGGTTTACCTTGGTCTTCTGGTTTGACACATTCAAATTCCTTAGAATGTGACACAGTAGTAAATAATAGTAAATAAAAATAAATATAGTAAATAAATTGTACCTGAAGCAAGATGCTGAAACAAAGATTTTTTATTTGTTTCTTTCTCTCATATACAGATGGTTGGAAAGCTTTGACGCTTAAGTAAATCTATACCCCACAAATATTGCAGTTTTTTGTATCTGGAACAAAAAAAAACCACCAAGCCCAAATAGTATTCTAAAGTTTTATTGCAATAATTTCATCTCTTTTTATTTGCTTTCTCATTTGTAATGCCACATTACAGAGCTGAAGTAAGGCACTCATCCAAGTTACATTAATATTACACTTGCATTGGTTAGGAAAATACACACTCTCTTCCCAAAAAGAGCAAACTAGGTTCAACTGAATTGGAGCATCAGAATATATATTAAAAATTACTGGGAAAAAAAAATTTAACGTAATTTTCTAAATTACAAGTAAGAAGTTAGTGCCCAGGAATTCAAAAGAAAGGGGACACAGAAAATTTAAAGAGGTAAAGAACATATCTTATGCTGCTAAATGCATTAATTTAATCAAATTATTGAGTCATACATTAATAGGTAATTCTGGCTAATATGAACTTGCTTAAATAGGGACATATTTTTGTTAGGTTTTGTTTGATGGGGTTTTTTTTGTCCTTTTTGGTGTTTTGCTTTTATGTTGCTTTATTTTGTTCAGCTGGTTTTATTATTATTGTTGTGGCTTTTTTAATGTGTTGGTTTTTTTTTTTTTGCTTTAATAATATTTAGTACTAAATCCAAAAAACCCTGAATAGCCTCCTTGTAGCAATAGTAAAAAGTGGAAGTATTCCAAAAATTGAAAGAAATGTCATTCAATGCACACTTTTAAGATGTTCATGTTAGCAAAGTAGTTGTCAATGGTTAGTTTCACCTGTTCTGCATAAGACTGCCTAAGGTGAGGAATGTGGGATCTGATAAAATAATGAGATTATTACTATTAGCTAGATCTGATGCTGCATCCAAATTCTGTTCTTTGAAAGGTCCGTCTCCCTGCTGCTGATACAAAACTAGATAGCTGGAAAAGAATTTACAATTGCTCCTTCCCAAGCCCATCAGAAGAACAGCTGCATGGATTTTGTCACCAAAATGCACACCAATGTACAATGAAAACACAGGAGAGACTTTTTTTAAACTTCTTTAAGCTGTTATATGCAAAGGAATTAGGAGAAAAATCTTGTATGCACTGAAGCTGACCTACTTACATTTAGTGGTTTATGTTAAATACAAAAACGCACATTCTGCTGAATGTATTCTATTCCATAAGAAGTAGTAGGATCTCTTCTAAAATGTTTTTCATTTATTCATGCTGAGACTGTTCTTTTCCAGTGTGCTGATATTTGATACTGCAGTTTTTGTAACAGAGATGTCTCCTAAGTATTGCAAAAAGTTAGACAGAAAACCGAGAGACACAGAGGAAAAAATGTATCAGTAAATAATATCGGAGAAAAGGTCAAATGTTTAAAATAGGATCAAGGGATGGTAACATTAATTTATAAATATTGTTTAGGAGTTAAAGCTAATTTCAGAATGCATGGTTTTGCTGCACAATCATCATCATGACAGGTAATGTCAACATGATCCCATTATCACTGCAGAGTGCCCTGACCACAGACGTCTATAGAATATGGAAGTAGTTCACAGATACTAGTAGTACACCGAAGAAAAAAAAATAGCATGAACACTGAGGGCTAGGAAGGAGACTAGGTTATTAAAAAAGAAAATACAAGGTTGATTGAAGGGTTAAGGACACATAGCAGTTAAATATTACTACTGAGTCTTAAACAAGATGCTCTACACTGCCATTTGATCATAAGTGATAACTCATAAGAACATGATCATTTTGAATGATCAACAATTAAAAAACATTTTAAGTAAAGAACTACATACATTTTGCTCAGATTTATCTTAGTTTTATCTAAAGATGTATTAATCTAATCTAATGTAGTTACAAGTCTTCTAACGTATCCATCTTGCTCTGGCTCCTCTGTCCATCAAGGTGCAGCTAACTCCAGTATAATTCAATATCTGGGGAAGTGGTCCTTCCCAGTGTGCTCAGAGCTACTCCAGTACACTCTGATCTCCTGGTTCCTCCTGCCTTGGTCGGATGGATGCAGTTGCTGCTGTTCCTTTCTGCAGGTCCAGCCAACAGCAAGGCTGAGTACATACTACAGACAAGCCCAGCTTGCTTCATCACCTCTAACTAACAGGAACTGGAGTTCAGTGGTGAAACCTTCACACACTTTCACTCTCCAGAGCAGAACACCTTTCTGTATCATGTGAATAATCACTCTGCTTAAGTCCATTCAACACCAAGGCCCATAGATCCCAGGCCCTCATACAGTCACCCTGTCAGAGCTCGGGTATTTCCAGGTGCTGATCGTCTTCTACTCATCGTCTATTCCACACTTAAAGTTTACTAGCAACTAAGAAAAATACACTCTGATTTTGGACTGGTTTCACCACCTGAATCAGATGCGTGCTTGAACATAAACTTGTAGCCTCATTATATCATTTGTGTAACCTGTTGTGGCTGACAAATTTTTATCCAGAAGCAGATGAACAGATTATCACTGTGCTTAGGAACCTATGTTTGGGCAACTGAGTCATTCTGCTAAATTTAGGCATCTGCAGCATAAATGATTGCATGCTGGCTGGTAATCAAACTCCTGCTACAGTCAATATCCACCTAGTTGATACAGACAATAGAGACAGAGAACTTTTCAGCTCTTGCAAAGCAGATATATAGTTTAGAAAGAGACAAAAAAGCCCTAGAATCCACAGGCTGTACTGGCTACATCTTCATTGGCTATTATATGAGCTTAGGCATCAGTTTATATTTTGTAAACTGTGTTCTTATCAGTAGCATTTAGATGTCTGAAACTAGTTTTCTGCTTAAAGACACTTATAATATATATATTTTTTTAATAAACAAAAAAATTTTCAAAGCAAAAATTTAGCCTAAATGTGCTGTGGTTTCATGTTTTAAATACATATCACTATAAGTGATGCCTAACAAGTTATTAATCAAAAAAGGAATTCAATGTGATTAATCCCAAGTATTGTCTAAGTATTAGACCATTTGATGCTAATCCAAAACTGTGTATGCTTGTCTATTCTGAACTTGATGTTTATGGATCTAGGAGCATTTTGAGTCTGAATTATGAATCAATATGAATCAATATGAATCAATATGAATAGGAAACCACTCAAATAAAGTTAACTTTTCTAAATGTGTACTTTCTAGAATACAAAGTGGCAAGAAATCTTATTTTCCCAGAAATTTATGCTCCTTATGGTTGCTTATGCTTCTCCCATACACAAATTTCCTTGCTTTGTATTATTTTTCATATTGGTGAGTTTGATAAAATTAATAATAATTACTGCATCTAATATTCTTCAACTACTGCTTTTGGCATAGATGAAAACTAGATAATTCTGTGGATTATTAGTTATAAAAAGTTCAATTTGAACACAGATTATGAAATCATATGCTGTTCTTACTCTATTTTGAGTAGCATGGTTCTGATTTAGAAAGAAGATAGATGATGCTTCTATGATTTAGAGTCTATTTCATGCCTCTTATTCAACATGCACTTTAGGGTCGTCACTATAGCTGTGTTGAACTGAAGATAGCTTTTTATTTATACTATAACTAATTCTAAAATAAAAATAATTGCCTTGCATTTATTTTAAATCTTCAAGGAAGCCCCAAGTAGCTTAGATGATTACCATGACATCAACTGAGTGGAAACAATTCTAATCATATTTAAGTCAACTAGTGTGTGGGACCAGATGGGATGTATAGAAGTAACTGATCAATTTTACTGTGATTTCACTGTGTCACCTTTCAATATTCATGGCAGCTGGAAATGTTCTGAGTCAGTGGGAAAAGACAAACATCACACCCATCTTCAAGAAGCAGAAGAAGAATCTAGAGAGGCTGCTCAGCCTCCCTAGAGGCTTATGGTGCAAATCTACCTTTACATTTTTTTTCAACCATAGAAAGGAATTAATTTCCACAAAGGAAATCAACTACACACTGGGCTGTAGTAGAAGGGATGTAGTCAGCAGGTTGAAAAGATTCGTCTCCATTTTGCGACCAATTCTACTTCTTCCATTTCACTTGTAAAAGAACAGCAGGATAGCTACATCTAGTATTGGGTTCCTCATCAAAAGAAAATTATATACTGGAAAAATTTGGGATGGTAGCTGGCTAGATTTGTTCAACCTGGAGAGTGGAGGTTAAGGAAGGATTCATTTCTGTCCACAACTGCCTAAAAGGAGGTGTAGAGTTTATGGGAGATGGATGAAACACAACAGGTGCAAGTAAGAGTTTAGACGACTCTGACTCAATAAAAAGGAAAAAAAGATTCACCATAGGAGTGTTGAAATACGTGAACAGTTGACCAGAGATGTAGTGAACCCCCTGAGGACATTCAGAGCTTGACTAAACATGCCTTGAGCTTCTTGGAACAGGAAGCTGGACCATATGGACTTTGGGTGTCCCTTCAAAACTATGTGATTCTATTACGATTATTTTGAATAAATCTTTTTTATTCCTTAAAACAATGAGCTAAAACCAGCATTGGTTCTCATGTTCCACACAGAAATTTGTCAGGAAACAGATGTTGAACTTCTAGTTTTCCCATTTGTAATTTTAGTTTAAAAAGGGGGAGATAATACCTTTATTAGACCAGTTGTTATTATGTGAAAAACAAATAAGCTTTAGGAAAGCATGTCATTCTGCCTATTAAAAAATACATCAGGTAGCTCCAGGGCTTTGATTTTCTAATCATCTGGAATGGGCACCTGCTGAAGAATAATTGAGGATCATCTCTATCTTCCTCTCTATGGAAACAAGAACTTGGAAATTATGTAGGTGTCTCTGTTACAGGGTTGAGATGTGCGTGAGTTGCACACATCTAGGCTAAATATAATCTTAGTTAGTCTAATAAAAGATTCTATTTTTCCCATACACCTTTGTGTGTCTATATATATGTGTGTGTATATACACATATATATATAACCCATCAAAGTTATTACAATAATGTCATTGCTCCTGTTGAGTCTAGTAAGTAGATGGAACGGATAAATCCATCTGGCTGGAATTCAAAGTAAAAAAGTTCAATGTCTTGAAATCAGCAGCATTTATAACCACTGAGTGATTGAGGAATTACTTAGGACTTGAGAACTTTTGATTTAAGTATCATGATGTACAGTCGCAAGAGACTTAAGGATGAGAAGCTCTGTCATTAGATGATTATTAGATTTAATAATACAGTTATTAAATCAGTTTTCATCTTTATTTTATTATTATAAATCTTAGTGTTACTTAACATGCGGTTGCTTCCACAGTATTTGGGAAACTATTGAATTTGAAACAGGGAAGGGAAAAGAGCTGTATTTATGACGAAGGAAGATACAGTCTCTTTTTCACTAGAAAGATTTTATTTTCCATCAACTTTAAAAAATATTCTTAAAATATATATTTCCAAAGGGTTAATATAATGAAGTATTGTATAAACTTGGCTTAGAGGGAAGAACTACTATATACAAATAATTATGTCTATATTTGATCACTCATATAAAAAATCACAATAAAAATGGAATACAAGAGCAAAGAAAGAGAAAGATATGCCAAAAGGAAGCAAGAAGTCAACATTAAGTTTTGCCAATTTTCTTTTACGTATCTTGAGAGAATATGAAACTGTCTACTTTAAACACTCTATACACTCAATTAATCTTTCCATTGACATTAAAATCTGCAGCACATCTACCATCTGATGTGTGTAACAAGAGATGCAAATCTGTATATTGAAGCATGAGCAGTCCTTAAACAGTTTAGTGAGTTGAGGCAAAAAGACTAGGCATCAAATGGAATGGAAAATTCTATTATTATGCACTGGGTTTTGGGTAAAGAGCTTCTAACTACAGTTAAGTTTAGAGGCTACATGTCATTTTTATAGCACTCATTAATTCATTTTTTAGAGAGATCTTTTCTGTTACTTCACTCCCTGGATGCAATGACACTACAGGAGGTTGCTGTTAGTGATGTGGAACATGTAGCTTTGTTACACAATTTCTTAAAGTCATTCTGGTGTAGCAAGCACACAGAGATAAGATTTATAAGTAAGTGATCTAAACACTAAGTTCGCATTTTAACCCTTAACAAGCCTTGATTCACATTCAAACACCTTTTAATATCCAAACATCTGAGCAAGCTAAAATGAAACATTGGCCAATGGTTGTAAAAGCACAACAAAAGCCCATCTGCAGTTCTTAATTGAATTATCTGGCATAATCTCCAGTTCTTAATAGAATTATTAGGCATAAGGGAAATGTTCAACTAAACCTGGACATATCCCTAGCGAGGTATGGAGGAAAAGGGAGTACAAAGACAATGTTATCTCTGCTTCCTGCTTCATTGTATGAAAATGTAAATATCTCTTCTGACTTCAGAGAAAATATATTAAAATTTGCAGAGAGCCTGAAAAAATAACTCTTAATTATTAACTATTAAATTTATTTCAAGAATTGTCAACAATCAAACCTGCCAAAATTCTCAGTCCAATAGTGATAGTCTGGCAGTGATACCCTGAATCTACTAGACAATTTTCTCTGCATGCACAGACTCTGTATCCAGATGTTTTTTATGTGTATATATTTTCCCAAGACATTCTGGTAGAAAAGGGATGGTGAGCTCATTAAGATAAATGGATCATTGTTAACAATTAGCAAGGCTGGACACAAGGATTAGGGATCAACTATGGATAATCTATGCCTCTCATTTGGTCACATTTACTGTTTGGTTTCTCCCTGTTGCAGGGTACATCCAATTTTCTGCAACAACATTTTGGTGGCCTTTTTTTCTGGATATCCTATTCTGGATTTTTTTTTTTTTATGCAGTTAATAAGAAACAAAGGAATTATTTCTAATGCACTTTTATTAGGACGTTTTCTGTTAGAATAATTTAAAAGATTGCAGCATGTAATTCCCAACATGAAATAGCTCAGGAATGAAAAATTATTTTGTTGACATTTTCAGTGTTATCCTTTCTAGTGTATTCTCTAAGTAGAACTTTAACTTTCCATATCATGTAGATGAATACAGATTTAGTTGTTCCATTTGGAACATAGAATATGTGCAGTCCTCAATGAGTTTAAAATTTTAACACTTACGAGAGTATAGAGGGGAGATTCTCAATTTTGTTCAGGTGATAATGAATATGAGTGAGGTAGTTAGGCTGGTAACATGGCCTAACTCATGCCAGTCTCAGAAATATCTGTGAATATTTCTATCTGGACCCTTTCCAAAATTATTGCAAAGGAACATCTTCCTTTATACTTAATTCTTTCATACTTAAATAAATGCAATGTCATCTTTCTCTTGCTGCATGATTGTAAGGAGTCTCTTTGCATTATGTTTCTTCAATTAATGAACTACCAGTGCATGAGAGTCAGAACAGAAAAAACAATCAATAGCTATAACTTGCACAGTCTATTTTTGTTTTGAAGACAATTGGTATTCGCCTAAGAATATAACTATTAAGTGATTCAATTGCATTTATTTAAGTACAAAAGTATTAAGTATAAAGGAAGATGTTCCTTTGCAATAATTTTGGAAACGGTTTCCATCTTGAAAACTGAATAATTTTCTCTCAACTACAAAAACAAATATGAGACCTTCTGACCCTATACAGTTCAATTGCAGTGCTTCAGATACAATTAAAAAATCCCTCAAAACTCCACAACTTTTTTAGGAGCATACATTCCTAATTTTATGTCTTCATTGTATGCTATTTCCTAACTGCTTGAAACAAATTCCAATATCTGATATGTACATAAATATAAAAATCTAAACCAAGAAAATTTTTCTTCCTTTGCCAAAGACCTTCTAATATATAATCTTTAGCTATAGAATGTTAGGTTTTGAGTCAGGCATATGTTGAAAAGATTACAATCGAGTTTCCAAACCCAAGAGGATGATGAAAGAAATGCTGGCTAGCTAGTTCTGTAGTTTGCTTTTTATATATCAGAAAAGGAAAAAAAAAATTGGCCTCTCTTAAGAGATCATATTTGTTGGTCCACAAAAATTAATTAGCTTTTTTGATCTTTCAGGAGGGCAGGCATTTTCAACCTTAAAGCACGAATGTCAATAGAGAATTAGAATGTTTCTACTGCATCTCTGAATACGGGCCAGTGTCTTCAAACATGAACAGCTAAACTCTGGCATTTCAAACTAAATATAGAAGCTGGCATATAGAGATGTAGTTCTTGGAATGCTGAATATCCAAAACTTTCTACTTTAATGGGAGAGCTTGCATAAGAAGGAAGTGTTCTGTGGAGCCAAAATGTAATTTAATTTTAATAGGACTCTTCATGCACCGTAGCACAAAATGCTTTTCAAGAAAGGCAGACTTTTTCCTTCAGTCATAACACTATAAATTCAGCACTGCTTTGGTAATGTTATAATGCTTCTTACATATGTAAGAACTCAGATATATGGCAGAAGAACGAGGAGAATGAAAGTGATGTGAGCACTAGAGTTGTTTATGTGGATTTTCCTGATTTTTTTCCTGCTTTATTTTGTGTTTATGTGATAAAACATCATTCCCTTGTGATGTCTGCCTACTATTGGGTGGTCAGCTTGTTGTGTTTTCGTACACTAGTATGAGGGTTCTCAGAAATTCCAGTTTGTGTCCTAGCCCTGCCTGTGCCTTCCCAGCCCTCCTCAGGGTTCCCCTATACTGGACCCCACATGAGCCCCCAGGTCTGCCAGCCCCTGCCCAGTTACCCTGCAGCAGAGTTGGTCTCCAGCTCCCCACTGCCCAGCCCTGTCTGGCCATGGGTCTTACTGAGCAGGGCCAACCCATGGGACCATGTGCCAGACTGGTTTTTGCTCATCAATGATGCACAGGCTTGAAGGAGCCCTGGTGCCCCCCGTGGATGCATTGCCCATGGCTAGAGGGTGGGACTGTCCCTGGCTGCCAGATTCTGCCCAATGAGGACACCACAAGGGGTGCCCATCAGTCCCAGCTTCCAGGCAGTGCCCTGAGAGTTTGCTGCTCTGCTTTAGTGACAAATCTCAGTAAAGAAGTACGTAAAGAAAAATGATGATAGCTGATATGCAGTATGCCAAAAGCATGTGGTAGTAGTTTTATAGCTGTCTTCCACACAAAGAAAATAGAATAAGAAATGGCTGTAAGGTTTTATTCAGTAGCTCTTCTAAGCAGACATCTGGAGCTTTTAATTGATCTAAATACAATTTCTTGAATCACATCCAAGTATGTTTTAAACATATAGAGATGCATTAACCTCAGCAAGAAACCCTCCTTTAAATTCATTGCAACTTAAATAATTGCACATTAATAAATCTTTGCTGCTTTAAATAAATACTTCTTTTTAAAAGAAGTCACTGGTTTTCCTGGAATGGCAGCAATGTAGCTGTGCACAAATGCTTAGTGACAGGTAAAAATGGGAAGTGATCAAAGTCTGTAGAGAAGAAAGTATTTCTTCCTAATTTTAGCCAAACTCTGTAATCCTTGGTTTTTTATATGACCTGTTTTCTTTACCATTTTATTAACAAATGAATGCATTTTTAACTTTAGCTGCTATAAAATTGAAGATTTTAGGATTCAAGATCTAGGAAACAAATTACAAAGTCTCTGTTCTGCACATTCTGATGCCAGAATTATGCCTGTATAACACACTTCCAGTCCAGGTGGAAACTCTGTTTACTCAAAATTTCTGTTTTAATTAATACACAGCAAGGAGAGAATTTTTCTTAGTTGTAGTGATTCTAGTTCTATGAACTTTGCCCTTGGACATGACATGACACATATCGCTATAGCCAAGTACATGATCAGGCAAATTCAAATGATATTTTTGCTGCTGACATGATTGCCTGAGGACAATGTGTTTCCTTTGAATGATAGAGTACTAAGCAAATAGAAAACAATTCAGAAATATAGGATGTTCTGGCCTGAAATGATCTCATCATTGTGAAGTTTCAGTAGGTCAACCACAACAAATATGCAGTTACACATGACAATGAGAGTAGCATAAGTCCTTGCAGTTGTCCAGAATCCCACAGGAATTCCCTTCTACTCAAATTATACCAGAATAAATCATATAATCATAGAACGGCCAAGGTGGGAAGGAGACTTAAAGATCCTCCAGTTCCAACCACCTTGCATGGGCAGGGACACCTTCCACTAGACCAGATTGCTCAAGGCCCAATTCAACCTGACCTTGAACACTGCCAGTGACGCAGAAGCCACAACTTCCTTGGGCACCCTGTTCCAGCATCTCATCCCCTTCCTAGGAAAGAATTTTTTCCTAATGTCTAACCTAAATCTCCCCTCTTCAAGTCTGAAGCCACTGCCCCTTGCCTTCTTGCTACACACCTATACAAAAAGCCCTACCTTAACTTCTTTATAGGCACTGTTCAGATATTGGAAAGCCACTACAAGGTCACCTCAGACCCTCCCCTTCTCTAGGCTGAGCAACCCCAACTTCCTCAGCCTCTTTTCACAGGGGCTCCAGCCCTCTGATTATTTCAGTGTCTCTCCTCTGGACACGTTCCAGGAGCTCTGTGCCTTCTTATGCTGGGGACTCCAGAACTGGACACAATGCTCCAGATGGGGTTTTTCAAGAGCAGAGTTGAGGGAGAGAATCACCTCCCTTGGCCAGCTGTCTATGTTTCTTTTGATGCATCCCAGGACAGGACCAATTTTCTGGTCTGCAAGCACACATTGAGAGCTTCTGGTATGTCACCACCCCCAAGTCCTTCTCAGGGTTGTCCTCAATCCTTTCTCCTCCCAGTCAGTATTAATGCATGGAATTACCTCGACCCAGGTGCAGAACCTTGCACTTGGCCTTGTTGAACTTCAAGCAGTTTGCACAAGCCCATTTCTCAAGCCTGTCAAAATCTCTCTGGATGGCTAATTAATGACTAAGTTTGAAACTGTCCCACCACACCTTGAGGGAAAATGGCAGAAATCCTTTGAAATATACCATTGGCGCCATTAGTTTCCTACCTAAAATGATGAGAAGAGGCTGTTCTCTTATTTTTCCTGCTGCAAGATCAGCACTCTCTTCCTTTCCTGATATTTCCTCTGGGAAGGTGAGAGCAGTGAGACCAGTGATAGGGGAATAAGAGATTTTGCTCATGTGCAGCATGTTCAGTTTTCCAGTTTCTTTCAGTCTGATCTGTTCTCCAGTGAGACAGACAAAATACCCAAAATGTTGAGTATTTCCTGACCCCATCTTTTTAGCAACACAATTTTATAGGAAAACAATTTTCTAAAGACATCCCTGAGGTGTTATGTTGTAAGAATGCCATGTATAGCAATTCCTATCTGATTTGAAACAGCCCTTGGCTGACCTAACCAGGATGGCTGTAGAGCTGACTTAAGCTCTTTTTGGGGATGCTTTCTTTTAAATGGAATATGGCAGTGACAGCAGCCAACCTATCAGTTTAACCTGCCTACAAAAAAAAAAAGACATTCTTACAACTGAATTGACCAAGTTAAGTCAAAAGCATTATCCAACAGGAAAAAACAGGCAAATGAGAGAATTACATTACCATATCAAAACAACTCACAAATGTGCAATAAGTGCAGGAAAATCAAAAGAAGTTTCAGGGAGATGGCCCACCTGCAGTTTCTAGGGACACTCCTACTACTACAGAGGGATGTAAAAAAAGACAGAAATTGAAGGAAATTATTTGGCATTGAGCAAGAGCTTTTCCTTGCTTAGTAATACCCAAGAGCTATTTACTAGAAATGTACATACACAGCAAGAGAACTTTAGTAGTTAAAGGACAACTTCCCTTCAGGCTTTTCTGGTCTGAAGTAAGGAAACAGTTTGCCTGTTGATAAAATAGAAAAATAATTTGTCTACTGGGTGGTAGCTTAGCAGATTCACACTATGAGATGGCAGAACTTGCTCAAGTGCCACAGAGACCCTGATGCAGATGAATTCAAAGACTTCCTACTGCAGATGCTCACTGTGCGGGGCTTGATGCCAAGGGAGAAGGCTGAAGCCAAACTAAAACCTTGTGTGTTGAATACAGGTGTGGCAGAGGGCTTTGCATATCTCACAGCAAAGAGTTTGTGCATCTGATCAGGTTTTTGGTTTTGTTTTTTCCCTTGGAACACAAGTCTTCAGGCTCCACCTGCTCCTAGCCAATTTTGGTTCTGCCAGCAGAGGGCATGGGGAAGCAAACCTTCCTTGCTTCACTGTGGTAACATTCCCATTTTCCAACATCAGGAGCAGAGTGACAAAACTGCACTTTTGGTCTCTGGAATCTCTAGACAGGTTACTGATTGTGAAGGAAGAACTGGAGGTTCCTATCAAAATGAAGGAAATCCAAGTACATACCCTTGTGTACACCTTCATTTCAGGGTTTTTCTTTTGTTGTGGGAACACTTTTGTCTAGAAGAGAAATGTCATTTTATGCACCCATTTGTTCACCCTGGAGTTCAAATCAAGTCAGGAGGCTGTTGTCCCAGGGTCCTTGGTAGGTTTAACAGAGAGCTAAGGGAACATAAGGGATTCCATGTGATGTAGATATGTCAAACAGGACCTATTCCAAACTTCAACCAGGACCAGGTCGTCTGGGGGGCACCATGGCAGACCCAGCATCGGGCATCAGGAATCTACTTGGGAAAGGGCTGAAGCTGGTTCAGGATGTGAACCCACAGTTACCCCAAGGTTGGGCAGAGCCGGGCTATGAGGAACTGAGGACCGACCCTGCTGCTGTGTCACTAAGGCAAATGCTGGCAGTCCCACAGAGCTGACAGAGTGTCCTGGGCCTTAGGCAGGGTGGGGCAGGGTGGAAAGAGTTGCAGGAGCTGGGTAGGGGCAGTCAGGGCTGATGTTTTTCCCCAGGTCCCTGAGACTTGCCTGTGCTTCTGTGTGCAAGTGATATTTCGTATAGAAACTGAAAGCCAGAATAAAAAGAGTAATTCCCAGGAACATGTAGTTGTGGGCAACCCCAGTTTTAATTTCTGTTTTCATTCTCACTTTTTAAAGATGGCACAACTATTAAAGAAAAGACAACAACATTTCAAATAAAGGAATACAAAAAGACAGAATATTTCAAACATAAAACCACCTCTTCCAGTCCCTGATCTATAAAGCTGCTTTTACCACTGTTCTTTCATCACCTTGTGTTTGATATTTTAACATACATGTTTTAGAAGTGTATTACTGGACATGTATTTGTCAGAATATCTATTAACACATTTGCTATATTCCTGTGGAGGTGGAAAGTTTTATTGATGTAAATCAAATTTTTGCAAAATCTAAGAAACAAACAGCTGATATAAGCAGAAGACAAGTGCCTTTTCAAATAGGTTGCTCAGAGTTTACACAATTCACTGAAAAAGACTTTGAGAGCAATAAAGTGATGGTGATCTGGATGCTCAGAGGTAGGTGCGCTTGGTGCATAAGCATCTTTTTTCCAAACTAACTAAAATGTTATATACACACCTTAATTCAGATAAATATAATATCCATGTGTTCCTGGGCTGTTCCTTTAAAAGATGAGATGAGTTCAGAAAAAGCCATGGCTTTAAAACCAGTTTTATTAGGGGTATATGCCTGAGAAATTGCAGAATGACTGGGAAAATAATTTCTAAACTATGCATTTAAAATATAATAAAGCAGAATAACAATCACTAGCTCATTAATAATACTGTGAAAGCCTACTATTACAGTCTACAGACACTAAAGACTAAGATGTGGATATATTTTATGTGATGTAACACCATTTGCTGTATGGATAGGTTTATAACCACAATCTCCACAGAACTGTCAGACCCAGACCTGTGGATGTAAAGCCTTCAAACTTTGTGAAGTTTAAGAAAATCGCATACAGGCATTGGTTTAAAATTAATGAAATTGTGCTTCTTCTCCCTTCAGAATGGGAGAGCACAAGAACATGTCTAGGAGAAGAGGGAGACATAGTATCAATCAGCTTATGGAAAAAATTATGAGAACCAGTTTATGAAAGAAATTCTTATGATATGTGAAACCATGAGACTGTCCCATATTTCAGCATCCAATCACTGGGGAATGTCAGCCCTAGTGTCTTCACCAAGCAGTGGTGGTACCCTTATGGGCACCTGATGGTTTGCATATACTAGGGAACTTTTTTTCATGTGGTTTAGCACTACTGAAATGAAAGCCCTGCAAATAGTCAAGCTCAAAAATTAGAAAAAAAGATAGTAAACCCTCCAGCTTGTTTCACCTATAGGTTTTTTCTTTTGAAAGACATCCTCTTACTCTCCAGGTTTTTAATGAATATGTGACAGCTTTTCAGCACAAATATCTGGCAAGACATTAGGAGGATGTTCTCTTTCAAGGTATTCAGGGCAATTCAGAAATGTCTTTTATCAGGCTGTCAAAAGCAGATCAAAGTATAGCTTTCCTCAGTCTGGGGAGATCAAGAGCTCCAGAAGAGACAGGAGTTGTTCAGACATTGGGACATCATACTCCTGTTCTTGCCTTGACAGCAATGCAAGGATGTTGAATCAACTCATTTGTTTTTATTGATGAATGCTGGTTTTCTAAATATGCAAATGAAAATCCATTTTTGCAGGGAAAAAATCCTGTTCTTAGCTTAAAAACCTTTGGTCATAAATGTTTAAATCAACAAACAGGTACCCTTATGGTAACATGAAAACAGCTTCAGACACTTCTTAGAAGAGTATATCTTTGCATGAGAAATCTATCTGGGGGGTTTGGAACATCTCTCAGAGTTTATCAGGACCACTATGTGTTTTGTGTTGAGATTGATGTTGCAGCTTTTTCTACCCTGACAAAACCATTTTGTACTCTGAAAAGTTACTAAGATCCCTGTGATGTTTAGAAAATCTTTGATCTCAGTTTTATCACTCACAAACAATATTTTCCAGATGTTTGATTACACTCATACTGATTTTATGTGGGGGAACAAAGGATTTACTCCTAGGGCTTCAGTTAAGTTCCACACAAATTTGACAAAAAGACATTTACATAAAACTTTCCAATATTTTAATGGTGAGAAACTATAATACATAGAATATTTTCAAATTGAAAAGAAAATAACTGATCAGAGGTCTCACAGGGACATTTGAAAAATTACCTTTCCCCAAGGCTGCTAGACAGAAGAATCATGGTAAAATGGTACTCAAAACCCTTCTTAATGATTGAAAACTGTTGTTGTTAGTTTTTTGTTAATTATCTATTTCCTATAGACTACCTCTGCATCTCCAGAAGAAGTATGGTTCCTGAATTCCTCCTCCTCTTGTTTCCGAATATAGAATACTGCTCTGTCAGAAATTTGTTAAGGGTGGCACCACAGAGAATTACAATAGAGAACAATATGAAGTTCCTCCACACCTCAAAAATTACTTTTCTCTGTTAGATGCATTAGTGATACTCTTAAAATTAATGTAACAATTTCCCTGACTGACATTAGGTGTAGGTTTTGGATCCTGAAAAAATTACTGAGGTGATTTGTGCACCAAATGGAAACTTACTTGTCAGCTGAGCTAAGTAGTCATCAGGTTTAGGTGTCCCAGTTTCCTAGAGAATTTCTGAATATCTGTGATGTGATAAAGGGAATGGCTATGTAGCATATGAAAGAGAGACCTAATATTAATTTACATTAATTCACTTAATTCAAATTACCTTTGGCATGCTGCCATAAGGCAGTTGGCATAAGATCATGGACAGGTGTGCAATGTAGCCTTTCTCTCCTAGATTAATATATTCCCACAACAAGAAGAGAAGGCACAGACTGTTCCCTGTACTCATCATCCTCTGGGGTTCAGGGTTGTGAAAGTCCCTGAACTGAAGTGTATGTACTTGGATTTCCTTCCTTTTGATACTCACTTCCAGTTCTTCCTTCACAATCAGCAACCTGGTTAGACACTCCAGAGACCAAAAAGGGTAGTGTAGTCACTCTGTTCCTGCTGTTGGAAAATAGGAATATTACTCCTGTGAAACAAGCAAAGTTTGCTTCCTAATGTCCTCTGCTGGCAGGACCAAAATTGGCTAGAAGTGGATGAAGCCTGAGGTCTTGTGATCCAAGAATCAGAATCATAGAATTTTCAGGGTTGGAAGGGACCTTTAAGATCATCTAGTTCCATCTCCCATGGGTAGGGACACCTCCCATTAGATCATATTCCTCAGAGCTCCATCCTGGGGAGGGACTCGAGCACAGGCCCTATGAGGAGAGGCTGAGAGAGCTGGGGCTGTTCAGCCTGAAGAAGAGGAGGCTCAGAGGTGACCTCATTGCTGTCTACAACTACCTGAAAG
The DNA here is from genome assembly GCF_003957555.1 of Calypte anna. Taxonomy (NCBI): domain Eukaryota; kingdom Metazoa; phylum Chordata; class Aves; order Apodiformes; family Trochilidae; genus Calypte; species Calypte anna. Next base: position 118,451,448 of record NC_044244.1, on the reverse strand, counting down.
GAGGCTGTAGCGAGGTGGGAACTGGACTCTTTTCACAGACGACCTTCAACAAGACAAGAGGACACAGTCTTAAGTTGTGCCAGGGGAGGTTTAGGTTAGATATTAGAAAGAATTTCTTCATGGAGAGGGTGATCAGGCTATGGAATGGACTGCCCGGTGAGGTGGTAGATTCTCCGTCCCTGGAGACATTTAAAAAAAGACTGGATGTGGCACTCAGTGCCATGGTCTAGCAACTGCTCCGGTGGGTCAAGGGTTGGACTAGATGATCTCTGAGGTCCCTTCCAACCCGGCTAATTCTATGATTCTATGATTCTATGATCCAGCCTTGCCTGCCTTGCTTTAAAAACTTCAGGGATGGCCTTCCACCACCTCTCTGTGCAACCTCCAGTGTTCCAGTGTCTCACCACCCTCATGATGAAGAACTTCTAACATCTAATCTAAATCTACCATCCTCTGGTTTGAATGCATTTGCCCTAGTCCTGTCACTACCTGACATCCAAAGGAGTCACTCACCAGCTTTATTGTAGGTCCCCTTCAGATACTGGAAGGTTACCATGAGGTCTCCTCAGAGCCTTCTCCTCTGCAGACTGAATCACCCCAACTCTTTCAGTCTGTCTTCATAGGAGAGGTGCTCCAGCCCTCTGATCATCCTCCTGGCCCTTCTCTGGATACGCTCCAGCACATCCATGTCTTTCATGTAATACAGGCTCCAGAACTGGACTCAGTACTCCAGATGGGATCTTGTAAGAACAGAGTAGAGGGGTAAAATCACTTCCCTCGGCCTGCTTGCCACACTTCTTTGATGCAGCCAAGGATCTGGTTGGCTTTCTGGGCTGCAAGTGTGCACTGACAGCTCATGCTGAACTTCTCATCCACCAGCACCCCCAAGTCCCTTTCCTCAGGGCTGGTTTCAAGACGGTCACTGCCCAACCTATACTGGTGATTGAGATTGTGTCGACCCAGATGCAGGACCTCGCATTTGGTCATGTTGAACTTCATGAGGTTGGCATGGTCCCACCTCTCCAATTTGTCAAGGTCACTCTGGATAGCCACACCACACAGCTTGGTGTCATCAGCAAACTTAATGAGCGTGCACTCGATGCCACCATCCATGTCACTGTCAAAGGAAAAGGGAAAAAACAAAACCCAAAACACCTGCTGAAACCCACAAATTCTTTTCTATGAGATTTTCAAAGCCTTTTGCCACACATCTATTCAGCACACAAGGTTATAATTTGGCTTCAGCCTTCTTTGACATCAAGCCCCAGCACAGCGAGTGTCTGCAGCAGGAAGCCTTGAATTCAGACCAGAAGATCCTGATGGGAAATCGTCCCTTAACTACTAAAGTTCTCTTGCTGTGCCTGTAAATTTCTAGTCAATAGTACTCGGGTATCACTAGGCAAAGAAAAGTTGTTGCTCAATGTCAAATACTTTCCTTCCATTTCTGCCTCTTGTGCTAGTCCCTGTGTAGTGGTAGAAGTTTCCTTGATACCATCTCCCTGAAACTTGATTTAGCTGCATTTGTCTTCACATATGTGTGAAAGGATTTAGAAAATGGCTTGTTGTTTGTTTGGTTTTTTACCCACAAATCTCTGTTACTGAAAGGAACAGGTAAGGAAATAACATTTTAGACATTTTTTCTATCTCACTGAAAATGGATTAGAATGAAAGAAACTGAAAACTGAAAAAACTAGCTTTCACCCTCCCAGAGGAAATCCTAGGAAAGAGAGAAAATGTTGATTGAGAAGAAGAATTAAAAGAGAACAGCTTCTTGTTAGAATTTTAGGTGTAAAAATAGCTATGTCCAAGGTGTATTTCAGAGGCTTTCTGTCATTTTCCCTCAAGCCTGTAATGAAAAGATTATGTTCAAACATGCTATTTCATGCATTCGTATATGAACAGTATAAAATATAAAATGAATATTATAACCCACATGTATACATTTGCTTGCAGTTTGGATTCCACTGCAGAAAAATATTTCACTCATTTTTTTGTTCAGGGGACTTTGATCCATAATGTTCCACTGATGGCTAGGGCTTGCATTATGAAAGCATCTTCCATATTTCTAATACACTAACACATTTCAGGGAAAAAGGGATTACATGTTAAAGACAGTTATCCATTGCAGCAATGTACTTTTACTTGACTGTATAGATTTTGATATTAAAATGTGAGCATATTATGTATAAGATCCATATTTTTATTGTTTAAGTAAAATAAAACACTGGGATGCATTTTGTGCAATGCCACATGGTTTTAATTTGAGCTTTTATTCTGATTATGGAGATGTCATAGAGATGATGTGAGTGTCAGACTCAGCCTTTTGCTCTTCTTCACTTGTATGTCAGTGATGCTAAAAACAATGCTATATTTCTGATGGTTCAATATAAATATAGCTCTTCATTAATGCAAGTCTGATAATTAATAAATTAAATTTTTTTTTCCTGGAGCCTTTTACTATTAATCATGAGTTGTTTGGGGATATAGGCAAACATAGTTAATGATGCTAAGCAGACTGTGATTATGAAATTAAATGTAGCCTTTTCTTTTTCCTGGATCTAATTAACACAGTTTCCCATTCAGAAGCCCATAGTTATTTTCTTCAGAAGCCTTGAATTTACTAAGTTTTTTGTATTGAGGAGGAAGTAGAAGGTTTCTGCATAATTCTGGGAAATAGGGCTGATCAACAGGCACCATCATAATAGTCTCATCATCTCTTTACAAAGCTTTATCATTCTTTTCTTTGAGAGACAAATGTGTTCCCAGCCCTTGTTCAGAATCATGACAAAGAGATAAATCCCTGCTCAGAATATAATTTGGAAAAAAAGGGTAAAATAAAAGACACAAGTTTTAATTTCTTTCTACCATCATGTCCCTTTTCATGTTGTGATATTTTCAACAGAAGGTAGTCTAAAATACCTTATTGCCAAACAACAACAAAATCAGAAGCTGTATAGACAGCTCCAGATAAATGTCAAAATCTCTGTGTTTGCATTATAAAAACTGCTATGAATTATGCAGCTGAGCTTCCCATATTGAAGAAAAATGCAGGTGCAAGCACAGTCCACTTGCAAAGAACAAACCTCATCCTGAGAAAACTGCTTCCCTCATAATATTGTGTCCCCCTGTATCAGAAAGGTTAGCCCTCAAAATCAATAGCCACAGGATTTGAATTTAGAAAGCTTTCTGCTCTCATAAATTATTTTAATTTGAAGAAAAAGGTGGAAGAAATTCATTGAGGATAATAGTTATGAAGCGCTATGATAAAAATAATGATTTCTCAGATTTTATAGTCCTTAAGGCTTTAAATTCAGTTGTTAGAGCTATGACTTAAATTTGTTAGTTTACCTGACAAACAGTGCTAGGCCTGAACTGAGGATGAGCCTATCTATCGAAAGTAAATGTAACTTCATAAAGGAGAAAACAAGATCCCGAGTGTGTGCAGAACATGCCTGTTTACAAAAACAACATGAATTTCTAGTGTCGGAACAAAAAATGTTAAGTAATACCTGATTATAAAACTGTACTCTTCTAGGGAAAAAAGTATCTCCATAGACTTTGATAATGTGGTTACATGACTGTGCTAAACTATTAATTAAAACATAGGAACATAGGAACATAGCATTTTTAAGGTAGTCTTACACGATGAAGTGAAAGAACTAAAGAAAAAGATCTGAAGGAGAGTACAAGGCACTTCATTCCTTCCTACAACATGCTGCAACTGCCAGTCACTGATGATAACATCTAAGCAGGAATGCCTGACTGAATGCCATTCAAACTACTGGGAAGTATCCTATGATGAATAGATACTGTGAAGAAGAAAATCCCTTCTCTATTGATGGTCCCTGAATTGATGTATCCATATATTTCTCCTTGGTGGCTTCGTATCCATTTAAACTCAAAAGATTTCTGTGAAGGTAAAGGGTCGACAAGCAAGTTACTATAGACATCTTTTGAATCCTCCTTGAATAAACTGGCACACAAACCAGCAGAAGCTTGAGAAATATATGAGTGTTATTTAAACTGGGAAACGTAGCCCCCCCCCCCTCCATAGCAAAAAATGAACCTTGAGTTCTTTAACAACCATACCATCTTTTTCAACCAGCAAATGATCTTAAAATACTTAACAAAAAAAGAGCAAAGCTATACAAATTCAAAATGGATCTTATTACAGTGATCTAGACCTCTAAACTAAATTTCAAGCTTTATAACTTCATTTTTTTTCATTTTTTGGGGTTTTATTTCTAGAGTTATCCTATAATTATATACGTACAAATATAAATCTACATACTGATAAAAATAAAAAGAATATACAATTACAATTTGTATTGTACAATTGTAAAATTGTTTACAAGAAGTTTATAACTAAGGCTCTCTATCTGTAATTTAAGAGCTTACTATCTAATAGGCCACACTGTCTGCATAATTTTATTTAAAAAAATAAAAATCTCTTTAACTGATACCTTACTACTATTGTAATGTTATTAAAAGGAAAAATCTGAGAGTAAACTTTTCTATAAAAAATATGTTGCATAGCCCTATCCCTGGACAGCATGGTTGCTTAAAAAAAAGAACATTATATATTGGCACCTTTGCAAAGGGTAATGCTGGTATGGGAAAACAAATTTCTCAAACAGAATGATAGTCACTGTCCAAGAGAAGACAAGAATCTCCACTGCAAATATCCTTTCAGTAGCTTCTGCTGGATCAGATGATACTCCTCAAACTGTTATTTTAGTGAATTTTTATATCCAGCTGAGGTCTGCTACTCATAATGGATCATCATTTTCATGATGCACTATTATTAATCTTACAATATAAACATAACTGCCTTGATCAGTCTTACCTCAGATTCACACCCACACCTTATGCCCCCAGAGCACCCAGGCCCCCACTCTGAGTCTGAAGTAATACAGAGGTCTGCTTGTTTCCCATCTCTTTTCCAGTCCTGTCTTCTGCAGAGACCATGGACCCATGGTTAACTTTGTTTCCAGACCCACCTTTAGTCCCATATCCAGCTGCTCCTGAAAGGACTCTGGATTGATACTGGACCTGCTGTACAACTGCTCTGCTAGACTGTGGTGGATTCTGTTACCAGCTCCTGTTTCTGCCAGCCCTGTTGATGTCCTGATGGACTGCAGCCTGGACACTGAATCTCTGCCCCTTCCTCATTCACCATCTTGGAGCAGCCTTACTATTGCTAATCCCTGGCAGAAATATCCTGCATGGCCATTTGCGCATCTATAGGAACAGTTTCTATTGACCATTGCATCTGACCTGCCCACACTTTGGCCAGTTCTGCTGCAGAAAACACTCCTTTCTAGAATGAGAATAATACAAATGTGACTGGGTCCAGCAGGAGCTGCCTGGGGGAATTTCTAAAACTGGCTGAAATTCCCACCTAGAGCACTTCAGTAAAAATTAATCTAATAATCTTAAATGGAGATATATAGGAGCTCAGTCAGCCACCCTGTCCAGAATCAGCATACTGTCTTATCAACTCCCTGTCTTAAAGCAGAGAATAGCTGGGGAGTTCCTGTACTACTCAGGGAATTAATAAGTTGAGTGTACTGGATGTGTATGGAGGCAAAATGCTGCTGTGATACCTACCTGTATCACAATTGTAACTGTAGAATAAACATAAATCTTATGCTTAACCACCAGCATAACCACCAGTCCTCATAAAACATGAGACACCTATATTTCAGTGAAAAATGTGACTTGCACAAGATTGTCAGTCTTTCAGATGGTAAAAAGGTAATTTATCCACAATTTATTAAAGCTTTCCCTGATTTTTTCTTAGCAATAGTATTCTTTTTCATTTTTTCTGAGAAAGTATAGAACTAGGGAATACTTATATCTAATAAAGTGAAAATGTTAAGTTAATATTTTCATAATTATATTCTGCAAAAACTTTTTTTTTTTTTTTACAAATTTTTTATTCACAGAAAATATGGAAGGCTTTTCAGAGTTGAATGAAAAGCAAGACGTTTTAGATACTTTTTTAGAGATACCTATTTTTAATACCCTATAAATTAACATGTATTTTAACCGAGTATGTCAACAGTATGGTTTGGGACCTATTGCGGCTGACTACATCCATCTTCTTAAAGTCATTTTAAGAGACGCTTTACATAACCTAGACAACAAAGCTATGTTTGAATTACCTGGTAACAACAGACTAGGTCCTTGGATCTCATTGAATTAGGCTAGCATAGCATCTGAAATATAGAGTGGCATATGTAGCTTAAAGACATTTTAAATATTTTAGGGGTAGACTGGGCTGAACTTCCTGTGTATGTAGAGAGTAGTCAATATACCTAGAGAACAACTTTTACTTATGCCATCTTCAAAAGATCTATACATAATGCAAAATGATTCAGGCATCTACAAGTCCTTTAATGCACGTCTTAATCTGAGAGAGGATGTAGACTAAACTGTGAGTTCATAACTACAATTAGTTCTTGTATCTGAATGTTTACTGATAACTGTGATGCACTCATGAAATTCTTGGTTAGATATTGGAATTATAAATTTTACTTGCTGGAGTCTGAATGACACAGCTCAGCTGTGAAAGTAGGGTCTCTTCTTATTTTAGATGTATTTTCTGGAGGTTTTAAGTTAGCTTAACCACGTTTTGCAATTTTGCAATTGGTGAATGGACCATGGCTATTTGAAATGGAGCATAGAGAAAACATCTATCCAAATTAATCTCTGACAAATATTTTTGTTTCTTGTAACTGTTGAGAGGTCATTGTGTGTATGAATACCTTTTATGTTAAGACATACACTGTGGATCAGGTTCATAATGTGTAGTTTCAGACATCTATATATGAATGGGTCATTTTATGGTCCCTTTAATGACAACAAAGAGATAGAAACCACATCATATTGACCCCTGTATAGGTGGCTAATTTGAAATATCTAGCTTAAGATGTTTAATCATGCTGCAAACCTTAAGGTTCATGATCTTGAACAGTTTGAGTATAAATATAAATATAATATATATATTCAGTATAGCTGAAATTAGAAAGACTGGCTTAAGTGTAGACATATATGTCATGGATAGCTACATATGATTACACATCATATATCATTCCCACAGAAAGAGTGCTAAGATGAGCACCAAATAAAACTGTGCAAAAACCCTAAGAAGTCTTCCAGAGTTTAGCGCAGAAATATAGCAGATTTTTTTTTTGAGAGAGAGAGGATGACCTTGGAAAATTTTCAGATTCTTCTCCAAAACAGCTTGGATTTTGTGAAAATGAAACATGTGCAGTTGAATGTGTCCAAAAATGAGACTAGCATGTTATTAAGCTGATAAGTCTATATTATTAAATCTATATATAATATGTTATTATTATTAAGTCTATAACTGCTGATGAGATTGTGATAATTTTTAACTGTTACCCAAATGTCTTTGGCATGATGACCTTTCTTAAAAACCAATGCAAAATTTTACATGTGGTCAAATACCGTATAATTTTAAACCTTCAGGCCTGTGGTCTCCATACCTTTGACTGACAAAAATATGATTCAAGTGCTAGGGAAATCTTTGCTTCCCACACCTTGCCTTTGTTGTATGTGTGTTTGTTAGTGTGAGTATATTAGTGTGTGTAGATTGGAAATCTTGGTCCTATGCAAGTTGGTGACAGTTTTGTTAGTGCCTTGTCATTTAATGTGACAATGATTTCATCCTTTGAAAAAGACCCCTGAGACAATTTTCCATCAGTTTTCCTTCTCTCCTCCTCTCCTTGCTTTATAATTTTATCTAACCTAACCTAATCTTTCTGTTAGTCATAGGAATGTAGAGAGTGAGTCAGAAGATGGAAGAAAGAGTCCTTCTTCTGGCCTGGTTTTGATAATTTTTAGGTGAGGTTTTGTATAAAGTTTCTGTTAAGAAGTTAGAAGGGGAAGAAGATTATAGATATAAATAACTTGCTTTCCACACTATCTTATTTATCTTAATCTGCTCAGGGTTTTAGTAATACAGGCTGTTGAAACGGGATAGGGCACAAATACAAGTTTTTTTAAAAAGTGAGGAAATCATGTCTGCAACAATGCCTTTGGCAATTTTTTCTCAGAAGAAACAAGCATTTAGTCGTGGAAAATGCTTTTAAATAAATGGAGCTGCAATGTCTTAAAATCACAGTTAACCTGTAAGCAAAAAAGCATTGCTGTGGTATCATGCTACACTCATGGTTAAGTAAAAAGTTAGGAAGCTAACAAAACAGCCACCAATTTAGATATTCTTTGACATTGTATGCATTAAAAGTGTGTTGACAGGGATGAGACAATGGTGGGAGAGAGAGTTCACTAGGGGGATCTCTCTAAGGAGATGTCAAGTAGAAAAAAGTACACTGCAGCTTTGCTGACTGTCACTTTATTTCTGCCAACCAGAAAAGCTTTTTAAGTGAGGAGAAGCCAGTGACAGATGTATAAGCCTAGTGGGTGAGAAGGTGAAGGGGACACGTGTGTCTTTTTATGACTCTACATATTGAAAATAAAACTTCTAAAGGTTCATGAAGGATGATGTAGTCTCAGAATATTATACTAGCTATTCCTAAATGAAAGTCTGCATCTGCAACAGTATAAATATGTTTTTTTCCTTATGGAAATGTTAGTAAATATTATATATCAAATATGGTAATCTAACACATATCTCTTTTGTTTGAATCTTTTGGGTATTCCAAGTAGGTTTTAGCAGATTTCCCTTGCCAACAAAATCTAGAAGTGGTTGAGTTAATGATTGTATGCAACATTCAGTAGCCCTCTAGTTCCTAGAGAAAGGAACAACTGAAGACTTCATGACTCATTTACTTTCTCTTTGCTGAAAACATAAGAATGTCTAATGGAATGAGAAAAAAATTCCACAATTATTTTATACCTTTTTCTCTTTCTTTTTCTTTTTTTTTTTTTTAAGAGTTGTATATTTGATTTCATACTAATAGTTTTCAAGACACAGCAATTCAGTAATGTTAAATTTCCACAAGTACATTTATTGAGAAAGAAAATAGTGTTCAGGAAGAGAGTTTAATGACTTAATATCCAAAAAAGGTATCTGTTCACTGGACCTAATAGAATAGCCTCAAAATGCACTCTGATAATATTAGAATAAATTGGTCTGTAATGGGCCATTTTTCATCAGGAAGTCAGAAAACTTCCTTCTACAATAAAATTTCAGTGCTTCATTGTGTTGTCTTTCACACTTCTCCAATCTCCTTAGCATTCAAGGGCTATCATGGCAGATGATTTTTTTCAGTAGCGGCAATCTAATGTAACATTTCTGAATTTTAACCATGTGTCCTAGAATCCTCATAAAATCCTGCCACTGCATGCTCTGCTTGTTAGATAATTTAACCCAGATCCTCGATTCTTATGTCAAAAATACTAGAGTTAAATTCAGAGTGATTCAAATACATGGAAATACAGCCCTGCCAGGAGGAGGGCAGGACACCATTATTAATTCCTTTTAGCTTTATCCACAACTCTTGGCTTCCAACCCTTACAGAGATCCTGCATTTATATAAGAAGCCCTTGAGTAGTACAGCAAGGGAAATGGGTTCACCTTTAGCATCAAGAGGAATGCAGTCTGATGGGTATAAAGGTAATAAAGGTGAAATGGTAGGAGTGGTGGAGAAAAAGTATTATGAACTGACTGCAACCCTCATTGCCTTTCCTGGATTGCCTTGGGGGTGGGGGGAGGGAAGGTGGCAGAAGAGTTAGGAATGAAGTTGACTCTCTGAAGGGTAGAGGGAAGGTGGTTTTTAGTTTTGTTCTTATTTCTTACTATCCTACTCTGCTATTAATTAGCAAGAAACTAATTTCTTTTGCACAAGTTCTGACTTTTTTGCTGTGATGATAACTGGTAGATAGACTCCCTGTACTTATCTTTATGCATGAGATTTTCTTTGTATTTCTTCTCCTGTCTTGCTGATGGAGGGAGAGTGGTAGAGCAGCTTGGCTGGCATCTGATGCCACCCAGAATCAACCCAGCACAAGCTGCTGGGTATCCTGAAGAAAAGCTTTCTATAAAATTAAGAATTGGAGTCTGTCTATGTAATTAGATACTTACTGAATTTCATAAACATATCCATAACTAAGGCACTATTTGTGGGCCACTATTTTAAGCAATGGGCAACTTCATTGTTACATGTGCTCAGTTAGCTATCATGGAGAATATGCAACTGTATTCAGATATTCCTTTGTGGTTTTTTTTGTTTTTTTTTTCTTTCTTTTTTTTTTTTTTTTTTAATAATGAGTGGAATGGCCAAAATGCACTAAGTATTCTGCTCATGATTGCAAACCTAGTTTCTTTATTAATTCTTGAGTGCATCCCTTAAAATATGAGACCACATGCCCCATATTTTCTGGAATGAACCCTGCTAGCTTGGATTCCTAGCTTGAACTGAAGGGTACAAATTAGCCTGTTTGTCCTGAGGTCTGATCATGTTTCAGATCTGCAGTTGTCCTGTGTAACTAGGGGAGTCACAGTGAGACTGCATACAGCAGTCTGTGACTAGCTGAACATAAAGACAAGTCCTGACTTAGAGATACATAACTAACATACCAGGCAAAAGGGATTACTCACATCTATGTCACACAAAGTGTTGTCATATTTAGTGTTTTCTAAGAGGACTACTTTCTTATGAGACCATGTGTGGATTTTTATATTCACCATGAACAGTTAATTTTGTTAGTTTTTCAAGCTTGCTTTTGTTTTCTGTATGTTGGTGGGTTTCGACAGGTTTTTTTTACTACCCTTCCTACTTTTAATCATCACACACTGACACTTAAGTCCTCCATCTCATCTGTGGGGGACCCAGGCTGACACCAAGAGAACAATTCAGAAAAAAAGATTCTTCCTTGCACAGAGAAATTATCCCAATAACCAAGATAACAATATGCATGCCAACCACTCTAGGACATCTCAATTTAATTTGTAAATATTTTAGCATAAATTTACTGATCCTGACCGTGAAAATTCTGCACACTGAGGAGTTAGAGTTACACATAAAAGTTAACATTACTATGCGCAAGCCTGTGGTGTCTTTTTGCTGTAGTGCACTGCTGCAAATTTTCTTGTAAGCATAACCTGTAATAGCTCAAATATCTGAAATGAGGGAATCTTAAGACCAGGTTGGATGGGGCTTTGAGCAGCCTGGTCTAGTGGGAGGTATCCCTGCCCATGCAGGGGAGGTTGGAACCAGATGATGTTTAAGGTCTCTTCCAATCCAAACCGTTTTGTGGTCTTGTGGATGGGGTCTGCCCAGTGTGCTACATGTGGATTGAGGGCCCATGAGACACAAGACCACCTGGAGCTCCCCTCATCAAAAAAGACGTAAGATTGTCCATAGTATTCTCTCTTTATGGTGCCAGCTCTAACAAATTGCATTTTACATGATACTTTACAGAGCTTGTGTTCCTTTCTTACTGGGATCATAACAACTCATCACCTCCTGGTGCAAAACAGAGAGTTAAGTTTAAAATTAGTCCTCTAGTCAGAATGAAGCCTGAAAAGTACATTAGAAAGCTGTTCAAAAGGTAATGCTGAACCTAGTAGACTCTCATCCATAATTCATTGGTGCAATGGTAAATTGGTAAATACAGTTCCCAGGATACAGAAATGTGGGGATTTTTTCCTTGAAAACCTACATGTCTACTTTTCATATGACATGGCAACCCATACAGATCCGGAGTGTCTTTTTTCTTTTTCATTATTTTTGTGCACCAGAAAACTGTTTGGCCCTAAGACAATACAGTAGTCAATTGCAGCTGCTTGAAGCATTTTCACATTAAATATAATGGCACTAAAGTGGAAGTGCCAAGGGCTATTATGCACCCACAGTACAGTCAAGAAAAGTACCCATCTGCAGAAACCATGCAGCAAGGTAGAAACAGAGCAATGAAATAACCATGAAAGCAGCTGGAGCCTCAGGACAAAAAAAATAAGTGATCTGCTGCAATGCTTAACAACAAAAGGAGAGATTTGAACAGAGCTATATGGGCTTTCATGGTTACAAATGTACTAAGGAGTGAGCAATATTGCCTTTGGCACAGATCCCTCTCACCATTGTGCTGCTTGCTTTCTCTGTAGAAAGCCAGGTCCCCACATGTGCAATCCCAGCCTCATGAGGAGATAAAAGAACTGAACCACAAATGGCTGCTCCTGTATGCATCCACCATGCCTCAGCTCTTACAATAATAGCAGAACTCCTTAAAAAGAGTGAAATCAGAAAAGCAACATGCAACACAGAATGCCAAAAGTTTTATCCTTAGAGAAATGCTGAATAGAAACAGCCTTTAAAAGCGGTGATCTAATTAAGTGAATGTTCTAGTTCCTGCTTTCCATATTGTATTAGTAGCACCTGTGTGCAAGCCAAGACTTCAGTAGCTAAACCTGAAATCTTGCTGTTCACTGACACATCTGTTAGACAAAGTATACCTTGCTTTTGGCTGTGCCTTTCCTAGTGTATTCAAATGCTGTCATTGTGTTGATCTGTGATATGAAAGCGTCATGAATGGTCAAGCACAGGGCTGCAGAAAGGAGTAAACTGAAAAAAAAAGAGCTGTTGAAGTACAACTAAAGAGTAAAGCCTCCAGTTTCAAGGACTTTTCAAGTCTTTTTTGAGAGTGATAGTTTTGGTGTAATAATGAAAGCTGAATTAATAAATCTTTACTGAGCCAGACTAAATTATGCTTAGAAGATGAAGACGGTGTGCATGACTCAGGCTGCTTCTGGATTCAAGTGATTTGCAGTTAATGGTGTTCAGATACTGAAGATGATGTCTCTTCCTACCTTAGATCTGAGCTGCTCTCAGAAACAATTCCACCAGAGGAAATCTTGTGTTGTAACTATCTTTTTGTTCTCTCTTTTTCAGTTCACCCGTAATGCTACATGAGACAAGCAGGGGTACTACTTTTATGAAACAGTAAGTAGCCTAAAACTGCTCACTCCCATATGATGAAAAATTGTGTTAAACTGAAAAGTGAGACTTCTGAAAAACAACACATCCTATTTATTATTTTAGACTTAAACTTATGGAAGTAATGGATTCTAAATGATTGCACAATTAATAGTTGTACTGCTTAACAATTCAAAAGTTAAACTGCAAAGCAGGAAGTATGATCTAATCTAGCACAGAATATTTTAAACAAGATTAGAAGTAGGGAGCACCCTTTCCTTTTTGAAAACTTCTTGTTGCCTATAACTTTTGCAACTTTTTGATAATCAGTACAGTGGCAATACACTCAAACCATAATTGAACATTGTATTTGAGCATATGTTTAATTTGCAATCTCATGGAAGGATTATATGTGTGCTTAAAATTAAGTACCTGATTAAGTAGTTTGACAGATACAGAAAAGGGAAAAAATCCCAGAGAATATTAAAACCAAAATGTTTCTAACAATATATTATTAATCAGTAAAACCTTCTGCCACAAAATTTTAAACTTTAGATTTTTAAAATATTTTAATCAAAACATTTAATATTTTAAAATTCCCTATTGAACCTATGTTTTATGGAGTGAAAGAGCATATATATGTTGGGGAAGTTCCACTCTGTGCTTACCCTGTTCTTTTATTTTTTCTGCCCTGGGCATCATTTGGCCACAGACAAAAGTTGTGGAGATATAAGAATCATTATATTAGTAGTGTTTGGCCTTCAGATGGTCACAACACTACCCATCCCTTGTTGTATTGGTGTTCTGATTAGTCACCTGCACAGAGAGCTGCAGAGATTAAAAATATCAGTCATTGCCTACAGAAGAGATTTAATTTAAACTCTCATTCTAAATCCCTGCTTTTACTCCTGGGTTTTCAGAAACTAACAAATCATCTCACATTACTTTAGCAATTATTGCATTTGATGGATCTTACCAGTAATTTTCATTTTTTTTAATTTTATTGATTTTTTTTTTCCCTATAGAGTTTATTTTTCACCTTTCTGAGCAAATGTTTTGATCTAAGTTAAAAACAAAACAAAACAAAACAAAAAAAAAACTATTCAATTTTAAGTCCATAAGCAAATAAGAAAGAAAAGAAAAAAAGTGAAGTTTTAACATAATACGTGTGTTTGAGAATATTTTTTCTTTCAAATTCTTCTATTGACTTGAAACATTTATGCACATTTCTATATATTTATATCTCAATTTGAAAGATGTTCTGCTTCAGAGCTCCTGTATAATCATTACTTCAATAGTCTGTCTAATGCTTCTTTTTCTTCTCATTTCATTGACTGAATACCCTAGTGTGACTAAGCTGTCGTAATTTTACATGTCACCTTTTACTATTCATTTACATTAAGTTTATTGGCACAATCAGAGAGGGCTTAAAACACCTGTCATAACTGACCTAGTTAAGCATGGTTTCTGTAATGCAGTTTTTCTTGAAACATCACCATCCACACATCCATTGAGCTAACAGAATGATAGCTGAACACAACAGCACTGCAAACAGCTGCATGTGTTGACTCCTAGCATGATAATGTTCCAGTTTCAAGCCTTTTCATGCCCAAAAATCTATATGTTTTTCCCTTGTTCTTCTTGTTACTATGGTCTTTGCAACATTTCTAATGTATTTTAAGAACTATTTTTGATTCTAAGACACAAGTCACTTCTTGGAAGAGACCTCTCCATATCTCCAGATCTATGCATTGATTTTTGAGGCACTTTGCTCTTTCCTCTGTTAAATCCATCTCTCGTCTCTTTACACACTGCATAATATATAATTATGAAAATGTATATAAGTGTTTCAGTCAAACAGAAAACAAATTCATGTGTCAGTTCAGAATAAAAAAAAGTGAAAGATGTTTTTGTTACAATGTGTACTTCAGAATATATCTCGTAGATTCAGTTGTACATGCGGATGAATGAGACCTGCTGAAGCAGTGTCTCCTGTCTCTATGAAGTATCTCAAGGTTCTGCATTTGAAAGGTAGAATTTCTACCTGCTAGTATAAAAATTTCTTTCACAGTTTAGTAGTTCTAAATAGTGCATTATTTATGGTGTATCATATTTTACAGAATTTAGATTAGGAAGCTAAAATAGTTTCTCAATCTAAGTAATAAGATGAGAATGAAAAGTATCTAGA
Source organism: Calypte anna (assembly GCF_003957555.1). Lineage (NCBI taxonomy): Eukaryota > Metazoa > Chordata > Aves > Apodiformes > Trochilidae > Calypte > Calypte anna. The sequence continues at coordinate 118,436,355 of NC_044244.1, read as the reverse complement.
ACACAGGCAATTCTTGTATGTGTGTGTTTTTAATTAATTTGATTAGAGTTTGCCATTCTTTTGCACAAGCTATGTCAAAGCTTTCCACTAAATGACTTCTGAAGGCCCCTTAATTTTTTTTTTATGCAGTCTACTCTTACTTTGTCACTGTACAGTAGAGAAGTTCAGTGGCAACAACTTACTATGGGAATTTTTTAAGAGTACTTCCTACAACTTGATATCTGACAGTCAATAATTTAATATTAACTTGACTTTTGAAGCCAGAATTGTGACTTGTTTTAAATGTTTCAGGTTCTTTTCTCTGAGTTACTTTAGGGTTTTTGAGATAGCTGTTTTAAAGGTTGTTTACATGCTTAACAATTTGTTATTTGATTGCAAAAAGATACAATGCTTTTTAAAAATGTTTATTAGTAGTATTTGAGAGGAAATATTTGTCAAGAGATTGGCCTTTAAATGTTCCAACTAAATAGATAAGCTTAAGAAATCCATTGGATTTCTTAATCCCCAGAGTGTATTTACTATTTGTACATCACACTGAACGATCTGCTTTTAAAACAGACCTTGTACATCATGAGATACAAAGAAAGTATTGGTTTTCTGTTTAGTTTCATTGCTTCAGCAAGTTGCAGGGAACATTTAGCAAATTAGTGATGGTAAATTATATAGGTATGGTCATGGTTAATCCATATTGAAGAAGCTTTACAGTTCAATTTGATTCATGTAGTTGGGAAATCAGCACAGCTATAAAAACCAAAAGTTTTTATCTACATTTCCCATTGAGGTTAATGTATATGCTAAAGAGACTGATACATAACCTTTCTTCCAAAATATTTCTGTAGTCTCTATCCTTCTGGTATGAACCTGGTGTTCTTTTCAAATGAGGCTGCTGTCTTAGTCTCAGACTCCTTTAGAATGTTCAGAGGAATGAAGTCCTGAGATGTTAAGACTGAAAATCAGTGTATTTTTCTGTAGCCTATCTCTTTGCGTGAGCTAGAAGGCCCATTAGGATGCTTAAGAGAGCAAAAGTGTTTTTTTAGGGTAAAACCTGTGACATCTGGACCCCATTCCCCGTCTCCCTGTGCTACTGGTGGGGAAGGAGGTAGAGACATAGGGAACAAAGTACTCTGGGCTTGGCAAAAAGGGCGGGGTGGGGGAAAAATACTTAAGTTCTGGTTTGTGTTTTCTCTTTGCCCTGTTTTGATTTGATTAACGATAAATTCATTTTTTCCCCAAGTTGAATCTGTTTTGCCCATAAGCATATTCCTGAGTAAAAACCTCAGTTCTCATCTTTACCCACAAGGTTCCAGGTGGATTTCACCCTCACTGTTCTGCAATGGGGGAGGGAGATGTGAGTAGCCACATGGTTCTTTGTTATCAGCCAGGCTCAAACCATGACATGTGGCAAATAAAGTCAACCTGATGCTGGTTTGCATCAACAAGGATATCCCCAGCAGAGGTATAGAAGTCATTATTCCAATCTACTCAGTGCCTGTCAGGCCACACCTCGAATACTGTGTTCAGTTTTCATCCCCACAGCACAAAAAAAGTTGTGAACAGGCTGGTGAGGGTCCAGAGAAGGGATACAAAGATCATCAGAGGACTGGGAAGCTTGACATATGAGGAAAAGATGAGAGAACTGGGTTTGTTCAGCCTCGAGAAAAGAAATCTTAGGGAAAACCTTATCACCATGTTCCCGTACTTATAGTGGCTACAGTAAAGATGAATACTTTCTTTTTCCGAGGAGTCACATGGAAAAGACAAAGGGTACCCATGTAATGGGTACAAGTTACTCCTGGGGGGATTCCAATTGAACACAAGAAGAAAATTTTCACAGTTAGAACAGTCAGCCATAATAATCTTCCAGGGGAAGTGGTGGATACCCCAGAATTGGACAATTTTAAGATTCACCTAGACAAGTTAATGGGCCTTCCTGTCTAGACTGTGCTTTTACCAAGAAAGGTCAAACCAGATGATCCTTACAGTACCTTCCAACCTCATATTCTATGATTCTATTAAATAAGATTTTTTTTTTTTTGAGTAAGAGATTTAAGTAGGACAGGCAGCTCAGGGATTATCCACCAGTGCGACTCACATGGAGCTGGTGTACTTGTGTACCTGTGTACTTCAGGCTTCAAACTTCCTGTAGTGCAATCAGAGCTACTGAAGATTGTTTGAACACTTTCAAAGTTTTCACTTAAAATCACAGGGTGGTGGCCATGAAGATTTTTTACGCCTTATAAAGTTTACTGAGATAAGGATGGATCTTACTCCAAGTGCTTAGGCTAAGTATTTATAACATACATAGAGGGATTAATATGAATTTTTTTAGTGAACCTGAATGAGCTCTGAGCTTTTGGTAAACTTTTTCTGTGAGAATAACAATGGTAACAACTTTGGGGAGGTTCTTCAGAATTTTGCAAACTTTGTGTGAGCCAGACAGTTCATAATCTTAAATGTTGCATGGGAATGGTCATGAGTCCCATGACAGCAGAATTATGACTCTCATATTTTGCCTATTGAGAACAAGACAGTTGCCATATTTCGGATTTCTGAATTTTTGATGTAATTCTTACTAAGTGAAGATTGCCATTGCGGTTTATCTTCTTCTGGAGTGCTATTTTGTTACTAAAAATTGGAGTGATGGAGTAAAAAATGCTGAGCAGAATGTGACTGACAAAATAAATCGGAAATCTATTTAAGTTATAGATTATCTGTAACAGTCCTTGTCTTGGGTATATAGCAAACTAGGGCTATAGATCACCTAAATACCGCAAATAATTCCTAAGTTTGTTTTGGTTTGATTTGTTTTTTTTTTTTTTTCCCAGTTATGCCAGGAAGTCTAAGAACAGGCCATGGCTAAAAAGTAGCTTGAATATATCAGAAACCAAGAAGAAAATGTCAAGTGAATGCCAGATTCTCTGGGTATTCTTATTTCTGCATCCCAGGTTTAAAATATTTTCTGTTTCTATCTAAATCACACATTCCACAATAAACTGGGAGATTATCTCCCCATATCTATGTGGTTGATTGTAGCAGCTTTCTATATAGCTTTGTTGGTCTTTATGAGAGAGCATAACTATTTTACTAGAGATGACATTGTGAAGCACCTGTCCACGCTGAAGGCTACAAAACATTAAGCAGTTCTTACAGGAACATTCAAACAAAGTACTGTAGCATAGCATGTGCACAATACAGAGATTTTGTTTTATTATATGTTATTTCAGGTTAGTGGCACAGGTTTTCTCTTACATCAAATATAAGCTGCATTATAAAATAACTTGCGGACTGTTTACTGCAATACAGCAAAATTGTCCAGGTTCTGCTTTATTGCTGTTGTTAAAGCATAGCCTTCCAGAGGAAAGGAGACCCTTTTTTTACCTCCAGTGTCATGCCAAGTGGATCTATACTGTGCTTCAGTAGCTTGATTCAGAAGTATTTGTCAGTCCTGTTTCATCAACAGGAAAAATACAATAATCATTGTGAATCAACACTTCCTTTCCTGTAAAGAATAGATTGAAAAAAGAGTGTGTATTTAGCAAGCTCAGTGCAGCAGTTCCCTTGATTTGAAGGATAACTCAGACCTCTTGCTCCCCAGACTGCTGTTAGTAGGGCTCTTCATGTCCATCTTTACACTCTTTACATATTTATACACTCTTTACAATCACTCTTTACATATTTATAAACATTAATGAGGTTGTCCCTCAGTCTTCTCTTCTCTAAGCTGAAAAGATCCACCTCCCCCAGCCTTCCCTCATAAGGGAGATTTTTCATTCCCTTAATCATCTTGGTCACTCTGCACTGTACTCTTTCAAGCAGTTCCCTGTCCTTCTTGAAGTGAGGGGCCCAGAACTGGACACAATATTCCAGATGTGGTCTCACAAGGGCAGAATAGAGGGGGAGGAGAACCTCTCTCAACCTACTAACCACCCCACTTCTAATGCACCCCAGGATGCCATTGGTCTTCTTGGCCACAAGGGCACATTAATGGCTCATGGTAATTCTTCTGTCCACTAGAACCTTCCTCTGTGCTGTTCTCTAACAGGTCAGGTCCTCAACCTATACTAGTACCTGGGATTGTTCTTTCCCAGATGTAAGTCTCTACACTTGCCCTTGTATTTCATTAAATTTCTCCCTGCCCAACCATCCAGCCTGTCTAGGTCTTGCTGAATGCCAGCACAGCCTTCTGGGGTGTCAGCCACTCCTTTCACTTTTGAGTCATGATCAAACTTGCTGACAGGTCACTGTGTTCCCTCATTCAGGCCATTGATGAACGTGTTGATTGGTACTGGTCCCAGTATTGACCCCTGAGGGACCCCACTAGACACAGGCCTCCAAGTGGAGTCTGTCCCATTGACCACAACCCTCTGACTTCTTTCCTTTAATCAGTTCCAAATCCACCTCAATAAAAATATATGACAGTATAGAAATTAGGCTTACTAGGATAAAGGCATTACAGTAAAAGATTATCTGAGTACTGATCTGTTGTTTTGCAGCCATTAAACAAGACAGGGAGAAGCCTGCATCTGTTAATTTAATATCAGTGCACACAAACTTCCAACAGCACTCAAGATGTTGGTTTACAGGGATATGTTTTTCAGCCTTTTTGGACATTTCTTATTTTAGATGTGTGCCTGTGGGAGACTGACACAAGAGCTTTAAAATAAACTGCAAAAAACTTTCACATTTCTGTGAAAGGTCTGCACATTTCATTTACAGAACCTCATTTTATTTACTAACAGAGGCCTCTAAGATAGGAACCTGCTCGAGACAGAATCCCTTATATTCATTACCTGTGGACAATACATTTCAGCTGAATCAGTCATGGCAATACCTCTCTCTATTGACTGCAGGGAAATGTAAACTGTCCCAGTGAGGAAAGTAATGGTGAGTTAGATAACTGGAGAACCTGGGCCTCAACTGAGGTGTATATGGGCAAATAAAATAGCACATATATATATTTCTGTGATGTAGCAACTAAACTGTTTGCATTTTACTTTCCAAATATTTTGATCAGGAAAAAAAATGAAAAGAGTGTCACATGCTAGAAGCACTGAGTAATGGTTTTATTAGTCTTGTTTTGTTGAACTGTTTAAAATTATTAATAAATAATGCATTAAAAATTTCTCAGTAGGCTTCTCGTAGATGTCACATTCAGAGAAATTACTTCTTTTGTCTGAAAAGACATATTGTCATAGTCAAAATCTTTTTCCAGTGTCAATGACACTGTAGAAGAGTGCAAAATCTCATTAAGGCCGTTCAACATCTGGAATATTTTAATGTTTACCTTACAGTTAGCATTTTAAAATGTGTCAAAACATTAACATCAAATTTTTTTTCATTACATTTTTATGTCTGTCTTACACATTTTTAGAATTCAGTTTTAATTTTTAATTCAGCTCTCACAGAACATCTGAAATTATTAAAATTACTGGAGGGGGAAAACTGAGCAGCTCTATTGCCCTTTTCTAAAGTCTTTCAGGCAGCCTAGCTTACAAGTCACAGCTAGTAATGTTGACTACAGCTATTAATTGTGTGAAATGTTCCATACACTATAATAAAGACATTGCATTTATTGTCATGTGCTCTCTTGGATCTTGATGGCTATTCTTTTTTTAAGGGAACCATATCAGTATAAGAATTTATCTCACCATTTATTGGAGTTCTTCTGATTTATAAACTGATTTGCACTCCTCATATCTTAGGCAGGAATTTTTACTGCTCTAATTATAAAAGAGAAGATTACGTTGCTTCATAGAAGAAACTACTTTCAAGAAAACTTATGAGCTGACTTCTTTATTTGTAATACAGGATTCAGCATTTCAAGATCAATGCAAGGCAAATTGTTTCTTATGTAAAATCATAACAGATTATCTTATTGCATTAGAAGGTTCTTAAAATGTTTGGTAGAGGGAAAACCAAAGAACAGTTTTGTGGGTTTTTAGGGGTTTTTGGGGGGGGTTTTATACAAAAATAAATGAAACAGTAGAATTGGAATACGCTTGACGCAAATGCAGCTTAACACTTAAATTTTTAACAGAATAGTTCAAATTGTGATATTAAATTGTGATTAGCCTATTAATTATTTTCTAACTATATCTCAGTTCTGGGTTATGAGGGGTAGGTAAGGGAAGAGACAGAAAAACGAAGCTTGAATTTCAGATGTTTCTTCTAAAGAATATTTTTCATAGAATAAAGCTAATTGTTTCAAATGTTTCTGATTTCTGGCAATTAAGCTTTGATTACTGATAACAGCTTGAATTAGATACGCCATCGATACATCATGAATCCAAGCTGCACAGTTTGTTTTATAACCTGATCTGGCATAGTCAGCCAAGCATGGTGCTTTCCACCATGAATCAATGAGACTACTAATGCGAGGCTGTAAATACTTATTTGCTGGTCCTAAGAATACTTGCTCAAAAAACAAGTAGTTGCAGCAACCAGCTGGCACTGGAATATATTGTCTTCCTATAGTTTCATTAAAATATGCTTAATTTAAATATGGCATGCAGCCAGCTGGTATTTGATTCATGAGGTCTTCTGTCAGACATGCTTGAAGTAGTGGGAGTGTAGAGACTGCTTCTGATGCAAATACTCTGCAAGTTGCAGAAAAACACTGCTGTTTGGAGAAATACAATTGCTTGCTGTCATAACACAGAGAGAGGAATTGGCTGGGGATGAGTCACTTCAGAGTGGCTGATTGCCACAAAGTCTGGGCTAAAGCAAGTATTACTAATAATCTGCATATAATTATCATGTCTAAGAGTGTATATTAAGTATGTTTTTTAATGTGCAGATTGACACATACCATGGAGTTCAGCATTTCTCAGTGCAGAATACTGAGTATTTCACTTGAGAAAAGGAAAGCCTAAAAACCACTCGCAGGGGACATCTCCCACTACAGCGAAGTAACACATATGGAAGTAACTACTTAACATGTACCCAATTCACCTAAAAAATGTTCTCTTGCATTCTAAGAGCATGTAGCAGCCTTTGGCTACCTGAATGGGCCCTACAGGAAAGCTGGGGAGAGAATTTTTAAAAGAGTATGTAGTGATTGGACAAGAGTTCATGGTTTTAAACTGGAAGAGGTTAGATTTAGATTCAATTTGAGGAAGAAATTCTATAGTGTGAGGGTGGTGAGACACTGAAACCCAGAGAGATTTTGGATGCCCCTTTCTGGGAAGTGTTCATGGCCATGTTGGAGGGGACATTGAGCAACCTGGACAAGTCGGAGGTGTCTCTGCCCATGACAGTGGAGTTGGAACGAGATGATCTGTAAAGTCCCTTCCAACCCAAACCATTCTATGAAAGTAGTGTTTAGAAGGCAAAGACTCAGCTGGGCTATGAAGTTAGAAATGCACTAGGGATATGTTAGAAGAACACACCAATTAATTTCTTAGTACCTTATCTGGAATCACCAGTGTATTATAAGAAAGAGTAAAAATCTGAGTGGCTTTTATTGCTAGAAAACAAGTGGGAAACTAGAATGCAAAGAAATATGGGTTGTTTTTTTTTAAATGTATTTTATATTCCACTGTTTATCTGATTGAGAAACTCTACTTGTTGGTAAAATAACACATTAGCACTTTCCCATCTTGCATTATAAATACCTTTAATCTGTTTACACATGCAGTAAGTGAGATAAAGAAAAAGGTGTTGTCTGATAATCATACTCCCCCTTCAGATAGCAGAATAGAACTGAATTTGGAGGAGGATCTTATATTTTATATAGGAGAAAGGAAAACTTAAAATAAGAGATTTCCATAAGAGCAAGATACATAAAATACGTATCTTGAAAAGTCTGTAGAGACATTGCTTTTATTCTTTTATTATTATATAATACTACTTTTATTATCAGATGAGTATGAGAATATTTTCCCACATGTGTATACAAAATGATGACCAGGAATGAGTTACCAATCTGTTTGTACTGAGATGATAAAAATGTTAACTTCGTACTTTTGGTTTCTTAGGATAAAAAGAGCCCATTGCTTATTATAAGAAAGAAAACAGAATATTAAAAATAGTATTTCCCCTACTTCTTGGCTGTGTAATGATTTAAAGAAGAAAAAAAAAATAAAAGGGCAAAAAGAAAAGGTAATACCACTTTTGATATGCTTGGATTTTTTGATAATGGGATGGCCTGGAAGATTTTGGACTTGCTGGTATTGGATGGGATTCACTTTTCCCAAAGTGGGAAGAGGGTTACTGTTCAGGAGCTTGTGGAGCATACTGACAGAGCTTTAAGCTAGATAAGAATGGGGAGGTGGATAACATTAAGTCTCCTGTGACAAGATGTGGGATGACATGCCAAGGTTAGAGGGATGAAGCTCTAGGGAGGGATCTCAGCATGTTGCTCAGAATTGTGTTGGATACACTGCAGCACACTTGAAGACTTATGGAGATGAGCCAGGGGCTCCTGAGATAACAGGAGACAACAGGGAAGCATTGCAAAAATACCCAAATGGATTCCCAGCTATTGCAGCTGTAAGTCACTTTCATTTGGGGTGCAGCAAATGGGGGAAAACACATACAGCATGGCATTAACAAAAGCAGTTACAGATGTGCACCAGACCACAGAGCTATGATTTACTGCCAACATTGAGAGATGGCGGGATGGGTCCTATGACTTAAGTGTTGGAATGGAAAGCTACAGGCTCTTAAGGGAAGGAAACAAGGAGGAGTGTCTCCCCCTACATCAGTAACCAGCTGGAGTGCATGGTGTTTGCCTGGGAACAGATGAGGAGCTGACTGAGAGCTTATGGGTCAGGGATAAAGGGATAAATAGGGCAGAGACAAAGGGACATTATAGTGTGGGTCTGCTATAGACCACCCAACAAGGAAGACTGAGTGGATGAAGGCTTTTACAAGCAGATAGGAGAACCCTCATATTCACAAGCCTTGGTCCTCACAGAGGTATTCAACCACCCTGATATTTGTTGAAGGGACAAAAGTAATCAAGCAGGTTCCTGGGAAGTGTTGATGATAATTTCCTCCTTCAAGAGCAGTCTTGACTGCAGTGACTATGAGGTGGTGGAATACAAGATGGCATACAGCAAGCTTACGGCAATGAGGAGTGCAGACAGCAAACTTCCTGCTTCCCTGGACTTCAGGAGAGCAGATGTTGGCATCTTCAGAGACCTGCTTGGCACAGTACCATGGGATAAAGCCCTGGAGGGAAGAAGGGTTCAAGAAAGCTAGTCAATATTCAAGGATCACCTCCTCCAAGCTCAAGAGTGATGCATCCCAGCAAAGAAGACATCAGGCAAAAAGGCCAGGAGGCCTGCATGCATGAGCAAACTGCTGCTGGACAAAGTTAAACCTAAACACAAACCCAAAAACAAAGCCTAAAGAGGATGGCAGCAAGGACAAACCTGTAAGGAATACAGAGGGAGCAGAGATCAGAGGAGGAAAGCTAAAGCCCTGGTAGAATTAAATATGGCCAGGGACATCAAGAGCAAAAAGAAAAGCTTCTACAGGAATGTCTCTGCTAGAAGGAAGACTTCCCACGGTATGGATAGATCAGGTTAGATGCCATCTAAGGAACATGGGAACTGATGAGAGGAATCTGAGGCTCCTGAGGAAAGAGAATGATAAAGTTGCTAAGCCACTATCTGTCATATTTGAGAAGCCATGGCAGTCTCGCTAGTGAAGTTCTCACTGACGGAAAAGTGGTAACATAATCTCTATTTAAAAAAAAAAAAAAGAAAGATCTGGGGAACTGCAGGCCCATCAGTCTCACCTCTGTGCTTGGCAAAATAAAGGAGCAGAGCTAAGCCAGATGGATAATAAGGAGATGATTAGTGACAGTCAGTATGGATCGACTAAGAGGAAATGGTGCCTGATAAATTTAGTGGCCTTCTATTATGGGGTTACAGCATCAGCAGATAAAAGAAGAGCACCTGATGTCACCTACCTGGGCTGCAATCAGCAGCTCTATGTTCAAATGTAGATGAGTGGCATTTCTCAAGGGCACTGGGAGCAGTGGTATTTAACATCTTTGCTGGTGACATGGACAGTGGGATTGAGTGTACCTTCATCAAGTTTAGCAATGATACCAAGCTGTGTGGTCGACATACTGAAGGGAAAGGAGGCTCTCCAGAGGGATCCTGACAGGCTGGACAAGTGGGTTCATCCAACTTCATGAAGTTGAAGCCTAAGTGTGAGGTTATGCACCAGGGTTAGGGCAATCCCAAGCACAAATAAAGGCTGGGCAGAGGTGTCCCTGCCCATGGAAGGGAGAGTGGAAACTAGATGATATTTAAGGCTCCTTCCAACTCAAACTATTCATTGATTTTAGGATTCTACACTACCTCTGTGGGGCAGTAATCATGACTACTCTGCTTATTTTTCTTTCAATTTATAAAGTAATTATAAGCATTTGTATAAATATTCATAAAATGTGCTCATACAATGTCAATAATGTTCATGGGTTTTAAAATAAACATTTGTCAGTGTCCCATATTTCCTCATATTTTATGCATTCAGTTTCTTCACAGTTGTCAGGACTTTTAAAATTTTATTCTTGTCATTTTGATATTTTGCCAGAATTAAGCTGTGTAGTTTTGATTTTCTTAAAGGATTTTTACTGCATTGCTTTACTCCTCTCATTTTTTTTCACTACATTTTTTTTTAATTCCTCGTGTCCCTATATTTCTCTGAAATGTTAATAGTTTTCATTTAGAACCAGCTCCAAGAGCTTATTGATTTATTGTACCTGGTTGTGTGAATTGTCATTCCAGATCCATGGAGCATTTCAGAACAGAAGCTTCTTGATGAGTTAGGATCCAAAATAATATAGCCTGAAGCTCTTGGCAGCACCTCTTCCTTCACAGCAGTTCTGTACGATGTAGGCTTAGAAAGTTAACATTTCTAATAGGTAAAATTTTTAATATCTGTCCAATATGAAGAACATTAAACAGAAAAACCTATGCCTCAGTATTCCAAACGTCCTGTTTTCTTTGTACTAACTGGTCATTATTACAACACTTCTATGTAAAAGCCCAAAATTCTGTTCAATTTATAAATACATTCACCTGCATTTACCTGTAGGAGTGAAACAAACATGCTTTGAATAGAAAGCTTGAATTTTATGAACCTGATAATCAACTGTATGGCTACAAAACCTATGCATTAATGCAGTAATTCAAAAGATAAATTACTGTGTTTCAATGAGATAAACTGCCTGGAAACTTCTTCTGTCCTCAGCTATTCTGAGATAACAGAGGGAGTGAGTCATCCAGGTTTAAACTGGATGACTGATAACCCAAAGTTCCTGAAAACATCTTGCTGTTATTAACAGAATCATAGAATCAATTAATTTTTGGGGTTGGAAGGGACCCTGAAGATCATCCAACGAATGTTTGTGTATGAAGGGATCTTGAAGATCATCTTGTTCCAACTCCCCTGCCATGGGCAGGGACACCTCCCACAGACCTGGTTGCTCAAAGCCCCATCCAACCTGGCCTTGAACACTTCCAGGGCAGGAGCGGCCACAACTTCCTCAGGCATCCTGTGCCAGTGTTTCACCACCCTTACAGGAAACAATTTCTTCCTAATGTTCAACTTAAATCTATGCTCTTCCAGTTTGATACTGTTAACCTGTCCTGTCCCTTCATACCCCTGTAAAAGGTCCCGCCTCAGCTTTCTTATAGGCCTCCTTCAGGTACTGGAAGGCTGCTATAATGTCTCCCTCGAACTTTCTCTTCTCCAGTCTGAGCAACCCCAGCTGACTCAACCTGTCTTTATAGGAGAGGTGCTCCAGCCTTTTGATCACTTTTTGGCCTTTCTCACTACTGACTCCAATGGGTTTATGTCTTTCCTGTGCTAAAGGCCCTAGAATTGGACACAGTACTCCAGGTGAGGTCTCATGAGTGTGGAGTAGAGAGGAAGAGTCACTTCTCTTGACCTGCTTTGTCATTGTTTTTATTTTTCTTCTTTTTTTGTGAATTCTTCCAAACCTTCATTTGTTTCTTTTTTTTTCTTTGTTTTTTAATTTCTTTTTGCCTTTGTTTCTCCCTCAAGAGGTCTGGTGTGGGAAAACAGTCTGCGGAGGCTTAAGGATTCCATGTGCACATCAATATGATTGTATGAAATCGTTTATTAGCAACTTGCACTCACTTTATATAGAGAAGCCTTGTTTACACCATCTTATCAAGCAGGTGGCTTTGTATTCCAATTACACATACCATTCTCATGGAACCTTCTTCCCACATAATTATTTTCCTCCTCTGTTGCCAATTAAGTTATCTCTTTCCCAGTAGCTCATTCTCAGAAAGCCTCTAACTAGGCCTCAATAACCATTAACCCAATGTGGCCTAAATTGAAGTAAGTCAGGATTGCTCACAACCTGTATATTTCTGAACTGTTTCCCCAACAGTCTGGTTTCCCTATTTTGTCGATATTTCAGCTTAATGACATTGCATTTCCAAAAGCATAAAAACTACACAAGAATCATCTCCTTTAACTGACGTGAAGTACATCTGAAAGATATTCTACCAAAATGTGTTTAAAACTTGATAACTCAGTTTTCCAGCTGACTTTTTTAGTGGTTGTTTATTTGAAAATTGTCAGAACATGAACCATCTTCTGCCTAGGGGTTCTGGTGGAATAAAGCATAAAGCTTGAAAAGAAAGTAGGCTGTAAACAGGTGTGATTTCTCTATATATCTGGTCCAGGGAGAAAACGTTAAAAAATATAATTCCACTATGTATTCAACTTCCAAATCTGTGCAAAACACAGTTAACATTACAACCTAACTTATGAACTTATGTCACAGTACTTGCTCAGCTTAAAGAAACCTCACAGGTTACTTGCTAAACAGTAAAACCATAGCAGTAATAAATATCTTTATTAACTTCTCACATGATTTCTCTGCTGTTAAGATAAATGTCTGTCTTTAGTTCCCCACTGTAAAAGGAAACAGAACTTCACTACAGCCCATAATAAGATGCCTTTAGTAGAAACAACAATAAAAATATAGGATGTCTGTCTTTCGTTACTGCTCAGTTTAGGTGAGGTGGAAGAAGAAATGATTATCTGAGACATGACACATGGTTTTAAGAAGGCTAAAGGAGAGATAAATCCTAAGTATTTCAGTCTCACTTTCCTTCCTGTCTCATATCCTACCTCCTGTAAATCCAAGTAACAATACACTTGCAATGATGTGACATGAGTGAGCAGAGCACATTCAACATCTTTGAACATTTCCTACCAGTATAATCACAGGATAAGAAAGGGGCTTTTTTGAGCAAACACTTTAAGCCTGTTTTCATTTTATGGCAATCTTCGTTGTGGTAGAATGGTACACAAACCACTTGAAGGAGATGTACGGAAAGGTATTATTTTAATGGAGAGAGTAAGAAATAATTTATTTTTACTATGAGAGAAAATTCAGCTACTCATGTTTTAAGCTGTTCTATGACATCTTGTTGTGAAGCAGACAGAAGTAGTTAATGATTAAGAGTTCTCAGAAGCTCTCAAACATAAACTGGCGGAGGGTGAAAGCTATCATTTTTATTTGATTTATACAGCGCAAAAATAAAAAAGGAAAAAGCAGAGCCTTACTGCAGTTTATTCAGTGCAGCTATTTGACTGCAGGTGAGGATAATAATAAATATTATTGATTTTTGCATTGTAATGTTACTGTAGTCCTTACAGATTTAGATCACCTCAGATACCAGTAACATAATCTTTGTTTTTCCTTTCACCAGTATGTATTGCTTCTTTAATCTTGTATGTCAGGGTCATGGAAATCTTTTTCCTCAATTTACTTTATTTTGGGCCTTTGTTGACAAAAATGACAAATATTTCAACCAATGAGAAGAATTTTGGTTTGGATAGTCAACTTATAACAGGTAAATTTTTATTCCTGCACAGCTTCTCCTGGTGCAAGCATTTAAAGGAATAAAGGAGCAAATAGCTTAAATGTATCGAAAGCAAGTAAATACATTCCCAAACTTATCTTTAAGCTCCCAAGTCCACTCTGCCAGAAGAGGCAGTCAAAAATAAGAGGAAAAAGAAGAATGTTCTCCTTCTGGGAGAGATTTTAAATAAATTGAAAGTTCACCCAGGTGGAAATTCACTAAAAGATTGTTGTAGGTAGAAAAGATGAAAGAAGAAAAGCTGTGTTACCAAAGGTAACAGAGGATGGAAAATAGTTTCTGCAAGAGTTCAGAGAATGGAAAAAGAATAATAAATTTCATGTAGGGCTGGTATAAATATAAATCTTAAATTAGTCACTTAAGAGTATCCTAGGTTAATTTTTCTAGATTCCTTGTATAGCTAATGGATAAAAAGAAGTGCTCCAGAGAGTAATTTGTTCCATTTATTTTTGACACCTCAAGAGATGGGATAAATAGAAAGGGAAAAACTCCTTTTGAAAATGTCTGCTTTTCTGTATTGCTGACAGAGGAAGCCTAGAGAACTGTGAGAAGGTAAAATATGGCTTACAAGGATTTGAGATATATCCAGGAGGTTTTAAATTTAATGTTTTAAACTGAATGTTAAAGAACATAACAATTCTTTTTTATAGCATTCTTTGAAGGTGTGAAAACAGTAATATTATGTATTCAATAAATGTGTTCCTATTGATTCCAGTATACAGTTAAGAATAGGAAATGAAAGTCAACTGAGATAGAAAGGAAAAAGGACTTTAGGAGGAGTTACTCATGTTATTATAGCTTACAGGATTTGTTCTTTGATTGTTCTTTTCCAGTTTATGAGTTTGAATTCTGGACTCTGATCTAAGTCTGCTTAAGTCACTGTTAAAAACATCCTTTTGACAAAAAGATAGCCTTATTCATGACTGCATGTTTTACAGTGATAAAAACTATTATGTCCTAATATGAGTGTTTGTTTGTAAATGATCTAATGTTATCACCTCTGCTAGAACAACAGTTACACTGTTTACTGACCTCCAATGAGAACTGCTTTTACTTTAGAGGATATTATATGTGGCTTTTTTGCAAATGAAAATATTTCCTCCATATTATCAAAAATTGAGGATTTTTACAAATTTATATTTTAGATATAAATTTTATAAATACATTAAGAAGAGGAACACTGAATAGCTGAGGTGGTGAGTTCAACAATTTCGACTGAAGTTTTCTTAAATTTCTTTATGCATTCGTACACGTTTATGCACATCACTGCTACTTTTTTTCCTTGTCATTTGCCCATGTTTTTAGTTTTCTAACATGTTCCTGTTACCAAAAATCTGAAAGTAATTCAGCTTTAATCTGATAGCCATCTATGATGTTGTGACTGAATGGGTAGATGCAGGGAGACCAGTGGATGTAGTCTACCTTGACCTTAGCAAGGCTTTTGACAGTCTCCCATGATATCCTCATGAACAAGCTCAGGAAATGTGGAAGGATGAATCTGCACTGAGATGGATTAAGAACTGGCCATGCAATAGAGCCCAAAGAGTGAAGATCAATGGTGCAGAGTCCATGGGGAGACCTGTGACTGGTGGAGTCCCCCAGGGATAGTGCTGGGTCCAGTCCTGTTCAGCATCTTTATCAGTGACTTCGATGATGGCACAGAATGTCTTCTCAGAAAGTTTGCTGATGACACAAAGCGGGAGGAGTGGCTGGCACCCCAGAAGGCTGTGCTGCCATTCAGAGGGACCTAGACAGGCTGGAGAGATGGTCAGAGAAAAATATAATGAATTGCAACAAGGGCAAGTGTAGAGTCTTACATCCGTGAGCTGGAGGTCACTGGGTTTTACGAGACTGACAATGACCCTAGTGGGATAAATTCAGTGTACCACAATATTATCAAAGAAGCATAAAATTATACCAAATCTCAGTTTAAAATGCATTTATGGATTTATTTATTCTGTGTCTGTCCACCTATAGGTCTAAAAATCAATCAATCAATCGATCGACCGATCAGTCAGTCACAAAATGTAAAATTTTTATAAAGGGATAGAGGAATTCACATGAAGCTACAGTTCAGAAAAGATAATTTTGATCTTCATCCAGGATCTTTTTAAAACATGAAGCCTCTGGTTGTTCTTACTATATTGCTTCTTTTGCATTTCATTTTTTATTGTTATTTTTTTATATGGATGAAAGCCTTTTAAACAATTATGTCTGAACCAGTATGTGTTGCTTAGTTTGCCATACTATTGGAGAAATAAACTGTCTGTGAGTAATGAGATATTTTTAGTTTTGAGAAAATGTAATTAATGTTAATTAATATTACTCTGTTAATTTGAGAGAAAAATATAAAAAAGAGATTTTATTTCCCCATAAAACAAGCCATGTTGTAGTGGTATAGTATCCTGAAGAACTTGATAGTCTTTAGCTGATATTTTCAGGGAACAAAACTGTCTGTGAGCATTCAGCCTGGGAGCTGACTAAACCTCATCATATATCATTTAAAAAATTACTGCATCTGTCTTCAGTTTTAACTTTTCATTAATTTGTTTTCAATGACATTGTAACATTTGTCTCTCTCTAGTTAGAACTTCCCTCTTTTTTTTTGAGTCTCTTAGATATTTCCTCATGTCACCATAATTTTTCATTTTCCCTGTAAAGAGGTGGGTGCCATCTGCTTCCTTGAAGAGCTAATAATTTGATAGGCTGACAACTTTTCTATAGACAAGGAATGCAATGCAAAACATGAGCCTTATAATAAATTCTGACTTGCTAAAGCATATCTATGTTTCAAATTACATGTATGTAATACATTTCTTGTTTCTGCAGAGAAAGTGAGTGTGTGCACATATATAGGCATTTGCCTGTAGTTAGGGCTATCAATATATCTTATACTATTTATCCTGTTACTACTGAGTTCCACAACAGATGGAGACACAATATTACACAAATGGTATTTTTAGTGGGCAGAAGTAGCAGGCTTTTCATTAAATTGATGTACTAGGTGTATTGAAAGAGACATTTTAAAAAGTCACTTAAAATGTCTTTCTCTGCAAGTCTTATGCATAGAATAGAAGAGATGGCAGACATAAAGGTATCTATTCAGAAAAAAGAGGTTTGCAGGTGGAGATGAAAGACGGTCTTAATATAGCATTAGGAGTCCTCTATACCTTTCAAAATAAGATTTTGATGTGAATAGGGATCTTTGAGATACCATTAGGAAAAAGTATCACTCTTAAGAACAGTATCTTTGTCCAGAGACTAAAATTCCTATTTCTGTAAAAAAATATTAAACAATAATAATAATTTTAAAATTCTTCTACTAGTATTAGAAAATATTAGAAAATAATAAATATTTTTTCATCTAATATTTACTAGTAGGTAATGCTTTTAACCTTGCTTTTAGCAGAGACATAGCAAAATAGCTCATTAAAGGATAATAAACCAGGATAGATCATGAGTTAATTCAATTATTCAATTTCTGCTAAATGTAAAGGTACTTTTATCTTGTAAGTAACTGCTTTTGTATTAAGAGATAAGTTGAAAAGCAAGGGAAACAAAGGAAATTACTTAAATGTTAAAAAAGTTCACTGGATCTCTTCAGCACAGAGCAAGTGCCTGAAGTTTAGTTTTCCAGTTTTGTAGAATCAGAACATGTAAAGCCTTAATGGCCGCCTCACACAATTTTATTTTATTTTTTTATAGTGTATAGTTGTACAATTTTGCAGCGGGCTCCTGAAAATTTTCCAAGACATAATTGGAGCTTAATGAAACATAAAGGATTTTAAGCTAAGTGTCAACTACTAAAGGCTTTGCCACCTCTTGCAGTCGTTTCACCAGAGAGATGCTGTGAGGGAATAACCATTGTGTCCAAGCACCTTCTTTGAGGCTCATCTGGCCAAGGTCAGCAAAAAATGCTCCAGAAAGTCTGAGCGTGTATTTATATCCATCTGAAACATAGCACATTTAAACATTTCTCACATCATTGATCTTATTCACCACAAAACTACAAATCCATGTGGGCTACAATTTTTAAAGGGCAAAGATTGAATTCCACATGAAGTGATTCATATGTTCACATCTTTGTACACACAACCCATTAATGTCTGCCTTTGATATGTGGAAGTCTATATCTGTCTTAAAGAGCATTTCCTATTATAATATTTCCCTTTTTAAAAATTTTAATAGCAAATAAGTTACAATATTTCTCTTGTATTACCAGAGAAAGCTTTGGAAAGACTGAGAAAGATTTAATAAGAGATATTGTTCTTTGCTATGTGTGTATCCTTCACAGTTGCTGGAAAAGATAGGACTGAAACACTACATGCACTATAGAGACCTTTTTATTTTTCTTTTTAACCTGATACTGAGCAATCTGTAAGCCATCTTCCTTTCTTCCTTCGACCTGTTTCTTCCAAGTGTATGCTTTGGTAAGCAGCATGCAAGCCACAAAAGATATGTCAGCAATCATAAATTGTAGGACCTGTGAACATTTCCTCACTCCCACTAACTGTATATATCTTGTCTGTATTTTCACTTGATGTCATGGACCCATGAGCATACCTATACTCATCCTCCAGTGCCAGTGTTCTCCCTGGGGGACTTGAGAACACAGCCTTAAAGGGTTCCTCGTCTGGAAAATCAGTAGTCTGGATTACTGAAGGAGTGACAGAGCTCAGTGAGCACAGAGTTTAAATAATGGTGACACTGTTACTATGTCACCACACTGAGGATCTGATAGTCAACAACAGTAAAGGCAAATACACCTGATGTGCTTATTTTGTCAGTTGTGTTATCAAGGCCCACATTTTTAAATTTCCAGGCAAATAATTTCTAAAAATGCCTGGAAGCACTACAGATAGCTAAGCAGCCATAAAAACACATGCCAACTAAGATTTCCAAAGCCTAGACTGTCATGGAATGTTTTAAGCCTAATATGCCAGGGTTTTTAAAAAAATATTACCATGTATATCTAGATGTTTTGAAAAGCCATACTTAAATCAATTTCAAAGAAACATCTGAAAATTCCTAATATGCCAGTGACTTGAACTTGGATAGATGCAACAACTTGTCTTCAGAATATTTTCCATTACTGCTCAGGAGGTGGATGCCAGGGTTATGAATTATGCAGAGTTCTGACAGAAGCACAGACCAGTGCCATTCCAGCACATTATGCAAAAAGGTTTTTGAAGACAGAACCAAGGGCCTGTAACAATCAAAAGATAAAATAAATGTGTTTTTCAGAGTAAGGGAAAAACCTCGGAGGATAAATCTAGAACAAGAAAAAACATCATTGCTTTCTGTTACGATGTTATGAGACTGTAAAAGTAAGATGAAACAAGGAAATATTTTTCATTGACTCAACAATGTATTTTTTTAAATAAAAAATTTTTGGGCTATGGAATGTGTAGTTGAAAAAATTGCCTGTCAATAAGCTTTTTAGCAAACATGATCTGCTCAGAAATCCTGTTATGCAGAGCAGCAGACCTGGATAGCCAGCTGGCATCACCTGTGCACCTTGTAAATGGAATTGCATTTCCAGCGAAAATCTTTTTACTGATTTATGCATTCTTCATTAAAATGAACCAAATGATTTTGGAAATGAAATCCAAAAATGGCTAGCAGGAATAGAAATCCCTTTTAAATCTTCGCAAACACAGAACAGAATGCGCCCAACTTGAAGATGAAGATAACTTCCTATGCACCACTGCCTCATGCCTGCCTGTTAGAGGAATCAAACTCAGTTAAGTCTGTAGTGATTTGGGGAAAACACCTTGTTATATGAAAGGACCAATTCCCCAAAAAGGAGAAGTTGAAGTACCTAATTTTCTCACAGCTTCTTCCTGTTCAACATCTCTATCAATGACCTTGATGATGGGTCAGATGGTCTTCTCAGCTAGTTTGCTGATGACACAAAACTGGGAGGACTGGCTGATTCACCTGAAGGCTGTGCAGCCATTCAGCAAGATTTGGACATGCTGAAGATCTGGGCCAAGAGGAACCTAATGAGGTTAAACAAGAAAATGTGCATTTTGTTATTCCTGGGAAGGAATAAACAGGGGATGGAGCTGATTCACAGTTTCTTCTAAATGAGTTTAATTATTTATTCAGAGTCAGTTTATTTTCTGACAGTGTAAAAATATAATTTAGTTGAAAAATATTATTTTGTATTGTGTACTGCAACCCTTTCATTTTATACATATGTCCATTTTGTTTTGTAACTCTCAGCATGGGCTTTATGGGCTTTATCTTACTTGAATTTATAATTATAGAAAAATACATTACATATATCTATTTTCCCAAACTCCTGGTGTTGGCAGGATGGTAAAATTTTATTAGATGAAACAATAAATTATAATTTCTTTTCTGTTATTTTTCTGCCTGTGTAGAACTAGGCTGTTGACTGGTAGCAGAATGATACTGGGCAAAGTATTAAGCAGTCCATTAATTTCAATTTATTAATAAGCATTCAATGAAGACCCTTTTCTCCACTTAGAATTGGAATAGTGAGTTCTTGGAAGATTAAAAAGTTTTTAAGGAGAAGAATTAACTCTATGAATAACTCAGACAGACCTACTGAACTGTGTAGGTTTTTAAGATAATATAATTTTAGAAATGTTCTTTATTTTTATAATGGGAACATTTGATTATTTAAAAAGGAATTTTGTAATTTTTGTGTGCTGTTTCTGATGGACTCTGGCATTTGTTCTTCCTGTAGGACACAATGTGATACATATTTAAGTCAACCTTATTTTACATTCTTCCAACTGTTTCATTCCTTCAGTCTCAGGGGAGGATTACAGTGGGTAATCAGTAGCAACATGCATGAGCAGACTTATGCTATATAATTTAAATTGTTGCCTGTTTTAAGAAAAATCTTTATGCATGTTTTCTTTTTCATTTTTTTAAGAAAAAGATCTGCATGATGCACCAAAGTTAAAAGAAAAATCAGACAATACTGGAATTACATTTATTCTGACATTCTTCTGTTTATTTTTTTAGAAAATCTGGACATTCTTCTATTTATGGTTTTTTCATGAGCTAAGTATGACCCGTAATTGTAGACTCATAGAATTGTAGAATGGTTTGGGTTCGAAAGGACCTTAAAGATCATCTCATTCCACCCCCCTTGCCATGGCCAGGGGACCTTCCAATAGACCAGACTGCTCAAAGCCCCATCCAATCAGGCCTTGAAATCTTCCAGGAATGGGGCACCCACAATTCCTTTGCTACCAGCCTTGGCAAAAAGTCTTTCTTTTCCTTTCTTAAAAAAAAACAACAAACACCTTTATGTACTGAAAAGCTCCAATAGGGTCTTTGAGGAGCCTTCCTTTCTCAATAATAAAAATTTTTAAAAACCTTCTTCTTCGTATCTGAATGTAGCTTTCACCATTGAACTGGGAAAATTTTTGTTCAACTGCCATTGTCCTTTAGCTTTCCATCCTCACAGTTACTTAGGAATCTGTTCTTTATTTCAGTTGTTACTCTTTTTTGCACTAGTTCTGAACAGTGCAGATTGTCCTTTGCAACTGCTCTACTAGAATGGGAAGTGCAGTGACATCGGATTAATGAATTAAAAAGAAAGATCCCAAGAAATTTATCACAATGATGACTGTTGGGAATGTTTCTTAAGTCTTCAGTGCTCAGATCAGGTAAATTGACAGCAACAGACACAGAGATATAAAAAGTCCTTCACTTCCTGTACTGAATGATAACTTCTGTGCCCACTAGTTTAGATTTGCATCTGCTAAAGCTCTGATCTAATCTTTCTTGTGAGTCTATGTATATCTGATCCACAGGCATTTTCCTCCTGACTCATTTTCCTTAAATGTCTGTGTTGGTGGTATCACAGGCCACCTCCATGAAAAAAATTAGATGATACTACAAACCGATCTGTGACATCACTAAGTGAATCAACCAGGAAGAGGAAAGTTTGGAAAGAAGAAAACAAAATTCTATAAAACAATTCAGTAAATTATAGTGAGAAATATGTAATATCATCTATGTAGTATGTTGTAGTGTTCAAGGTTGTTTTTTTTTCTGTCAAGAAAGTTGAATTTTTTAAAGTTTGCTGGAATATAATGGCAGCTCTTTAAATTACCATCAATTACTTTCAGCTGACAGTGTGAACATATTTAAATACCTTTATAGCTACAGTACCATATGTTGCAGTCCGTGCAAAAATGCATATTTCTCAATAGGAATAATTTCTCAAATAGGAATAACAGTGACTTAATTCCTGACATTGATGTCTTTATTGATTTAACTTCTGACACAATTAGATTATATGAACTTTATAAATACACTCCTTTCTCAAGTTGCACTTTCTGATGGAAATTTGTTTTGAGAAAGAAATATTTTAATTCCTTAGATTTGTACCTTTGTCATATAGCTTCCATTTTTATTGTTGTTGACTGGCTTATTCATTCTCCAACTTAGAAAAAGAATTAAATCACTACAAATAAATTTTTCTCATATTCTTCTGACCATCACCAGACTCTTACATGGGCATTGCATTCATACACTTACTCTCCACCAAATTATCTAGAGATTTCTTTAAAAAGTATAATTTTACCCTGTGAGCTTTTTAGAATTGAACATGTATGAAAAAGGTTCAGCACCTCAACAAACCTGTCATACCTTTAACACTGCCTTGCACACAGTCTTTTTTCTATTTGTACCTGATATGTGAAATGCCTATCAGTTCCATTTGAAAGAGCAGCTTCTACTCTCAATACCAAAGAATACAAAATTTTTTAATATTTAATTATTTATCAAGGTTTGGCAATTACACTGATTAAAACTATTTGAAATTCTACTCCAAAATAATTCATCTGGATGTCCAGAGTTATTCATGCATGCTTTTTAATCAGTGTCAGTTGTCAGAAGACCAAAAACAGCTCAGAAGAGAATTACTGGATTGTCTTTTTCTTACAGTTTCATCCTCCATCTTATTCTGGGAAGCTGTCAAAAGACATGGTATTGTATACTGATGGAAATACTCACAAGTACCTTCATCTCTCATTTATCGTTTGCAGCTCTAGAAGAGGTATTTATAATTGCAATAGGAATAAACAAAGACTTTTCGACAATTTTGACAAATTGTTTTGTAGATGTGCATCGTGGTATTGCCTTTTCTGTATCTGACAATCCAAAGAGAAGAATTCTGTTGAACTGTAATGTCAATACCAGTTGCACCAGTGTCAGTAGGTACACCCCTTGCAAAGCACATGAAGGCAGTAGGATGTAGCATAAAAATGAATATGTTCTGAAAAAAATACCTCTAGTTAAATATTATTGTAGATATAGCCCATCAACATTAATTTAAGATGCACAGAAAGTATTTTTCTAGCAGGCAGGCAATTTCTGAACTACAGGGAATATTGCTGCAGGATACTATTACAGGAATGTTGACGAGGAGACTGCTTTCAAACAAGGGCAACAAAGCTGGTGAAGGGTTTGAAGAACAAGTCTTAGGAGAAGAATCTGAGGAAAATGCAATTGTTCAGCCTGGATAAAAGGAGGTTGAGGGGACACCTTTTCACTCTCTACAGCTACTTATAATGAGGCTGTAGCGAGGTGGATGCTGGTCTCTTTTCCCATGTAACAAGCAATAGGACAGGGGGAAATGGCCTCAAGTTGTGTCAGGGAATGTTTAGCTTGGATGCAAAATAAGCATACATCTATACACAGGAGTTCCCAACCAAAGTATTTTGTGCATAAGAAAACTAATAAAGGCTTTATTTATTCCCCTGTGCTCTGTATTACAAAGGAGAGGCACATATGGTGAGACTGAACAATTTGAGTGCACCGCAGATCAGAAAGATATTGGACAGCATTGGACAGCATTTCCTGAACAGTCTCATACTTACTCTATTAAGTGAAAACAATTTTGTGGGCTATGGGACAAAGGAAAATTGGAAAATTCCCATTCATGGTCCACTAGAGTCAAGTTTATCTCAGACTGCAAGGCTCAGCCAGACCCAGTGGGATATAACCAGGCTGCTGTGGCTCCCAGCTTCAGCCAGCCATGGTGTTTATTGCTGTAGGTGCCCATTCACCCATATATGGTGCAAATGGTTCAGACTATAGAAAACAACATAAACAGAGACCAGTGACTTACCATCACCCTGTAATACATGGTCAGCTTAAAAAGCACAGAGCTGTTCCTCCCTTCTGTCTGATCAGGTTTTAGAATCACAGAACCACAGAATGTCAGGGGTTGGAAGGGACCTCTAGAGATGATCTAGTCCAGCCCCCTGCCAAAGCAGGATAACCTAGGGCAGCCTACATACATCGGGAAGGTTTTGAAAGCCTCCAGAGAAGGTTTAGGTTCACTTAGTAAAGAATATACACATTTAACATCTTCAACTTCACAGCCAAACTGGCAAACACCTTTAATATTGCCACATACTCTGACTCTTCTCAGATCTCTGTGCAGATCCCCATCTGTTTACACAGCCAGTGTTTCAGACCTGGAGTCTTTCTTAGTGCCCCCTCTGACTTGCTGGCTAGTCCAGCTCAAAGCTGGATAGAGAAAAAAAAAGCACAGGCAAGCATGCATGCAAGCACACACACAGAACACAGATGAGTCACAGCAGTTCACACAGAAAATTGTTAGGAAGAGATTCTAATAAGAAAACAGGACAGCCAGCAGCAGTCAGGTGCCTGGCTCAGCCATGCAAGTGAATTGAACTGCACCTTGCTCCATCTCATCTGGCACCTTTTAACCTGCTTTCTCTCTAAATTCTTATTCTTGCTTCATCTGTGCTGGTCCTTTCTTTCCTTTATTCTTGTCTTCTCCCATGTAGAAGTTCTCCCTCAATTATTGATCACAGTTTTGCTACATCCATACCCCAGATTGTTAATTATAATAGAGTTACCTAAATCCTTCCAGCCTCATAGCATATGAGTGATACAGTAAAGTAGACAATCAAGCCAGCCTTGCAGGTTATGGTTACCAAGGCTGCACTGACTTTAGAAGATTTCACTCCCCAAGAAATCTATAGTTTTCTAAATTACCTGTGGGGTCTGGCTGGAACTCACCTCACTTCACCTTAGCTGTCCATAAAATCCAACCATTTTCCATAGTGAGATCCATAACAGCCTCTTACCCCTCTGTCCAGCACTTTCCCATGAGCAATTCACTTACCTAAACCTGAGGCCCAGGACTCAGTTATTAGACTATGTACTTTAACAAATTGGATGTGGATTATGCGGTGCTCTTAATCTTCACCTTCTGAGAAACACTTTTAGAAATTAATAAACTTACAGATTTGCATTACTTGAATAAAGAAATTGTCTTTTCACCATTTCACATTTACATTGTCAAATCTATATTTGTCTGAGGTGCAGTGCTCTATTCCATCAAATGCATTTTCATGGGAGAACTATAGTAATGACACACTTTTAAGGAAAATTGCAAAAAGTGCATAAAATATTATTGGAGATGTATAAATAATTATTTTCCAATGCCTTATAAATGAACTGTGGTTAAGTAATCTTCATCTTTGAGTCTGTATCTTTAATCACTACAAATAAGTGTATACACACACATATAGACTGAAATTGGAGGAACATTCATTGGAATCAAATGATGTATGCCTATGTACCCTCCTGGCTGTTGCTTTTTATGTGAAATTATAATACACAAGGAAAGTTAGTTTCTCATTGTAGTTAAGTCCAGTAAGGCCTGTGACATTAAAAGTTCTGGGAAAGGTTGTGGCAGAACTTTTAGACTGAGGATGATCTTAAGATTTTGAAATTTATCATTTTGTAGACATTTTTCTAGATGTAAACATCAATTTCTTTCTTGTAAATGTGAACAAATGATCCACACCATTTAAATCTTTGGTTGACTTTTCTAGCAAAATGGGTGATGCAGATAAATGCAGACTTGACAAACAAAAACAATAAATCAGATCCTAATGTATTAAGCTCTGCAACCTAGATTATTTCATCAACGTTTTCTTTATTTTATTACTGAATTGGACTTCAAGATTCATGCCTTTCTGAAAGTTTCTCCAGAGGATAAAAATATCTTTGGAGAGCTACCAATGGTGCTGAAATAAAATATTGTTACCTCCCATGCACTTTTGACGACTAAAATTTATCAGATTTGAAGTATA
This sequence comes from Calypte anna, assembly GCF_003957555.1. NCBI lineage: Eukaryota > Metazoa > Chordata > Aves > Apodiformes > Trochilidae > Calypte > Calypte anna. Next base: position 118,410,341 of record NC_044244.1, on the reverse strand, counting down.
AATAAATTAAATCTTGTAGTTACTGGAAACAACTTTGGGTTTTCCAAAATACCAATACCAAAATGGCAGCATCAAGTGTAGAAATGAAAACCAAGACATCAAAGGATATTTTAGAGCCCTTTTTTTCCAGAACAGAGTGTATTTGGTCATCTCTAGGCAATGACCGATAGATTGAACTTACCCAAAATCTCTAAACCTAGATATTCTCAAATTTTTCTTTCCCATTATTTTCCCAGGTTACATTAAAAAAAAAAACACTTTTTCCCTAATATCTCATCTAATTTCTCTTTTATTTAAGCTAAAGTGTTTTCTTCTTGCTCTTCACGAAAAAGTTGTGAAAATCTTTTTGTTGTTGTTGTTGTTGTTGTTGTTGTTGTTTTTTGGTGGGTTTTTTTTCCCAGCTAAATTTCATTCCTTCAAGTTTTGAGAGATCTTATTTTTTTGAATGTTTTTGTCCATCTCCTGTGGCCTCTCACCAGGTGTTTTTCTAAAAATGCTGTAACCCAAAGCAGATTCAGCAGACCACTGGAAGTCTTATTTAGGATAAATAGAATAGAAACACATAAGTTTTTTATGCTCCTCATTCAACACTCCTAGTGATTACACTCCAGAGTAAGATTGACCTTTTTGTAGCACCTGTCATCTCAATTACGGTTTGCAATCCTACTAAGTCCAGTATCATCTTAATTCTCACTGTCTAGGCAGGACTAGGTTTCTATTCCTCATTTAAATGATAACCTTCTACAGTCCCATTCTTTGTACTAGTGCTTATTAACATTCATGTTGCTGATTTTGGACATTTTCTCACAGTAAGTTAAGATGATTTTGGATTTCGGTGTTGCCTTCCATAGTGTTGGGAATTAATTAAAAAGAGAAGATGCAATGTATGTATTGCATCTATAGTCAGCCTTGTCAGTTACAAAATATGTAGAGACTGACTCTTCAGCAAAACTTTTAAAATGTAGCTTCTCCAGCTTGATTGAATACTACATGTAGGTAGTCTTTGAGTGTGAATTTTCATCTAATTGCATACCTTTTCAGACAATTTCAGTCATTTGCCCCCATTTTGATTCAAGTAATTCTCATATGTCACATCATCAACTTTTCTGAAGTGCTGATATAACCCCTCTACTGCTTATTCTTTATCCAATATCTAAGGTATCATGTCAAAGTAATAAATTAAATTGTTTTCTACTAATTCTACTAATTCTACTAATTCTACTAACTCAAACATCAGTTTGAGTGCTCTCCTGAACTGCCACCATTATTTACAGTCTATAAGCCTATATATTATCTAATAACTTTTTCAAGTATTTTATTTCTGGAAAAAAAATCAGACCATGTGGTCTGTAATTCTATTGACCCCGATTTTTGACCCTTTTTATACATAAGTACTGTATCTTAGACCCTGCTAAATTGAATATCCTTAACTTTTCTCTGTTCACTCCTGAAGTTACCCCACACTTATCTTTTGATTAAATAATTTCTTCTCAGTTTCTTTTTAGAGTATATACTATGGTTTGTGGGGTTTATTCTTATTATTTCAACAGAAACAGAGAAACAACTTACATACTAGTATTCCTTATGTAGTTGGTTATTTGCTCATGGTTTATACATAGTAGCTTATTTGGTAATGAATTCTTTGAGGAGATTAACATTCCTGATGTTTTCAGGGTGCCCCATTTCCTTATTATATTTATGTGATATCTGGATTAGATTATGATCATTCATGGCAGGATTTGAAAAATTAGATCAATAAATAATTTGAAAGCCCATTAAGTAGCATCTCTTTTATGATGCTTGTTTTGAATAGGGTCATCTCTGGTACATAAAGTACTTTGATTACTTCAAGTAGTATTGCTCAGGTGACTTCATGAAGATAAACTCTCATCTGGTACATTTCCATTAGCATATCTAAGTCAAGAAAACAAATCAAGCAAAGTATCTGATGGGCCAAAGAGGAAGCTGTAAATTGTTTTATTTACCAAGGAGTCTTTTTCTGTTGTTCTCTCTAGCCTCAGTGTGAAATCTCAGGAGACAAAAAATCCTTGCCCATTTTTGACAGAAATGGTTTTGTAAGCATTGGACACAACCAATGTATAGAAGAATATTTTACTCACTTCAGAGTGATAATCAGAGGGAATCGATAGTACCTGCACTGTCTCCTCAGCTGTCTCCCAGTTCTATTGGCATCCCAGTTCTATTTCTTGTAGCCTTAAGGTCACGATGGTCACCTGCCTCCTTCCTGTAAAATTGATTAGTATGTAAGTGACATTTTCTTTTTCTTTCCTAGGGAGCCATTTCCATGAACTAAAGCTTTGAATGCTGTGGCTTTAATTTTAGGATGTGTTCAGTTACTAAAGTTACCTTAACAATAAAGTTATATTGCTTTTAAATTTCAACAGTACCTTTAATAAAAATCATTAAACTTTTAAGTCTGGAGCCAGTGAGGGACAGGACATATGGCTATACTCGTGCACTGGAAGGAGGCTCCAGATTCATCTTAAGCCATAATCTATCTGAGTATGTCTTTTCTTTCTTTTCTGTAGCAAATACAGCCAAGAAAGGTCAGAGAACAAGAAGACTGGGCATTTTCTTTGGCATCTGTTGTTTCAGTCACATTAATTTGTCTTTTGTCAGTATCCAGAGCTGAGGCTTCTAGTCAGTCCCTGCATATGGACAAAGGTTTCTATACTGTCATTTAGTTGCAGATATCCCTATAAAACTGTAGTAGCTGGCACTTAAGATAGGAAATCTGAAATATTCAGGAAACTATTTAGTGGCTAAATATTCCCATGTGCTCAAATAACTTAAAAGTGTTAAACCTCTCAGGAAAACTCAGTCAAAAGCAGTATTGTAAGAAATGTATTTAATCTTGGGGTGTTTTTGTGTTGGGGGAGACAAACATTTCCACAATAGGTCTACATACAAAAAGTTGGACAAACAGACTTGGTGTCTTATAGAAGAAGTTTTTCTGCTTCTCAAGTTGACTGGATGTGACATATTTAAGTATTTTAAGTATGAACTTTCCCCTGATCCAGAGCAGACTTTTGCTCCTGTCACAAAGGACAGAAACTTTATCACTGTCCCATTAAAGATTTAGGTAGCCTTGGGAGGAGCTGGCTATCCTTTCAGCAATGGATTCATGTTAATCCTCTTCTATATTAATATATTATACAAAATACTTAAACAAAAAATCTCCTTGGGAAACTAGAGCATGCATATCACAGAAAAAATGTTACTAGTAGGTATGAAATAGCCAATTGAACAAAATTCCAAGGTAGCAGTTTCTTAGAAAATGGGCACTGATGTTGCACCTGCACTATGGGAGAGGTCTGCTTCATGGAGCACACTGACTTGTCCAGATCTCAGGAGTCAATGGAGGAGCTTTTTATTTTCTTTTTTCTTTTCCTTTTACCTTTTTCTTTTTACCTTTTTATTTTTATTTTTTTCTTTTTCTTTTTCTTTTTTTTTTCTTTTCCTTTTCCTTTTTCTTTTTCTTTTCCTTTTCCTTTTTCTTTTCCTTTTTCTTTTTCTTTTCCTTTTCTTTTTCTTTTTCTCTTTCTTTTTCCTTTTCTTTTGATTCTTTTTTTTTTCTTCTTTTTCTTCTTCTTTGTTTTTCTTTCTTTTTTTTTTTTTCTTTTGTTTTCCTTACATGCCATCTGAGGGATAGTGTGCTGTCAGATGCACTGCAGTACTCAGACAGTGCTTAATGCATGTACTATGGACAGGACTAAGACAGTGTAGACAGTGTCAGAAACTTTAGTTCAACTCACAGAAATATTTCTCCCTTAATGAAGGACCTACAAATATTCATATTTCTTTAATTAGCTACCATTTCACACTTATTTTTTTTCAACATCTTTCTCTTTTGGACCCATAAGTATTAATTGCCAGTTGAGATACTCACCCTTCAGGAGGCAGGCAGACTATCTGACTGCTTCTCCTTTTTGGTTTCCATTCTCTTCATTGTTAACCAGTGTCAGCCACTCTGCCAGAACTTGCTTTGTTGAGATCACACAATTTGCTCCTTTTTTGTTCTAATATTTTAGTTATCATTTCTCAGCTAGCCCACTGCACTTAAAAAGGGTAACCAGCTGTGATGCTCTACAATTAAGTAAAAAAACAACACTTCTACATCACTCATGGAAAATAAAAGTCTTTTATCAAGTTGACAATTTATTGCTTGTTTATCTTCCCTTGTTTATGAGTGCTTGTTGATCTTACTGTAATTTAAATTTATTTTGCTTTCCATTCATGATTTTTGTTTTAAATATGTTGGCACTTTGACCCCTCTTCCTTTTAAAAGATTTTTTTAAACCATCAGAGTTCTTTCAAGCCAACTGGATTCTGATCCCAAATAATTATACATATCTCATCATAAAAGACAGTGGTTTCTCACAGGGAACATTTATCTTTATATGTATTGCACATGTAATTCTGTAAACAGAAGTTAACAATAGCTGTGTTCTTTTGCTTCTTGAAGAAAGACCACATAAGGAAATTAGCATAGAAAAGAGACTCATATGAAAAACTTAATAGTGTTTCATATTTGCAGCTAAGTGAGAATTACAACCTCACTTTGAATATTAACATACCCAGCCCAAATACCTGAAGTCTGTGAGCATTCATTCACCATTCTAAAAGAAATGGGAAGAGCTCATAACAGAAACTCTATTAATCCAGCTAAAAACAAATAACCAATCAAAAGCCACAGAAGAAACACCATCCACAGAAATAAACTAAACTAAGAAGGTAACAGTATCAAGATGCACAAAAAAAGATAAATTACAATCTTTGCAAAGTGATTATGCTCTGTAGAATAAGAAATTTGACTTGCAAACTTCATGTCTGAACTCTGGAGTATGGATTTGGCCACAATTACTCTCTATCAGCATTGCATTTCTTTTGTACAGTGTTATTTAAATCAAATTTTACATGGAGCTAAATTACATTAAACAAGTATCTGTATTTCTATAAAGAATTCAACTTCTTACCACTAAAGAGAGACAGAAAAAAAAGAGCACTTAAAGCAATCCAGAAAAACAGTATAATCTGTGCTGTATGAGTTACTGAAGTCATTCGAGTCTAATCATAGTTTGAATATATTTCTTTATAATGTCACATATTTTTCTGAAATTATTTGATCTCATAGTAACAGAAAAAAAATCTCATCTGTTTTTTTTTAAAAACACAACCATATACTGAAAATTACAGTATCACAGAGAATACCTTTCTTGATCACAAAAGCTGCAGTGTAAAACCACTCAGAAAAACTTCTCAAGTACTGATAATTAAAAAGGATTTCATACAGTATGTGACATGTATGCTTTACTGTTCAGAAAGTTAGATTCACATAGAAATCAAACGTAGTAATCTCTACATCATTACAACAGTTTCTGGTTTTGAGGCTAGTAATAGCAATTAGTCTTTTATGTGCCTAATTAACCACCTAGGTTATTTCCCCTGTAATATTCCACTCTTTGGTATGAGTATTTCAGTGACTTCTTACTCCTGTATTCCCAGTAGTATTCTTGGAGCAGATGTATTTATTTATTACGTGGAAAGACACAAAAAGAAATTTCTGACTGTGGATGACCAAACCTATTCTAAAAGTGGAATTTGGTTATCCCATTCATTTTAAATCCCTGTCTTAGTGTGAGGTAAGAAAGTCATGCTGGAGAGCTCATTTTATACATAGCCCTCAGGTACACAAACACAAAGACCACAGGAGCCAATTGATCTTCAGAGAAACTTTGTTCTGCAGGCACTGGTTTCCCCAGGTCCTTTGTTTTGTGATGTAGCACAGAAGGGAAGCTGCTTCTGAGAGGATGGAAGAGAAAGTAAGAATATATTTTGGCTTAGGTTAATCAAAACTCTCTCGCTTCATTTTGGACAGAAAACCATCTGAATGAAAGATGATTTTGAAAGGTAGACAAACCTATTTTGGATTTTAGAGGCTTGCTGCCTCTGGTAAAAGTACAGTCCTCTCTAAAGTAGCATGTGTGTAGAAAGCAGACTGTTTTTTTTTCCTCTAATCTCTCTATTCTGTCCATACTTTTGAACACAAATGGAAGTATAGAATTGTAGCCTTTTTTTTTCTTTTTTTTTTTCTTTTCTGGATAATTTCCAGATGTTCTTAAAAAAACTCCAAAAAACCCAACAACAAACAAACAAACAAAACAAAACAAAACAAACAAAAAACCCACAAACCAACAAACCAAACATTAGAAAAAACAAAAAAATCCCCCACAGAAACATGCAAAAGCATGAAGAGGACAAGCTATTTTTGTTATTAACAGAATAATAAAGGTTCTTTCTCTATATAAACAATAACATCTAGTTTAATTATGATTGCCACAAGAATAATCATGAAAAACAAATAGAAGAATAACTACTGTTTCAATAGTTGCCTAATGCTATTAAAATATGTATTTCCACATGATATTTTGATAAGTCAACATTGCAGAAAAACAAACTTATGTTGAAAGATGGAGGTCTTTATAATAGTGATTATTTCCCTCTGTTCCCTTCCTTGTGGAGTTCATGTCAAGTAATCTTTGTGAATTTTAAACACTGAAAGCTTGTGTTGTTGCCAAAAAAAAATTAAATAATTTAATGTCACTTTGAACCAATTCCCATACATGAGGACAGCCAAGAACACCCAGAAAGATGCCTTTTCCTTCTCAGTCTGTAGAAGAACCCATATACCAACACTTTCTCACTTCCCTCACAGAATGTATTATAAGGACAAAGAACATTTAGAAATAAAAAGAGAAGTTGGAACCATAAATAAGCACATTTATAGTAATCATTTGCTAAGAAAAGACAAATTTGTTTTCTCAGAAGCCATTTATCAGAAGAAGAGTTTTCCTGTTACTGTTTCAGGAATATCTATTGTTATCTGCTGTTCTTAGGATAGAGGAAAGAAATGCACTCCATCAGAGCAGAGAGAAGGTGAAATTTTTGATCTGCACTGTAGTGCAGACAGTTGCTTATTTAAAAAATTACTGAAGATTCACCAATAATTTAAATAAAAAGAAAATGTAAATACATTTGCAAGCAAAGTATGTTTTCATTACTGCAATGCTTTTCTTAATCTTCTGTATCAGAAGGCTTTATTCATACACATTTTTGACAAGAAAAATGTGCAGCAACTGAAATTTACATGATATTTCATTGTGTGCCTTAAATGAATACTTAAGCAGTGATCAGCATTGGCTGTTATGGAAAGTGAGTAACATGTTACCTTGTGTTTTATATTGTCAGCAACTCTGCTGGAGACTGTGTCAGATTTACAACATATTATCTGGATAATATTGACAGTAGCACAACCTCTTTCAGAGCTCTTGAGGCAACTGTCATAGATGTTAAATGTGTCAGATTTTGCTGAGAGGGGAGAGGAATCCCATTACCTATCTCTCTAAAGTTACCTCCAGGAAGGTACCAAGTCGATTTTAATTTCTTGTGTAGACTTCCATCACTTTCTTCCTCTTCTGGGCTGTTTAAATTTATATCCATCAACAATATGCTATAATTTAATTGCATTTCATTTATACCTTGAAAGCAGCAAACTTTGCACTTGTTTAGATCACTGTGTTGGTGTTCAGCGCTCTCATTGTGTAGGTAAGCATGCTTCCAATAGAGTCCTGCAATTGCTCAATAATAGGGGCTGGAAATCATCTACTCCAGTCCCCTTTGGCTAAAGAAGGTTCACCTAGAGCAAGATGCAAAGGATCTTGTCCAGGTGGGTTTTCAATTTCTTCAGAGAAGGAGACTGCAATCTCTCTGGGCATCCTGTTCCAGTGCTTTCTCACCTTCAAAGTAAAGAATTTCTTCTTCAAGTCTGGATGGAATTTCCTGCATTCTTGTTTGTACCCACTGTCCCTCATTCTGTTGCTGGAACCACTGAAAAGTGTCTAGCCCCATTCTTTTGATACCAAATATTTAGATATTTATAATAATTGATAAAATGATTCAATCTCAATCTTCTCCAGGCTAAACAGACACAGGTCTCTCAGATTTTGTAAGAGAAATGCTTCTAATCATCTAGTGGCTGAATATGAAATATTTTTTTTAAATTTCCAAGTAACAAAAACATAGCTGAGACAAATAGAGTTAGCCAGTTTACTTTAGTGTCAAAAACTGATACTGAAAGAAACGCACATCTTCCCTGAATTCAACACTTGGCCCAGTTCACTGTATCTATGCATATGGGAATCAGTTGTAAATATTTCCAACTTTTCCTTAGCTATTACACTTACAGTTCAGGTTTACCTTACCTTTGAGTTTCCTGGCATGTTTTGATTTAATTCATCTCCTAACATCTCATAAACCTGTGTTTCTTTTCAAGCAAACTAGAAACCGAGGGAATAGCGTTACCTTTGGTAGCTATTGTGTGCTGAGGTGTTCTTTAAATGTTGTCTCAGAATGCAGCAAGGGTACTAAAGAATTCAGTTTCAGTCACTCTGAATTTTATCCAGGTTCACCTATAAACCTCATTAACCTTGCTGACCTTTTAGGTTTTTATTTCTTAAGTAACAGACCTTTAGCCTTTAGCTATTCTGGGACTTAGCTCATTAATTTTGACCTCTATGCCATATCTCAGGAAACAGGAACTTATTCACTCAACAGCCTCAAAAAGCTTACTAAAGCAAGATACATGCTGTCTTCTCTTGTGGAGAAGCAATGCACTGGTTAGAAAAGCTTTTTCTTTTCTGCTTTTTCATATTAAACCAAATTGAAAGTCTAAAACCATGGCAAAGTGGAGGTGACTGATCTCTTTTTGTCTGTGTATTGCAAGGCCTAACTGCTTCTGACCTTTTTATCTACTTCTATCCTTGTAAACTATTTTAAGTGGTAATAAAATATGGACTGAACATAGTATGCAAACATTGGCTAAAAAAGATGCTAACTTCCAACATTTTCCTTGGCATAACAGCTTATTTAACAGGAATGTGTTACATACAGATATGTTGTCTGGTTTTATTTTTGTTACTTTTTCAGTTTAATACTGACTGCCGTGCTATTTAACCATTTTTCTGAGCATAGGTTTCAAAGCACTGAGTATGCATCATTCGAGGCCTACTGTAGCTCACAGATTATTACCAATATTCTCCCTTTGCACTCACTGTTAATTGCATGTCTTCTGAACGCCTTACCCTAATCGTAATTAATTCTTATTTTACTGTCTTATTTAACCTGTAATAAGTACTTTCAGTAAATAAAGGTGAAAGGTCCAAGAAGTAGCAGATAATTTAAGTGGACAATTAAATATAATACAAAATAATTGTAAGCTGAAGAATCCTATGGGAATTTATTACAATTGAGGATTCAGATGGGTTTCTTTTAAAATTTAAGATGTTCTTCACAAAACAAATTGCAGTTGATAAAAATGGAAAATCAAAAGGCTTTATCAAACTCAAGTCTTTTACGTAAAAAACAAATAAATCAAAAAATACACTGCAAGAGAAAAATTGAATCTATACAGTAATATTTTTCTTAGGTTATATATATTTTACTATTAGAAATTCATCAAGGATCTGCATAGGTTACACTGACCAAAAGACTTTGCTCAGTGTTACAGAAATAAAAATCTCTCATATATTTCAATCTACCATTACATAGCAAGAAGGTTCAGGGGTGAAAAAGTGAGTGCAAAGGCACCAATTTATCATAATAATGTCTTCTACCATCAGGTGTGGAACTTTGCCCTATAGAAAGAGATGGAACACGGTTATAGTTAAGGAATCAGTGGACTTGGATGAATCCCACATTCCTCATTCTTGGAAAAAGTCAGTTCTTCTTCCAGTTATATCTCCTCACAGCTTATTTGTGCCTAGTTTATGTACTTTTCACACACCCAACTTAGACCTAGGCCAGAGCTAGAAAGATACCTAGCATGTGTCTATGACATGTTTGACCTGCTTAGAATCAAAAATGGGCTGAAGCTGAAGTCACTCCAGTAATCTGCATCTGCACATCCTTGTACTTGCAAGGAGCTTTTAAAGGAATACTTTGCCTTAGTTTATTTGTAGGTTCTTGGAGTTTGTTCTTCTCTTATTGTTGCTTTTTACTCTGTTCTTTTCAATTAAGTTTTTTGAAAGTTTTCAGCAAAGACATCTTGTCAGGTGTAACATATTTGAATAGATGGTGACAAAAAATAAGCCATTCAGAAATTACAATGACCCTAAATGTAAAGAAGATATATGAATATATATAATAAATCTTTCAGAAATGAGACGGGTTTAAAGAATGGTTCAATGAAAAGTGGCAAACATAAGGTTTAACAAGAAAGAAACAAAAAGACTCTAAGAGATACAATATTCCTGTTTGGCTTGATGTCTCAGCTGATGTTAAATGGCAAAATTTCAGAAAAATCAATGAAGCTAGGATAATCGTTATGCTTTCAGCTGAATGGAACTATACCAGTTTACACCAGCTGGGAGACCAGGCTGCTCCATCAATGGTTTGTCCATGATTTTAGTCTTTTGCAGTCACCAAATCTGGTTCAAGTTATGGTCATTCCAAGGAAGATTTATAAAAAGAAGGGCAGAATTGTTCAATATGGAGAGATACATGGAAGTGCTTTGTGACAGGTAATATTTACAAAAGGATTTGCACGTATAATTGAAAAGTAAGCATGTTGGCATGTTGAAAATAACTTCAGGTAACTAATACATAGCAAGAGTAATGTAATATGAAATGACAGTGAAAATCTGGATGAAAGAGTCCAACTGAGCATCTGCCAGCAAACACTGATAATTCATTTTATAATTCCAGGATTTCTGGGATGCAAATGCTGTTCAGTAGACATGCTCACAAATGGCTTGTAATTACTCTTCAGTAAATAGAATGTAGATAAAATGCCAGAAGATGCCATAGTGATACATTCTCTTACAGCATGAACCTTCATTTTTGTATACTTATTAAAATCTTTGTGATACAGAGAATCCTATAATTTGTCAGGAGCGTTAGATTTAATTAATTAGAATTTGTACATGTCTATTTAACATTTCAGTTGTTCTGGTACATTGAAGCCTAGGAACTGATTGTTTTTGCAACAGCACTGGGATTCCAATCTATCTCCTGGCTTGGCTGGGCCTATCAATGTAGCTCTCAGCAGGGGAAGCCACCGGGCATGTTTTTGTAGAAGCTGCTTCTATTATCAGGCCTTAGGCTTCCCCTGGAGAATTATTCACAGCATAATTAGTTACTGAAACAAGAAGCCTTTTCAGTTGCTTTCAGAACAAGCTCCAGTCTGGCCTTAGATTGGAATATGAGAATTTGGGGACAGCTAATGGTAAACCCCTTTAGGGGAGAAAAATACCTAGAGAAGATAGTTAGCCACACCTACACTTTCTTTGTTCTAAAACTTTTCCTAAATTTTTTATGTCATTTGTTTCATTTAGTTTAGACCAGATATGTGTTTAAGCCAGATATGACTGCAAAAATGACTTCAATATGACTGCAAAAATAAATAATTTACCTTTAGCATACAGAGCTCTGTAGCCTGATTTTAAGCTAGATAAAATCATGGTTTTCTGCATGTCTGCTCATCCTAGCTCACATTCAAGTGTCCTTAACCAAGCATCTCTGAAAGAAATCTTGCATTTGATTAAAAATACCGCTTTATGCATTTGTAAATAGACTCCTATAAACACCTATGCTCTGTTTACAAATAGCGTTGGATATACAAATAAGAAAACACTTCAATTGAAATACTGTTCTCCTAATTATTTGATGACAAGGTGTAAAATTTGAATCTTTAAATTGCATGCCAAGGATAATAGTAAGTTAAAGTACTACTCTGACAGTCCTAATGGTACATTAGAGAATGGCTGACTCAAACGTATTTAGTGTTACTTATATTGGTTTGTTGCACTGCTATAAAAATGTAACTCCTACACCTTTTCCTGAGAGAGATAACACCCAAGGCTTCTTATAAATGGAACAATAGGTCTTCAAGGGCAGTGAAATATTTAGTTACTGGTTATTGTGGGAAATGTTAGAGACTTTGAAGAGAGGTTATTTGTTTTATAATAACAAGCACCCTAGAGCTAAGAGTGTGGTTTCTTTCTTTCTTTTTTTTCTTTGGAAATAACAGCCAAATATTATCAGAGGTATATATACAGAAATGCCAGCAGATATAATCAAGCTGCCTAATCAGAGATGGATTTTGGTATGAACTGCTGGACTTTGTCCTTGATCTGCAAAACCATGCCAGAAATCAGAATGGGGCCTTCATCACTATACTATTTGCTCAGACAAATGCGGTCCCAGATCAGAGATCAGGAGAGCAGGCTCTGTGTGATGTCTTCCAGGCATACTTTGGGAAAAGGACATGAGAAGTCCTGAAACCTTATATCCTTCCCTAGCAATAGGATGAGAAACACATGGTTGTTCAAAACTGACTTAAATTAAATAAAAGACAATTTCTCTTCTGTAAGCCAGAAAATGAGAAAGAAATTGAGGGTTGCCTCCCAAAATAAACTCTTCTGTTTCTGCTTCCTAATACACTGGTGCAGCTCACTTAGTCCTTTCTAACATACTTAGACACTGCATGTTTCTGCTAATGAAGAACTTAATTGGCTTCTGGAGAAGGCTGATCACAACAGAAAGTGCTGTGAGAGGTGTACAAAGGTCTAAAATTTTTTGTAGCTAAACCTACCTGCCTCCATTTTGTACAGCAGAACTGCCTTAGATATGACAAGTTACAAAATACCAAAAATACATTGTGGTAAAAGTGTGCTGTGATCTGTGACTATGTTCTAGAGTGCCAGACATCTTCTGTTAAATATTATTTGCTTTAAAAAAACAGCTTTTACACCAGATTTTGACTTCCTCTTCTGATAGAATAATTATATGCAGGAATACATGGAGAGAGATTTCTGCTTCTGAAACTGAACTTTACTCCCTGCCACAGCATCCTGGCTGTCCATCAGATAGACCAGGTGGTGTAAAGACCCTTTGGCAGGAGCAACGAGTCTGTCAAGCCCTTAGGATTTCATCACTGTCTTTAATCATTCTTCTGTTAAGAAATATCAACGATATAGATAAAAGCTTTCTTCTTGTCCTGCTTTTGATCACATCAAACAAAACTCAATTAATTATGACCTGAAAAATTGTTTTAAGGTATCAGACCTCAGGACAGAATCTTGCTGAAGCACCTCCTTCCTTTTTTGTGAAACATTCCAAGCTCACATTTGGCCAGAGAAGCCAATACAAAGCAGTTTTGTGCAGCTGATGTCAATGCAATAGCAGAAATTGGCTGAGTCCCACATTAAAGTGGTTTCCCACTTTGAGCCACATCAAAGGAAAAATGTTAATTCTCTAAGAGAAAGCAGGATTTTTAGGTGCTTTGTTGATGCTGTTTTCAAAAAAAGTCTTTAAATGAAAGTAGACAGAAGGAAAATTGGCTTGTGATTGTGTCTTTGGAAAGGGATAAATAAAAATCTTCACATTAAAATATCTGCCCTAAAGATGTAACATTATCTGAATGTCAAAACAGCAGACTACATTTCTAAACTGAATACGTTTGCACTGAAAAGCAATATGGTATTTCTTCTCCCTAGTGGTGAGAGTGGTGCCACTTTCCTGGCAGCAGTCAATAAAAATGAACAAGGATCAATCAGTGCAGATCCTGACTCTACAGTTTCAGCAGCTGATGGAGAGCATCTGTGATGTAACGTGCTGGACACAGCAACCTGACAACATTCATTCCTTTCTGCTACTTGCACTGCAGGGCCACTGGCCTCTGTCAGAAAGGCAGGAGAGAAACTCAGAGTTCATAACATCTTAAACTGCTGCAATAAGATTTGACGGTGTTCATCTGTCACAGCCAGAAGCTTGTTTTCATTTTCACAGTGTCTCAGCTGTCCAGCAGTACCAAGGGACTTAGTATAGAGCTGCCTTCCCCAGTCGCTGGCACAGAGGAGTAATCAGAGGGATTACTTTTTTTTTTTTTCTCCTCATTCTGGGACTAAAGAATTATTTGTCTTGTTGAAAGAGCTTATACCTTTGTTAAGAATCTGATCAGAACAATATATTAACTATTTAAACTATTTAACTGTTAACTATGTAAACTTATTTTTACCCACTTTTTAAAAGAGTCTGTCAGTGAATTCTTGAAAAGACTGGGATTCTGGATCAGCAGTTTCTATTGAAAAATCTCACCCCCCTCTCCTTGCGATTTCTCATAAATTCTTTTAAATGTCAAAGGCTTTGAGGAAGCTTCTCAATGCAGAACTAGAAGTTGTTGGATTGTTCCTTTGAAATTATGATTTATTATTTTGTTTCACATTGTTTTTCTGCTCAAATGGATTTTATCACCTAGGTACAACATGAGTAATAACGTGGTTTTATTTATATGTCCAAGAATAAAGGTGATTTATAAATCAGCATTATTGCAGTCATGATATAAATCCCTGAAACATCTTCTTTTGTACCTTAAAATAGCACTTATCTTGAATACATATTCTATCTTTTTCAGAATGCATTACCCAAGGTATTATTCTTGGAGAACTAAAAAAAAATTAGTTAGCATGACTGCAATGCTAACTGCAATTTAAACCAGGTATTTCCTCATTTGTCTTGTGATTTATTACTCTCCAAGAGGCAACAATTAAAGCAAAATGTTTTTATTTTCTGGCAAACATAATTATGCATATATCTGTATTTTGGGGGGTTTGCTAAGTGAAAGTTCAATCTTCAAAAGTTCTATGATGTGAAATACAATGCAGTATTTAAAGATCCTTTGAACAGAAGATAAGTCTAAATTGGTCCTTGTCCCCTGTCCTTCTCCTACTACATTTTAGGATAATACATAGTTTGGGAACAGGGATCTAAAAAATAGTGCTTCTTCAGGAGAATCAGGATGGGAATCAACCTCTTCAGCTTTCTCACATTTGCTGTATTATGTTTGCTGTCATAGAAAATTTCATAAATCCTTTTTATTTTCAATAGAATGAAGACACACATGATGCCCTAGCCTGGCTAAAAAGCTTGGATTCTTATTAAATGTTCTTCTGCCTGGATTATTTTCCTTGCGTTGTTTTATTACCTGAGTTCCTCTTGTCTTAATTTGCATTCCACCTCAGCAAAACATTATATAGCTAGCTACCTTCCACTGCTTCCAGTTTATATGCTAGTGTAGTGTAACAAGGCAACCAGGTGCCCCTAATTGCCAGGGAGTGGCATGAGCTTGTGTCAAGCCCACCTGTGCCCAATTAGTGTGGGCCCCCACTGCGCATGAGCAGGACCAGGGGGCCAATAAAAGCGTGCTCAGTCCTGAGATACAAGCTCAGCTCAGTTCTGAGCACGCTTTGCAGAGAGGTCAGTTGCTCTTGGAGCACTGTATTACCTTCATTGCGCCACTAGCGCTCATCACCCTCAGGGTGAGGCTCTGATGGCGCAGCCGGCTAAGCCGCAGTACTGCAATGCCGAGGCCCAGGGTTCAATACTCCACAGAGCGCAATGAAGGTAATAGAGTGCTCCAAGAGCAACTGGCCTCTCTGCAAAGCTGATGTCATCTACATAAGCTTGTGCAAGGCATTTGACCCTGTCCTGCATGACAGCCTTGTCTTTAAACTGGAGAGACATTGACTTGATGAATAGACTATAGATGGATAAGGAATTGGCTGGATGGCAGCACTCATAGAATCATCATAGAATCACAGAATGGCTTATGCTGGAAGTGGCCTGAGAGATCATCTACTCCAATCTTCCTGCCATGGGCAGGGATGCCTCTGAGTGTTGCAATAAACAGCAAAATGTCCCAGTGAATATCAGTGACAAGTGATGTCCCTAAGGGGTCAGTATCCGGACAGGTACTGTTTAAAATCTTTGTTGGCCACACGGACAATGGTATTGAGTGCACCATCAGTGAGTTAATGAATACCACCAAGCTGTGTCATCTGGATGACATGCTGGTGGACCTTGACAGCCGTGAGAATTGGGCCTGTGTTGACATTATGAAATATAAGGGCAAAAGTAAGGTACTGCACCTGGATCAGGACATTCCCGAGTCCAAATGCAGGCAGAGCAGAGAATGGATTGAGAAGAGCCCTGAAAAGAAAAAAAAAAACCAAACTGTACATGTGGGCTGCTGAAAAACTCACGATGAGGTGGAAATGCACACTTGCAGCCCAGAAAGCCAGCTGTATCCTGGGCTACAACAAAAACCATGGCCAACAGATCAAGGGAGATGATTTCCCCCCTCTACTCCATTCTCATGAGACCCTGGAGTACTGAAGCCACCAACATAAGAATATGGATATGGAGCGGTGGGAGGGAGTCCAGAGGAAGGCCATGAAGATGATCAGCAGGCTGGAGCACCTCTCCTATGAAGACAGGATGAGAGAGTTGGGGTTGTTCAGCCTGGAGAGGACTCTGAAGATAGCTTATAGTGGCTTTCCAACATCTGAAGGTGATTAAAAGAAATCTGTGAAGGAGTATTTTTGGACAAGGGTCTTTGAAAATGAGGTACATCAAAAAATGCTGTATCCAGCAACAAATATTACCTACCTGTCTTGAAAAAGTAATTTGTTGCATTATTTTTTCTTGCTCCTGTTAGATGAGTCATTTGAAGGAGGCCTTTGTTTGAGACATGTTCTACTTCTGACAAACTTGCAAATACTAATGCTGTTACTGAGATCAATGTCAGTTCTGTCATTCACTTCAGTGAAAGGAGAATAAAACACATTTATACCAATATAGTACACATTTTTTGCCCTTTAAGAATGAATCTTAACCAATCTGAAATTTTGGTGTAATATGAATATAGGATTAATACATATCAATGTCCTGATAACTTCCTGTCACAGTTTAATGCTGGGTTGGCAACTAAGTGAATGACAGATGCTCTCTATTAATCCTCTTCCCTTCCCTGATAAAGAAAGGAGAGAGAATAAGGGAGAAAGCCTTATAGGTTGGAAACTAAACTACACCACGTTAATGAAACAGTAATGATAAAAAGAAAAAAATAATAAATATATACAAATAAACAGAAAAACAATATCACTTCCACCCCACTCTCCCACCCAATAACTCTCACATCAGCACCGAGGATGCAGGGCAGCCCTGGGAAAGTCCAGGCTGGACTCCTGGATTCAGCAGCAGTCGGGAACTGGAGGCAGGAACACACAGATATGGGCTGGCATGGATCAGGACCACAGGCAGAGGAATGGATGGAATCCTCTCGGGATGCCAAAGCAAAGAGGAGCAGCTGAAGAAGGGTGAAGGTGAAGGCCAAAGAGAAATCCAGAACTAAGGACAGTGTTTTGAGCCTTGTGATCCCTCAGATTTATATTGAGTATGATGTGTATGGGATGGAATACTCTGTCCAGTTGTGGTTATTTATCTTGTCCTCTCCTCCCTAAAGGAGGGTTGCAGGTGACCTCTTGACTCCTTTTCTCTTTCCAGAACATAAGATGTTTTTCAGAATCAAGCAGTGGCCTTGGTTCTGCAGACCAGTCTCTGTCCATAACTATAAACATCGAGGTTACCAGTCCTAGAAACAGACACTGAGAAACTTGCTGTTAATTTCAGCAAGTGCAGCTACGTACAAGAGATTTAGCTGAAAGCAAAAGTACAAAACAGAAAATTAGCTCTATACTGGCTCAAACCAGGACACTTCCTCTCTGCCTTAAAGACTGATGAGATTTATTGTGCTGAAAATCAGGTTCTAAGTATCAACTTCACCTTGAGGTTTTCACAGCAATTGCACTGTAATTTTGCTTACTCATAAGCAGCTGTGACCTTGATATGATAGACCAACCATGTCTTTCATAGGATTCTCAAGATGGTAGGGGTGAGTTTCCTTTTTTCCCTCTTGAAAGTTATTCTCCACTTGTAGTTTCAATATAACCCGAAGACATTAATTTTTTACAAGCCTGACAAAGAGAATATATATCTAGAAACAAAGAAATGAATAAACAGTCAAACAGCAGTAAATTTAAGACTGCTGTATGTAGAAAAGCTGCAAAAAATACCAAAATGCTTCTCTTAAAAATTTCCAAACTTTTAATGTCCTGGAATTCACAGTCACTTACATTTGCTTTAAAGAAAAGAGGCTGGAAACTAAGGTTGCAATCCAGCAGGAGTACTTTGATTCTTTTTTACTCATTGGATGAAAGTATTTACGTTTACAAGTGCCATTTACAAAGGTAAAAATGAATGTCTGCAAATTTTGCACAACTCAGAGGCATTTCAGATATAGCCATTGATTTTAATCTCACAGAATCATAGAATAATTTTGCTTGGAAGGGACCTCTTATCTTTGTAAACCAGTCCAATCCCCCTGCAGTAAGCAGGAACACTCTCAGATCAGAGCCTTGTCAAGCCTCACCTTGAATTTTTCTAGGGAGGAGGTCTCAACTACCTTCCTGGGCAACCTGTTCCATTTTTCCACTACCCTCATGGTAAAGACTTTTTTCTAAATATCCAATCTAACTCTATTTTTCTCCGACTTAAAACCAATTTTCCTCATCCTATCACTACTAGTGTTTATAATCAGTCCATCTCCAGCCTTCCTGTAGGCCCCCTTCAGGTACTGGAAGGTTGCTATTATGTCTCCCCAATGCCTTCTTTTCTCCCCATCTCACTCAGCCTCCGAGTGTTTCAGCGTCCAGATCATCTTCATAGATCTTTCTCCTCTGTACTCACTGCACCATGTCCATGTCCTTCCTGTACTGAGGGCTCAAGAGCTGGATGCATCGCTCCAGATGAGGTCTTACCAGAGCAGTGTAAAGTGGGAGAATCACCTCTCTTGATCTGCTTGCCACGCTTTTTTGGGTGTCACCCAGGATGGATTTGCCTTTTGGACAGCCAGTATGCACTGTTGGGTCATGTCCAACTTTTCATCCACCAGCACCCTCAAGTCCTTTTCTGCAGGGCTGCTTTCTAAAACTGCATCCACAAGCCTGAACTGAGTGTGGATGGCTCTGACCCAGGTGCAGGACCCTGGATTTGGTCTTGTGGAACATCATAAGGTTCATTTGGGCCCACCCCTTCAATTTATTCAGGTTTAACAGAATACTTTTTTATCCTTAAAAATAAAGAAAAGAACCCTCAAAAATAGAAGCGTGAAAAAACATTTAGATTTTCTGGTCATCCCATGGGTTATAAAAGGAAGCTTCATCTTTTCTTTCTATGACTATAACATTCTCTATCATAATCCTTGCAAACAAATGCAAGAAGGCAACAAAGTATGCAATCATCTCAGGTCAGCTTTCCTGAGATGAAATTGGCAGATTATTGCCTGATATCCTAAACTTACCTGTATGTTTTTTTGTTTAGAAAATATTTCAGTGATGGCATTTTATTTTCACTGACTTCATGACACTGTAAGTAAAGGTGTCCCAATCAGAACTGAGTTATGTGATGCTACAGCAATAATAATGTTCTAACTAATAATAACTCTGGAGTACATAAGAGATTTTTCATTGTTAAAAAGCAATATCAATAAAATATGAAAAAAATCATGCATTTATGCTGAATTAGTGTCTAAGAAATACTTCTAACTTAATAGGATTTAAAGTTTATACAATGTTCTTCCTAAGTAAGCTGAGGTTTTCATAGACTAGATCCACATATAATAAATACATCAATATACATTAAAATAGTCAGTATACCTAACATGGATATACCTAATATTCTCATAGTTCTTTGAGCATTTCATTCTTTAATCCTTATTACTTCTCTTTGAGGCTTTTTTATTAAAAAAAAAAATTTTTTTACTTAATAAACAGACAAATTAAAACATAATTTTTTTTTTATGGCTTTCAAAACTACCTTCACACTCCATGGGATGTACTAGCATAATGGTACATCAACCTGATTCAGTGAAACACTATTGAACTATATTATTTACAGGTCAGATGGGGATTTGAGCAACCTGACCTAGTTGAAGATGTCTGATGTGTCCCTCCTAACCCAAACCATTCTATGATTCTGTGATTTTATGATTCTATAATAAAGACATGCCTTCAAGCCATGTCAAGATCTGTAAGCAACCTTGCCAAATTTGCATTGAATTTTATGTGTAATGACAGCTGAAATTAAGCAAGCTGAAGAGGAAATATTCTTTTATTAAAAATCCGTTCACCTTTCTGCCTCGGTGCTGTGTGACAAAATCTTATGGTAATCTTTTAAATATTAAGAATATAAAAGCCACAACTAATTTTTTAAACAATGAGGTTGTAGAAGACTGAATCTGAATAATTTCTGAAGGACATTGATTCAGATGGTATGGATCAGAGTTATGGATCAGTTGTAGGCCACAATTTGCTTTGTAATCAAGCTTCCCCATTTGCCTGTACTGGAAAATTACTGGACTGTGATGGAAATGTGACTAACATGGAAATCAGAATATTTGGTGGATCAGAGAAAAATTGCAGGAAACATTTGAGTCATGCCCTGAGTGTCATCAAGGTGGTAACCGCATGAATGAAATGGGAGAGTCTTCAATATTACACAGTTTAAATAAAGCTGTAAGTGTAGTACTAGATATAATGTAAAGTATAGAGAGACATATATACACATATATATAATTTTTAAAGGTATTTAGCTCTAGCAATTCTAAAATTTTTAAAAATCTAAGGAATTAAGATACTGGAAATTAACATTTCAGGTCACAGTTCTGCTAAGCAAGATGAAGCTAAATGCTGAGTTGGCTTAAGACAATGCTTGAAAGCAAAATATACTTCACCTTGGTTGCCTTACTGTTCTGATATAGCTTTACTGCTTAGAGTTGTTGTGCACTGGTATGGCCAGGCTGCTGCTTGTTTGGACAGATTTACATCATTCCCTGCTCTGCTATAGATATGCCTTCAGGCTATAGCCTAAAAATTCTGGAATGGCAGGCTTAAGCAATAGACATCTGAAAAATTAATCATTCATTGATTTATAATGGTCTGATTTAGGTCAACTCGGTTTTCATTGGCATTCAGAAAAGATAGTAATATTTCACCTAGAATTGCACAAAAAAATTAAAAGTAGGTGCATGTTTTAAAAAAGATCTGCATGCAAGCTGGGTATTAGAATTATTTATGATTATGATACCAGCATGTATATGGAGGCAGCTAGTGTAAACAGAAAACAAACTAGCATGTTATTTCAACAATACAAATTGCCAGGAATGAAAACAACTATTTGAGATAACGGATGATTACTAATATAACTATAATATTCTCCATGAAAGTCTGGTGTATTGCCTCAGAGTATTAACACAAGAAAACCAGCAGCTCAGTCCATAAAATTTTTTTTCAGCATTACGAGTCCATTACTGGAGAAAGAAATATTTTGTTTGTAATAGCCTGTTCTGCAAATTGTCATATCCATCCTATACATAATGTAAACATAGTTAGTATTTCTGTTTGACCTCCATTGCTTTGGGAGAATATTTTGGTTTGCAATGCAACATACATATAAGGGTACTGGACCTTTGCCTAATTTTTTTTCCCTAGAACAGAAAACGTAAAAGACATCTCATACCCAAAAATACTTCTGAATTATGTTTGTTTAGTGCTCATATTTTTCAGTCAAGATCAAAGTGTCCTTTGATCACTGATCAGACTGAGCAGTTGTGAAATATCAGTGCCAGGTTTTCAATAAAGACTCAGGAAAAGGCTTATGATTTGAAGACTTTCACAGCTGATATTATAACATGTGGCTTTCAAGATGTTTATGCTTCTCTATCACTTAGTAACTTACTTGTTGATGCAATTATTGTTGAAAATTTCTAGGCAGAATGCCATTTATAAATGGAAGCAAATTGCCTCAAGGATATTGGGGAATCTCTGGTGATGTATGTTTCCTGGCAAAAAATAAAAAACTCCAAATAAAACACAAAAACCAACACAAAACAAAACCAGAAGAAAAAAAAGAAAAAGAAAAAGAGAAAGAAAAGAAAAGGAAAAAAAAGTTATATTTGAGTGGATTCTGTAACCATAACAACCTGAGGACCCACCCCAGCTCCTTCCAACCTGTGGATGTGGGAGTTACAAGTTACAATGTGGGGACAGCTGTGCCTATGGGGAGGAGCTGTGCCTATTTGTCCAAATGGATAAATCACAGAGCTCCTGTCCAGGGTGCTTGGTATAAAATTGCTCCCCAGCACCCTTTGCTGACTGGGTTTTGTTTTGCTTGTTTATTGGTTCTCTCCTGTGTTGGTTCTGCATCCTGGTTTCTTGCTGGAGAAGAACATCAGTCTCCAAGACAGGTTTCATTCTTCTGCCTCCCCATGTAGGAACAGCTCAGCTGCTCCAAAGCTTTTGTGGAATGTCACTGTGACCTTGGACTCAGGCAGCTCTTATCTTCTGCAGAGTCCAGTTTCATAGAATCATAGAGTCATAGAACCATAGAATCGACTGGGTTGGAAGGGACCTCTGAGGTCATCAAGTCCAACCCTTTGCACCTTTCTAGGGGGAAATAATTACCAGCTGAAGTGTGAGGATTCCCTATTTACATATTCATTTATATCTTAGGGGATCTTTACATAGATGCATATATTTATGTGTCATTCACCATAATATTTATTACTATTTATTATTTAATTTAAAGCTATTGTATTTTTTTTCTAGCCTTAAACTCTCTCTCTCTTATTCTGCTTTTATCTTTTTCTGCAAGGGTAGTGAGGGAATAACAGAGCATTTGTCACCTGGTTATTATCTAAATCATAACAAGCAGTCATACCTAGAATTTTGTGCACTTGAATTGGGCCTGACAGTCTAAATAACTTCAAAATTGTAACATACAGTGTTCAGAAAATAATGTTGTACTATAACCACTCTAGCTACTAGAATTTCTGAATTTCATATGATCAGATAATTCAATGGCATCTGTTAATACTCCTTTTACCATCAAAGTCAGTTGAGCGAGGTCACTGAAATCTTGAATCTAAGGAGGTGATTCTCCCTCTCAACTTTCCTCTTGTGAAACCCCCCCTGGAGTGCTGCACCAAGATCTGGGGCCCACAGTAAAAGCAATGTCTTAGAGGTAGAAAATGTTGCTATTTCAGTCACAAATAACATAATTTTGATATGGCTATGAATTAATGTATTAATGCTTTTAGAGTGAATAAGTGTAACTAAAATAATTTATATCTGTAAATGTAGATAATTATTTTTTAATATCTTTTGGCTAGCTAATATTTTAAATCACTATATATGTAATTTGTATAATGTTGTGCTCTTAGAAGCATACAGAGATTCACCAAAATACCATGAACAACCCCACCACAGCTAGTAGGTGATCCCAGTCGTGCTCAGTGTTTTGCAGATTTTTAGCTGTGAGAAGATGATGTCTCCCACCTGGTATGGCAGGAAGATTGTGAGTGATCACAGTATGATGGTATAGGTTATATGCAAAATAATATTAAGGAAATAAGGAAAAACCACCATAAATGTCTAGAAGCAAAGACTTGTTAGTTCAGTTGATGTCTTAGCAGTCTGATAGTCCAAATTGCCCCATTAATATAAAAATATCTTCACTGACCATACAGTAGATATTGGTACACATGAAAAATCCTAGTGCCTAACACTCCTCTCTGGTGTTTTGTTCATCCTTCACTGGCTCCCTGGGTTCCAAAAGCAAACCTTCATTTCTCAGGAAGAGGGGGTCACAGGGGTTCTCAGAGTCATCAGTGAGGCTCCAATAGGTCCTGAGGCCAGACCTTGTACTTTCAGTTGAATGCAAAACCTGTGGCCTTTTATTAGCAATAGTGAAGTTGTGTTCACTGGGCTGGGTTTTTTTTGTTATTTTTTAATTGTTAAAATAGCTGTGATATTATTTGTATATACTGCAGGAATACCTGTTGCAGATTTCAGCACTGAAAAATATGTCAAATTGTTTCATTTTCGATAAACTACAAATCTTTTCTCGAATCCTCCAGAAGTATCTGGAGGTTCATTTGTTCAATGAAATAGCACACATTAAGTTCCAAGTTCACAGCATATAAAGAGGTTGTATATTTTGTTTAAAACTCTTATAGTATGGTGTTCAGATTTTTTTATTTTGTTTTAAAAATAAACAAGAAAACTTTTCAAGTACCTATATGCACCTGCACACATCTTAAAAAATCTGTGGATAAATTAAATGAAAAACTGGTAAGAAATGCATTTCTTTAAGCTTTTTTTTTTTTTTTTTTTTTTTTTAACTGCTAAAACCATTAAAATGTATTATTGAAATAACTAAGTGCATTTTAATCACCAAGGCAGTGTCCTACTATTTAATAAATTATTTAACAGTAGAAGCAATAGACACCAGCTTCAGCTGAGTGGCTACTAACTGACCACTATCCAGGAAAGTAACAAGGTCAGATTATATTCAAAATGCCTGGTGGGAGGGGGGAGGAAAAAGAAAATGACGAAACTAAAAGAATTTAAAAAGTGAAATAAAAGATTGATACACACAGAGTAGGTGATATAGTATAATGTGATACAACTTAACTCTAATTTCAGACAGAAAACAGAAATTAAGATTATGGAGTTCACCCTAATTACACTTTGCTTAATTTCTTTCTGTGATTCTTTTTCTCTGCAGATTATTATGTTAGTTATAAATCAAACTAGAGTTGTGAGAACACCTGGTTTGGCAAATGGAGAGACATATCAGAGTTTATAGCATTAAACTGCATTAAAGCAGAATAATGTAATGACTTAGAAGACACTAAACATTAAGAAATAATAAAACATGCAATATAGTATATGTTACATAAACCAAAAGATGATTTCATTTTAACTGAAAGAAAGGTTGCACCCTTATTAGTCACACCCAATACTTTTTATAGATGGGTTTTATGATTTATGGAAACCATCAAACAATGTATAAATCTTTAACATAGTTATAATTCATATTCATAACTTATAAATCAGTGAAATTACTTCTGGAAATACATGATTTATATACCTATCATGATTAAGTGTATGTGTCAGTCCAGTGTTTAGAAAATCTTAGATGTAATTATATCTGTTCTTAAGATCAGCTTTTAAAGTACATTTTTAAATGGCAACAATCACATTTTCTGGAAAAGCAGTATTAATACATGCTCCCATCCTAGACTGTGGAAACTCTGTGCATAGCCCTCACTTAAAGAGATTATTCTAGTTACTGTGAGAAAAATCTTATCTTTTATAACACAAAAGCCTTCCTCTCTGGAAATAAGAAATAGGCAAAATGCATTATAGTCAAAGGCAGGGTTGCCACCCAGAGGGACCCAAACAGGATAGAAGAAAGGGCCGACAGGAACCTCATGACACACAGAAAGGAAAACTGCTCCTTGCTTCACTTGAGCAGACTAATCCTCTGCAATTGCAGAGGCTGGGGAGGGGCTGGTGAATCAGCAGCTCTGGTGAAAAGGGTCTGACAGTCCTGCTGGACAGTCATTAGTCACCTTCTTTTGTAGTGCTGAAATCAGTGTGTTGGGTTCTATCAATAGGAGTGCAGCCAGTAGACGGAGGGAAGTAATTATGCCTCTTTACTTGGTTCTTCCTTTAGCTGGAATACTGTGCCCAGTTTTGAGTTCTCTGGGAGTGCAGCTGAGTTCAACAGAGAAGAACCCTCAGCCAAGATTATCAGGAACCAGAGCATTTGCACTGTAAGGAGAGGCTAAATGAGTGTGACTTGCACAGGATAGAGAAGATGTGACTTGTGGTGACAGAGGGCAAGTGCCAACAGCACCTAGTTCATGGGAGGAAGTTAGCAAGAAAACTGAGGAAGTCTTTTTATTGAGGTGCACAACAGGAATATGAGAGACAATGGTCAAAAACGAAAGTAGAGAAGATTCTGACTATAAATATGGTGCAATAACACCCATCACTGTGAGAATAGATAGGAAGATTGGTACAGTCTTCAGCTTCCACCACTGCAGAGTTTTCTTAAAGAAGTTGATAAATCTTAATCTCTGGAGGTTTTCAAGACCCATATGGATGAAGCCCTCAGCATCTTACTGTGAATTCAGAGATGTGTCTGCTCTCACCAGGAGACAACTAGAGAAATATCAATGGTCCTATGATGACCTATAATTCTGTTTTATATTTGTTTTGAAAACCGTCAGTATTCAGTATTTGTTCTGCTCTGCAGATTTAAGTGCAATTGCAGAGAGGGGAATATATCAATAGTTAGGTATTTTACTGTCTCCAGGCTTCAGACCAACATCACTTTAGGCCTTGGGATCTGTTATGCCTGGACTGAGCAAGAACTAAAGTTATAAACAGCAAAAAAGTTTCAGTAAAGATACCAGTTTGATGCTCAAAAAGCAAGCAGTGAAAAATATGCAAATTATTTAGTCCAAACTAAAAAAAAAATGCAAATACAACATCTTACAGAGTAGTTTAAAAGTGAACTTCTGATTTGTATGAAACTAATAAAAATCTCTATGATGAGGTTAAATATGGATTTAGAATTTTGTTTAGAGTATAGACCAACAGAAAAAGATGAGGTGGATTTATTTGCCTTTGAAAGCTAAATTGAATACTCACTGAAACAGAAATAATCCATAAAAATGTAGTTCTAGGGAGGCGGGGAGGCAGAATGGCTCTTTTTCACATTTCTAAGCAGTCTCTTAGAACTGAAGTCAGTTAAGTTTGACCTTTCTAGTGGACAAGAATTATAATGAAGAGTTTAATAAATAAATAGATAAATATGATATATTGTGGATTCAGATGCTACACAATTCTTCAAAAGGCTTTCAACAAAGCCTTCTTTTCTGCAGTCTCTCAAAGCAGCTAGACTGTCATGATATAAAAAGAAAAGGGAGCTAAAAAAGTGAGAACTACATGGGAATTTTGTCTTTCGAAATCTGATATAGACAGCTAAAAGTGTAAAATCACTACAGGCACAAGGGAGACTCTTTGAAGGCACTGCCCTGTATGTTCTGAAGACTACATATCATCTATCAGACAAAGGATTGAGAAAATCCAGAAGGAATATGACAAGGGTAAGGGAGGTCATTAGAAGCAAGAAAACTTTCAGAAAACCTTCTCTCTATTCAAATGAGAAAGATGGAAAAATTCAGAAAAACATTTAGGGAAAAAAAAAAAAGATGAAAAATTAAAAGTCATGGGTTGTGCTCAGTTTGTATTAGTCACTCATTCTAATACACAGCTCTCTACAGCCAAGGTTTATGGTAAACTCTGCTTAGATTCTGTGTGAAATTACTGTCTCCTCATTACAATGTCTTCTGCAGTCACCCACTACAAGTAGGAATGACAAAAAATAGTGTTTACTGTGCAATATGTTTAATTAGTAATTACAATATGTAAGTTCTCTCCTAAAATCTCCTAATAAGTGGGGAGTAGAAAGTGTTTGGAAGCTCTTGGTTTTAGGTTTTCATTTGGTTTTTTTGGTTAAGTTTTTTTTTTGTTAGGTTTTCTTTTTCAGAAGGAGTCCAAGGAAAGTGCAAAGAGCTACAATGTAATAAGTCAGATGTTTGTTCTTGAAAACAACAGAAGAAATTAATTTTTTAAAAGAGCATAAAATAGAAATCTAATCTATTTGAGGAGAAGCAACACAGTTGTTTCAAAATACTGCTGCACAATTGATTTGAGTACTTGAAAGAATAATCAAATATTCTTAATCTCCTTTGTGGATTAATAATCTAGTGAAAATAATACAGAGGAAGTAAGAAGCTTGCACAGAGAAAGGGTTTTTCAGGAATCATTGATGTGAGGTTAGCTGTTTAACACATTGATTTGGAGAAGCTTGAAAAGTGAGATAAAAAGTTTGCTGACAATATCAAATTATTCTGTAAAATTTAAGCACAGAGAATAAGATTTGATAATACTGCATATCTGAGAGATAAAGGGCCAGACATAATTCAAAGTTAATACATGTGGAGGAAATACAATCTATTTGCCTTTCGACTGCTAGGTAAGAAAAATGTTAAGTATTCAGAAAGAATGACAGGCCATAAAGCAGTTATATGTACTCAGGAAAGACATAAAAATACAATTGCAGGTATTTTTTCTGAAAACATCATCTCACTGATTAGGAGACCAAAATGGAAACTAGAATTCTGACTATGACTGTGGAAGAAGAATGGAGAATGTCAGTATGACACAATATATCTGTATTTTGTATATAATATGCAGTAATATTTATACCATCAAAAGACCATATTTTAAGATTCAGACTAAGGAAGCAGGAGGATCAAATGTTTTCAATATAATTTTTGCATGAAAAGAACTCTTCCTCCTAGAAAAGATGTAATTGAATGTAAATGATTTTTTTTTTTCTAAAAAGGTAAAAGGAAGACATTTCTCACTCTCCAAAAAAGAAAAAGCACCTAATGAATTGATGTAGCAGCAAGTTTAGAACAATAAAAAAAAAACAACAAAACATTTTCTTTCATACTGCACTTACTGTGTCTTGAAGCTCTTTGCTGCTGATGTTTGCTCTTCAAAAACAAAGTACAGATAGGCACTCCCTTTTAGAAGGGACTTTTAGAAGAGGAATATCATAATCATGGAATCATCATGGTTGTAAATGACCTCTGAGATCATTAAATCAAACCATATGCACATGCAGCAAGCAAAAAAACCCAAAACCCCTACAATCTCAGCTACTGGAGCATATCTTGAAGGAACACATCTCCACGTTTCTTAAATACCTACAGGGATGGTGACACAGCCACCTCCCTGGGCAGCCTGTTCCAACACCTGACAACTCTTTCAGCAACCAAATTGTTCCTAATATCTAATCTAAACCTTCTAGGAAGTTGTATCATTTCAAGGAAGTCACAGGAAAAGAAGAATCCTCTTAATGATCTGTTGAAAATCATGAAATGATAGGATTTTAGACCAGACAGAGGTTTGGGCTAGACAGACATTATTTCCTTAGCATAGATCCGTAGTCCAAACTTAATAGCACTATTGCTTTAAAAAAAAAAAAGTCAGAACAATGTTCCACAGAACAAGCACAGAATTCCATATAAACTAAGCTTAACCATTTAAAAACTATAGCACCAAGGCATCTAGATCCCTTCTGTAGTAGTCTGGGACCCCAGAAGCAGCTGCATCACTTTGCTTCCTATGAATATGTACCTTGGAGAGGCATTAATTTAACTATCTGCCTTTCTTTTAATTTTTTAATGTGATAGGATGAATACCTTTCATAAAAATCATCTTTTTAAGGTCACTTCCTATTTTTGGGGGGGATTTATAGTCATTAGTTTGGTCTCTGACAAAGTAAGTTCAATTGTTGATGCTATCCCAACCATATCAGCCTGTAATCCATATTCTTTTCAGGAATTTATATAGTAGCAGATCTTTATTTTCAATGGAAATACAACAAAAGTAAACAAGATTTGCCAAAGATTAGGATTTGACTAACAATTGCTACAGTGTTCTTCAAACAATAGCTACCTTTTGCTCTGAAACCTTTTTTAAACACTTATCTTACCACTGAACTGAGCTACTCAGCTACAAATGAATCACGGCAATTAATGTGTACTGAGAGTTGTTTGGCTGCTGTACTAAACAGTTGTTCAGCAGCTGAAGATTTTTATCCTGTACTTCAGGAAGTGTTTTTGCATTTTAACTAGACAGTGATTGAAGAGAAAACAAAGCCCATTCTTAGCTTGAAACTATGAATATTAGATTTCCACTGTCATCACCACTTAGATAAATTCCACCTAATTTTTTTCTGAGCATACTAATCCTTTTTGGGCTCATTTGGTTTTAGTTTGACACTGAACAGACTTAGAGAAAACAGAAGACATCATCAGAAAACCCCCAGTTATCTAGTTCTATTTTATGTAATTAATGTTAGATTAAAATTAGTCATGAACTGGGAAAGATCACCATCACTATTTTACAAATAAGCTGTCAGGAAGGAGTGTCTTTACTTATATAAAGATACTTGATACTGCTAACTTTTCACACTTGGTCAGTCTGTGAAGCCTTCAGTCATTCAAAATGTACGAATGAGTGGTTTTTTCAATTATACAGTCTCCTGAAACAGTAGTGGGTTTAAGGCCAGTTACATGAGTGGTTTTAAGGCCAGTTTTAGTCAAGGAAGAGATGTGTTTGTTTGCAGACAGATTTTAGTATGACTGCGATAACTACTGGGAGAATTGGTTGATTTGCTGGAATTAACTACTTTAAAAGTAAACCCTAACATTTTCATGTCATTAATACTACTAATCTTTCCTGTAGAGAGACATTGTCAACCAGGTGCCTTGAGTTGCCAAAGAGTGGGTGTGAGTCCACCTGTGCCTGATTAGGACAGGCCCCTATTGGGCATGAGCAAGACCAGGGGGCCAATAAAGGTGGGACACACACCCACAGAGGGCACCTCAGCTCACTCTGGTGCGGGGCATGGAGAGGCCAGCAGCTCGTCGAGCCTCTGGAGCAAGGAAGGCTCTTCCCGCTACACTTCTACCCTGGAAGTGCTGTGTGGTGGCTGGAGTCCTGGAAGAGACCAGCAGCTCGTCGAGCTTCAGGAGCAAGAATGGCTCCTCCCGCTACACTTTCCAATAGTTTCAATTGTAATTCCTCACAGGTGTAATGTTGAAACCAAAAGCTGTACTGTGTTCTGAGTCTGGTTTTGCGAAAGCATGTGACTGTTATACAACTGGTTTATGCTTTTAAAAGTCTTCCATAGTAAAAGCATTTTTAAAAATTTTTATTCTTTTTCTATGGTTCAATAGCATAGTCTTATGAAGAAGATCTTCTGGTTTTCAGTACTGGTTTGCAATTGGAATCAGTATGCCTGGATTTATTCGAAATAGTTTTAGGCATTTTTAGAAAAGTATTTTTTAGAAAAAGTAATGAATGACCTTCTGTATGTTACTCTACAAAAACCATAACTGTTGAAATCCTTTTAATAAGATGTTAATCCTAGAAGCATATGGAGAAACTATACAATAAAAGCTTTATATTTCACCACCTTATCAAAATAATGAAATAGTGCATTAGGAATTCAACCATCACTTCAACCCAGTGGCTATGCCTAGGGTATGCTGACTCTGCTTCTATAGTGAACAATGGAAGCAGAAGATGATAACGTATACATTAAAATTAGAACATATGGCAACTGGTAGTTAATAAAAAAATAAATATTTTCTTTCTTGTTGACAAAATTTACAGAAATTCAAAATAGATGTTAAAAGAAAACACAACTGAGTGTTTTAAAAAAATTAACAATGCCATCAGCATTCCAGGTTAAACAGGTTAAGAAATACGACTTAAAGTATAGGAAGTGATTTAAAGTTATACATTTAATACAGGCCAGATGGGAACACATAGGAGACTGTGCAAATAAAGGAGACTATGCTGGAAAAGAAAAAAACAAAAACCAAACAAACAAGCAAAAAAACACCAACCAATCAACAAACCAAAAAAACCAGAAAGACATCTATAGCTTTTTCCATTTTAGTAAAAATTTTTGTTAGAATTTTACTTGGTTTGTTTGGGATTTTTATCTTAGAATTTTCTTGTCCACACTAGTAGAACACTTTTTACTTTGATTGCATAAAGGCTTTACCTTTCTATATTCAGACAGTTTAAAGGGAGACCGTGTACCTAAATATAGTTTCAGTGAAGGAAACTTCATCTCAGATGGCAACCAAACTAGGGGGCTATCAAACCAGGAGTGCATTCTAGGGTTTTTCCAATTTAACTTCATTGAGTTAATGTATCAGAAATTTTGGAAGTTAAAATGTTGGGCATGTAAGTAGTATCTCACTGATTCCCAGGAACTATGAACAGCAGCCTTATACTGTTATTTAGATGTTGACTTTACATTGCATATTTTTTACAGTAAGTTTTTATCTGGTTATGAAATCAATGAACCAAATCCCCTCTCTACTTTGTCACTCAGGTTTGCATCTGGCTAAACTTATTACTTCTGGCTTAGCATATTCTTTTGGGAACTCATTACTTTGTGTATCTAGAAATTACTTTTACAGCAAATGTGACTGATTTGTACAGCCTGTCATTTTTCATATCCTTCTTTTAAAGTACCAGAAGTTACTGGCAAAGCAGTGATCATCAAGGATCTATGTGATAGATATTTCCAGTCATTGGTATTTCTATTTTCAAAGATAAGCAGATGGGAATTATATAATTCTGTGGAAATTAGTGAAGTGGAGGCTTTAGAGGTGGGTATAAACTGGAATAGGTAATTGTGCATAATGGACTTACTGTATTTCTGCTGTCATACTGTAGGGGACAAGGTAGCACAGAGACCAAGTGAAACAGGTATCTCTTGGCTCATAAGTACCTTCACCAATAAACTTGGGTTGGTTGAATTTGAATGGCTTCTTGAAACATTACTAATTGTCAAGAACATAAAACCTGTTTGACAATCAGTTTTCATATTTAGACACCTAATCCAAATTTCAGAAAATGACACACTTGAAGTACACTATAGCAAATACAATGATGCTGATGATTATATATTTTACTGTTAAAATCAGAACAGTAAAGTTCATTAAGTTCATTTAATTAAGTTCATTTAAATTCATTAAGGTTAATAGACCTTAACATAAGTAG
Organism: Calypte anna; assembly: GCF_003957555.1. Lineage (NCBI taxonomy): Eukaryota > Metazoa > Chordata > Aves > Apodiformes > Trochilidae > Calypte > Calypte anna. The sequence goes on along the minus strand of NC_044244.1, from coordinate 118,377,849 downwards.
AAAGATAAGTAGAAAGAAATATTTTACTTTAAGATAAAAATATAACAAAACCACGAAACTTTTCATGCAAAGATCTCCAGTTCATCCTATTTCATAGGATAAAATAAATCATAATTAATTACCTCAGAAAGGAATTAGTTGCTCTTAAATGCAGGCAATATCTTATTCATGGGCCATGGTTAACACTCGTGAATGTGTTTATCTGCCCACAGGAGTAGATTTGTGAAAAATCTTGTCGTTCTTTGAGTCCAGTGAGGAAATTCTCATCCATAGGAAGTAGTCACCCTCACATACTTGCAGTGTTACCTAGAAACAGATTTCTTTTTGAGGCCTTCCTAATTCCAATGAATGCAAAGGTTAGATTGCTTTTCCTTCTGCTTTTCTAGGAATAATGAGAAATGACAATTTTTTCATTAAAATAGAAATTTTTATGACATGCTATCATAAAAAGCACAATGCCAATGATAAGAAACTACTACTAAATAATGAAAATTGAAAGTCTCAATTTAAGAACTCATAACTGTAAAGAAGAAAAAGACTCAATCCAGTGAATCTATTCTCAAAAATTATTCTCTATAATTTAGTCACTAGCCTCTTAAATTAGCTTATGACCCCGTAATTCCACTGGGGATCTGAGTACTAGACATGTCAGGTGTCCAATAACTTCTTCATGGTAAAAAATACCAAAACCACAATGGATACTTTTACTCCACACCTTGCTTAGCAGTAGAAAAAGCAGAATTCACAATCTTGCTGGAGACAAAATACATATGAAACACTTATTTGTGCTAAAAATACTCAAATTCAAAATCAACATTGAAATCCACCATGCAGAGTGTCACGTGTTCAAATAATCACACACGGTTAGCTGTCAGTTATAACACTGATAAACAGAAATCTATTTTGTATCCATCATAGAGACTGAGAAAAACAGAAACCAAATTTCTCAGAAGCCAGTAAGTCTTATCTGAACCCGACAGAGATTTAAACGCCTCAGAAAATAGGTATTAAGTGGCAGTTCTAAAAACCAAAGTTTATACTATACACTGAATTGGTATTTAATTGCCTTTGTCCTCTGTTCAGTCATGAATTATGATTAATACTTATTATTACTAATGATTATTTAAAGTAATAAATAAAGGTTGTAGAGTTGTGTTATCAAAACTTGCAAATACTTGAAAAAAATAGTTTAACATTCTTATGTTTTCTACCCTATCTAAAATTCCAAGGTCTGGTGTGACATGAGTCCATCTATTGGTCATAGAAGATACTTAATACAGTCTGTTTTATGCTTAGCTATGAAAGATCTTGGCAAAAATGTATCAATCTAAGTGAAATATGAATCTAAGTGGCACAATACTTGTGTCCATAATGTGTGACTACTTTGGACTTGACTTTACGGGAAATTCTGAGTAATGAAGGAAATCACAGAAGCCAGAGCTAGAAAATGAACTCTCAAGCTCAGAAATATATATTTCAAATCACTCAAAACATATGTAGAGTCTTAGGATCATGCAACAGATTCTACATCCATACAAAGCAGGTCTGCAGAGCAGGGTGCTGAAGACAGTACCCAGTAAAGTTCTGAATATCTGCAGGGGTGGAACATACTCAGCCTCTCTTATCACCTTTTCTAGTGTGTGACAGTCTATGGGATGAGATATTTTTCTCTATATCATGGCATAAATTTCCAACCTTTGTTTCCATTGCTTCTTGTCCTTTCATTATATATATCTGAATAGTGTGGCCTCTGTACACCTGCCATTTGTATAATTTATGTAGCTGAAGATATAGATATATGTAAATAAAATTTAAGTAATATAAAATATATGTATTGATATACATACCAGATACTCTGGATACTCTGAACTGGATACTCTCTCTGACTATATCTCTGTGACCTTAAGACAAGAAATTAACAGTCCTACCTGCAGGGATGCATTGTTGGACTTGACTGTCACAAATGTAAGTGAACTCATCAGGGGATACCAAAGCTGAGAGCAGCCTGGGCTTCAGTGATCATGCAATGGTGAAGTTCATTGTCCTAATGAGTATGAGATAGGTGAGAAGAAAAGTCAGAATTCTAAAATATAGAAAGGCAAACTTCCAGCTCTTCAAGGAGTTAGTAAATAGGACCCCATGCGAAAAGTTCCTCAGGGACAAGGGAGCAGAACAGAGCTGGCAGACCTTTAAGGATGCTTTCCATAGGATGCAAGGGATCTCAGCCCCCAGGTGTAGGAAATTGGTCAAGTAAAGAAAGAGACAAGCATGGCTGAGTCAAACTAAAAGGCAGAATGGAAGAAAGGAACCATCATGCCCATTTTTAAAAATGGTAGAAAGGAGAACTACTGACCTGTCAGCCTCACCTCTATGCCAGGGAAGATGATGGAACAGATCCTCCTAGAAGACATGGAGGACAGGCAGATGATTCAAGACAGCCAGCATGGCTTTACTAGGGACAAGTCCTGCCTCATCAGCCTAATGCCTTTCTACAATGGAGACTACATCAGCTGACAAGGGGAAAGCAGTGGATGACATTTATCTGGACTTGTACAACACATTTGACACAGTCCCCCAAAATACCCTACTCACCGCATTGGAGAGATACAGATGTGATGGATGGACTCTTCAGTGGATAATAAATTGGCTGGGTGGTTTCATCCAGAAAGCAGTGGTAAATGGCTCAAAGTCCAGATAGAGATGAGCGACAAGTGGTGTCCCTCAGGGTTCCATAATGGGACCCATGTTGTTTAATATTTTTATCAATGATATAAACACTGAGATCAAGTACACCATCAACAAGTTTGTGGATGACACCAAGCTGAGAGGTGCTGTCAGTAAGCCATGGGATGAGATGTCATTCAGAAGAATCTGAACGAACTGGAGAAGTGGGCCCAAATGAATCTCATGACCACAAGACCAAATCCAGGATCCTTTACCAGGGTCGGAACAATCCACACTCAGTACAGGCTTGGGGACGAGGTTTTAGAAAGCAGTCCTGCAGAAAAGGTCTCAAGGGAGCTAGTGAATGAAAAGCTGGACGTGAGCCAACAGTGCAGACTCTCTGTCCAAAAGGCAAATCCATCCTGAGTTACATCCAAATAACTGTTGCAAGCAGATCAAGAGAGGTGATTCTGCCACTTTACTCATCTGGAGCATTACATCCAGTTCTGGAGCCCTCAATACAAGAAAGACATGGACATGATGGAGCGGGTCCAGAGGAGGGCTACAAAGATGATCAGGGGGCTGAAACACCTCTCGTATAAAGAAAGGTTGAGCGAGATGGGACTGGTCAGCCTGGAGAAAAGAAGGCTCTGGGAGACCTAATAGTAGCCTTCCAGTAAATGAAGGGGGCCTACAGGAAGGTTGGGGATGGACTGATTATAAAGACTTGTAGTGATAAGATGACGGGAAAATGGTTTGAAGTTGGTGAAAAGTAGATTTAGATTGGATATTTGAAAAAAAATCTTTACCACGAGGGCAGTGGAAAAATGGAACAGGTTGCCCAGGGAGGTAGTTGAGGCCTCATCCCTGGAAAAGTTCAAGGTAAGGCTTGAAAAGGCTCTGAGCAACCTAACCTAGTTGATGGTGTTCCTGTTTGTCCTTGCTTACTGCAGGGGGGTTGGACCAACTGACCTTTAGAGGTCCCTTCCAACCCAAATTATTCTATGATTCTGTAGAAGAAGCTTGCAATTCCATAATTAAATTTCTCACTCTTAGGAGGTCATGCAAGCAGAGACAGTATGAAAAAACTCTTATTAATTAAAACCTGTTTTCTCTGTTCTTGTATTTTCCTGTGTTCTGCCTCTTTTCCTCTCCTCTACTTTCCCCATCTCCTGTCCTCCTCTCCATTCCATTATATGCCTGTGTCACCTGCCAGGTCTTGGCTTTTTCTATAAATCACTGTTCCAGCAGAAAACTAAGACAATGTCAAGAGCTTTAGACTTCATTTTGCTGGCCTCATGGTGATAATCCTTCAGTGAGACCATGAAAAGCTTTTCTTGACAAAGCAGATGACTTGAATGCAGTAGAACAGCATGCCAGCAGGAGGGGAAAAAAACCACAAAAAAACAACGAAACCAACATATGTTCAAGATGTAATGCAAAATAGAGTTGGTAGTTTGGTGATAGACAAATCGTTCATATTGAAGTCTCTGAAACTTTTATTTATGCATATGGCAGGTCCCTTATTTGCATTTTCTCCAACCATAACATCTCTAATTGCAATATTAGTGATGTATTAGCTGTGTATTTCATGTAAGGAGACTGACCATTGATTCTGCTTTAGCTCTTTCATATTTAATGCACCTAGTAGAACTAATTCAGCAGCATCATAACAACTGCAGATGCCTCATTCTCTTTATCTCCTCTCCTCTCCTCTCCTCTCCTCTCCTCTCCTCTCCTCTCCTCTCCTCTCCTCTCCTCTCCTCTCCTCTCCTCTCCTCTCCTCTCCTCTCCTCTCCTCTCCTCTCCTCTCCTCTCCTCTCCTCTCCTCTCCTCTCTATCCCTGTAAATCAAATTTCTTCAATGAAAATAATTTATTACATAATCTAGAAGAAACAAAACAGAAAGCTGGAAAATACTCGTTATGAAATGTGTTCTCTGTAACACCCCTTCTACAAATAAATAAATAAATAAATATTTCTGAAATTCTTATCCTGATTTGGGATTGTTATCAGAAAACATTATTGGCAGAAGACAGAACTATATGATGCCCTTTAAAAGTTTATAGTAAGTGTCTTCACTTTCTTACTGGAAAACTGTAATTTTAATATGCATATTGCTACCTATCTTCAAATTTGTTTTAATACCTCCCTCTCTTAACTTCTGGTTTGTGGTTGTTTGTTGTTTTTTATTTATTGTTTTTTGGGGTTTTTTGTCCTTTCAACTGTCATTATGACTTCATATGTTGTAACAAAAAAGGTAAAAAAAAAAACCAAACAAATCAGGTCTAGATAATGGTTTACTAGGAGTATGCTCTGCACATTTTTTCTTTTTGAGCCAAGTTACACCACTGTAGAAAACTCAGATTTTTCTCCTGTGTGTCTAGAGGCAAATGATTGTTCTGAATATGAGAATTGCATGGTTTTCATCTAGCAATATAGAATTGTTTTTCACAGTTGTGAGGATGAGTATTTCAATAACTGTGAAGTTGTAACTGTAGGGCAGAGGGCAAAATACTCTCAACATTTGCAGTCCTTGTGGAATATCAGTCTCTTTTACATGATCTGTTTGGACAACCTCTGTAGCAAATTTTGAAATAAAACAAAAGGGACAATATTTGACTCCCCAAAAAAGCTCAGGACATTTAATGCAGTAGTAATAAAATTAAATGTGTTCTTGTAACCCTGACTTATGTAGAATGCAATAGGTATGTCCATTCCACAAGAGAAAAATTCCATGACTGTTAGCTGTAAAAACTTTTGAAAACAGAATGGGGCTGTAATGGGGTTTTTTAGTTTATTTTGTGTATATTGCAGGCATCACATCTGAGAGGATTGGAGCTATATTTTTTTTTTCTAACTTACTGGAAAAAAAAAAAAAGCTTTTTAATTCAGATATGTCTTGATCTTTCCATGGTTTTCATGGTTTCAACTGTTTTACCTTAAGAAATTTAAAAAGTAAATGGAGCAGAGGACAGAATTAATATATTAATATATAATTAATGTAGTGACAATGTTGAGGTTTTTTCAGAGAAGATAAACTCATGCAGCAGCAATTTTTACATCTGAAGTCAACTAATAGGAAAGCAGTATCTGAGACTTGATCTTGAAAAGTAGTTTGAGTTAAAGTCATCACAAATTATCAGAGAACACTCTTCTAAGAAGGGGAAAGTATCAGAGAAGCATTGTGAGGAAACCAGGCTCCTAGAAAACAGGCTTCACTGAATGCAGGAATGGAACACAATCTGAGGAACCTATTGTGGTATAATTAATATCAATTACTGTCTAAACTAGGCTGTTAAAAGTGCAAGGCTTACACTAGCCTGGTGTCAAAGAATAGTGGCAACACATGTAGGAGGGACTCCTACACCACAAAGGAATTGCTGGAATAATGGAAACTAGTACATGTCTAAGAATAATTATGCAAAAGAATAGAACAAACTTATAGACAGAAAATTAGAAATAGAAGGGAGAAAAATTACTTTAAATCTAACAAGATATATAAAACAACCCTGGACTAATTTCTTTAAGTGCATCAGGAATATGACAAAGTCAGTGCTCATTTCTAACCTTTAGAAATGTCTTTTAAGGCTGTGTGAGTATGCATTTGTGTACATATATATATTACTATGAGGGACAATTTTTTTAATAGCAAATTGGAAGTCTTTCAAATGACTCAGCTCTAAGAGGGGATGAATCTGTAGATTTATTTTTGCATTTAGCTCTGCCAGATCAGTGTGGATCTTATGAACTTAGCTTTTAAAACTGAGGTAAATTAAAGAAAGGTCAAGGGTGGAGTCATTTTTCCAAATAGTGAAACAGCTACTCTGTCTATATGATCCTATTACTAATATACAACCAAATGACATAGAATAGTATTGACAAATTCTAAAGTGTAAAAGCAGTATATAAATGCAAACACAAGAGCAGTAAAGATTCTTAAATATAGCCAACTTCTACCCAAAATATGTTGTTTTGCTGATGACTCATATGACTAAGCAAATAATTTTTTGTATGACCCACCTTAGAGAACAAAAGTTTATCAAATTTTGTCTCTGTGACCAGTTAAGCTGAATTAAAGGGTATTAGCAATAAGTGAAAAAGCCCTCTCAACACTGTAAAAATGTATTTCATTCTAGTGTATTTGTGTTATTTTCATTTACTCTGTGATGGGACCCTGAAGCTGCTGTGAGCTTTGAGGTCAGTGCCTGTAGATTTCTTACACTGAGCACAGCAGAACTGCCATTAAGGCTTCAAGGTCAAAAATTTTGTTTGAATAGATGCAAGAATGTCTTTTAAAAGTTTTGTTGTTTTTTTAAAAAAAATCAAACAAAAAACAGGAGAAAAAAAAGACAATTTAGTAGATAAGATACCAGATAAATGTTAACTGTTTATAGTCTGGTTTGAGTTCTTGGAGGGAAGAAGTTGTATAGGCCTGGTTGAAGTTGTTGCAGCATCTTCCTGCTCTCCAAGGCCTTTTCTCTTTGTTTGGCTCTATGTTCACTTCCAGCAGATTCTTGTGTGTTCAATACCATTGCTCCTTTCTTTGCATCTTCTATCTCTATTATCTCAAAGCTTTCAGGCCCAGTATATGTACAACTTCCCCTTGGGGAATGTTTGTTGTCCTGGTTTGAGCCAGGATAGAACAGATTTTCTTTCTAGTAAGTTTACTTTACATTTAATATCTTCTAAGTAACTACACTTACTGAAATTAACGGCATGTTTCTGAATCAATGTCTTCTTCTAGGATTAATAACACTCAATGTCTATAGTTATCACTGGAATGATAGCAGAACCACTGGAATGGTATGCAGAACCAAGTCCACTGCTTGGTTCTGAAAGATATCTTGTGGTCTGGAAAGAAAAAGGGTATTCCATCTTGTACACATCATACTCAGTATAAACTTGAGCGATCGTGAGGTCAAATTTTCTTCATCCATTGTTGGCATCTTGGGAGGATTCTGTTCAGTCATCCACCTTTGATCTTGATCAGCATGACCTCCAGCTCCCATCTGCTGCTGATTCCAGAAGGGGGACCAACCTAGGACTTTTTTATGGCTGCTGCAGCCTTGGTGGTGACCTGAGCATCATTACTGTTTCATTGTAGTTGTGTAGTTCAGTTTCCAAACTGTAAGTCTCTACTCCTTATTCTCTCTCCTTTTCCTACAGGGGAAGATAGAGGGGCTAATAGCATCTGTCAGTTGTTTAGTTGCTCGACCTGTGTTAATCTCTGACATCCATGCTACTAGAAGGTGCCACAACCTTCAGAGAGGAGCAGTCAGAAGAGGGGAATCAGCATCGCCATCCATTGCCAGAATACCATGAGAAAATGAGATATGTCACCTATCAGGGTTTGCATTTCTACCTCTCCAGACATTAATGGTATTAGTGGTATTCAGGGATTTCATCTGGGACAAACAGGGCTTCCCTATCTAAGCAGAATAAATTACTTCAAACCAAAATTAAATCCACTGTGCATTGCAGAAGGCTTGCAGTATTGGTGTTCAGACTTTCAAATATACCCAGACTTTTCCTTCGCTTTGATCTCGCCTGGATTATTTTTATTACCTACACAGAGTTAGGTCAGCCTTTTGATTGACTGAACTATTGTTTCCTCTTTCACAAATCAGCTATCCGTAAAGATTCTTCATAATACCTTTGCCTAACAAAGTTTACCGAGTGATTAAGGTTTTTCTCTGTGAGCAAAAACAAAAGAAAATTTTCTTTCCATGTAAGAGCTGTAATAAGAATCCTGTTCTTCTGTATCACTATTAGGAGAACAGTAATTACAAGAATTCTAGCAAGGTCAGTATTTGAGGCAAATCCCTTTCTGAAGAGGAAACAAGTTAGATGGAGCTCTGCTGGAAGTTTTTTTATTTGCCAGGATGCTAAACATCAAGCGATGAAATCATTTTGGTCTCATTATTAACTTGTGCAAGAGATATATTACTTTCCATTGAGTTGCTTTCAAGTCAGTGAGGAAAAAGACAGATGACTTTATCAACAGATAAGGATATTAAAAGAATTAAAGAAAACTTAATGAGATGCAAACACAGCAGTAGCTTGAGCTGGGGGGTGAACTGGAAATTGCAACGTGGCAGTGAGAAAAAGATCAATTTGCAAAACAGCTTAAAGACTCTTAAGCATCAAAGCAAAAGACATTACACTTTTAAAGCTTATTTAAGGGATAAGCTAAAATGGTATTTAAGGGAAAAGAAACAAAAATGCTTTGGCCTTAAAGCACAGCACTGTTGTTTCCTCAGATTTACCTCACACTGCTTCAGGGCTAATGCTAACATTGTGCCAGAGATTCTACAGTTCTCTTTTTTTTTTTTTTTTTTTTTTTGAAAGTTGTAAAAATGGAGCTTTTGTATTTTAAGTGGCTTTATCTGGGTTTTGAGTTATTAAAGCATGATTAGAAACAAATTACCTGATGTGCTTTTAGTATGTTGTAAATTTTATTATGTTCTTTATGGAACATCAATTGTAATAGCTTAAGTAGATGATTTCCCCTGGTATATGGTAGGTGTGCTCATTAGAACTACCAAAGTAAAACAGAATTTCAGTTTGGCTAGACCAACACAGGAAAGCGTAAGTGCTTTTAAAGGTTAGAAGTAATTTCTTCTTCTGTATCAAAAAAATTGTTCCCAAGTAAGTCTAAGTCTAGGGAAGTCCTGTCATTTACTCTCCTCTAAAAATGTTTAACTTTAAAAACATTTAAAAAATGTTTAATTTTACGTCTTATTCTCTACATGCTTATTTAAAAAAATACTGCACAGAAACATGCTCTTTCCAAACTCCCTGTGAGATCTCTCACTGGAGAGAAAAGTAACTCTGTAGGACCAAGAATATTAAATGTGGTTAATTTGTGTTTGTATGTTTACCTTGAAAATATGTAACAACAGCATATGTTTATACCAGTGAGAAAGAATCCTCTTCTGGAATGGAGTATCTATTTTTAATGTGAAGAGCTGAAACTATGGAACCCTCACCTTTGTGAAGGGGTATTTCAACACACTAATATTCAAAGGAGTTGTTATTGTAACATTTGAAAAGATACATATAGATACAAAACCCCCTGTAGTTGAATGAACTATTTCATTTAGACATGAAAAAGGGTCAAATTTTGTTAAAATGGAGTGACTTTTATATAATGTCTTTTTTCATGGTCAAATTACTTTTCTTTTTCCAATCAAATCCTCAGCACTTGTCTCTTGTAAGTGGGGTGTAATTTTCTTAACTTTTCCCGTCTCCAGAAACATCAGAAGTAATTTCTACAAAAATATTCAGATTCTCCTTTGGCAGCTCTTCTCATTCTTTAGTTTTGAAGCACTATATATTTTTCATTTTTTCCTTCTTTTTCCAGAACTTGAGAAGTGTGTCTACTTCCAAAAAAAAGTGTAACACATGTTCAAAATGGGAATAGCAGAAACTATTGTCAGAATACTAGCTTTAAACTATATTTAAGTGTCATACTTAAATACTGGCTGGCAACTGAGCCCCACAGGGACACTCACTCACTCACTCTCCCTCAGATGGGCAAGAGAATCAGAAGAATAAAAGTGAGAAAATTCATGGGTTGAGATAAAGAGTTTAAGAGGCAAAGCAAAAGCCACACATGCACGCAAACAAGGAATTCATTCACCACTTCCCATGGGCAGACAGATGTTCCACGATACCCAGTGGATAGAGAAATCCCCTCCATCAGATCCTCTTTGGAAAACCACCCCTCTTCCCCATCCAAATCCTCACTAGAATTTCCGAAGGGATTGCTGGGAAGGAAGGAGATATAGGCATATGGCCTAGAGTCTGATAGACATAAGGACTGCAGAGCAAAGTGGGTGGAGATTTGCTCCAGTTGTTCAATCTGGTATCTCTCAAGCAGCACAGGTCTAAAATATGAGGGGCTTCACTGGTGAGCTTGGGGAGTCTCATCAGCACCAACCCTCCCCTGCTGGCTGGCTCAGTGCTTGGATCCAGGACTGGTGATTTTCTTTCTCTGTCTTTCTCTTTCCCCTTTTACTGCTCTGTCTCTGAATTGAAGGAGACACCTCCAGCCTCTTGCTGACAGTGGGCAGCTGACTAACTTATGCTAATAACAGCTATTCTTCTGGGAAGGAAAGATGGAAAAATGACTTTTCCCTCTCCTTGGGCCAACAAAGGAGCAGTGAATCTTTTACCTGGAATAGTGGAAATTTGGGGGCATATAAGCAACACTGAGGTTCCCATTTGGGTTTCATCCTTCCCTGACCCACCATCCTTCAATGGGCACAGCAGGACAGCAGAGCTCCATCATACGTAAAGGTGACTTGGGAAGACAAATACCATAACACCAAATGGCCATCCCTTCCTTTAATTTTTTCCAGATTCAATTGCTGAGCATGATGTTATATCCTATGTAATATTCCTTTGGCCAGTTGGGGCCAGCTGTGTCCTCTCCTAACTTCTTATGCATGATCAGCTTACTTGCTGGTGGGGTAGGGTGAGAAGCAGAAAACAACAAAAGTATTACTACCCTATCTACATTACAGTCATCCTAAATCCAAAACACAACCCTATATCAGCTAGTCACACAAAAATTAATTTTATTGCATCTGAAACCAAAATATTATGCAACTAAACATCAGTATCTAAATAATTAGATACAGCACCAATTAGACAAGAGAAAAATTGGTTAAGTTTAGGGACAGGGTTAGAGGCATTAGGGTAATAATTTAGAGATATGTACTGGTTTGATCTAGGATAGAACTAATTTTCTCTCTTGTAATTTTGCTTTCAGCTAAGTATCTTGTACGTAGCTGCACTTGCTGAAGTTAACAACAAGTTTCTCAGTCATTGTCTGCTTCTGGGACTGATAACTCTTGATATTTATAGTTACACCTAGAGAATGATCTGCAGAACCAAAGCCACTGCTTGGTTCTGAAAAACATCTCATGCTATGGAAAGACAAAGAGTGAAGAAGTCACACCTGCAACCCTCCTTCAGGTAGGAGCAGAGCAGCAGAGCAGTCAGGTGAACAAAATTGACCAAGTGGAGTACTCTATCCCACATATGTCATACTCAGTATAAATTTGAGGGATCATAAGTGTCAAGTTCTTCTCTGTCTATTTCTGTTATCTTGGGAGGATTCTGACTATTCATGCATTTTTGATCCAGTCCATGCCCTCCTGGATCTGTGTATACATGCCTCCTGCTCCTGTCTTCCACTGACTCCAGGAAGGATCCCAGTCTGGGACTTTTTCAGGACCTGCCCTGCAGTGGCAGTGGTCACTCTGCAGGCATGGTGATTATTACGGGAAAGGGGAATGTGATATAGCTTTTATATATATTCGTATATATTTAATAATTTTCTTTTTTTCATCATTACTGTTTCATTGAAGATGTGTACTTTAGTTTCCAACCAATAAGTCTCTCTCTCTTATTCTCTGCCATGTTGGGTGCCATAAATCTGACACCATTTAACACTGGCCTGGCAATTAAACAAATGAGAGATACTCTCTATTAATCTGCCTGCCCAATAGAGAAAGGAGAGAGAATAAAAGAGAGACCTAGAGGTTGGAATCTAAATTACACAGCTATGTTATGAATTTTTCAGAACAGTTCGTTGTACAATAAATGTTCAGTTGAATCAGTAAGACAAGAGGACATGGTCTGAAGCTCTGCCAGGGGAGGTTTAGGTTGGATATTAGGAAGAAATTCTTTACAGAAAGGGTGATCAGGCATTGGAATGGGCTGCCCAGGGAGGTGGTGGATTCTCCATCCCTAGAGGTTTTCCAGAAGAGACTGATGTGGCACTCAGTGCCATGGTCTGGTAACTGCAGTGGTAGAGGATTAAGGGTTGGACTTGATGATCTCATGGGTCCTTTCCAACCTGACTGATTCTGTGATTCTGTGAATTAGAAAGAATATTTTTTCCTTGTTACTTTATTTCCTGAGTGCATGAATCTAGATATGTCTGAAGTTTCTTTGGTGGTATTTTATGAAAGTCCTGCTCAGAAAAGATATCAGTTTCCACAGAAGAAAGTGAAGGATGACAAAACTTGAAGGTCTGGTTTCAAAAGATCTTCAGCTCTATTATTTTAAACTGCATTAAGAAGAGCAGTAGTGACCAGATTCCTGCACATCAGACACAATCAGACTGCAGGTTTTCTCATTCAGGAGATTCAGATGTAACCCTCAGTAACAGCTGCAATGTAGTAGGAGTTACAGGTACATGCAACAGCAGTGGCCATTACTGAAAAAAAATGGTAAGAGAGCAGGAGCTTTACCTCCATGCCAAGTCACACAGACACAAAAATCATTATTTTTATATGCATATATTATATACTATACACATCTCAATTCCCAAATTAGGACCCCACAACTGCACTTTTCCTGGCTCCACCTTTCTACTGTACCGCCACTTTATCCAAGTCTTCTAACTGCAAGGCCTATCCCAGTTCCTCAGCTTCACATTTCCTGTCTCCAGCCATGCTGCTTTTGATGGGCTGTAAGGTCAGGGTATGTAATAGAGAATTCAATTTCCCACATTTCAGAGAACTTCCTCAAAAAAGTAGTTTCTTTCTTTTCTTGATCAAGATCATGCTTTGCTTCTTATCAAAATCTTTGGCTATATATTAAACTGATGAACCACAGAGGGTCATGTGTTGTCTGTTGATCTGATGCAGAAACATTAAAAAGTCATTCAAGATTTACTGAAAAAGAAAAGATATAAAAGAGCATGATTTCTTAGTCTAGCACTAAAGGCACTCAACTGTGAAGGGGTAATTGTACTTGTAGTTTCTGCTCACAGTTAGAATTGAGGACCAGAACTTCGTCCTCATAAAGAAAGAAGTGAAAAAGTCCGATTTTTTACCTCTTTCTCTGTAGATTCTGTAACATGAGATTTGTCCTTGCACAGCAGCGTAGCTTGGATAACATCAGTACAGTCTATATATTGATAATAGGGTGCTTTTGAGAAATTCGTGGGCTGAAACCCTCTAAGGTTTTTGATTGAACTGAACTCCTACTCCTAGGAATATTCTCTAAGGTATTACATAAAAGATAGATGGTGGCACTATAACACCTTTTTAGAAAAAATTAACAACTGCAGCTGCATTTTATAGAAGGCCTGACAGTGTCTGACAGTCCCACAGCTCACCAGGCTGGGCTTCTCAAGGTACTTCAGTAGAAGAATAGCAAATTTTCAAACTCACACCAGGCCTACACAGGAAATATTGATTGACTTTTTCAGTCCTTATACACAGGCACAGAGGCAGAGCTGAAGACAGTAAGAGAAATTTAAAGTTTCATCTTAGATACTTTTGAACAGATTCCATTAAATTCAGTTTTAATTTCTGGTTTACATAAGCAAAAAACAGATGTACTAAGGTTATTAGGAGTCCATAATCTCTTCAGGAGTCTTTTTTTCCTTTGATTTCAATTGGAATTTTAGTATTAGTGATAGGGCACTCAAAAGTCTTTGTGAATTTGATCCTTTGGTTCTTTGTGGCCTGACAGTACATTAACAAAAGCAAGATGGACCAGGAGTGTATTTTAGCCATCTGAAAGACTGAACACTGTTGAACCTGATGGATCCAATCTTCCAACTTACTTTCTGTAGTGTAACTCACTCTGGGCATACCTTTGCTTTTTTTTTTTTTTTTTTTTTTTTTTTTTTTTGTAATAAGCAACCATTTCAAAAGGCTATCAGTTCTTTGCCACTGTATGCAGTCATGTGGAGGTATGTGGTAATGAAAGCATCAGAACGTTTTCTCCATTCAGCACACTGGCTGTGCAGCTCAAACAAGACTGCAACTGCTATTTGGCAATGAATTAGAGACATGACTCAGAACAAAATGAGAGGCAGATGAGTAACTGTGCCTATTTTTCCTAGTCACTTTTCTGAGAACCACAATTTCAAGTAAGTAGGTGAAATTTCATAAGGGTGTTTCACTTTTACTGAAAGGGACAAGTATTTTAATATGGGTTTGTTTTGGGGATTAATGTAGTAGAACATGTGTTCTTTTTCCCTCCCCCTTTTTCCAGCACTCCAGTTTCTGAAATATATATGATGATGCATGCAGCACAAATAACCAGTTACCATAGGAACAACTGTAATAGTGATCCCAAAGCAAGGGATCACTAAGGATTTTATTTTTTTTTAATAACATACTTTGTGCTTATATAAAGCTTCTATCATTCTTTCATTTGCAAATAGTCCTGGAAAAATGCTCTTCTTTAACATGATTTGACTATAAATCTACCAAAACTTTCAGTGTGTTTGTACCAGACTTTTGGCCTTGTGTAATTTTTTCTACTAGAAAGATGAACACTAAAAAAAAATTCAGGAAAGGAATTCTGTATTCATGACATTGTAAATGACAGTCGTATGACAAGCATTACTGCTTTACACATTACCATGATTATTTACATAATCAAAGAGCTTATATTTTTCTCATTTTTTTCCTGAACATAATTTGCCCTCCTATCACATCTTTACATGCACGTGGAAGAAACAACAAATTAATATGAATAAAACAAAATGGCATGCAAATTTTGATTCCTCTAAATGTAAAAGATATTATCAAGGTCTGCATTCATCTTTCTCATCAAAGCCACTATCTGGGCTTCAGACACGCACCGAATATTGCCAAAACAAATAAGAGCTTTTTTTAAGGGGGAGGTCATGCATATTAAAATGCACAGCTTGAAATATTAAAATAAAATTAAGAGAATCTATAAAATAGCTATTTATAGAGAATGTGCGGTGGTTCTGATTAGAGAGATCTGACTGTATTGCTGTATTTGAATCTCCATGTCTGTGAATGTTCTGTATCTTGCACGAATGCTGGGATGTTAGGATACATCCACATTGCAGCTGCAGGAGTTTATACTGCGTTCTAAGTTGTTATGAGACTGCTGCAAACAGTAGATCTGGATAGCCTAGAGCTCTACACTGTACTGCAGCAACCAAAATATCAGAAACACTGACCTACAAGTTTTGACATATTGTAATTTTCTGACAAAAAACACATTACAGAGAAAAATCGTATATCAAATCTATTCCAAAATTCTCGTCTCTTGCCCAGTAAAAATTAGAAAAATTATTCAACTTATATAATTTAAGGAAATAGAGGCTGTTACAAACTTCCATCATGCAGCTCTGAAGGCTTTTCAAGTCAGTAAGATTGTACTACTTTATATTGGTTAAGAATATAAATCATTATACAGGGGGGGTCTCTGATCCATATCTTGGCCTCTCTGAAGTGATACCTTATGAAATTGTAAGTAATTATGAAGTTTACTGAGGCTTTCCCACCAACAGAAAGAGTTACAGAAAGTTTTCAGCTACATCAGGCTTTTTTTTTCCCATGCAAAGTACTTAGTGAAGTTGCAAAGCAGATTCACATAATCAATTTCTTTCATTTACTGTATAGAATTTATAATAATTATAGTAAACATTTCCGTAGATGGAAGCTTTTTAAGATCTGATATAATTTATTAGATATGGACACTTAATGGTAGTGAAGCTAGTGGGTAACCATGTTTAGTGGTATAAATTCTATTAAAAAATAATTAATTTAGATTTACATTTTGCTGCTTCATTAATCTATGTGTCTGTATACCTGAAAATGTAAGTTGTGTTAATTATTTTATTAGGCAATGAAAAGGAATGAAGTTTTTTTCATGTAAGAGAGAGAACAGAGCTTTTGTCAAGCAGGCAAAAGAGCTGCTGAAGAAGAAAATAAAACGACACAAATGGTCTTTCCATTCTGTCTTGGGGACTTAATGCACTCTTTCAGTCTTTAATAGATGTATCTCATGTCATAAAGGTAACACATAAAATGCTATTGTATTGTTTAGGTGGCAGTGGCTGAAGGGTATGAGGTTACTGCTCACATCACAAAGACTCTCTCAGTTTCTACCTCCATCAACACACCTACGCATGTGGTTGTCCTAACCTCGTCTGTCAAAATGATACAGGCAAGGAAAGCATTTAAGCTACTATTTCAGAGGCAAACTGAGGACAGCCATGCCTAAATAGCAACCTAAATAGCAGGAGGGGAAATGACAGGCAGTGAGGTTGTGCAAGGCTGAAGCCCTGTCTGCAGAATGCTTTATTGATGGAGAACTGCAGGATGCCATCAGCACCTGAACTAGCATCCTGGCTAACCCTGCTAAACAATTATTTCAGTGGAGCAAATTCCAAATATTAAATATGTTAGCTTCTGTTTACTGCAACAGCACTGTTTCTGCTGTCCCCTAGTAACACTGAATCAGATGAATAAGAGAAAAAAATGTAAATAGGACAATCTGGAGAACTCACAGCCCTTTCATGTGAAATATGTTACCAAAGATGTGCTAATTTTAACCATAAATTTTCTACAAAATTCTCCTTTCGCTGGAAACTGAAAATTAGTGCTGCTGAAACATCTTCAGGAAAGAAGAAACTTTTAAAATGTATAAATTAAAATATTTAATTTAAAAAAATTATGCTGTGACAAATATTTAATTGTGGAAATCTGAAATAATTTTTCTTTTCAAAATAAAATTGTCACAATGAAATGTAAACTCCATGAAATTCAATAAGGGCAAGTGCACCTTGGTTGAAGCTATGATGGCTGGGGCTATCCCAAACATGGATATAGGCTGGGTAATAAGTGGACTGAGAGCAGACCAGCAGAAAAGGACCTGGGGGTGTTGGGTGAAAAACATGAACTGAGGGAGAACTGCAATTGTTTTTAATTTTGAATGAAAAGTCAAAAATTTACAAGAAGAAGAAAAAAGAGACAGGCAAGATATAAAAAGAATGCATAATGAGATTAGTAAGTGAAATAGAACTCATTTGTCCCTTATTTCCTATGCATACGATTAACACAGATTTCTTCTCTCATGTAGGTGCTCTGAACCCTCTGCACTTCCAGCAACAGAGGAAACTCAAGCTCTGTTGCCCCAATAACACACATGATGCTGCCTAGCAATTGATTCACGTGTCTTCTGTGTTTATTTGTTTATAAAAATGCCTTACGTCTCCACAGTAATCCAAATCCTATGTTGTAACAGTTTCCATGGTAACTATGGATTTTGTATTGAATAAAGAATTATGTAAACCTAAACCACACATAAATTATCAATGCATAGATTGTTGCTATCCAGGTTTCTTAGTTCACTTCTCTATAGTTTGTATATCAGCAAGCAAGAATGATAGTAAATCGACCTGTCTTTAGCCAGGCATATTGCAACAATATAAGAAAATGAATAGTAGAGGTTTTCACTCAACATTTTATTCAATAACATTATTGAGCCAACTATCTGTCTAGAAACTCTGGTAATGTGTAACTCAAAGCACTGAGAAATCATGAGTCATTCCCTTAAACCCATGAGCCTGTTTTTTAAATCTTGAGATTAAAAAAACATCAAAACCAGAAACCCCCCCATTTTTTGTTTGATTTCTGCTGTGGAAACGTGTTATCAATTTTCAAATTTTTTGCTGAACCGCAAAGAAAATATTTTAAGGAAAATACTGAATTAATTTTTATGTCCTTTAACTGTTGCTACCTGTTGGTACGCAACAATTCCCATCTCAGTTGTCTTAAATTAAAATTGAAATGTGTATACAAACATGCAGACCTATACCTCTTTAATTAGCTCTGTTAACTTCCATTATTTGACTCTTATCAGTGTAAAACAACATCCAAAATCTCTTTTACAGTTAGATGTATCTGAAGGTAAGATCTCTAGCTAGATTTCCACCTTTAATTTCTAGATGCTTGCTAAATAGTTTCAATTCAATGTTTCATTTTTGAGAGTGAAGATGTTGAAATAAAACATTTTGACGTTTACTGGAATTTAATATTTTGAGACCTCTATTGGAAATATTTGAAATGTTGTACCCGTGAATCAGAATAAAATCATTGTTAGGGAAAATTTGGGGCCAAATTTGTGTACCCATTCATAAATACACCCAAACTGCCAGACTTTCTGATGCTGAAAACAAGATCTGAGCTCATGAATTCTCACAGATGTAGCTGCTTTGAGCATAATCTGTTGACAAAAAACTGCAACTTACTGCTCGTAATTCTTGACTTCCCACATTCTTGGCTATTTTATTATTGGTTTTGTATGTATATCCTCAAACTTTCCAAATGAGTAGGAACATACTAAATGTGCATAAAATCTGTGCAGTTATTTTTAATAAGAAGCCAAGAGAATGTACACGGAATAATAATGTTTTCTCCATGAGACGTGCTGTTCATGTTTATTATCTACATATGTAATTATTCTTCATTAAGTAATACAATTACCTTCACTTATGAAAGTAATGTAGTATGCAAGACAACACAACATATATTTATAGTTGTTATCATTCAAGTCCTTGACTCATTATCACAGTGGGGTATTTAGTATGCATCTTTTAAAACACTCTTGAAGCTTCCCAAAGACAGACGGCTGAATAAAAATCCAGACACATACCATATTTAAAGTTCAAGATAGAATTAGAAGCTGTTTGGAGGAAAGACTGGATCACAAACTATTTAATTATTTATTTTGACTATTCAGGGATGATCCCACTAGGAAAGGCACTCATTTAGAGTGTTATTTATCATGGAATCACAGAATGGCTTAAGTAGGAAGGGACCTTGAAGATCAACTTTTTCCCATCCCCCTGCCATGGACAGGGACATGTCTCACTAGACCAGGTTGCTCAAGCTCCATCCAACCTGGCCTTGAACAATCCCAGGGAGGGGGCATGGACAGCTTCTGTGGGCAACCTGTGCCAGTGCCTCTGTCTCACCACTCTAATTGCAAAAGTTGTTTAACAGATATCTAGTCTAAGTCTAACTCTTCCTGTTTAAAACCACTACCTCTTGTCCTATAACTACCTGCTCTTGAAAAACTTCCTTTCTTAGTTTCTTGTAGGCATCCTTCAGATCCTAGAAGACTGCTCTAAGATCCCCCTTGTGCCTTCAGCTCTCCAGGCTGAACAACCCCAACTCTCTCAGCCTGCCCTCATAGGAGAGGTGACCCGGACCTCTGATCATCTTCCCAGACCTCCTATGGACTTCTATATGGGCTTCTATAGCTTCATTACCTTCTTATGTTGTGGGCTCCAGAGCTAGACCCAGTTGTGCAGGTAGGGTCTATGAAAGTGAAGCAAGGGGAAGGAATAGCCTCCCTTGATGTTCTGCTGGATTTCTTTTGATGTAGCCCAGGAGATGGTTGCTTTTCTGATCTGTGAGCACACATTGGTGGCTCATGCTGAGCTTTTCATCAGCTCTCTGCTCATGATCTCTGAATCCATTCTCTGTTCAATTCCTCTGTCCATGTCATCAACAAAGATGTTAGACAACATCAGTCCCAGTACCCCTGAGGAATGCCACTCTTCACTGATCTTATCTTGGACACTGAGCCATTGATTGCAACTCTTTCAGTGTGACCATTCATGCAATTATTTATCCATCAAATGGTCCAGTCATTGAATCTATGTTTCTTCATTTTAGAGCCAAGGATGTTGTGAGGGACTGCATCAAATGCTTTGCATAAACCCAGGTAGTTGTGTCAGTCACTCTTCTCTTATTCAGCAACGTTGTAACCCCACCATAGAAGGTGGTGAAATATGTCAGCCATTATTTGCTTCTAGTGACACTATGTTGGCTATCACCAATGACTTCTGTGTTTTTCATGTGCTTTATCATAATGTCCAGGAGGACATCCAGTTTTTCATGCGTTTTCAAATATGATGGATAGTGTCTTAGCAGCTTCATCTGCCAGTTTCCTCAGGACCTGCAGATGTATTTCATCAAGGCCCATGGACTTATGCACTTTCAGTTTCCTTACATGGTCTTGAACCTGATCTTATCCTATGGTGGATGTTTCTTTATTGTCCCAGTTCCTGTTAATTCTGTGAATTCAATGGCATGGCTAGAACCTTTGCTGAGAAAGAAAAGCAGTCTAGTAGCTCAGCCTTCTTCATTTTAGATGTGGACAGTTCTTCTGTTTCATTCGTTAGGGAGAATACAGTTTTTTTCTCCTTCTTTTGCCACATCTCTATACTTTCGGCATTAAGCCTGTCCCTGCCTCCACTGCTCAGACATTTTGTGTTTCAATTTGTCTAAGAAGGATTACAATGTTTATTTTGCTATGGTCCTGCCATGCAGAGCAATGAACCTGAAGAATTTCTACCGAAATAATTAAACACAAGAACTTATTGCCTAATGTATTCAGAGTGAGCAATCCTGAAATTGCTCATTTTTTCCTTTCCCCTAAAATTACAAAAGCATTACCTAGTAGATGGATTTCTTCATCAATTCACTTTGAATGCTCCACCTATTAGACAGAAGGCTAGAGTAGACATTGCAGTCTGCCTGCTCAGGTTCTACGCAACGAAATGATGAAGGATGAGAGGTCTTGAGGACACGAATGGCACAAGTGAGAGGCCTTTTAGGGGGAAGGTGTGATATTTTTGCAGAATGGTGTGAAACTAATTTGTGACACAGCTAACTGTGTCAAGTGCACAACAGACTCACTACTGCCAATGGAGCTTATAAAACTAGTAAGTGCCTGTAAGTCATGTATGTAATTGCAATGTTACAACAAGGCTGTGTGTTCCCATGACTACTCAATTTGTAATTTCTGGATTTTCCTGGTGTATGAACTTTCCTTAGTATTCTTGAAAATTTTAATACTACTGTACTTACAACACTTCTCAAAAAATATTTATAATTGTGTGTTCAGACAAGGAAGGCACTAGGAACACAAATATAACAAAGCTATGGCAATTTCCCTGATCTGACTCCGTGATCTTTAAACATAGTCCTAATGGACCAGACTTCTGTTAGCCAATCAGGCAAAACTGCTGTAATTACTCTTATCTCTCCTCTCTCCACATCTGCTTTGGCTTGCATTGCCCTTTCTTGTCCTGCACTTTTCTTCATCAGAAAATAAATGTCAGGACAGACTTTAGTTTTCTATTAATTACTGAGTGTACACATGAAGTTAAAATATTCTTAATTGGGACCAATTAAAACATCTGAAAGAGTAGAAAAATGCCTTTGAGTCACAAAAGCCATTCAATTTCAAGTTTTCTGATGTATAAGCTAATCATTATTTCTTATGAAAGATTTTTCTATTTACTTTCAATAGTTGTGAAACTGCAATATCACTGACTTGGTACTCTCTGGTCTCCAGCCTGGCAAAATATGTGTTTGATGGATGGACCACTCAGTGGATAAAGAACCTGCTTGACAGCCTCAACCAAAGAGTGGCCGTCAATGGGTCCATGTGCAAGGGGAGTGACAAGTGGAGTCCCCCAAGGATCAGTACTGGGACTCATACTGTTAAAAATCTTTGCCAGTGACATGGATGGTGGCACTGAGTGCACCCTCAGCAAATTTGCTGATGACACCAAGCTGTGTGGTGTGGCTGACATGCTGGAGGGGAGGGATGCCATCCAGAAGGACCTTGGCAGGCTGGAGAGGTGGGACCATGCCAACCTCATGAAGTTCAACAAGACCAAGTGCAAGGTCTTGCATCTGCGTTGAGGCAATCCCAAGCACTGATACAGGTTTGGCAGTGAGAGCAGCCCTGAGGAAAGGGACTTGGGAGTGCTAGTGGATGAGAAGTTCAACATGAGCTGTCAGTGTACACTTGCAGCCCAGAAAGCCAACCAGATCCTTGGCTGCATCAAGAGAAGCGTGGCCAGCAGGTCAGGGAGGTGATTCTCCCCCTCTGCTCCGCTCTTGTGAGACCCCACCTGAGTACTGACTCCAGTTCTGGAGCCCCCCTTACAAGAGAGACATGGATGTACTGGAGCGTGTCCAGAGAAGGGCCAGGAGGATGATCAGAGGGCTGGAGCACCTCCTCCGTGCAGACAGACTGAGAGAGTTGGGGTTATTTAGCCTGGAGACGAAGAGGCTCTGAGGAGACCTCATTGTAGCCTCCCAGTATCTGAAGGGGGCTACAAGAAAGCTGGTGAGGGACTCCTTTGGATGTCAGGTAGTGACAGGACTAGGGCAAATGCATTCAAACCAGAGGATGGTAGATTTAGATTAGATATTAGGAAGAAGTTCTTCACCATGAGGGTGGTGAGACACTGGAACAAGTTGCCCAGAGAAGTGGTGGAAGCCCCATCCCTGGAAGTTTTTAATGCAAAGCTTGAGAGGGCTGTGAGCAGCCTGATCTAGTGGGAAGTTTCCCTGCCCATGGCAGGAGGGTTGGAACTAGATGATCATAAGGGTCCCTTCCAACCCTGAAAATTACATGATTCATGGATAAACTGGGAAAACCAGACATTTTCCTGAATATTTTTTTTTTATCATTATCAAATGACTTTTAGTAAGAGGATAGGTTCATGGTTTGAAAAGAATCTATTTAAAGTATTCAATATGGTTTCAATAAGCACAAACAACTGAATTTTTTCTATGTTTATTTTTGTTTTTCACCTTGGAAGGAATGGATAACCTAAATATATGAATACCATCTTGGAGTAAAGCATTCACATAAGTCATTGTTATGAAACAGTTTGCATTTTTTCCATGTGTTCACTGATTAGATTAAAGTCAATCTTTCTATCATATGAATGGCTTAATGTTTCCCAAGATGACACTACTGTAATTTTCAATTTTATTAACAATGTCTGTTCATCTTGATAACAGCTCCATAGCTCAAGCCTGGGAGATTAACAATAACAGACATTTCAAGTACTGACTACTCTTATGAGCATTTGTCGAAGCAACTTCTATTTTTCTTTTCTTTTTTTTTTTTTTTTCCTAAGCTATAACTAGCCTCAAAGTTTTTTGTGCAAACTTGATTTAGCAACCATTTCCCTAATATGACTAAATAGATTGAGGTGTGTAGAAGCTCAAAATGACCTTTATGTGCAGCTTTACAAACATTTTCTGAATGCTTTCAAAACATCTTAAAGTTGATATGCATTGGCAAAACTTCAGCTCTGTTCTAATTTTACTATTTTGAAAAGCAGAAAGAAACAGAAGTACAGTAAAATTTAAATGAAGTAGCATATTCTTATGTTACCATACTTCAAAAAATGGAAAGAGAATAACCACAAACTAACCTTCCATATTTAAATACTGCATCTTTACCTCAAGGAAACCACAGAGAAAACCTTTTCTACTTCAAACTAGGAACTTCTTTTTTAGGTTGAATAATTACGAGATATTTGACTTACAGACTCCTTAATGTCCCACTAAGACTACCCAACTTTTTTCTTACATTTTCAAAAAAAAGAATGGACTTTAGGAGTGCTTTCTAGACAGGTTGCATACTTTGTAAGTTAGAACATTGCCAGTTCAAACTGAAGCTGTTGTTCTGCTCATGTCAGTTGCTATTTTTCATGATATATATACAATAAGGGCTTGATTTTCACAGAATTATTGAGGCTGGAAAGGACCTCTGAGATCATCAAATCCATCCTCATGCAACAGATTTTCTACTGGTGCAACCAATGGGACATTTAAAAATTATTTTATAGTGAGTAGAATCACAATCACTGGATAAACATTTAAAAATCACAACCAAGGAAGTAATCTAAAAGGTTTTTATACCATTTATGATATGAAAATTGAAGTTAGGTATCTAAGCAGATTTGCTAACATAAGCTGGTCTTTTTCTCTTTCTTTTGGACTCCAAATACCTTGCAAACTTGAAATGCTAGTGGCTTTGGGTATGTTAATATTTGAAGTGATTGTTTGATTTTTTTTTTTACATACTGGTGACAACTCCCTAGATGTCCTTAGCTCCACTTTCCAAAATAATACATAAACCTGTGGTAAAATGTAGTCAAATGCTGTGCATCATGCTCTGTGAATACTAGAAAGATATATAACTGAAGAGCATGGATATTTTGGGCAGCACACCTTCTTTATGCAAGAATTTGAGTTCAAGAGTGGTCTTATGGGACCCTGAAAACATGGAACTCACTGGAATTTTTCTAGGGGAAAATCTCTGTACCTCTGTGTGCTAGATATAAATTGGCATTTCTTGTGCTGTTTACATGTTTTGTCATGGTCAGGGCTGTAACTTACACAATAGTACAGTGATTCCAGTTAGGCCTTTAAACAGTGATTTCTGAAGTAGATGTCTGAAGTATAAAGAAGACTTTGCAGCAGTTCATACTTGTACTTTTAGCTGAATGCGTTTTTTTCTCCTAAAGCACCCAAGAAACATTTGTAAGTGTTCTTGCAGGTCAGATTGAAATCCATAACCAGTTAGATTTGCCTTCCAAGATTTCACCCCAAATACTATGGTAAGATGCACAAATCACAAATCATTTAACTGTATCTGTTTTATTTGCATATAGAGTCTGGACCTTAAGCATGATTCCTTAATGTACTCCTTAGAGGCACATTAATCAATGCAAAATTAAAAATAATTATAGTAATTAATCTTCTGAAATAAAAGATGACTGTAGCAGTATTGAGCTCTACCATGAGCCAGAATATAAAAAAGGAGCTTACTAACATTTTCTTCATTAGTTTGATATTATTACAGTGTCTTCCTAAAGGCTCTGCTGGAAACTGTTTAAAATGAAAGCCAGAATTTGTCTTTCATTGCCTGGTGTGTGACAATAGTGCTAAATGAGACATAGGGTTGTATCTGCACTCCACTGTCACTACTGGTGTCTCTCTTGGCTCTCATTCAATTTATGCAACTCTCACTAAAACATTAAATAGCTACATTGTGAGGCTTCATGTATAGTGTCCTTCAATTTAATCTTCAGGTAGTTTCAGCTGAATCAGGCATTAGGGAGATGATCTTGTACCTAAGATGTTGTGCTCTGATCTTGTTATTGCAGTGGCCAGGCTCTCAGCAATCCTCATTGCAGCCCCTCCTCAGTGTCAGTTCTGTGTCATAAACTTGTAGTAACAAAAAATCCTCCATTTCACTTTTCTCTGAGAAAATCTGGCTCTGCTTCTCTCTCCTACTCCAATACTGAAACAAAAACTAATAAATCTGCACTTCAGCACTCACTAAAACAGAGATCAATTTGATAAGCACCAACATGGAAACAAATAGGCCCTTTATAGCTATTAATAAAGGAGGGTAATTGCTGGCATTAGTCACGGCGTTTAATTTCACCAAAGTAATAGTTGGACAGTTTGTTTCCCTCAAGGTGATGATTTTCTGTGAGACATTTCCAAGAGCCCTGGCTCATGTTTTATAAATAGGCAAGCTTTGCTTTCAAATGATAAATAAATAAATATATCTTCTGTCAGCAATCCCCCTCTCCTTCCCTGGCAACATATTGAAAATGTTTCTGTTTTACAACTCACTATAGGCACAGAAACAGAAGATTGGAGCATAACAACGTCTAACAATTTGAAAGGTGCATCACAATACCAGTCTACGGCTCGGAATAAATGTGCTTTTTTACTCTGAGAAGGATATGTGGGGTTTTTGTTGTTTTGTTTTGGTTTTTTGTCTTCAAAAAATTGTTAATCTTCTCTGAACACAATAATTGCAGGAGAACTTAGAAATGAAAGCATGAGAATCTAATGAGATAAATAAAAAACAACTTCATGAGTCAGTAGCCCATATTGTATGTCAGAAGATAGGAATCACAGAATGATAGGAGGCATTCACTTTTATTCTCACTTAAATTCACTGTTGTCATTGCAAACCTAACTGCTCCAGGAGCTGCTCCTCTTCCTTACCGAAGACATAATCTTAGTTTTTAATGACTGAAACACAAATCAAGGTCTGCTTTCTATACTGCCAAGCTATGTCATAACCAACCCATGATGTGGAGTTAAGAAGCTACAGGTATGACAAACACATAACGGGATATTGCAAAGGAATTATTGGGCTCTATATACAAAATATCATAGCCAAACAAATGGTGTTTATCATAACACCCAAATAGGAAGAATGAATATATTGTAGTCTTCTTTTGCTGCCAAGAGCAGTTTGGTGGATTGCAAAAAAAAAAAAAAAAAAAAAAAAAAGAGGGGAGAAGGGGGCACTCACACTTAAAAGGATATGTGGAGATTATAAATAACACAGCTTTTTCATGTATAAATAATTAATAATAATAATAAACTGTAAGAAACAGTGGAAGCATCTTGGCATTTCAGGATGACAGAGTTAGGATTTAAAATCCAGTCATGGCCTAGATTCAGATCCTTGCTCACCTACCCACTCCATAATCTAGCTTTATATGAGTCCTAAATAGCTTCTCATACTATCTTTGACTTGGAATGATAAGATTTATCCTTTTTTTCCCCAAAAAGTCTTCTCCATCAAGCACCCTCATTGACAAAGAAACAAGTTCTTCCACTGTCTCATAATCATCCAAATAACATTATTGAATATACTTAAAATAAATGTATCGTGTGCTTCATTTATTTGAAAATGTTACACAACAATGTAAGATCAGATACTAAAAGGTTTTAGCAGGATCAAGGTCAAGGTCTCAAAGGGTGATCAAGAAAATGTACCTCTAGCAAACAACAGTACTCTATTCTAGTGACTCTGATTTAAATTATCTTCAAGCTATCCTGTAAAAGAAAAATATATATTGAGTTCCAGGCCATACTACCTTTTTTTTTTTTTTTTTTTTTTTTACAGAATATGTGGTTCTACTGGTCAGAATTAAGGAGCATTTGTCTTGGTGTTTTGAGGCTTCTAAGGAAATAAAGGAAAGCAAGGTCAAATATGACTGCAAGTCAATGCTGATTCAGGCTATTCAGCTTACACAGACAATACTGTCAATTCAGGAGATATTGGCAGCTCAGAGCATCAAAGAAGAAGTTTGGACATTGCAGATTTTTCTCTTGCCAAGAAATGTAATGGAGCAAAATGACCATGTGCTTGAATTAATTAAAATGGCAATCACTTAAACTGAATCCGAAAGACTGTAAATTTGATCTACTTTGGTTTCTTGGACCACTAAATCCAGTCTGAAAAGGTTGATTTAGTACTTATAAAAGTTAGAAGGAACTTCATTGTTTTAAAGATGTAATGATTTTTGTGGATAAAGTTATTAAAGCAGAAATCCAGACTAGTTTGTGTAAAAATAACCCTACACCCCCTACAATAAAATATAAAGCCTGAGTAGAATTTGTATAAGTTTGTGGGTTTGCTGGAATTCCTTATCTAAACCATCTTAGATGGAATGAGAATTTGGGGTGCAATACAATGCATTTACATTAAAATTTCCCATGTTGTGTCAGTTTTAAATAGAAGAAGCCTCTTTTGTATCAGGAGCACATGGTTCTCTATTTATGAATAAAACATTCCAATTACAGGAAAAAAAAAAAAAAGAGTCTTAAGTGTTCACTATTTGTTTAACTGGAATAATATGTTTTTCAAGATCACCTGTGAAATCTCAGGTACTTTGTGTAAAATGTATTCCAGTTATTTATTGGCTAAAAATTTATTTATTGGTCTGAATAGTACCCACAGTAACTCTTTCAAATTTTACATCTATGACTAGGTTTCAGTAGTCACATAGTAGATGTTTGTCTTACTACAGTAACTGGAAATCTTTCATGCTGTGAGAAAACCATTATGCTCAGTTCTGTATTTTTGTGCATCATATATACATATGTGTGTATATATATATATATATATATATGGCAGTGCTAGAATTGTAGTTTGTCATTTTTTGGCTGGCATGCACTCACGTAATAGGAATGAAATAGATTAAGCTTTATACCACTCTCTTGCATATGTACACAAGGAATTATCACAGGGAGTATTTTATTGTTACAGGGTACAATGTTCCAAATATATTAATGAGATTGTTGCTGAATTGCTCTGTAGGATCCCTACAAAAAAAGCAGGCACTGTTTATTTTTATTATACTTGTTTTCAGTTCTGATACAGTTAATGAATCTTCCAGAATGATGTAAAATCCTTGTAAGGCACTCACTGCTGGTGAATTTTAACTGAAATCCCTGTTCAGTGTGCCTAAGGCAGTAGGTCCTACCTGGGAAATTAGAAATCCCAGCTAGTGACTTGGCTTAGCTTGGAAAACTCTCTAGGCATTACTAAATCGGGGAAAGAGGCTGTTCTGATGTAGAATGAAATGAAAGATTGCTGACTGTGACATGAAAATTAGGATTTCAGTAAAAATGAAACACGGTGGGCAATGTGATGTGTTCGAGGATTTTTTCACTGTCCCCTTATAGATGCCTAAGATTATAATGAAATCCCCCTTTAACCTTCCATTAAAATTATGGAATTGTAATCTGGGATCATTATTGTAGCTCTTCTCTGAACCTTCACTGCATTTCAGAATCCTTTAAAAGGGTATAAATGACATTATGTCAGCAGGTGTGTCACTGAAATCATTTCTATATTCACATTCAGTATTGCTGTCTACAAAATACAATGAGGGGCAATACATAGTTGTGTACAGAGATTTGAAACCACCTTTCATTATAATTATTTTTCAAAGTAATGAAAATTACAGATATATTCTATATTCCCATTCTCTGTAAGGTCCTGCATTTGAGTAAATGTCAGTCAGCCAGTACTTTACAGTAGCAAGTAAAGAGAGATCTGCATCCCTGGCCTATTCTTCATCACTGTTGCTTTCACATCTTGAAGATTCTGTTTGGAAGCAACACTTATTGAACTAAAACTACTTACTTTACCTACTCAGATTAATAAGAATGCAGATGTCAAATTAACTATCACTTACAGATTAAAAGCAAGAAAGTGTTTCTCTGTAATCTCAGCATAATAAGTAGGGGAAAACATTTCATATTTCATAACAAATCCATGTTTTCATTTGTTTTCTGTATCACATTTGTGAAATTAAAGTATATCTTAGTAACCTTAAACTTTTTATATATTATCATACTAAAACACCAAACATGTCTGTATATTTTTAAAAAAACAAACACTAATAGAAATATTCATGTCTCATGTTTCTAAGCAAAGTCAGTGTCAGATACCTTTGAAATTTCCCAGAATTAATTTAAAAAGCTGTCTCATATATGAATGAGAAACAATAGAAGTAATTTTGTGTTTGTATCACATACATTTCAGAGACTCTAATATTGCTTTATACTTTGAAAGGCACATCTATTTTTCAGTAATGCCCCAATTATAATATTTATTTAAATAGCATCCCTATGTTTTTGAAAGAGAATAAAAAAGGGTAAAGAGTAACTAAAAGCTGGTTTGATTATTAGGCTGTGCAAGCAGAAAGGAGTTTTTTAATACTGCTAATGTGAATCTACTGACTCCATTTATCTTCTGATAATTAAGAGCATGGGAAAGAATTGAGGTATCCAAAAAGACTTAAAGAAGCTAATCTACCTTACAGAAGAGGAGTAAAGTTAGGTTCCTCTAGAAGACAATTCACAGCAGCTGAGTCAGATATTTGATCTGAATAGACATCTAGTGGGTCCTCTCTATCTATTAATAATAGAGAATATATATGTCTAGCTTGCATAGGTATATGTATAGTCATTATCTTTGTGAATGCCAGTTATTTTTCATAAGTCCACAGTTTTCCTTTCACCATGGGGAATTTATGTGTCATCCAATTAAATGTGGCCTTTGTAGACAAAGCCTTCCTTAATGAGTGTCATAGTGCTGTATCCTTAGCTGTTCCTATCATAATGCATAGGAACTTATTCCTATGTATTTGTCTTAAAAATATTAATTTCTGAAAATATTTTAATGTCTGCATCTAATTCACAGATAATTTTTTTTTACTGTTTTATAATTTTAGTAATTTTCTTTAAAAATAAGGGTAAAGTGCAAAACACAAAAGTAAAAGCTGAGTTTGCTGATACAAATATTTCCATACTTAAAGGAGATTCTGGAGGCTTGGTGGTTCAGGTGCTCTTTTTGAGCCTAAATTGTGTGTCTGTCTATTCTAATCAGGTTATAAAAATGGTAGTAATCATAGTCTAGAATCTGGTCTATTTTTCTTTCTTTTAAGGATGATATAAAAGCTATCTACCTGTGCCCAGAACTGTGACCCCAAAAGGAGCTACCCTGTACTCCAGGGACCTCTCAAACTGACATGGACTAATCTTTTATATCCAGGATATAACTATCATGGTCCGATCAATCTTGAATTTTCATAAAATTAATACCTCTGCAGCTGGACTATTGACCAGATGAGCAAGCAGAAACTATGCTATCAACTAGGATTCAGCCTAGCTGATAAGGGTCAAAGTAAGAAATTATTTTTCTGACTAGCTTTCTAGAGGATCTGTATACATTGCTCATGTATTTTCCACTATATTTTAGAAAAGGGGTTCTGAGTTGAACAAACTTTATCCTTAAACTTCTCTGCTTCCTGCCGTGTACTGCTACACCAGGAGTGTTTGTGCAATGGTTTAACTTCAGAGACACTCCCTTTGAAAGCAGGTGATAGATAGAAAGACAGACAGATAGATAAAGTTGATAGAAACATCTGAGACACAGATCAGATTGAAAGCAGCAGCCCATGAGCATTTCATGCTTTATGCCTAGGAAAAAAGCAACATCTCTGACATAAGATACTGAATGTGTCAGATCATTTAATGATCTGACACATTTAATATGGCAACAATGATCATCTTATCATTGTCTAACAAGATAGTCTTATATCTGACCACACAAACCTGAGTTAAAAAAAGCCAGATGAAGCCACCTAGCAAGAGCAGACTGAGAGACCAAAGTAAATGCACAAAGTGTTTTCAGGCTAAATTTCGAGGCAGATAATAATATGGATGCTTGCAAAGTTATGCACTCTGGGAATACCTTCTTTGCATAGAAGAGAACAGTTGCAAATCTACCTTTCAGTACATTGTTCATTATAGTGACTTATGAAATTGGAGAGATGTCATTGTTAAAAACACTAGAAAACTGAGAAACTGGGTAAAAAGCATATAGTCAGGGAAGGAAAGTATTATGTTTAGGGAAAGTTACTTGTAAATTTTCTTAAGGGTCAGTCTCAGTTGTCAATTTTGTACAGTGTTCTTTTGTTTAAAAAAAAATTTGTGATAAAATGAAAACATTTAGGAACTAATATTGAATAAGGCTGATAATGTTTCCTAATTACATCCTTATAGTTTAAAATGGTGAATTCAAATTGCATATGCATCCAGAGAAAGACAACTGTAGTGATGAGGAGAAAAAAGAAACTATATAAACTTTCCTTTTGGAATACAACAAAGTGAAATCTTAGATTTATCGCTGACTGAGATGTAACACATCTGAAACACTAATGAGGGAGAAATATTTAAAATAAAGTTGGCTAAAGAACAAAGAATTATAAACTGATAATGGATTCTAACTCCATTATGTGGAGTTGGAAGATGGTTTCTAATTATTACTAATTGTGAGCTGAAGAATTAATCAGAGATGAGGAAGAGACCTAACTAGTTTGAAGGAAGTTCTGGTTGCATTAATGGAGAAAGTAATTTCAGTATTGCTTATGACAGTAGCATGTTGATTTAATGATTCAGATGGATCCTTCAGTATCTTTTGAAAATGGATTATATTCTCTTTAGGAGATAAGCAAACTTTTCCTACATGTGTCCTAGTTAAGTTATGGAAACATTTCAAAGGAGAATGAATTTTCCAGTGAAAGAAAATAGTACTTAATATTGGATTCCCCTTAAAAAAAAAAAAAAAAAAAAAAAGGGTTGCCTGTCTGCCTGCCTCTCTTTAGTTAATTTAGAATAAGTGTAATGTACTATATTTGATTTTAGAGGTTCAATGCACTTCATCGGTGTTTATTTAAAATGCATAATTTTCTTAAATCCGCTTCAGTTCACCAGGACTGAACCACAGCTAATTTGAACACAATCCAGGGTGTTGTTAATTGACCCTGCTTTTATTGAAATTCAAGGCCACTTCACATTGATAGTAAGAATCATCATGGCATTTAGAGAAAGCCTAATGAAGCAGATTTTCAAATATGATTAATAAACTTCTTCTTTTAAACGCGTGGTCTGCATGCAGCTATGGGTCATGTCAGATCATGATGATATTCTGGCCACATATAAATATACCCTACCACCATCGGCACACTGGACTGGAATTTTATACTGGAAAATTGATTTCTTGTAAATTCTACCACACAATCATTTTTAAAATCTGTTTAACTGGACTACACACTGAAGAAAAAGAATAGGCAATTTAAAAATTTGTTGATTTAACCAAATGGGTCCTCCTTGCAGCACATTTAATCAAAGAAGTTAAAGACATCAAAGCTTCCTTTCTATTTCGTTTCTTTCTCAATTTTTCTGTGTATGGAAAAAAAAACTTGTGGATGCCTCCTTCCTGGAAGTGCTGGATAGGTCATCCTTCTCTACTAGGCCAGGTTTGATGGGTTTCATCAATGTCAGTGAAACAACTCTCATCATGGATAGATCAGGTAAACCAAAAAGTCACCCACAGAAGCAAAGCAAAATAAGCAATCATTCATTGTTTCCCATATTGACAACTGGAAGGCGTGGTTCAGCCATGCAGGGCAAAACAGGGATCCATCAGATGTAAGGGTTACTTGGGAAGAAAATTCCATAACTCTAAATGTCCTCCCTTCCTTCTTCTTACCCTGTCTTTGATTTCTGAGCCTGATGTCCTGTGGTATGGCCAGCTGGGGTCACCTGTCCCAGCTGTGTCCCCTTCCAGCTTCTTGTACACCCCCAAACTATTCACTGGTGGGGTGGTGAGAAGCAGAAAAGGCCTTGGCTCTGTGTAAGATTGCTCACTACTTACTAAAACATCCCTGTACTATCAAAACTCCGTTGGTCACAAATCCAAGACTTAGTATCATACAGTCTGATATAAAGAAAATTAACTCTAACCTAACCCAAAGCAGTGCGTAACACTTGCTGAGTGGGATAGCAAACACTGGAATAGATGCACTTCTAGTGGAATGGATTAGTCTGCATTTGTATACGGTGACTAAACCATTAAGTGCCTTAGTGAGAGATCATGAAAATGATAGATATAGTCTTTTAATTATCAGTTTTGCCAGGGTGGAAGAGTCTTAGCAAGTATGAAATGAAAGAAAGGCCTGTTCTCGTGTGAGAATTTAAATATGTAAACAGACAGAAATATTTTTTTCTCTAATAATGAATTATCTATAATTGTGTAACACGACATAATGTTCTAGGAAATATACTGGATATTTTCAGAAGCTACAGGAAGTTTGTTTTCCATTCCTGATATATTGTCACTATAAATATCTGCCAAATAGATAACCTTAACCCTAACCCACTTCAGGTTTAATAAACCTGAGAGTATTTTTGTAAGTGTATTTTCATTTATATGCTAAACTAATTACTTTCTCATCTATCTAAAAAGAAAATATGTCTCCATAGTTCAGCATATAAGGGTTTTTTTAAAGACACAATACCCATTTCCAGCTGAAGTTAAGAGGGAATTATATGAGAATTTATATCCTTCTCACTTGGAACCCAGAGAGTTTTACAGTGTCTCTAATAAAATACCTAAATTAAACAAAAGAGACAAAGATTTGAAATAGTAGCAGGAAAATGAAAGATAGAAAGGAAGTGAAGGTAAACCAATTTGTAAACACATAATAAGCAATACACATTTTGTAAGTTACAGACTAGTGGAGCTTCCACCTTTTTCCACTCTCATGCAGTATAGCTTCAATTATTTACTATTGAAGTTTTCACTCAGAATTCACCCAGAATATAAATTGCATGATACTGTTCAGTATTTTTAGCCATGTGACTTTAAGATGAGCAATTAGAGTTGCTAAACACTTGACCAGCTGCTCATGTATAACTAATATTTTGTGAGATATGGGCTTTATGTCAGTCAGCAAGATATTAGGAAGTAAATGAACTTTCCTTGATTTTCTATAAATCAAAATCTCAATATATCACTGTGCTACAGTCCTACTTACACAAAATACTTAACTGAGCACATATTTTTATTTTGTAAAGTACTTAAACACACATTGAATATTAAATTAATTCTGAAATTCTAATAGTCTTAGAAGGGCAAAGCAGATGTTTGAATTCATTCAACAGAAGTTCTATTTAGAACAGGATTTCTGAGTTTATTCCTTTTACTTTCTTTGCAGTACATGTGTGATTTCTATCACACAATTTCACTCTGGAAAACTGTGATTAATTAAGCCATAATTAGAAAAAAAATAGTTATTATTTTTTAAAATATTTTTTTTTTAAATGTCTTAATCTGGTGGTATTCTTACACTTTTTGAGAGCTACTAATTTCTTCAATCTTTAACTGGTTCTGAAATCTGAAAGGACTGCTGCAGTCAGATTCAAATATAAAATAAGTTCTGTTACAGAATTTTCTTGCATACCTGGAAATATGAGAGAGGAAACAAAGAACTAAAACATTCCTTCTTTAGTAACTTACTGCACGGATCTCTAAGAGATATAACAAGCTTTACCAAAATGTGCTTCTATTTGCATTATAATGGACAATTCTCTGAGAGGTAGAGGAAGCAAAGATGTTAATGAGCTTTTTGCTGCTGCTTTTTCTAGACAAAATCAATTGGCAGAAATCAGCAGCTCATTTCCTTAAACATAAAGATAAAGCAGGTGTTTTATTTTCAGCCCAAGATTGTGCAGTAGATTAGGCGAAAAATTAAGACTAAAACACTTCTACAAGTTGTAGACCAGATGATTCACTATTTGAAATTATTCATTTTAGAAAACTACTTCTGCTTAAAAGAATGAAGTTTCAAATAATTTTTCAGTTCATGTTTTTTGGAGTATGCACTGCATGTAGGCACAGACATAAACACATGTTTATAGTGTCTGTCTAAAATATAGAAAATATATAATATAAAATATAGTATTTCATATTTCATATAAAACTATAGAAGCTTCATATCATATGTATTTTATAGGTAGAAACTATATGCATAAGCCATTTTCAAAATTACTAACCAGTGTAAAGTGACTAAAAAATTAAGAGACTTACCTAAAATCAGCTCCTGGTACTAAATATAACTAGAGACAGCAAAGCAAACAAAACAGTTACAAATAATATAGATTTTGTTTTGATTTTAAAAAAGTCTTTTTAACGAGTACATTTAAGGAGAATAAATAATTTTCCAATAAGAGAAATCTCAGTTGCCCACATATTGTGCTATCATGTTTAGGAGGATTCATAGACTAAAATTGTTGGAGATACTTTCTGTTATCATTTGTATATTAGAAGCTTTTGAAAAGCTACACAGTGTACAGCATCACCTAGAAAGGAAGCCAGCCTGCTCTTGCATCTGTAGTAACTTAAAAATATTTTTGCCAAATTTTCCAGAGGGAAACTGGAAAGTGACTGATCTGTCATTTCCTGTCTGATTTATGTCTCTGAAGCAAGGTTGGTGCAGACACCACCTGGTTGATTGTAATGCTGTAACAACACAAAAGTGTCAGCCCTTCTTATCCTAAACTTACTCTGAAATATTTCCCTTGATAAACTCCAAATAATATGGAAACACCTTGTGAGATACTTTAGATAGCTCTTAGCTCACTGCATAATAAAAAAATAGAACAATTCCTTGTGATTAATTTCAGCCTTAATTAACCCTAAAGAATTAACCATACTAAGCATTCAGAATTATTCACTCTTCTTAATTCATCAGCTCTTGATTGACTAGCTTTTCATTCATATAATGGGTCCCTGATATACACTGAACAATTAAGAAAAATCTCATTTTGGATAGAAATTATACTGATAATATTGCTACAATGGAGATTAACCTGTCATGGAAAGAAACTACGCCTCAGAGACATGATGATAAGTTGATTAAAGGAATTTCTGTCTTAGTCAATCTATTGGATATTCAATAAATTAAAAAATTGTCTTTTTTGATGATTTGAAAATACCACATCCTGAAGGAAAACTAACAATTTATGCAGTGTAACTGCACAAAATATTGAATACAAAACATCATAGACTTAAATTTATTAACAACTACATTTCTGTGAAAAAGTTATATGCTAAGTGGAAATAGTAGTAATATTTTCTCATGAAAAACTCCATTAAAAAGACAGTTCTTTCAATTAATTCTTGCTTGATGTTGATATTCAAAATGGACTTCAGGCAGGAGCTACAGTGCTGAAATTAGCTTACTTACACTCATTGGGTCCACTATGCTTTCAACAAATGCAATTATTCTTCAGTGTTCATTTACCTAAGTGGTTGAACTGACCTGCAGCAAAGAGGGAAGGAATTCAAGGCTAGCCCTCACACAGTCATCAAACTGATTTTAAAATTAGTAATCAAAATTAGTGTTCTTCAGTGAGTAGACAGGTTAAGACTCTAAAAGTTACAAAGAAAGGACTAAAAAGTTTCACCAAAATACACTGAAAACCATTGTTCCTAAACATTAAAATCCAAATTTGACAATAAATTTGTGGGGGTTTTTGACAAAACATTGAAGGTGTTTAAACTCTCTGGAAAATAAAGGTTTAGGGTTTTTTTGTGCTCTGCTAGTGCTGTAATTGAGCTATTTAAGCTACTGCAGGTAAAGTGCATTGAAGCCCAAATGACTAGAGTTATAATAAAATAATAATAATATTAATAAGAAGAAAATACATAAATATTCTTTTTACTAGTAGAGTAATACTGAGTTCCTGTCTTTCAAATTTGACACACAGAAGAGTTTAACTTACACATTCTCAAATCTGTTTTTTCTCTATACAATGTTTGCACATTTTATGTGCAAAAGTCATGCTTCTACTCATGTTAAAGTAGGATGATTGACTTAGCCTTTATGTGAGTATTTAAGTCTGAAAAAAAAAAGGTTTCCTGGGTTGAGGTCTGAAAAATATTTGAATTCAGTTTGTCTAAAAGAATGAAAGTCAGTTCTTGCTTTCTAACTGGCACCTTACTTCTCTAAGAGGTATTATTCTTAGGTTTACCAAGATTCTTTTAAAGTTCCACAAACATTTTTAAAAAATCAGAATAAAAGAGAAAAAGTTTGGGGGTTAAATTATTATTTTTTCCTAGAATAAACATTAAAAATATATTTTTGTTCCATATTGGATCAAATGTTGGAATATAAAAATTTCTTACAAACCCAAATTCTTTTGTAAAAGCTGCTAGGAATTACCTAAATTTTATATGTTGATATTGAATACTTTCAGATTTCCTTTTAAAAACAAGCTTGAAAACCAGGAGAAGTATACGTGTAAGAAGGGTTCCTTGACACATTACACTTCTTGTTGTAATCTTGTTTGGTTCTGCAAAAGCATTTGAACAAAGTACTGCAATCCTGGGATAACAGGGAAACCTATTTTGTCAATACCACTTTCCTCTGGAATCCTTGGACCTATCTGTTTCATGCATGATGTGCACCTTTCCTGCTCATTCAGTCGAACCTCAGCCATACTCTGAGCTTCCAGCAGAAGCTGTGCTACTTAGTCAAATTTAGACACCTCGAACTGTGAATATTCTGCCCCTCTGCTGTCTGCCATAATTTGCATCCTCAAATCCTGTCCTCAGATAATAATTTTACTGAATAATACTCATAATACTCAGCAGTTATTTTTTCCTCTTTTCTGTAGAAGTATAAAGGTGTCTTTGTTTGCATGCACAGAAACAATACTCTCTCCTCTGCCTGAGCATTTATCAAATGACCACTTTGTCATCTGCTCTGCTGGGTGTCTAATTATTGTTATACAAATTGTAACATTTTTCAGCATTCCACCTCAGATTTCCACATTTAATTTTCCCTCATTTCTCTTGTAATGAAACCACTGAACTGGCAGTGAAAATAAAATTGTGAAGAATTCTCTGTTCTATCTTTGTTTTGAAGACGCATACAGAAAAAAAAATTGATAGCACTTATCTAGAAAAGGAGAACACCAATTTTAAGTCTTTGGTCTCCCATATTCAAAGTAATAGATAAACTTTGGATTAAAACATTTACAACTATATGAGAGATGGCACAAACATGCACCCTAAACTAGTTCCCTACCCTGCTCTCCCCCTGTTTTTCTTTCAAAGAAAGAAAGATGCTTAAGTACATTACCATGACTGTGAAACTTGCTCGAGCCAAAAAATTTAGAATGAGTGCTTAGCTCTCTCTAATCTAAAAAAGAAAATCAGCTCACTTTTAGGCCTTCAGGGCTCTAGCTGAGCCAGTTCCAGCTCAGTTCCCCTTCCCTGAGCCTTCCTGTGGTGGTTCCTCCACTTAGTCCACAGCCCAGCAGCCCGTGTCAAGTCCCAGGGCCATCAGCCCCTGCCTTAGCAATAGTATAGAAGAGACAATCTTACAGCCCCATCTCTGCCACACTACTTGGATTTTTTGGACCCAGCTGCTCCCAGATGGGCCCTTGATGCAGGTGCTGCTCAGCCAACCCTAGGGCCACCTGTAGATCATTCTTCCTGACTCTTGGGGACCAGTAGCTAAAGCTCTTGACACTCCCTAATGATTATTTTACTGTGACTTCACTTCCATTGCTTCCCCCCTTTCCTTTTTTCCCACGAAAAAACCCCCAAAACTTCATGAAGATTTCTTTATTCAAACAATTGCTAAATTGTATGTAGCCAAAGGTTCCAAGCAGTTGCATTTACAACAGTAATACTTTAATTTTTTACAGTTTCCCTTAATATGGAAGTTACAGAAGGGGATTCAAATAGTTTTTATCTCCACTGGTGAGTATAACCGAGGCTTGCAGACAAGTATAAAACATATGGCACAAGTTTAAAAAGAAAGAAATTCTCTTGGGCTCTGTCTCGTGTATGATGAAACATTGAAATCAGCTGAAACAAGTTTCTGCCTTGAGCCATGCATTCTGTTCTTGAGGCAGGAAGAACTGAATAGTCATTAAGTAACTCCTGGATTGCTGTAATATAATAACACAATTCAGTACATGAATGCAAACCAAGCCTGATTTCCAGGTTATTTTAATGTGGCAAATGAAAACCTGATGGTTAGGATCTCCTGCACTGCTTAGGGATGTCACCCTATGAAAAGCTACAGCTGTCAGTGAAGCAGCATGCATAGATAAAAGCAAAGACATATTCAGCTATTAAATTCATGGCTCTAGGTGACTCAGAGTTATGGAATTGAATTATGCTACATCAATATATTTGGGATTAATAATTCTCACATTTATCTGTTCGCATAGTTAAAGGTTAAGTGCATGCACCACCTAATGATTTTATCATACCTGTATTACAATCATTCTCTTAAACAGTACATCAAAAATCAAATACAGGTTTTCTTTAGTAATAACATGACTGGACTCTTAACAGGTTTTTTAGAATGTAACTTCTCTGATTATTATCATGGACAATGACTGAATTTTTTTTACTTATGAAAGTATTCCGGTATCTCTCATTTCTCTCTGAAATAATGTGTGTGTTATGTGTGCATCTATGCATAAAGAAAAGTTTATGCATAAATTTATCCATTTGAGAAAGACTTATAGCTTGTGTAATTGTGGGCAAACCCAGAAAAAAAGAAAAAAAAAAGAAAAAACATAAAAAAAGTAAGTGGGACTTGCAGAGTCCTTTATTTTGCTTAAATTCAAAACTGGAACAGGAGTTCCTGAGAGATGGAGTTTGAATTCCTACCAGATAATATCTATTACAAGTATTGCATTTTTCATTAAGTGTGAAGGCATTTTGAAGGAGAAGAGAGATTAACAGCTCACATGATTAGAATGAACAACAGAGAATGGAGAAAGGAGAAAAAATCTTGAAAATTAATGGTAAAAATTGTAGTTCAGACAGCAAAAGAACCATAAATACTGCAGATTTACTTATCTGAATGCATCGTTTGCTGCACATTAATTACTACAGAATTACTGCTTAGTGCAATGCCCAGTTCTCAAATCTCTACAGGCATAAAGCTTCTTTAACAATGTATCTCTAGGTTTTACATACAACAGTGTTTAAATTTGAGTTGTCTCAACAAACAGGATTATCCACAGTCTTAAAAACAGCTGCTCTGCCTTGGACAATGACACTGGAACTTTTTCCTGCTATGGAGTTCACTAATGAAGTAATAGATTCCTGGTCCATTACTTTTTTATTCATGCTACAAAACAAAACATGCCTAGGACTATTCCCAGACATTGTTATTAAATGTTAATAAATTTCTCATGTTCATCTCATTCATTTCCTTCTTCTCCAAAACAGGATGTGCATATCCAAACTGCCCCATGGGAACAGGTCCTGGACTGTGCTGCTGCTGTCATCATGTCCTGGGATTGCTTGGGGGGATGATTATTGCCTCTGTAGTATATTTCAGGGATCATTCTTAAATATCTTTGAAGTAATAGGCTATTAAGAAGTTGTGGTTCCTTGAAAAATTCCCTGGATAGGAATACCTGTGATATTTCCTGGTCACAAGAACTATTTTTATCTCTTTGTAGAATATTTTATCTTCTTTGTAAATGGAATCTTTATGCATTTCATTTCCCATAGCATGTAGTATCAATTTCAACTTTGACTAAAATACATTCTTGTCTGTCATATAGACCATACAGTAGAGAGGAAAACAAATTGTACATCCCATGTATGAAAGAAAGTACTTTGAGACTGAACAATGTGAAGCCAGTTTCTGAAACCTTGGTGCATAATGAATAAGACCTAATTCTTTTACTCACCAAGTAATGCAAATAAATTGATAAAACTGTTTTAATACATAATACTAGTCAAAGTGAATGCAAGGTGAAGATGTGCAAGATAAATTAAAAAAAAGTATAGGTTTAACAGCCTTTAAAATTTGTTTACCAGGGAATGTGTTATGGTCCAAGGTAACATTAAGATTTATTTTTGTTTCGGATCCGTGAAACAAAGTCCAACTGTGGAAGGGTTGGGTGCAAGCAGACTTTATTTGACAGTTAACCAAAGCAAAAAAAAAAAAAAAGGGAGGGAGAGGGAGAGAGGAAAAGAAAGAAGATAATATAAGAGAGAGAGAAGTGGAGAAAAAAAGGGTAAGAAAGTGGGAAGAAAGAATGAGAGACAGAGAGATAGAGTCACCCCCAGGGGCCCAGCTGCCCATCAAGTTTCTTCAAGATCCTGGGCTGTGCCCAGTGCAGACAGGGGTGGGTCAAGACACAACCACACAGCCACAGCATGGACAGCCCCATATTTACCCCTGAGTCCCTTTTGTTCCCAAGGGGCAGCTGTCAGTCA
Source organism: Calypte anna (assembly GCF_003957555.1). Lineage (NCBI taxonomy): Eukaryota > Metazoa > Chordata > Aves > Apodiformes > Trochilidae > Calypte > Calypte anna. The sequence continues at coordinate 118,336,120 of NC_044244.1, read as the reverse complement.
GCTGGCACAGCAGCCAGGGGCATTGGCATCAGAGCCATTGCAGACAGGCTGCCTGGATGGAGGGGGGGAGCTCCCGCAGAAGGATGCAGCCCCCCACCCACTCATCAGTTCTGATCTCCTTACAGGCACCACTCCCCGCTCCCTCACAGCCCCCTCAACCAGGTCCATCAGCATCAGTACAACCAAGGTGGCTTCCTCCACCCTGGCTAGGGTAATCCTGCCTGGGGGGACATCACAGCGTTGAAGGCCCTCAGAAAAGGGGAGAAGTCTCCACCCAGTAGTTCTTATCTCTTTTTGGGTGTCACCCCCTGCTCAGCTCTGGCCAGGCCAGGTCCTCCACCCTAGCCACTTTAAAATTGTTCTTCTGAGAGAATTTCAAATCAGTGAGCTCAGACTCTCACAGAAGGAACACATACAGGCACCTCTACAACCTGTCTGAAGAACAACTTTTCAAAGGATGCTGTTAGCTTTCATTGCTGCAAGGACACAGTGCTGACTCATGGTCAACATGGTTTCCACTGGGCCCTGTCCTGCATCAGGCAGAGCATTTCTAACAGATTTAGAGACATGATCCTTCTTCTTTACTCAGCCTTGGTGGGCCACACCTCGTTCTAGTGATGGCTCCTAAGGACAAGAAAGAGATGGGACATAGTAGAGCAAGTACAGCAAATGGCCATGAAGATGATTGTAACGAGATATACATTACCTTTCTGATTAATCGTCTCTTTCTTCCATTTAGTCAAAGATATAATTTGCTGCTAAAAAATGTTTAGAGGTTAATATAATTCCTTATAAACAATGTATGCATTTTTGTCTATAAATACATATGTGTGTATATGTGTGTCTAAATTGTCCTTGTGACCTAAAATATACAAAATATGTGCAGTACAGTATTTTGGTACAATATGGCTTTTAGTATAATAATTATCATGACAATACTAATGAAGGATCATAATCATTTCCTTCTAATGCTGAAGAACGAAATTTAGAGGAAAATACAATTATTCTTAAGTCTATGTCTTTCCACTTATCTTTTTACACATGCTTGAGAATAGCTCATTTCTTTAGCAAACAATGTTCAATCATAAGCCTTATGTATATTATAAATAAGAGAGCAGCATTTCCTGTTCACGTGTGATTTATATGAAAATTAATCCAGTTATACTGAACTTGTCCAATCTAGAAATCAACTAAGTAACTGTGTTCTGTAAGGTTCAAAGTACATGCTGATTATGCTGCAACTTTCAGATCTTTTCTGACAATGGAATGTATATAGCCCAAACATGTATAAAATTAAAAAGTTGCTTTTGGAGCTACACAGTCATGGTTTTATAACAAATTCTGCACTTGGATGCAAGACTAGTCAATCATATCATCCCCTCAGAACAATGCACCTAAGCATTATTTAAAGAAGGAAAATGAGCTATTACTGTAAGGAAAGTACATACTGGTTACCCTCTGGTCCCTGCAACCCTCTGAGGAATTTTTAAAAATACAAATAAGTTCTAGTTCTTGAACTCTTTCAATGGACTTCTAAAGTCACATGATAGTCTGTCCTCACCTCCTGCAATGTACTATTGGACAATGAATACTGTTTCATCTTGCTGAACACCTGTAACCCCGTTTCTTCAGTACATTTCTCCAAATAAATTTGGTAGTCACTTTTTTTTTTTTTTTTTTTCTCCAGCAAAACCAAGATTTGACAGTAAAGTTCTCAGGCTTGCTTGCATCAACCCATTAAGCAGTTACACTAACAAATTCACAAGCCATCCATAACTGATAACATTTTCTTCACTGATCCAGTTTAAACCTAATAATAAGAGAATCAGAGGTTAAACAGCATTCTGTACACTTACATGAGAGCCAAAAGAACATCCATTATCCAGGAGGACAGTGCAACATAAAGCACTCCTGAAGACAGCAAAAAAGCCCAACCATTTCATTGATTATTGTAAATGATGTCTTAGAAAAACAGCTATTCAATTCTCCTGGTAACGTATTATCTGACTTCCTCAGGTCTCTAGGTGAAGGGTGTATTGAACATTTCTGGTAAGAGAGATTCATCCTGTAGTGACAAAAGTCTATAGCAATAATTGAATACAGATAGTAACTTCAGGGCTTATGCAAACAGGTAAAATTTATTGAACTTGACATATCTAATAACAGAAATCCTTGACTGTGTTTGTTGGCCTTACAGTTATTGAAATCCTGAACAAAATAAGGTTTGCATGATTGTTATTTTTTCTCTTGTAGTTTTAAATGTAAATTGTTAAAACTGGGAAAACCTGCAAGGAGTCTTATTAAAGAAGATAAGTGCCTCAAGTCAAAAGAGCACGGAGAAAAATTAACGTCCTCTGCATTTAAGTTTGTCTACATAAAATTCTAAGAGCACAAGAAGGATATTATCTTGCAATACACAAAGTGCTTTGAACACCCTCCACCCATGTACACTTGTGGTGTATGCTAAGGCAGAGAAAGCTTTCTGAAGAAAAAACCCATGTGCCTAAAAATCTGTCTTTTCTAACTCTGTAATTTATTCTCTATTCAAATATATTGTGGTTTGTAGCTTTCCAGTCATCTCCTCAGCACCACCATCACCTTTGAAGACAGTACTCTTGACTGGCTTTTTTACCTTTCATTTGAATCAGTTAATCCAGAGAACTCCCTGGGTTCATAATGAGAATGTAACTCTCTTCAAATCCCACTCCTACAAACAATAGCCCAGGCTTAAATGTATCCATTTTTTAGTTTCTACCCTTTTGACCAAAATGTATAAGATCAGATTTTCAGCTGTTACTTACATCACACCTCTTACTTTAGTCCTTTATTCAGAATGATTTTATTCTACTCCATACAAAAATATGTGCTGTGTCATTGTCAGTATTTGTTATTTTTCTCTTGAAAGTAAGTGCATGAGTGGATTCCAGAGCAGACCCTTCTTCTGTCAGCTATAGATCACCAGATTTTTCTATGATGCTTCATTTGAATCAGAATAAAAAGGAAAAAATAAAAGGTCTAGAAGCCATGCTTCCTTCTCTGCAGTGCAAGTTTGGTTTTGTTCTGTTTTGATGTTTTGGTTTTCTGTGGTACTAGACAACCCTCTACATAATTAGAAGACCTTTGGAGTTTAAAACAACAGGTATAACTTTGCAGCTATTAGGTAAAGAGAGAAAGGATGACATCCAGAATAACTTCTTCCATTCCAGTGACTTTGGCACAGTCAGTGCCATAGCAATCCATTGGTGATTTTTAGCCTTGAAACAACACAAAGTAATTAAATAAAAATCTCAATAAAATATGTGTGTGTCTATCACCTCAGTGAATACACAGCTGATCATCATGCTGGGTGGACAATGAAAAAATTCAGAATATATACTGAGTGAATTTATTTTTTTTAAGTCACTATAACAATCATAGCTTCTCTCTGGAAAGCCAGAAGAGAATCATCCGGAAGGACATTGGCAACAAAAGAAAAATTACATTGAATTAAGCTATTAAAAATTTTAATAAAGCATACTCATGATTCATGAAATGCTTAATGTTTATGTTGCCATATATAGGGTTAAATCCAGGTATTTTTTTCTAGAATTATGCTCATCTTGCAATGGGAAAAAGCAGAAAATTATCCTATTATATCATAAGAGAAAAACATTTTTTAAGAAAAACATTATTTTTTAAGAAAAACATTATTTTAAGCAGAGAATTTTATATAGTTCATCAAAGGTCACAGTGATGTTGTTAGAAGCAACACGGGTCCCTTAGCACTTTGTTTTAAGAATCATTCTCCCCATTTGCTATGGTGTTTATCTCAGTGATGGCAAAAGACTAAGGGACTAAAATTGAGTTCTTTGGAACTTCCAGATCATGAGAATACCAATATGTTAAACACAAGTGGAAGTGGTTCAACATATGATACACTATATTCTAGGTGCTGTTCCCTTACAAGGAACATTCAGTTCCCTTATAAATTTACTGTTGTGCTAGGAGCATGCAGACTCAGTTTTTACTGATGTTACTTGAAAACAACAACAAATAATTACTATTTGAATGAATATTGAACAGATCCTGATAGATAAAGCTGATCATATCTAGAGATATCTGGACCTTGGTTTAAGGACTATTTAATTAGCTATGAAGATGTCTTTGTTTCATTTATTTTATAAAAATAATTAATTATTTAGGTCCTATTACTATTAGTCTTTCTTGCATCTTTTCATCATATTTAAAAAAAGATTTCTATACCTTCAGCTTCTTGTTTTCCTTATGACAACAAAAAAGTTGCTGTGATTTCATAATTGCTGCAATCAGTGAGTACTAGCTGGTTTCTTGCTACAAGGTTTCAGGACATCTCTTTGTGTCCTATAATAAACCTATTATTACTATAGGTGCACACACTCAAACACACACACAAAATTTAATTAAAACAGAAACATGCCTGTTCCATATGTTAATAATGGAAAATTATATGGTTCCAAAGAACATATTCTTCTTCTGTATCGGCCTCACTGAAAGAAGAACAGAACAGTAATTCAGCCTATCATATCAGCATTATCATCCAAAAAGCAGCTGCTACACTGATGACACATCCATAACTCTTCAGAAGAGAGATAATGAAAACATAAACTTCAAAGGCTGTCTTATAAAAACGTTTTTGCATCATTGTGATACATTCACTGAGATAAGCTGTGGAAATATTGTGGATTTTTTTTATTGTTTTGTTGTTAGGTTTTTTTAAGCCACCATCATGAAATGGATCTTACGCTAACTTATGTTTATTTTTAGTGTGGTGGTATTTGTTTGTTCATTTGTTTTTAAGAAAGATCTTCAGGAAAAAATCTTTTAAGAGATTCTGAAGTGAAAGTAGTATTACAAAGGCTTTTAAAGACTAATGGCTTTCTGTCAAAGGTGTTGATGATAGGTATACTTGCGTTTTGTGGTGGGTTTTGTTTGTTAGTTTTTATACTGAATTATAAAAGTGTGTTAAAAAATGGTTATTTTGTACCTAGAGTTTCATTAAATTGTCTGACACTACAGATGATTAATGTATTCCTCACAATATTGTGAATGTATGACTTTTCTGTGTATAAATATCCCTCATATCACATTTTGCTAAAGGATTCTAAGAGAGCTGATTTGAAACTTGATTTGTAACAGAAAGTTAGCTTAAATTTTTTTTCTATGCATATTTTACACTGTCCTGCTTTAGGTAGTCTTTCAGTAAGATTCTATCTCATTTCAGCCTAAATAATCTGGTTTATTACTGTGAGTTGGCCCATGTTTACAATTTGAAAAACATTGTTACCATAGTGTCTCAAATGTCAGAACTGGTCTGTCTGCTTTAACTTTCAAAAGCCTTTGTTTATAAACAAAGGAGCTAGAAAAAGGCTTGCAGAATTTCCTAGTGTGTAGAAGATCAATCACATACTGTTATGTGTGATTAATGTATTATAATTACCATATATATCATAATTATATTAATCGTATACATTACATAATCACCTGCTTATAGTAGTAATGTTTGGAATTCAAGAAGAAAAAAGAATATAGGGAAAGGGAAGGAGAAAATGAACAGGAAGAGGAAGAGAGGAAAATGAAGATAAAACAAAGAAAAAATAAAAATGCAAAAAATAGAAAAAGAAAAGAAAGAACAAGAAGAAAAAGTAAGATAAAAAAATATGGATAATATGAAGGTGAAATAAAGTAAAGGGAGAGAGGGAGGGAGAGAGGGAGGGAGGGAGGGAGGGAGGGAGGGAGGGAGGGAGGGAGGGAGGGAGGGAGGGAGGGAGGGAGGAAGGAGGGAGGAAGGAAGGGAGGAAGGAAGGGAGGAAGGAAGGGAGGAAGGAAGGGAGGAAGGAAGGAAGGAAGGAAGGAAGGAAGGAAGGAAGGAAGGAAGGAAGGAAGGAAGGAAGGAAGGAAGGAAGGAAGGAAGGGAAGGAAGGAAGGAAGGAAGGAAGGAAGGAAGGAAGGAAGGAAGGAAGGAAGGAAGGAAGGAAGGAAGGAAGGAGGAAGGAAGGAAGGAAGGAAGGAAGGAAGGAAGGAAGGAAGGAAGGAAGGAAGGAAGGAAGGAAGGAAGGAAGGAAGGAAGGAAGGAAGGAAGGAAGAAGGAAGGAAGGAAGGAAGGAAGGAAGGAAGGGAGGAAGGAGGAAGGGAGGGAGGGAGGGAGGGAGGAGGGAGGGAGGGGGGAGGAGGGAGGGAGGGAGGGAGGGAGGGAGGGAGGGAGGGAGGGAGGGAGGGGAGGAAGGGAGGAAGGGAGGAAGGGAGGAAGGGAGGAAGGAAGGAAGGAAGGAAGGAAGGAAGGAAGGAAGGAAGGAAGGAAGGAAGGAAGGAAGGAAGGAAGGAAGGAAGGAAGGAAGGAAGGAAGGAAGGAAGGAAGGAAGGAAGGAAGGAAGGAGGAAGGAAGGAAGGAAGGAAGGAAGGAAGGAAGGAAGGAAGGAAGGAAGGAAGGAAGGAAGGAAGGAAGGAAGGAAGGAAGGAAGGAAGGAAGGAAGGAAGGAAGGAAGGAAGGAAGGAAGGAGGGAGGGAGGGAGGGAAGGAGGGAGGAAGGAAGGAAGGCAGGAAGGCAGGAAGGCAGGAAGGCAGGCAGGAAGGCAGGCAGGAAGGAAGGGAGGAAGGGAGGAAGGGAGGAAGGAAGGAAGGAAGGAAGGAAGGAAGGAAGGAAGGAAGGAAGGAAGGAAGGAAGGAAGGAAGGAAGGAAGGAAGGAAGGAAGGAAGGAAGGAAGGAAGGAAGGAAGGAAGGAAGGAAGGAAGGCCATTTTTAACATTTTTATGCTTTATTTAAAATGTAAGTTTTGTTTTCTTTTATCTAGTCTTTGTGAGCAAACAGGAGACTGATGTAAACACTTCAGCAAATATTGAATAATGTAATTCCAGCTTGTAGACATTTTTCCATCTACAAAATTCTCAGATCACAATTTTTGTCATAAAGGCAAGTTATGCAATGCATGAATGAGTAAAAGATATATCATGGATTCTACCAAAGACATAATGTACTGCTGAAATAGCCAGGATAGCATGAGAAGACCAGTAGAAAAATGTGGTTTGTTCTCTAGAATTTAGGCATGTTATTCTGATCAATGAGATTCCTTGTCTTTTAGAAATCTGCCTTAAACAGCATGCACTGCAGTGCCTGAGTTTACTATAATGATATGTTTCATTATTGAAGTTCTGCATCCCCAAGAAAAATATTTTTTACTTCATCTAGATTCCCTGCACTGAAACCTCTTTAAACAGTATTTTGCAAACTCTTTTTACTCCTTTCAATCTACAAGGCCTTTCTTTATTGAGAGTTAAACAGTGATTTTACGGCATATTTAGGAGTGCTATTAAGAAATATTAATCATTTTGTGATTCCTCTTGTATCAAAGTCTTTCATCATCTTTCGTCAATTGAGCTAGAGATGGAAGAAACCTAATCTACTACTTCTGTCTCTACTGAACAATGATAATTTTGTTATGTAAAATGAGATAACTGCAGTGGGAAAAACCGAGTCCCATTACAGAAAATGTAATGCAGAGCATTTGCCTATTAGGCAATAAGCTTTCAAATTCCCTCCACAGGAGAGAATGTAACCTTATCTCCCACATCCCAGTTGGGCCACTAAAATCTGTACTAAGAAAATAGCTACTTCTTTATCTGACAGTGTGGCTGTGGGGTTTGCTTTTGTCTTGGTTTTTTGTTAGGTTTTTTTTTCTTTATTTTTTTTTTTTTTTAATTCCTAAGACTGATTTTGCAATTCATATGGCTAAAGATGCTTACCAATCTGAAAATGTGAGCTGGGAGATTCCTGGCTTGTAGATCTTCTAGAAATCATGTGCTAAATGTTCACCTATAGGCAGCTGTAATGATGCCAAAATACAAATCTTTAGGTGTCTAGGATACCCTTACAAGTGAAAAGTCAATTGCCTATAGTTTCCTGAAATGCCAGGTGGCACTTCATTTTGTTTTCCTTTAATCCTTTAATATTAGGGAAGCTAGGCAAAATGAACCTACTCATAAACCCTACTGCGGATTTAGCAGTAGTCTTGTTTCATAGAATTTGCACATTTGGAATCTGATATTGCCTTTGATCAATATAAAACAAAGAAGAAAAGAAAATGTAGAAGTGTTTCTGTTCCTGTTAGACTTTCAACCTGAAATTCAGATCAAAGAATGGCTTGGAGTACCTTTATCCTCATATCTACAAGATATCCAGAGGGAAAAAAAAAAACCCTAAACCCTAAACAAAAAATCCCAACTCCCCAGCTCACAGTGGCCTTTGATATCTTGGAGCCAGTTTTCTTTCATGGGATCTGAAAAGAGAAGATATTTATAAAAGCTGCTGTAGAGAAAGAAAATAGCTTAGAATGACACTGAAACACAGTTTAAAACAAGTATGACTACCATTCATGCAGATATATGTTCTTTTTCACAAATGCTAGCCTATATAAATGACATTGCATTGTATCATTTTTCTGTAGCTGAATTTTTTCCTTACAAGCTTTTGTAACTGCAATATTTGAGATATGGACCCTTCCAAAGAAGCATGATGCCTTCAGCTAACCACATGCATCTAAACTTAAATGTGCTCCATCAGCTGAATACCTACATTAGCATTTCATTGAAGTAAAGGCATGTGTTATAAAAATATGACATGCATAACTTGCTCTACTGTGTTTTCTTAAGTTACTAGACACAGGAAGGCAGAGCAAAAGCAAGGTGTCAATAATATTCAGGACTATAAAGAATAATAAACTACACCTTTAACAAGGTATATATACTAAGGTCTGTATATACTTTAGTTTATTTATATCTATCAGTTATAATGGAATAACAATTTAACCCTTATAATTAGCTACTACTCTCAGGTAGAGTGCCAGGATGAATTTTTTTAACAAAATCACATTCAGCAAGAACGAAGTGTCACAACTCAGAGAACTAGTAGAGTATCAGAAAGTCAAATTGTCTGTTTCTCTGACTTATTGCATGTATATTTTACTGCTGATACAATTTTAATTGCATGTCAGTTGTTCTTGAATTCCCTTTTCAATGAAGAATATTTGCCTTGATTGTAGGCAGCACATTAGATCTTTTATCCAGACCTTTAAAACCTGATCTCTTAAACAAATGCTATCATCTGATCCCTAGCTGATGTTCTTTTCTTAGACTTCATTTCTATGAAGTTATTTTTTCACACTGAATGAAGCATGTGTCATATTTCATTTTTATATTTATTGCACAAAGTTTTCACTTCTAAAAGATAAAATAATTCATGCACAAAAAAAGGAATATTAATGTGCTCAATTTCTGGTTGTACCAAAAAGCTACTCCTTGTTAGATATTTTGATCTAGGGCATCAAGGGTAACACTTGATTTGTTGCTGACTTGAAGTATATGACTCATTTCCACTGACAAATTTCATATTTGCTAAAGAGTAGTGTTGTTGCAGAGCCACTCTTTTTAAGAATAACATTCTTTAAGGCACCATGAGCATCCATTGTTACCTGCATTTTTGGTGTAAATACACATTGGCTTACTAGGGCAAAGCTGGTACTGTATTATATGCTTCCTTTTAGCATAGTAGATACATATAACCCATAAGCAGGCAAATTAAATAGGACAGCATCACCACACCCCTGGACAGGGTGATTTTAAGTATCCTTTGATGACTCATTGCATCCTATTTTATAATAAACTTTTTTTATATAATCCTTTCCTTGAATGTGCCATTAAAGGAGGATGACAGAAGGTAGGAGGTGAGAATGACTAGATTAGTATTCAGTACCAGATTGGTGTTCCCTTAATATGAACTCCACTACTTTATCATCAAAGATGTTTGCATGGATATCCATAGCTATAAGTTTGTATTTTTACTAGATTTTCATATTAAAATAACTACATCCTAGTATTTTATTTATTTAAAACAATAAATTATTTATTTACTTACTTACTTAGTGTTCATAGAGTCACAGAATCATAGAATATAAGGTTGGATGGGACCTCAAGGATAATCTGGTCACACTCTTCTGATATTATTATTTATATGATACGAGATTATACTGAGACTTAAAACTTTCCAAAGTGGGAGAATCCACCACTTTCCCTGGAAGACCATTCCAATATCAGACTGTCCTCATAGGGAAATTTTTTCATCTTGAGAATCTCAGCAGGGAGATTCCCAACTTGTGCCCATCAATATGGGCACAAACAGAAAGATCGTATTTTCTCACCAAAGGTGGTGAAAAAAGTATATTCCCATTACCTGCACAAGATACATAGTATCCTGTGCCCTATCTTCTCTTTGATCCAAACACTCAACCAGGAAAAAAGATTCACCAAAGCTGGCCTTGTATGTGTTACATCACATTTTATTATGTAGATAAAAGTAATGTTTGTACCTACAACTATGCAGGAAAAAACAGCCAGAATTGGCAGTCATTATAAATCCATAATGAAAATATGCTGCTGGTGATTTGGTCCCCATAGTCTGTTTCTGTAAATAAAAGTGATCTTTTTTCTGGCCATGCAATCACAGTAAAGAAATGTAAACTGATGTTTTTCAACACAAAATTAATAAATATACTGGCTATAGTGAGAATATGATTTAACAAAGAGGTTTTTATTCCCACATTAAATTATACTGATTGAAGTAACAAGGTTTCATCATTTTAAAACCATGCTTGGCAGAGTTTGAATGTATTTTCCAGGAAAATTTGTAGAACATTGTGGAGTTATGGCTGATTTGTTTATATATCAACACGGGCAATACGCTCTTAACATTTTTGGTTTTAATCTTTAAAGATAATTTTAGATTAATTAATTAACGCAGTAATAAATTGCACTAGACTGATACCTGTGAGGTAGATACCAATCTCTATTTCAATTTTCTGAGATTCATATCTATACCAGAACATTCCTATTGCTGCCCTTAATCTTCTCTACTGTCCCCTGTTTTCCTAATTCTCTAACCAAAGTAGGTGCATAACTTTCATTCCGGTTCTGTAAATATGTTTAATATACTTTCAGCATATTTTATGTGTGGAACACTTAGACTGCAATGCAATTGCTATCTCCAAGGAAACTGGTCAGTAGCCTGGTCATATTTACATCACTGGAATGGAGAACAAAAGAATACAGAAGAAAGCTTTGTGGTGTTTATCTTCTTCTGTCTGGCAGAGGAGTATGGAGAGAGGGAGAGAGGAAGGGAAGACAAGGGGAAGGAAAGCAAAGGAGAGTTAGAGGGAAAGAAGAAGGAAAGGGGGGTGGGAAGGATGGAAAAAGGAAGGAAGGGGCAGACAAGGTGTTTTTTCTTTAGTCTGAAAAACAGAATACATATCCCTTATGAAAAAAATAATTTTGGATGTGGATAATTTTATGGGTTGAAAAATCTTTGAAAAACTTGTTAAAAAAATAAACTTACACTGAGTTATGTCATTTCAACTAATACTTTTACTAATATAATTTTTTTCCTACTTTATATTTTGACACATGAATTTAGAAAAGTAACCTTAAAAATGCTTAGTTATTATGCAGGAGAAGCATTTGAACAGTGTTGCTTCTGTTTCTTCAAGACTTAAGTCTCAAGAACTTGGTCTGAAGAACTTGGAATGTATTTGTAGCAACAGAGGCTCAAAACATGACATCCAAATTGAGTTTATATTCTCCTTTGGGATAAATTGAATTCTGCCTGTCCCAGGAGTAAAGGGATTAATTTCTGCATAGCTAACTCCACCTCACATGGGAGAGATGGGCTAGATGAAGATCTTGTGCTGTTCCTGGAGTTTTCAGATCCACCACCCTGTGGTCATGGTCCTATGTACATCTGCATTCAGGTTAAGTTGTTGATCAGTAAGAAGCCATATACTTTTCAGTGGGTCATCCTTTATACTACGATAAGGACTTCCTTATGCACCAGTTCTTCAAATTCAAACTATTACAGTAAGAAGGTTAGAAGGAAAAGATCTGATAACATCAAAGAAGGGAAAAAAAAAATCAGACAGACCTGAAATATTTTCAGGGATAAGATACATCTCTCTGTGAATACACACAGATGTTTAAAACAACAACACAGGATAGGATGCCATTTTAGCAAGGCAAACTTCACAGAGGATCTGACACCTGATTCTTTAAATAGAAAAAGCCTATGTATTCATATTTATAGTCAGTCATTGTAAAGAATCAAATTAAATTAATAGAAATATAAATGATACTTATCCCATTTTTTCCACAGTTCTTGCGTACTGCATACTTTCTCTTTAATAGTGAGACTCTAAAAATTACAATAGGAGCACCTGAGGCTTTAGGAAACAAATATCCCAAGACTGGGTAAATGTTGGAGAAAAGTTTAAAATCAAAGTATTCACTTTGCATTCAGTAGATTCACTTGCTCAGACTTATTCTTTACTAATGGATATTAACATGGATCTTAAACCAACATCAAGCTTTGTTTGCATGCTTAATTTAAAGAAGTTCTACCATTTGAGTACAGATCAGATATTTTCAACAAAACAAAGCAAACCCCCACCTCACTGAGGCATACAGAAATGAGCCTCATATTCCCTTTAGTAACACTGTACACAGCTTTTTGTGACAGGTGGAACTGAGGTCAAACACAAGGTCTCATTATCAAGGAAATGATAGCTCTGGGTATATGATAGCCTTTGCTCTGTGTTTGTTGCAAACTTGCTGAGCACATAGTGGTTCCAAATTGCCTAGGCCTATCTACATTCTATATTTTATTTTTTTTTTTTATTTCAGTGGTGACATTAAACTTCAAGAAGCTATCACCTGAAAGCTGATAGTTGCAGTTGCAAAGAAGTGTATCAAGCATCAAAGAGCTGATGCAGCATCTTTCACTCCAAACTTTGCAACTCAGATTATGAAAGTTTGAAAAGCAAACTTTCATTAAAGTATAATGTGGTAGTATAAAAGCAAAATTACATTTTAAAAAATTAGGGATGTGAGTACATAAAAAATGGCAGTTGTAATGGGTTTCAGAGCAGTTTTGAAAGTACAAGAGAGACATGGAAGCCCTAGAAGCATTGCTTTGACAAGATTTCCTTCTGAAGTCAATGAATATTTTCCCATCTACACCAGTTAACTTTTCTATATTATGTATTTCATGTAACTCTAATAAAGTTATTTTTTATTTTATTGTAAACAAGGAAGTAAAATTCCTTATTTGTCAGCTTTTTCATGCTGACACCTATCTTATGATCTGAGAAGACAAAGTTATTTTGGTTTTAAATTCCATGTTTACAATAAATAACTATTTTATTTTCCAAGCAAATTGGAAAAAAATATGTCATGCTACAGAAAACTGATTGGAAGTACCTGGTGTTCACAGCATTTCCGATTCCTTATTGATTAAGACATTTCACTGAATATCACTTCATCAGCAGTTAATCATTATGATAATCTTGTTTCGTATTTACTTAATTTCCCCAGTGTAACTAGTAATAGAAAGACAAGAATTTCCCACACATTTTAAATTAAATGATTTAGTGCAAAGAAATAATGATTCATTTATCCATAAATCATTATAAGACGCAGAGTTCAGTACCAGGGAATTTGCCTAACACTGCTGCTATAAGTCCGTCATAACTAGTAGCTCAAGGTTGTACAAGGAATCTCAGTTCTTCTACTTTGTCCTACTTTGGAAAAAGGATTTAATGTAAATACAGCATTTAGACATATTTGAATGTATGTTGCTATTGGTCAAATTCTGACTGAAATCAGCAGCAAAACATCTATTGACTTAAATGAAGTTAGTATTTCAGACTTTTAAAATAGAAAAAAAAAGATTGTTGATTTTTTCAGTTCATTTGCATAGACAAGATAAAAAGAGGTACAGGTGGAGCTGACATTCTGCCAACTTCCTCTCATGTATCACCAACATGTACAGCACAGCTGTGCAGCTAGGGGTACACAGGCACAGTACTGAAAGGAAAAAGTAATTGATAACTTCTGTGGATTTCACAAAACCATAAGGTATTGCCATTTTTTTAAGCCACTGTAAGAATTCAGAAGTTTGTACAAGGCTTTATTGCTTTATTAATATTTTTAAAATAAGTCTGATGCTCAGCTTATTATGTAAGTAAATGCTGACCCTTTAAAATCATTCAAAGTCAGGTAAATATCCAAATTTAGAATAAAATTCACAGTTAGCACACTTTTAAGAGATGGTATATAGAAAGATGACTTGTAGAGAGGAGACACTAGTACTTTTTTCATCCATTCCTTGGATCGGAGCACTCCAGGAAACACATTTTTTTGCTGTATATACTCAAATTGTCTTGTACATCTTGAACTCAGATACATTACATAGGTTGATTAAATGTTTTTAATTAAAATCATATAATGTATGAATATGAAAACATAATATGTTGATAATCAATGCAGAATTTATTATTAAACTGCTTTAATTTAGTTTCATTTTACAAAACCACTCTGTTTATCCATGTGAATGCCTAAATTAGGCTATCTTAGAAAAATGACTTGAAGCTTGTAAGATTTCTGTCACCTATGGTGATTTAAAAGATGTAATTCCTGTGCTTTATGCTGCCCTTTCTATCCTTGCTCCTGAAAGAGCTGAAGCTGACCTATTGGTTTGCCTTGGAGTGTGATCCCCATCCTCCAATGCATTTTTTAATCCTTCTGATCGTAAAAAGAAAAAAAGCAAAGCTGGAATCTGATCAGATTGATTACATAGAAATGTTACTGCTTTTAACCAGAACTTATTCTTATACAGAAGCTCCCTTAGTGCCTTGTTCAGCATTACCAGCTGTATCTCCATTACTTTCAGCAAATACTGTACATTGTTAGTCACTTCAAGTTTGTACAAAAAAAAAAGCAAGATACCATACTGAGGAAGTAAATCTGTGGAGCAGTCGTGACAGTAGTGAAGCTTAACATTCAGGCTCTTAAACAGTTACCTTGAAAAGTGTGTTGAGTGGCACGAAAACAAGGTGAAGGGAGACAATTTAGACAGACTGTGACAAATTAACCAGAAGATTCTCTTTTACTTTAACTGAAATGCTTTTTTTTTTAATCAGCCTGTCACTGGTGAGAGTGAAAGGTCCTAGGGTTGCTTAAAGAATCACTGAAAAAGATATCAGGAAAAGTAGGGTTTTTAATGTAAATTTATGCAAAAGTGACTTAGCAGAATTTGATGGCAAGGTTCATTCAAATTCTTACTATGAGGAAGGAGCATATGGGGCTTGGGAATGAATGGGAATGAAATTGATTCAAGGACAGGATGGAGTGATTTGGAGACAAATTAGGGCAAATAATGAGGAAGGCTCTCCCACAGAATCAGGAGGTTCAGAGTGGATCCCCTTTACTTCTAAACTCCTCAGAGAGGAGTCTAAGTGCAGCTGAACCCACTCCTAGTCCTAGACTTGGTCAATGGTTTTCAGCTAAGGTGTTTAAGTGCAGGAGGGATCTCAATTTAGTGCATGATACGAAATTACGGGTTTGGTGTGATTTAGAACAGCAGTAAATAAAAATAGTTTAACATTATTATCTCAAATCACAAAATTAAAGTATATGATTTTTCTAATAGCTGAACCAATAATCAGGAAGCAATTAAAATTAATATAGAGATTAAAGTAAAAATCTAACAAAGTTTCTAAATTATATTTTTCACAACTTGCACACACACACACGTCTATACAGATTAACCACTCCCAATGTTGAATTTTGATACTTAGTATTATGAATGAAGTTGCATTCTTCTCACACCAATTTACCAACAACTTATACTCACTTGATATAATTTGATTTTCCGCTGTATTTAAAAGAAGTGGCCTACAACTTACTCTATCAATTGGATGAACCAGCTTCCTTCATGAGATGTGTGATGTGGGCTTCAGCTCACATCCCAGAGAGCTCCAAAGAGTCCTCCTCTTGAAACCAACACTTAGAGGACCCAGTATAATTATCTTTAGTCAACATTTTTCAGGATAGCCACAATTTGGATTGAACAATTCTTTTCAGAGTGGGCCAGTGTTCTGAGTGCCTTACCTCCCCAGATTGCTGTGTTTGCATTAGAATGAAAGGGTACCCAATTATTCAGGCTCACTGCTCCAGTAGGCAAGACCAGAAAGTGCCAGATGGTATCAGCCTTCTGTACTTGCTATTGAAACAACAATGTTAGATGCTCCATTCTTGTTCTGTAACTTAAAGCAAAACCAATATTGGCTAATGTAGATGTTGCAACGTGGCTCAGTGAGCAGTGGGGTCTGTACCACCACAGAGACCTGATCTGTAGGACTGATAGTACTGCATATTCCTGTTCAGTTCTGGCAGCAAGGAGAGGAATGAATAGAGGAGACTGATATACAAAAGATAAAATCCCATTGTAATTACTTTGTATGACATGACTACCAAGGGTACCATTTAAAAATAATTCTGTTCTGCAACAGTATTAGAGACCCATGTCTTCTGTCTCTTTTCCCTGTAGAACATAAAATTACATCAGGTTTCGATTTTTATTAGTAATAAAGTATTGTAAAAATAACACTGTATTTTACACTGCATACATTTAAGTTGTATTCACATGTATAGAATCAATTTTAGATTCCATGAGTCAAATTATTTCCTATAATTTTTGCAGGGCTTTAGAAAAAACACATACAGGATAGGTCATAAATTGCTTTCTGTAAAGCATTATGAGCATTAGATTTGCAACTAAAAATAAAAATAATCAAACCACATACAGTGGAAGGGTGAAAGGGATAGTGAAGGTGTCTTTGTGTATTTTTCTCCAAAATATTTCCAGTGGAACCAGTCACCCCTCAGCAATATAACACAATTATTTTAGGGCTGCATAGTTATTTGAATCACTAAGGAAAAATACTGGACACTAAAACTCCCATTCATCTGAAAATTTACTGTTCTGTTTTTGACTGTGGATGTTCTGCAAGCTTTCATTTTTACATGCATGAATAAATTCTGATCTGGACTTAGGACCCAAAATATCCTTGGGAAAGGAACATCTTACCCTCTACTCTCCACTTTTCAATGTCAATATGCAAAAAGGTATTCTGGGAATATGCCATCTGACCAGTAATCTAGATTTTCAGCATAAATTTACTGGCATAATTTAATGAAACTAAGAATCAAATGATCAGAAGTCAATAATAAGACTGGCTGAATTACATAAAGACCTGTGGTACTGCTAATCAGTACTGCCAATCAGTGTGCTATAACAGGTCACTTGAATTTGCAGTCAGTTGAGTAAGATGCTCTTGGACAAGAATTACCATTGATTTTGATACAAATGAGAATTACTTTTAATGTTACTTCTCTTACACATAGTCAGACCCTTAGATCAGGGATTATCACTGCCATTATAAGCTCTTTACTACTGAAAACAGGTTCTGTTTCTTACTATTTGCTTACTATTTGTAAGCTATCTATTTGCTTAGAATTATTTGCTTGTAAGCTATCTTACTATTTGCTTATTATCTTACTATTTCTTACTATTTGTTTCTTACTATTGGCCACAACAACCCCATGCAGCGCTACAGGCTGGGCACAGAGTGGTTGGAGAGCAGCCAGGCAGAAAGGGACCTGGGAGTCTGGATTGACAAGAAACTGAACATGAGCCAGCAGTGTGCCCAGGTGGCCAAGAAGGCCAATGGCATCCTGGCCTGTATCAGAAACAGCGTCACCAGCAGGTCCAGGGAGGTGATTCTTCCCCTGTACTCAGCACTGGTTAGGCCACACCTCGAGTACTGTGTCCAGTTCTGGGCCCCTCAGTTTAAGAAGGATGTAGAGGTCCTGGAACAGGTCCAAAGGAGGGCAACCAGTCTGGTGAAGGGACTTGAGCACAGGCCCTATGAGGAGAGGCTGAGAGAGCTGGGGCTGTTCAGCCTGAAGAAGAGGAGGCTCAGGGGAGACCTCATTGCTGTCTACAACTACCTGAAAGGAGGCTGTAGCGAGGTGGGAACTGGACTCTTTTCACAGACGACCTTCAACAAGACAAGAGGACACAGTCTTAAGTTGTGCCAGGGGAGGTTTAGGTTAGATATTAGAAAGAATTTCTTCACGGAAAGGGTGATTAGGCTATGGAATGGACTGCCCGGTGAGGTGGTAGGTTCTCTGTCCCTGGAGACATTTAAAAAAAGACTGGATGTGGCACTCAGTGCCATGGTCTAGCAACTGCTCCGGTGGGTCAAGGGTTGGACTAGATGATCTCTGAGGTCCCTTCCAACCCGGCTAATTCTATGATTCTATGATTCTATGATATTTAAAGCCTGTATGTTGTGGGCAATTTGTTGTGTTTCACAGTAGAATGCTCTGCCTTAATGACATACCACATCTCTATCTGTTAAAGGTCTGAGGATGTTTCACTTCACACTTCTGATTCATTCACACAGCAGGTCTCTACTGAAATTTGTGTTTCTGTGCTTGGTATTACTCAAGCCTTTTTTATTATTACAGGCAAGAAAGCTTCCAGCAATCCTTTTTAGATCTTAATGGGGACTGATTTTGCATGAGTGACTCAGAGACCAGGGCTCTCAAACTTTTATTCCCACACTAAATGAGTTGTGCTAATCATAACCTCTCAAATTCTAAGCTGAAGTGTAGTAACACAATAGAAGCAGATCTAAGAGCAGCCTGTGACTGAAAGGGGCACTTCCATCCTTTCATCCTTGCCACAAGTTTTTTAGTCTCTGAGTGTTCTCCAAAGTGGGATTCAAGAAGTAAGATCATCTCAATGAAACTACTGGGGAAAAATAAAAAAGAAGATAAAAAATTACTTTCAGATTTGCAGTCCATCATATTAAGAGACTTATCTGATCACTGGATGAGTACTCATATTGGTGCTGGAAAGTCTGTGGCTTAAAGAGGGAAGATCCACTGCTTTTGTTCAGGGCTTGCAGCACACTAGAAGGCAATGTAAGCCTGAGAAAGCTGTATTTGCAGCATCTTCAAAAGATACTTTCCTTCTCAGTCCAGAAATCTTTGCACCTTGACAGCAAGGAGGTGATGTAGGACACTGAGAGGTGAGGAGTCTGCAGTCATGGTGGGGGAATTCCTAAGTCAAGTGTGTCATGGAGGAAGGGCATATGACACCTCCCCTTACTTCTGCCACTCCTAATATGCCCTGGGAATGAATCCTACTGCAGTTCCAGTCCTGCAGCAGGGAAAAGTTCTCCACCATCTGCAGCATGAGGCCTGCAGGATTGCTGCCTGGCACCCCCAAGGTCTAGCACCCTCATCTGAGTTCGGTGCCATTTCTGCACTCTACCCCGCATAGCCTGGATGAAGGTGCTAGAAGGAGATCTACTATCAGAAGTATTCAAACATTACCCTGGGTAATTTTAGTGAAAATGGAGAAAAGGTTGCTCACAAGAACAGCTGACCTGGCAGATGGGCAGAGAAGGGGTGGTCACATCCACCAGGGAAAGATCAGCTGGGAGTGAGGTGGCATCACTACTCTCTGCTTCAGTCAGCAGAGCTGCATCTGGAAAAGGATGTCTTATTCCACCCATTGTGCTTCAAATCAGAGGCAGACTAATTTCAAATCTAGTAAGTAGCTTCAGTAGTCTCACAGGATGAGTCTGGGGCTTGATGAAGCACGAGTCATATCCTATGAAGGAGGTCAGAAATACTGCTACTGATGTTTTACTTCAAGGAAATTATATGAGATAGATAAGCTCAGGAGCTTTAGTTAAAAAGCTTTTGGATTGAAGTATTTTTCTTATTGCACATCTCAGTTGAGTGAAGAAGGCAAGTCTATTGCTTTGTGTGAACTTCCGCAGTGACAAAAATTATGAGTAAGTTCTGATAGGAAATAAAAAATTGTACAGCGTGCTCTCTTCTTTTCTCCCCTATTATTGACAAATGGTTTCATACAAGGGTAGAGGAAATATACAGAAGACTGATTACAACTCAGACCCTCTTATTTTCTTGTCAATGCAGGAAGGTTAACATTTGAAATTATCTTTACTTCAGCTTTAAATATCAACTATTTGAATTTAAAAATCGAATAATTTCATATTCCATTTAGTGTTCTGTTAAAGAGAACAATTAAAACGGTGATTCAAAATAAGTCTAAAGAAAGCATTTTTAATGAGTTTTCTAACACAGTATGCAACTTTAAATCAGTGTTTCTGAACTATGTTTGACTCCATTAACCTTTACCAAAATGCGATTTATTTTCCTGATTCCTCTTACCCATTCCATTTCCTGTCATCATTAATTGTTGTGTCACTTTTCTTA
Source organism: Calypte anna (assembly GCF_003957555.1). Taxonomy (NCBI): domain Eukaryota; kingdom Metazoa; phylum Chordata; class Aves; order Apodiformes; family Trochilidae; genus Calypte; species Calypte anna. The sequence continues at coordinate 118,315,912 of NC_044244.1, read as the reverse complement.
ATGCTGTCAGAAGGAAGGCATAAAATTGGAAGGAGCAACACTCAAACCATATCAGGTACAGGCAGAATAATACCTTTACTGTGCCTTTAGCATCTGTGGTATTCAGTATTCTCAGCTGGTCAGCAGCCTAAGTGTTTACAAAATGTCAGTTTTCACCATCAGACAGGAGTGAGTATAATCTGTCTGGCACAACCTTAGGCAAAAGTGTAGCTATCAGGGAGAAGGAGTGGGAATCACGCCTCTCCTCTTTGTATCCATCACCAGCATTTCTAAATATTTTTGAAGGGCTTTGTAATGCAGTGTTGTTTGATGTTGGTTTTTACTCTGATATTTGTTGCTCTTTCTGTTTCATGAGGCAAACACACATGCATCATCCTCCAACGGGAAAAGAAGAACAAAAAGAAAACAACAAAACCTAATCTGTGACAGTATATTTCACACTGTGATAGCACAAAGAGTTTGAATTACCAGTCTTGCCTTAAAACTATTAGCCATAAATCACTATAAGCCTTTAAGAAAAACTGAGACAAAAAACCTGAAAAACTCTACCACCCACCTTCTTTTTATTACACCATTTTTTCCTTAATTACAACATTTTTTTCAATAATAAAAATCATTGTTTGGAAATATACAGTAAAAAAAAAAAAAAGAAAAAAGATATGAAAGATTTCTTACATTGTCAGAAGTATATTATTATATGCAAAGAATTGCAAGTTAGTAAATTTGGGGTCAAAGAGTAAGGAACAATCTATAAATAGCACACTGATATGAAATCCAGGGGTGTAGATCCTTTTCTGGTAAGTGCCCTGGTGATGCTTCTAAGTACATGCAGAAGACATAAAGAACAATGAGTATGGCAAGATATTTTGACACAGTTTTATACTATAAATGCAGTTCATACTGGACTGATCATTAGGCATACATAAAAAAGGAGAAAAAATATTTAAGAAGGAAAAAAAATCCCATGTATGGATGTGGCAAAAAAACCATATACCCTTTGCTACAAGTGTATAAGACAACTCTTCTAATGACTCTTCAGATTTGGTGTTTTCAACTGGAGCTGTGCAGCAAAGATCCAGAGGTAGGAGCATTCACATAGTGTAGTTGGCTGAAATTCATTTTCTTTGGAATGGCACATCAAATATTAACAAGAAATGTTGTATATGTGCATTGGGACCATAAATATATTATATATAATATAATAAATATAATAAATATAATAAATATAATATATAATAAATATAATAAACATAATATATATAATATAATATAATATAATATAATATAATATAATATAATATAATATAATATAATGTAATATAATATAGTCTTTGGAGAGCACCTTTCCAGAACAGTTTTGTAATACTTTCAAATAAATCAAGTTTTAAAAATTCTAGACTTTCTTGCATAGGAAACAATATTTTTCCATAGAACTTCACTTCTTACTCTTTTCATAGACCTAGTCCTAGTAGATATATTTTTGGAGGGAGGACTGTTTTTATAATTTTGTGTTGGGTTCGATCTAATGATATATTGAATAATATGTTAAACAAAATTTAACAGCAGGAGTTTTAAAACTCATTCTGGCCCTTTATCCGTATCAGGTAATTTGAAAGTTCTCTTAAAAGTTCACCATTCCTATCTGTCCATTTTGGACAGGCCCATTTGGAGATGATGCATTTGGGATACATCATTTTCAGACTGTGACTCGGCATTTTCAAGGCAGTACAACACATCTACACTGGTCACTGTTCCAGTCCTTGTGCACCACATATGACAACACTGAACTTAAACAAAAATCACTGCTAACTCATTGCTAGGTAAACATGAAATAAATTTCTCTCATGGTTTCTCGCTTTTAAATTCCTCCCATTTTCTTTCTTTTCTGTTATGAACTTGGTGGGAACTAAATAGCCCGTCAAACTAAGGATTTATCTTGCTTTTCTATATGAACACCACTGAAAAGGAAGGCAGTGAGTTTTTAAATACACATGACCTAAGTCCAACCAAAAAATGTTTTTCTTTATTCTGACAGAACAGAAATTGTAATATACACTATATCAACAATGCTATTCTCTTAATTATTGGGAATGAGCATATCTTTGAACAAACATAATAATTTGTACTTTCAGAAATCGGTTTCAGATAAAGATATTTTCATGTAAAAATGTGATTTTTCAGTTCTTTTTAATTGCTTGTTATTCCTTTGAATCACAGAAATCTTATTCATTATACACTGAAAAAGTAAGGTAGTGTAGGATAAAATAATAGATGTTTTAAATTCAGCCTTAACTAGGGATATTTATTTATTTTATTGACATAAAAAACTTCAGAAAGTGGTTCAAAGAAGAAAAAAAGAAACTAACCTGTTTCTGTGGTTTATTCTTGTCCTCCAATCTGCCCCCAGATCAGAAAGAATTGCTGATGTCAGGTGGGTCAAGTCTCCTGTGAATTAATTGGATTTTCTGCTAAGGCATTCATGTCACAAGAGATTTCTGGCCATCATTATCATATAAAAATCTTATGCTGCTATACTTTTGTGAATCTGTCAAGAGCATGCATAAAAGGGAAGGGAGAGGAAAGGGAAAAGCATTTTAGAAAAGGAGTATACAAGTCACTGCCCTTTGGAGATTGTTGTAGGACAGGAGCAAGATGATGAAAACCCAGGGGGTAATTTGTTGTTCACAAAAGTGAAATATCATTGGGTCCATAGTTCTGGATGTACGAAGTATTGTAATCTCCTCTTCCTTCATTTCAGCTCAGTTATGTTTCCAAAACATCTTTAGAGTAGAATAACAAATACATTAGACTGAATTCCTGTGATTTGCTTAGTACAAGTTGTGGTAGAAGCACTTTTGGTACATTATGTAGCAATTAGGCTGCATATGTTTTTTTTATTTATTTATTTTACTCATCTCAAGATACACAGCATAATTCAGCTTATGAAACAATCAGAAATATTCTTAATTTTAACTATTTAAAACTTTGTTTGTGCACATGGTTTTATTCTGCATTTCAGGGTTTGGTTTGTTTTTACAGGAACTGCAAATCAAACTTAATATTTATAATGACAGTAGCAGCAGCTAGTTTTAAATTGCTTCTCACTAGGCTCATGAGGTACATTAAGAGCAGCTGTACCACAAAAAATACTTACAAACCACAAATGTGAGTGTACCACAGATACCATATTCATTAAACATATTTTTGTTCTCAAACAGCAAATGCAGAAATATAGTGACAGAAGGGGAAAACACTGAAGATCTCAGCTGGGCATCAGCTGAGAAAGCAACCTGAATAGTCCTGAAAAATAATTCACTGCGGTGTTGGCAAAGGCAACTTATCTTTAAGCACACAGTTATGTCTCTGCTACAAGTACAGACAGGTAATGGCATTGTTACTGAAAATAAAATGGCCCTGGAATCTATGGGTCTAGGCTCATGGATGCAGAGAAAGGATGGAAGTGACTGTGTAGGTTACCCCATCATTTTCCGTCAATTTTATACTCTGCTATGTTATGGCAATGCTTTGGACCTAAAAAAAAAGAAGAAAAGGGGGGTGTGTGTGTGGGGGGGAGAATTATCCAGCAGTTGCAGGGAGAAGAGAAACAACAGGTGATTATTAGAGCTGCCATTTATTATAAGAAGTAGCTTAGAGTCAAACCATCCTGATTGTTCTGGTTCCTTCAATTTACTCTTCAGTGAGTGATATGTGGATCTTTATCATGAATCTTCATTAGAAAGAGATTGTAATTCACTATCATTTTATTAATTATGTCACTTGTGGCTTTCAGTGCTCTTCAGGTCCCAGTTTTAATCTTATTAATTGTTGGCTGCAAATCAAATAAGGCTATGCAGCTTACATAAGGATTCTCTTATACCACATATCAACACTACTTGTAATCTCATCATGGAAATGGGCTTTATTTTCCCATTTTAAGGCTTCATACCTAGCACAGATCACACACAGAGTAAACGCCAGTGAAAAATTAAATTCTAAAAATTAGATCCTGCAATCTTCAGACACTGCATATGGCTGAAGGTTTATTACCCTGTAAAGAACAGTGGTTCAAAATTAAAAGAACAAAAAATCACAGAACAAAAGCAATTCATTTGTGTGTTCTGCAAAGTGTCTTAAAATCCTTGTGAAGTGAGTCTGTCCCTTTACAATCAAAAGCACAAAAACAGAGAAATTATAAAAATGTGCTAACCTATTTTTCTTATTCCATTTTTTTTTTCATAGGAGTATTTCCATTCCCCTTTAGAAACCTGGTGTACATTCTGGTGACAGAGCACTATGCTCATCACTTTTAAATGTTAGATTTTATCCAAATTCTTTTTCTGAGATGCCTTTCTCTATAATTATACAACTAACATAAGTCCTCATAAAGTGAGAACAGATGGATTAAATAAGCAAGCTGATTGAAACAAATGGATTATTAAATAAAGCTTAAATGAATATTGGACTTAAATAATGAGCATAATTTACTTTCAAATTGCAGTGCTTTTTCATCAAAGGCAAAATAAAGTCTTTAACATTTCATTTCTGCATAATGTAGATGAAAAGATCTGAAAGAGTTATCCACAGGACATCAGATCAAAACAATACAAATTAACCATGAGGTTAATTTTCAGTTAACAGCTAGGACTGTGAAGTTACAGATTATTTAAAAAAAACACAAATTCCAATATAAACAATAGATATTTTAAAATGAAAAGCACAGTCTATATGCTTTTTGACTCATAAAATCATTATTAAAAATATAAAGTTCTGCAGAATCTTTTAAAAGTCTTTTAGTAAAATTCAATTTTACTAACCATTGGTTTAATGAACTTCTCAAAGTATTACTGAAGTATGAAGGGGATGGAATCTTTTAGGGTTATGGCATGATTAAGAGAGAGTATTCCCTTGACTCCAATTGCTAATCTACAAACTGTATTAGGAGGCAATGTAGTGGGTTACGACTATTCCACTCAGAAATAGAGTGAAAAAGTCTCAGCAAAACCTGCATTGCAATAATATGCATTCCTTTGGTATTCCAAACTAGGAGAACTCCTTTGTGTAATTATCAAGGTTATTATCAAGTTTTCACTGTGATGGCTTAGTGGCAGTCATCTGAACGGCAATTCCCTGCTTTTGCTTTTCTGTAACATTGGAGTTGTTGCAGCAGCTTTTCCTTGGGGCTTGTGCTTCCATTCCTTGTTCTTTTACCAGACAAAACTTGACACATACGTATGTAGAAAAGTCAACTATTGTAGTATAAACCTCTAGAATGGTTTCAAAACAGGAATAACTTCATAAAAGGGTTCAAAAAAGAATATTAAAATAACAAAGAAAAAATCCGCTCAGACAGAATTTCAGATAGCTTCAGAATCAACTTCCATGTTAGATACAGCAACTCAGATACAGCTGCTTTCAATTTAGGTAGGTGGTTGTAAATCTTCATTCAGCATGTCAGGTTTGGATTCATCTTCCTGAGGCAGAAGGGTACATCTAGGGGTTCTGTGGAGAAGGCAAGTACCTAAAGAAAGCACTGGAATACTTCATTTACAAAAGATTCAGGGATTTATTGAATCTAATACTTTTATCTTACTCTGTAAAACTGATGGTGAAACTAAATGAACAGTAATGGCCACTGGGTAAGTAGGGGAGAGAGGGAAGAAAGTTGTTGAAGATGACACGAAAACTGGGAAGACTCAGGCAGATTCATTGTTTAGCTCTCTTTTCCAGGTTGTCCTACCCAAACTGTGCTATCTCAAATTGTCCAACCACCCTCATATTACACGCCTTCAAAATTACACATGACTAGCTTGATCCCTTTTCTCTCTCATCCATTCCCAAAGTCACCACCATTCCCAGACCTTTCCATAGTGCCCTGCTCTATGACTCCCAACCACAGAGTTCTACTAACCAGGGCTGTCTAAACCCTGTTTTTTAAAATATAAAATATTTTTAAATATTTTTATTTTAAGAAAGTATAAAAGGACAATGCACTTCAAGAATTAATTTGCTCCATGGTGTACAGTGCTCCTTTTTGGGTAAAAAGTGAAGATCTGAACCACTGAATGTGATTACAAACAGTAATACAGTAATGAAAAGAAAGCAGCTGACACTGTTACGGTTAATTTGACACTGTGCTTCTCTTTCCAGGCTGCAGATTAACTAAAATAATTATGAGTTTTATTAGCTTCTTCATGTTCATATACAAATCCCTACTGGCAAAGAGTTTTTAGTTTAGTCTTCATATAATTTGCAAACTTAGGATAGCACTTAATTTTAAATATATAGTTTAAAATGTTGTCTCTTCTTAGCTATTAGTATTCATTGTAAAAAATTTGCAAATATATATTGATCACCTTTTGACTTTAATAGGTTGGAATAGTTTAATAAAAATGGCTATTCTTCATAAACTACTACATATTTTGTAGAAATTTCTCAAAGAAAATTACATTTTATTCCAGGCTCACTGGGACTTGAATGACATTTTAACCACAGGGCAAGACAGATACCAGCAGCCTTAGAATTCTGTGATTTTTTAAATGATTTTTTAATATTTATCTTACTTTTTTTTTTTTTTTTTTTTTTTCCCCCCTCTCTCAAGGAGAGACTCTCATCCCTCATTTATGTAACCACTCTGATAAATGGGGTCGTATTCTCACAAGAGCAGCCCCTCCTTTAGTGGCTATCCTGATAATCTGAACACTGTCCATGCAAGGGAAGCTCTGTTTGATGGCCACCCTGCTGACAGGCAGGACACTGTCCTTACTCGATAAGGGACAGGGCAGGCAAGCTGTACCCTGTGGGGGCAGAGTGGCATCTTCTGTGTGCCCTGGGTAAAACCACTGGAGAGTGCACATGCACAAAAATAAGGGTTACTGTCCAGTCATACCATCTGGAGGGGCACAAGTGAACACCTGGATTCACAAGATATGCCAAAGCCCTCCCAAGAAAGGGTCGGGCCAGGTAGCATAAAAGAGGCACACTCAAAATGCTGGATGTTCACCCACCATCCAAGGGTCACAACTTCCTACCAAGATCATCGCTGGATCCAAGGATAGCAACATCTTTCCTATGACTTCTTTATCTCTCTCTCTCTCTCTGTGTCTCTGTTTCTAGTCTTACCTAGGCACATGAGGGTAACATAGTTTTTAACTTTAAGTTTTACTCCCTGTTGCTTTGTTAAGTTTTGTTAGTTGTAACTCGTGTTTTGACAACTTCCTTAAGTTTTGCTAAATTTTAATCCATTTCTTTGAAAGTACCATCATTTATAATTCTGCTAGTTGTAATCTCACATGATTTACAATCTTACTCACTTTTAAGTAAAGTTGTGTTTTACACAAACCTCCTGGGTAATAACCTTACTCCTGAGTACTGTGCAGAGAATTCCCGAACTTAATCTCATCGAATGGGTTCTTAAAGAGATCAATCAGAGGAGGAGAAGGAGGATTGGGCTCAGATGCACCCAGGCTCCTCTCTGAAGGAGCTTAGAAAGTAAGGGGGGGGTCCAGTCCAAATCTCCCTGGGTCCACCCACACTCTGGGGAACTCTACCCATGCCCACTCTGTGAGATGTGATATTTGGTTTGGCCCCACCTCTGGGGAGCCATGGTCACTCTGTGAGAGGTGACAGTGCCACACCAACCCATATAACAACAGTTTATTGCTATTTTAGTAATGCTGAAATCTGCTCTTGTGTAGAGATGCATCACTAGATGGATTTTTTATTTTGTGTTTCCACCAGCTCTAATGCTGTCATTAGATTAATACAAGAGCATTATTGGAAAACTAGCAAAAAAAAATTATTTATAAAACATTTTTCCTATGAAATCAGTCATAGCAGGAAAGAAATGCACTTGCAGAGGTGTTGATCTGTGCACAAAGAATTAATTTTAAAATAAATCATTTCTAAATTATATGAGAATTCATTTTTTTTCTGATAAATCCTTTCTGCACTCATGAAGTTACAGTGCAACACCTATTACAGAAAGAAAAAAAATCTATATGCTTCTTCTCTTACACATCTATGAGGAAAAAACATGCTTCCATACAGTACCATACACTGTTACATCACTAGACTTCATTTGGATCAGAATTTAATGCAGAATCTTGTGTAGTTTTCAATGCTGTTGTTTGTGTTTTAAATCTTTGTATTTTATTATTTCTCCAGTTTGGACACAAATCACTTATGTGATAGAAGTAAGATAATTTCTTCATAGAATCATGGAATGTTTTGAGCTGGAAGGGACTTTGAAGACTATTTAGTTCCAGTGTAGGTGATGAGACACTGGCACAGGTTGCCCAGGAAAGCTGAGGATGCCCCATCCCTGGCAATGTTCAAGGCCAGGCCAAATGAGGCTTTGAGCAACCCGGTCTGGTGGGAGGTGTCCCTGCCCATAAGAGGGGATTGGGACTGGATGATCTTCAATGTCCCTTCCAACACAAACTATTCTATGAGTTGCTGAATAATTTTAGCACTCTAAATGACACTTTACCAAGTCTAAGTGTCTTCCTTAGTGGGATTATGTGAGACAAGCAACTCCTGGTGCAAAAGAAGTGCTTGGATTGAAAGGAGAACAAACCTATTGTTCCTATACTTAAATAAAACAAGCTGAACATTTCTTTGCTACTTTTATGTTGATGTAAATACTTTATCATGACTACTGGTATTCTTCTGAATTTACACCAAGGTTTTTGGGAACTATGGATCCCAGAGGCACAGCACTTAAGATATTGGTCTGTATAATCAGACACATGAATGTAAAAATCTTTCCAGTTTTCTACACATGGATCTACAGAAATAAGGCCAAAGGCCTGAGGCAAATTTAACTGTTCCTGTTCACGTCTTGCTCTAGTGTGGATATGATTTCTGTTCCTAGTGAAATACTGCAGCTTCTTGGCAATAGCAACAATTTGCTACCAGGGTAGCAGCAGGCAGTATCAGACAAATTATAATAATAGCAGTAAGATCTCCTCCAAAGTCTGGAGCTACAAGAAGAAGGCGTAACCCTTTCTTTTTGGGGCAGTTCCTTCTGGCAGCTTTTAGCATATGTAGAAATTTTGCAAGGGGTAGACACCCAGCTTAAGAGTATGAGTTGATTTTTTATTGGCTGATTCCTTTCCTCTCCTTTCCCTTTCCTTTTCTCTGTGCTTTACCCTTTCCCCTTCCTTTCCTTAATAACATATAACCTGTAAGTGCAATAAGTTACATTTTTCTCATATTTTTCTTAAGCAGTGTTCTCCACACATTGAGTGGAGACGGGCAGGAGCACTGGCAGCAGCCAACCCCAGTGCTAGAGAAAAACAACACTGTTCTTCTAACTTCTCTTTTTAGATTGAAGATTTTACTCTCCCTCTGTTTGTTCTGCCAAATACTGTAAGTTTTTACCTGATGTTTAAAAACTATGCATCAAATCCTTTATGAAAAAATCAAAAATACTAATTTGAAAACTAGGCAATGTAGCAAATGGATTTTCAGCTAGGAAGAGTTTGCTGCTTCATCAGATCTTATTCAAGTGAAGGGACATTAATTCTTAATGTTCAGAGTGCTTAGTGCCTATTCAGTAAAATAAAAACAACATAACTGAAATTATGAAGAACTGAAGTTCCTGGTACTCCTTTTGTGATGTTGGATTTGTTTTGTCCCTCAACAATGCAAGTTCCTGAATAATAACCTTATGAGTTTATTATGTCCCTTTCTGAATAGGTTGGTCCTCAAGCTTTACTATTTAAGAAATTCTATGTTACTCAGTTGAGTTTTTCCTGAAAAACATCTTTTCAGGAATTAGGTTTGATCATAGTTTATAAGCAAGAAAAGATTTATAGGAAGAAATAATAATTTGGATGAGACCAGCCAAAGTGATTGGAGAAAAAAAGTCACAAAAATTCTCTTCCATGTCAAAAAAACTACTTGACTGTTTGCTGTTTATGTCATTTTGTCAAAGAAGTTACTTTTAACTACAAACCATGTTTTGTTTGTATCCTTTAAAATATTATTGTCACATCAAAAATATTCCTGTTAAACAGGGTGTAAAAATCGTTTATCATCTTTAATTCTGTCTTAATCTGGCTGGCTGCCTGTTAACTCTGTAGCAGGGGTCCAGTGTGTGATACTATTCATGAATATATATAGATTATAGTTTTTAAATTATCCTTGGAAGGATAGTAAGTATCGCCAAAGAAATATTCTTCCATTATATGGGGCTATTTTCTTAGATTCATAAGAACTCCAGGTTTTGTTCTCTTATCAAATTTCAGCAAAAGCAAAGAAGAATGTTTACGTTCAAGTCAATTAACCTTCCTAAAAAAGTGAGTACTTCTAAGACATAAGCTACAGAAAAAAACCCACTATGGTTATTGAGAGCTAAATCCTTAAACTTTTTATATAAAAACAACATTTTCATATTTTTTATCAAGAAACTTTTTCATGGAGCTAACTATGCTATGCTAGGTCAGGCAATGAATATTTGAGTTTTTTAAATAATACTTTCTATTTTTTTCTCCTCAGTTAAAAAAAAAAAATCCCTCCCCTCTCTAACTCATCTTCTGACTTGTTTTTTTCTTTTTTTTTTCTGAAGAATATAACATAGCTCCATTATTTTGATGTTTTACGCTGAATTTATCTTTAAAGATAGGTGACCTGGTATAGGTCTGTAAGTCACTTATTTTATTTATTTATTTTACTTCTGAAAACTTTAGCCCTCTGATAAAGCTTCAAAAAATTATCTTTAAGCAGGGAGTGAGCAGTCGCTGCAGTACATTTCATATGACTGAAAACAAGTTGAAGGAAGCTTTAAGGACGTCTAGCAACACTGGGTGCTTCACAGATGACAAACTACCTTGGGGTGTGCTGTGCCAGGCTCTATTTGGTTACAGTTACTAGTACATTTCAAGTTTCAGGAATGAGAGTAAAATACTTCTTTAATAGCTGCGCTATCAATTATTTCTTTATGAAAAAAAAAAGTCAAAGAGTTTTTCTGGGTTTTTTTGGTTTTTGGTTTTTTTTTGTTTGTTTGTTTGTTTTTTTTGTTTTTTGCTTTTCAGTACACAGGTCAGCTCTTGCCTCTTAAAAGCTATCAGGACCATAGTTCAAGATACATATTTTTCAGTTTGCATGTAAAATTAAGTGCCTGTGTACTTGAAAAGTGAGGCCATGTATCAAGGAGCTTAGTCCCTAGGACTGGCATGAGTAATGCTCTTCTGGAATCCTGATTAACTAAGGAGAGAGCACTCCATTTCTTTTTACAGGTTCATTGAGAGAGTGATGGATTTTGTTTGATCTAAGAACACATGGAGTGATTTCTAATCAGACTCCTGTGATGTCTTTATCCAGTGCAGGGTAACCTATTAACACAGGATGTTGAACTGGAGTGTATGATACAAACCATTCCCTGAAAACAGAAAGACAGCAAGAATTTAAATAATTACTAGAACTCCTCTAGTGGTGATCTCTCATATATAAAAATCATGTCTATTTATGTTTGGTTGCCCAAAGATAAGAGAACACTACAGAAAAGAATAGAAATTCAAATTAAACTAGATTTCAAAATGGAAATACAGTACATCACCAGTATAAATGTCTTATTTTCTCTTTTTTTATGCGTGTTCCCTTTATTTGTGAATCAACAGATCGGTGTCTGAAGGGAAATAAGAGCATGACTATTCTAAACACAGACATGAAGGTTTTTACTTTTACCCTGTCAAAGAAAGAAAATATATCAGGTATACTGCATTTGCAATCTCCACTGAAATGAACAGATAATGGATACCAACTATAAACTCTGAATATGCCTGATGGAAGCAACAGTTTGAATCTTAAATAATAAAACAGTTCTTCGCTACTTTTCAGTCCCCTCTGGGAAGCTCAGTTAATTAAAGCTGTTTATTACAACTTGATCAAAAAGTCTAAATTCTATGTGTCCTACATCTAGCTACTACAATATTCTCTGTCATTGAACCCTCAAGAGGCCCCAAAGACTTTGACTTGGTAATGCAGCCGTCAAAGAGATAGGCTAACTCACTCTTTACTCAAAGCTGTTTCAAGGTACAGTGCAAAACATGCTCTAGGCTTCCCAAGTCTGCAGACTATTTCCTCCTTAACTTTAATCCAAAAACCTCCTTGCCAGACTTAATATAACATTTGAATCAAATTAATTATTTGCTTACAAGAATGGTTTGGAGGATGCAAATTTCTTATTAATTGATGCAGTGGAATGATCTCTGAGCAGTTGCTGTTATCATTTCTGTGTTCCAAATGGGTAAATAAATGCAGTTCACACAGCCACACAAATGTGCACACACATATTCATGAAATGCCAAGATGAAGGAGGAGGAGAATTCTGAGGAGGAGAATTCACAAGTCAAATAGAAAGGGAAAAAATGGTATTTGCTGATGCATGTTTATCTTCATTATGTGAAGAAAAGAAAATTCACTAAGAAAGCTTCATTATCTGTACCTTGTTCAAAGAGGAGACTGACTGCTGATGAATATTTTAATACCAGTAATTGTTAGTATTAACAAAAAAACCATGACCATTATGAGCTTAAGCTTAAAAAAACCCTCATATGCCTAGTTTTATGCTCAATGGGAGGCTCATACTGGAAACTGTATTTATTAAAATCTAAAGATATTAAAGAACAGAAAACCATTAATCTGTAAGAAAACTTGGAAACTTTTTGCTTCAAGAGCCCTATAAAGTAGAAAAAATCCTATACTGAATAATAAAGTGGGACAGTTTATTATTGTACTGTGTTCAAGTCCCTTTTATCTATAAACACAATAAAAAAATATAAAATAGCTAACCTCTGAGCAACTCTTTTCTTGAAATTCAAGCCAACAGAGAATGTGAGCATTTTGTATACCAAACCCTTTTTAACTTTGGACAGCTGAAATAAATAAATTCTAATTCAATTAAATATTCTTATGGCTTCTTCCTGTATCATACAGGGTATAGTACCAGACAGTTTTAAATGTCAATTGCTGCCATTTTACATTAAAGATAAAGCTTGCAAATTAAGTCTTAATGCCTTTGTTGTTGACAGCCACTGAAAAAGCCAGATGATTTAAGCCATCTTAAATATCTCCCATAGTGGCTTTCCTTTGCAAAAGGTAAGTGGATTTCATTTTCCCATTTTCACAAAAGCCTAAACCACCCTTGTCGCACAGCAGGTCCTGTTCACATGTTGAAGGCTCTGGTTTTCCTTTTCTTTTTTTAAACTGAAATTCCTCTCAAATACAAACAATTGCTCCTAGACATATGGTATAACTGTATGGAAGCACATGCAAACATCTTGACTTTAAAAATAAAACCAGCCCCTGAGTTTAGGAAGGACAGGCTCTCCTCACAGGAAGGAGCGGTTGTTTCATGTTCTTTCAGAAGAGGGCTGATCTCTCCCTAGCAACAGCATCACCTGATAACTCCACAGAAAAGCCTCGAGTCCCTTAGGCGCACAGTAAAAGCAACCAGCCCTGATTCACACTCTAAGATTTCTTTCACCTTGCCAGAAGTGTGACAGCACCAGGGATAAAGTCCTGCTTGTCAATATTCTCTCTCTGTCCTATTTTCACTGAACAATCAGACAAGAAATGAATAGTCATCCACATTTGCCACACGGTGAGCCCTATGCAAAGGGCTTAATAATATGCCAGGATGTCCCAAGAGAATCCTCTACCCTTCTGCTTCACTGGAATTAATGTTAGCCCTCCAAGACTTTTTATGCAACCCTGGCCATGTCATCACTTTGCCTGCTTTAGTCGAGAACACCTGAGGCTCTCTCTCCGTGCAGCGGTTGTGCTTCCTTTGAAAATAAGGTGGCTTTCAATTTTCTCCCTTGTTTGACATTATCATTCTGTAAATGCTAGTGGCAGGCTGAGAAGAAGGTTCATTCACTTCCTTACTGGGGCTCAGCCTCATATTTCAACACAGAGGGAAAGTGAGGGGAACTGGTTTTCATAGACCAAACCCAAATGATCAGCATCTTAGGGCAAGCAGATAGAAAGGGTGGGTTTGTATTTTTCTTTAATCTTACTTTTGTTGTTGTTGTGTATTTTTCACATTAGCAACAGATTTTTTCTTGGCATGTATCTGTAATATCTATTAAGGGAAATCTCATAATATTGCTATGGTTGCAGCAAGTTATTCTGTTGTTTAAAGTTTGTTGTTTTTTTTTAATCCCCTCCTTTTAACCATATTTAAATACATAGTAGTAAACTATTTAGTGAATTCAGATAATCCCTAGAAGAGCATAATTGTCTTATTCTGTCCCTGAAGGACATCCAGTAGATATACTGATTTGTTATTATGTCCCTTGACAAAAGGGCATTTTCGTTTCAGAGCTGTGTTTTTAATGGAACACTTCCTTTTCTGTTTAATTCCCTTGGCATTACTTAGGTGCTACAGTTAAACAACAAAGCTTTAATCTCTATCAAAATGCTTCATGACAGAGCAGAAAACATGAACATCAGGGAATCTACATATTACATTATGGTGCACACAATGAAGAATGTTATGATGCATGATTCTACTTAAACTTCAAGCTAAGTCAGTCAGCAAATGTTTTCAGCATTACCACTCTGACATGATGCATGCTGGAATGATGGATTATGGATAAGAAAGTGAGAATCTTCCCCAAAGCCATGAAAAAAGAAATCTTTTTCAACAGTTATCACTAGAAACCTGCTGTAGATGATCTTTGAATCCATATTCTGACTGATCTAGAAAAACGTGTTCTAATTTGTGTGGCAGAGGGTAGGAAATTCACATTTCTATTCAAGATAGTGAGCTGTTCATTCTCAGTGAAGATCATTATTTTGGTTTTAAGAGTTCAAGAAGTAGAACACAATTTGAAAAAAAACCCACCCTGCAATATTAGTATGAAGGGAAAGAGAACAACTGCCTATAGCAAACCAAAAAAAAAACCATGATAGTAAATGAAACTGTCAGAGAAGGGGTCTTATCATATACTCTGCCCACAACTGTACATCTTGAACAGTCTACATAGATACCATAACAAGAAAGAGAATTAAGACACAATATGAGCCAGTGAAGTTGTTCTCTGAGTTTTTAAAAGGAAAATCTCACTTTGGGAAGACACAGAAGAAAATAATACACTTGCTTGAACATCTGGAAGGCAAGGAACAAAGGGTGGGCATTTGCTGACTGACTGGCCATTGGTCTATTGCTTTAGCTACAATGAAATTTTTTGGTCAGAGCAGAGAGATAATGCCTGAAAACACAAGAGAGATGGCAATGAAAAGACACATTTTATTAATGATATGCAGAAAAATAACAATCTGTACAGATATAAGAAATCACGTGTAACATCTATGCAGTAATCTTGAATTATCAAGATGTTGGTGATGTTCACAGTATGCATGCAATGAGGGAGCATAGGTCTCCTACAATGAAATTTGGGAGTTTTTATACAACACTGCATAGAAGTTTTAGCTCAGACATGGGAAATCAGAACCAGAAAAGGACAGGATCTGGATGAATTTGGACAGCTGAAAATTAAGATGGAAAGAAATTGTTCATTCCAGAAAAGAATCTTGGTGATCTATTGCAAAAATTTCTGGGGGACCTTGAGTAAAATTTGAAGAGGCACTTGAAATGGCAGCAGAATTGGGATAGAAAAAAAATATGGAAGCTAAGAGAAAGATAAAATTAACAATAAAAAGTTAGCTAGTGGGCTCAAGGTCATCTAACAGACTTAGAAAAGCAAGGTTAAACTACTGATTATGAATTTTGCCCAAGAGAAGGTTATGAAAGACATTGAAGACAGAGAAATATTTTGTAATAGGATGCTAGTCTATGAGACTTTTTTCTCTGACATCAGAGAAAAAAATCACAGCTTAAGAGTTTTCGAATTTACCCACAGGCAGCCAGAAAGTATGATTTAAATAAAAGAAGCGAACATGATGAGAAAAAAATAATACTATTATTTATAATTTAATTCCATTGGAATAAGTTTCTACGCATTGTCCTTCCTGTTTCTAACCTTACCTTGCTGTAAAGACCATTCCACAAACACACTTTTATGCTCTATCATTTGTTGAAGATTTTCATGTCTTCAGAAGGAGATTATTTTTATAAAGTGATTAGACCACCTTATAAATTGCTAATCTCAAAAGAACTTATAGAGTCAAAGTTATTTTATTTCAATGAGTCTGAAATCTAGCACTAGGATTTTCTGTCCAAAACTGGTCTTGAAAACTGAACTTTTATCCCGCTTCAAAGAGAAATCTGTGAGGTTTTTTTGTAAAACAGGTTGGTATATCTAGATGATTGTATCTTCCAGGTTATTCATTATCTCAAAATCTGGGTGGTTGGAAATAACTTTATTGGTGCTTCTTAATCACTTGCTTGCCAAGTTCCTACCATGACTAGGACAGATGAATACCTGATCATGTGTTATTGTGGTACTTGAGCTAAATGTGTCAATTCCCTCCCTAATTTTGTTTAGTTATTAAGGCGCAAATGACCTGCAAGTGTTCTGGCCCCATTAATCTTTTTGGTCTTCATAGACCTCATTCTGATTTACCAGTGACTTACTTGTAACTGAGGGACCTAAAACCAGATGCAGTACCCAGCTGTGGTCTCAGGAGTGCTGAATAGTGGGATATAACCACTTCTTTTGATCTGCTGGCTGCTCTGCTGCTGTTGCTGTTACTCATCTCAGCTTCCAGGGCCCTGCCGGTCCAGAGGCTTTTCTGCAGAGCAGCTTCCCAGCCCCTCAGTGCCCAGCCTGCAGCACTATTAGGCAGATCTGCATTTTCTTTTGTTGAAATGCAAAATATTCTTTTTCTCCTATACCCATAGCCTGCCTAGGTCTCAATTATGGCAACCCTGCCTTCCAAGTAAACCAGTTGGTCCTAAGAATTTAATGTTTTCCGCAAAAAATTATGAATAAAGACTCATTACCTCAATGTCCTGGTTTAAAATGTTTGGAAAAAGGACAGGCCCCAGGATAGAGCACAATGATACTTGCTACTCATCTCCAGACAGAGTACAGCTCATTAACTTCTAACCTGTAAGCCTAATCACTGAAATAGGTTCCTCCCTTGAGGAACATTATATGTATGTTACCTACTTATTTTTTTTTCTAATTTAAATAGAGTCATTCAAGAGCATTTGTGTCATCTGCATTACAACTTTGGCCATTTCTTTTGTCCTCACCTGTGTTTTGCTCCAATCCCTTTTCCTTAGAGATGTGCCAATGAACCTAACAACTTAATTTGCTTTGCAATTTTTTTCTTCTCTTCTATTAAATGTCTTCTTCATTCTTGGAAGAATGCATATGTCTGTGTACTTTGAAGAACTTCCCAAATACTCAGTGCTACAACAAGCTTTCAAGTATCTGTAGCTAAAAAAATAAATCAGTCTTGTAGGAGCATCACCCTTTCTTAACTTCACAGAATCATTGAATAATTTGGGTTGGAAGAAAACTTAAATATCACCTAGTTCCATCTCCCCTGCTGTAGTCAGGGACACCCTCCACTAGACCAGGTCATTCAACTTGAACACTTCCAGAGAGGAGGCATCCATAAGCTCCCTGGGAATATCTCACAGGAAAGAATTTCTTCTTAATGTCTAACCTAAGACTACTCTCTTCCAGTTTAAAGCCACTATCCCTTGTCCTGTTGCTTGTAAAAAGTCCCTCCCCAGCTTTTCAATAAGCCCCCTCTAAGGTTCTGGAAAACCTTCTCTTGTCCAGGCTGGACAGCACCAACTGTCTCAACCTGTCTTCATATGAGAAGGCTCGTGACCTCTGATCATCTCCATGGCCCTCCTCTGGACTTGCTCCAACAGCTCCATGTCCTGCTTGTGTTGAGGGCTTCAGAACTGGACACAGTACTCCATGTGGGGGCTCAAAAGAGTAGAGAAGAGAGGGAGAATCAATCCCCTTGACCTGGCCACTCTTCTTTTTTTGTGTCACAGGATATGGTTGGTTTCTGGGCTACAAGAGCACATTGAGTTTTCTGTTCTGAATCCATTCTCCACTCAAACTTTAATTGAAATTTAGGTTGCCTCGACCCAGGTGCAGGACCTTGGGTTTGCTTTTATTGAGCTTCATGATTTTAGCATGGGGCCACCTCTCCAGTCTGTCAAAGTTCCTCTGGATAACCTCCTTTCCCTTCAGTGTGTCAATCACACCACACATTGTTCATCAGCAAGATTGTTGCGGGTGCACTCAATCTCACTCGCCATGTCACCGACAAAAATGTTAAATGGCATCGATCCCAGTACTGACCCTTGAGGAACTTGACTTCCCATTGCTGTCTGTTTGGACATCAAACTGTTTATCAGTATTCTTTGACTGTGGTCATCCAGCCAATTCCTTATCCACAGAGTTGTCCATCCATCAAACCCATATCTTTCGGATAAAGAGGTCAGGATGTCACGCAGGGCAATGTTAAACACTTTACAGAGGTCCATGTAGGTGACATCAGTTGCTCTCCCTTTGCCCACTGATGCTATGAACCCATTGTAAAAAGCTACCACATTTGCCAGGCACAATTTGCCCTTGGCCAAGCCATATTGGTTGCCATCAAACACCTCCATCCATATGCCTTAGCAGAGCCTTCAGGAGGATCTACTCCATGATTTTTCTGGGCACAGAGGTGAGACTTACTGGCCTGTAGATGCCCTCGTCTTTCTTTTTTTGAAAATGGGGGTTATGTTTCCCCTTCCCAGTCAGTGAGAAACTGCTGAATATTTGATGCAAAACCTTTTCTGTTTCAGCTCCAGTCAAACTTTATGAATGTCTCTAAGGTTGTAGATGTTCCCAGATTTTTTTTCAATAGGCAAAATTCAGTGATGTGAAAGTAACTCTCCACACAATTTCCACACCTAGTACAAAATGGTTTTAAGCAATGCTTGAGCAGTGTTCCTGTCTGCTCTGTTCCAGCACAGACCTAACATTGCTGACATTTGACTGTTGCCTGGCTATAGATCCCAGCCCCAGTGACTCCTTCCAGCAATTTATCAAGCCTGCTGATACTGGATCAGACCTTATGAACCAGTCTCGTACCCAATTTTCTTTTAAGTACATCACTGATATAGTGATGTTTCCCTAAAGCTATCTGTCTTCCCTCTTTGATGTCCATGTTCAGGATTTCCTTACACAGCAATTCTAACTGTGTATGGTAAGCAGGGAGTATTAAAAATGCCATCATGCTCTACACCGCTTAAAAAGTTAGTCCTTTATCAGCTTTATTGTCTATTTCTCTGTACTCTGAATCATAATACAAGTAACAAAAAGCAGTTGGGAAAAGGAGAAAGACAGAGAAGGGGAGGTAGGGGGAGGAGGGAAGGAGACAAAGAATTTCATGTTTCTATATCATGCCGTGAAAATACATCCCAGTAATTTTTAAAAAATTAAAATAAATAAAAAAACGAGTTCCACTTTTGTTGAGGGATGCATCTTCACAGTGCTGTACGTTGAGTCTATTCCAGCTAAAAATTGTTTTTTCATAGATCCCACTACCTGCAAAATTTTAAACAATTCATATTCAGAGACATGTTTGATGTAAAAGATAATCAGTGTATTTTTCAGCAACTGTACTTTAAGAGTGTTTTGCAAGCCATTTGAGGAAGAGAAATTGCAGCATTAGAAGCAGCTCAGGAGCAGCACAACAGGCAGTAATGCAAGGATGGTTAGACCTCTGTCCTGTTGCTAGGTAAAGACTGACCACCTTTGTGAAATTTTAAGGAACACTGCTTTTAGTTGATATTATTCTAGACTGCATTTTCCTTTGGAGAACTATATTTTAAGAGAAGAAAAAATCTTAAAGGTAGTGCACTACAAAATTGATAGAGAAAATAATTTACATAACAATCAGGATTATATCCAAAGAGACAGCATGGTAAAGATAAAAAACACTGACATAGCAACTACTCCAAATGTTTAGTTAGACATCATAGATTCCTTTGAAATGCGCACAGTGTACAGTTTTAAAACTACAGCCTGTAGTTTTAAAAATATTTTTTTGTCAGTTTTGTATAGTGGTAAATAAGGACTGGAAGACTGACAAATTAAGACATAAATGCCTTAACACATAGCCATTGTACTGAGAGATCAGTATGATTACAGCAGTGTCATGTTTGCATGGAATCAGGGAACATGCACAGGAAAATATAGTGCATGATTAGGTTAGCAGATTAGGTTTTGTGTAATTATTTTTAGTTAAGGAAGTAACTTTTCTGGCAGAAATGCATACATGTGGCTGTAGGTGGCATAGTAGTATAATTCACTGCACTATCACATGTTACATACTTTGACACACACTATTTTTTATTTACTGACAGTGGGTGAAATATTTAAAAATGCAAGAGAAAAAGGTTTCCTGAGTTACTTCCCATAAGCCCCATCACAGTCAGCAGAGCACTGAGGGTTTTGTATCTAATTAGAGAAGCAGAGGTAGCATATTATATAGCATGATCATGCCCTCATTACATGTGGTCACTTTTAAATATTTACTCAAAGAACTTAATCTCAACAACAGCAGCAGCTGTTGAATAAGCTAACTGGAAAGAATAATTTATGTAGGTTCAATTTATGTAGATTTGTTTACACACAGAAAAAAATCTCATATATAATTACATATTTTTTTTCTGTGAAATCTTCACAGAATCACAGAATCAGAATCACAGAATCAGCTAGGTTGGAAAGGACCTCAGAGATCATCAAGTCAACCCTTGATCCACTACCGCTGAAGTTACCAGACCATGGCACTGAGTGCCACATCAGTCTCTTCTTAAAAACCTCCAGGGATGGAGAATCCACCACCTTGTGAGCAGCCCATTCCAAAGCCTCATCACCCTTTCTGAAAGCTATTTTTAAAAGTAGTAATACTAATGAGTTCTACATAAATTTATTTAATCTAGAACTTTTACTAATTAGCTAAACAAAGTCAGAACTAACATTGATATTTATCCAAGACAATGTTCATAAATTCTTCTATAATCATGCAATTACATTTGAAGCACACTGTTCTGTTATTGTCTTTAATACTTTAGATTCCAAAGATTTTCAGAGTGGGTTATACATATCTGATATGAATAGTTCAGTAAGGGATCTGTTTTCCAAAGCTGTATCTGTATTCTACCATTTCAACTAGAAGAGAATTTTCAGTGTGCCCAACCACTTTGATTCTTGTTGAGGATATCTGAACATTTTTTAAAAAAATTGGGTTCTCCACTTAGGGAGGAAAAAGACACACAATAATTTCTACTAAAGAATAAATAATATTATTATAAATATTATATTGTTGTGCAGATAAAAGTAAATGCTAGTAAGGTCACTGTATCCTCTTTTTTCGTAGTGTGGTAATAGGGGGGGAAAAAAGAGGTTTGGAGATTTATTTGGTGCAGGTGTCAAGGTGATGGTAACAGGGGACTTCAGGGATGACTTCTAAGTGAAAAGGTCATGGGATGCTCTTCACTGTACACAGATGGTTCCAGCTGGCTTAAAAATGGACCCAGCACAGGACACAGCTGAGTCCATCAGCCAAATTGGTGCTGCCTGTGTGAAAAAATACTTAAGAGAAGAAAGTATCTCATAGATGTGAAAAGCAGCAGAGGGAACCCAAAGGTCAGAGGAGGAGAAGCTGCTTCATGTCAGAGCAGGTGTTACTTGCAAACTGTGGAGAACTTGAGCCAGAGCAGATAGATATCCCTAAAGGAACTGCTACCGGTGGAAAGCTCTTGCAGAAGCAGAGGAAAAGCCTGAGGGGTGGAAGAGAGAAACTGCTGTGTATTGATCATAACAGCATCTTGTCCTGCACTGTCTTGCTTAAGGGATTGAGTGTAATCTGCCATGATAACAATTAGAAAGGAGAAAATTCATGATTGAAGGAGTGAAATTGAGCAACGGAAAAGGGGATGAAAAATACCTTCCCTGTGTTGTAATATTTGTATCTTTTTCCCCAGATACACAAATAAGTAATTTAATATATATATAAATTATTTTTAAAAATAAGTCAATTTTCTAAAATCAGATAATTGATTTCCTGAGGTTTTTTTTATCTTTATCTTTGAGATTTCTTACTCCTGCTTTTTCTGGTTTCTCCCACAAAACTTCTAAGCTCATCCAGTCAGCAAGTGGTTGGGCAGGAGTTTGGCTGCCACTTGGAGTCAACCCACTACAGAGAAGGCAGGCTGGTACAAAGCCTCAGCTATGGCAGCTGTAGAAACATCCTCAAGAGAGTGGTAAAAATGACAGCTTCCTGCAGTTCATGACAAGGGATTTCATACCTTTCATAATTTTTGACACTCAGCACTGTGTCGCTGATAGTAAGGTTTCATTATAGACATACATTTTCCTTAGGAGGATCATAACCTTTAGCACTCAGGTCTCTTCTGTAATTAACCATTTTTTATCTAGAAACCTATTTTGGCTCAAAAGCCTTTGGTTCCAGTTGTCAATTTTAACTCAGCCTTTTAGGTACACTTTGGACTCTCAAACTGTGATTTACAGATCCTGGTCAGAGGCATATCAAAAATCAAACTTTGCAAGTATACATTTTTGTAACAGTAAGTATGTAACTCAATAAAAACCCCAGCCAGTTTGAGAAAGCAGCCTATATTCAGAAGATCACTGAAGTGCCAGTGTTAGACAACTTTGCTCTTTAATTACTTTTTTTAGCCACACATGATGCAGGAGATTGCTGCTGCATACAAAATTGCGTATTTAGTGATTTCAGTTCAGCAAAGTAAACCACAGTAAATCAAAGGGGTTTTCTGTAGATGGTCTAGAAAAAATATATCAGGCATCTTGTTTCCCTTGCTTAATTATTATTATATTACTGTTTTCTTCAAAAGTGTTCATGCTGGTTACTCTCAGTTTTTCCAGTAATATTTTTAATTTCCTCTAAATTTCTTCTTGAATTAACATGTCTGGTCACTAATAGAATGTGGTTTGTGTTTACTTGTGATTGTTTGTTTTTTATTAAAAAAAGTCTGTTACAGCTGGAATGGTAAACCCAAGATTATCAGAGCATTATTCTGCCATGGATTTTAATCGAAAATTATATGCCAAAATGTCTTGGAATGCTACTGTGATATTTTATGACTCTTGAATAATCAGGGCAGGCTCTTGATCCATTGCCTTTCTTTGCCCTGATGGACTTGCATAAGAGATCCATTTATTTAAAAGATATTCTAGGTTTTCAAAATCTCCAAATCTCTCACAGGACCTAAAAACTTTATTTAAAAGTGAAATTACATTTGCCAGAAGGACATTTATTTGACAATGATATCAGGTTTTGCCACTCTTGTGCTTTGACACCATCAAACCACTGTAAAGCCAAGTACGGGAATGCATTTGTCCAACTTCATTGCCTTTCTTTGCCCTGATGGACTTGCGTAAGGGATGGTGTCAAAGGACCAGGGTGGTTTTGGAGCAATATGTTTCCATTCAGTCTGTGCACTCCAGACCATGCAGGATGGTTCAGAGGACCTTGAGATGTTGCTTACTCATGGCTGATCTGTAATCAGAGGATAAATAACCATTCCAGATGTACCAGACTTTTTTAAATGTTTCAGAAAATGTTGTAAGTGTTCATTTCTTTTCATCTCACAGAGCACCTTAATAACAGTGTCTTTCTAAATTCGAGGTGTAAAGTAAGCAAACAGCTATCTGGAAAATCAACAGTGAGAATAAATGCATACAGAATTGGAATCAGAAGTCTGTAATTATTTACGGCAAACCGTTGCAGGCCTGCTTTGTTGAATATGTTCTATATTCACCACTGGAACATGAGGCATCTTGTAACATGAGTCAGTTGTTACTTCTTAAAACCCTAGATGATATTTATGTATTGTAACAAAGAATTATTTGTGTGTGTGTGTGTGTGTGTTGTGATTTGTTTTGGTTTTTTTCCAAATAGAAATGTAGCTTTGACAATATTTGACAATATAAGTTGTTACTGGCTGAGTATGGCCAGACTGGACGGATCCCAGTAAAGTCATGAGAAGTGTAAGCATCCAATATTCATCTTAGTGACTTGGTGTAGCGGGAGGAGCCATTCTTGCTTCTGAAGCTCGACGAGCTGCTGGTCTCTTCCAGGACTCCAGCCACCACACAGCACTTCCAGGGTAGAAGTGTAGCGAGAAGAGCCTTTCTTGCTCCAGAGGCTCGACGAGCTGCTGGCCTTTCCATGCCTCGCACCAGAGTGAACTGAACTGAGGTCCCTTCTGTGGGTGTGTGTCCCACCTTTATTGGCCCCCTGGTCTTGCTCATGCCCAATAGGGGCCTGTCCTAATCAGGCACAGGTGGACTCACACCCACTCACTGGCAATTCGAGGCACCTGGTTGACAATGTCTCTCTACAACTTGGTAAGTTTGCAATTTAAGGACCATAACCATAACGCATGGCTCAGTCTTACTCCCATGTTTTTCTGAAATGATGTCTGAATTCACATTAGACCCTGGAGGAACAAAACTAAAATTAAGTTAATAATAAAACATCCCAGATTTCTTGTTGATTCCTTATTATTTGTCTATCTATTCTTACATTCTCTGCTCCAGTGCTAATGTATCCTGACCACATTTATTTATAAAACATGCCTGATTGTCATAACTGAAATAATATCTGCATGAATTTACCTATCTCTCCCTGAAGTACTGACATTCATGCTCTACTTCCTCTGTATGAGTCCCTTAAATGAGAGATAAAAATTCCATTTTAAGTATCAGTATCTATTACTGCTCTGCCCTTGGCACTGTAAGTCACTATGCCTTAACTTTTGTGAAACACTATGAATTTCTGCACACAATGCTTCTCTATATATAAAACCATACTGAAAGTGAATGGGAAACCTGACTTTTACTGGACTAGCCCAGATAACATCTCCTAAACCCCTGTCACTAATGTAGTGACTTTTCTTCAAGCAAATACCTCATATCAATTTTCCTCCAATGAAAAGGGAACCAAGTAACAGTGGTGACACAGTTGAATTTGAAATCCCAGAAGAATGTAGCTCCTAGAGTAGTAAGAAATGATATAACTTCACCCATTCAGGATGCTCATTTGGCTAGGACTAATAACAATGAAACCACTCAGACGAGTCTGACGGAAATAAAACATTTTCTTGTTAGTTTTCATGGCCTCTGATTTGTTGTCTCACTTTCTGTTTACCATTTGCAACCTTAAATATTTATAAGATAGCTCATAGGTAATATTGAAGAAAATGGCTAATTTTTCCATTTGCAATTTTGATGACTTTCTCAATATTTTGGATATAGATAATTGTGGTGGACTTTGAAAATCTTTGCAAAACTTTTTCAGATCTGAACATGACAGCATTTTTACTTTTTCACGCAGAGAAATGGGACAACTGTGCCTTTCACTTTGCCTACTAATTACAGAACTAACTTTTTGAAGGAAATATCTAGGTTCATAGGTCTCCTATCAGCTACAGAGATGGGATTTGAACTAAATTTTCTACCTTTATCATCATGCTCCCACGAGGCTATTAAGTTTGCTTTAGTTTTTTTCATACCCTCTAGTAGGAGCTGTTTAATTTAGATATGTAACTAACATCCAGTAAGGGGAAGGGTATAAAAAGTGTGGTTTTGAGGGGAGAAGTAATTCTACTCTCTAGTGTTTAGGGCATTTACTTGTGACAGAGTAGAGTTTCTAGTGCTTACAGTGATTTATGATTACTTCATGACAGAGATAAAATGCTTACACAGGAAAGATGGAGGGTAAAATCTCTGTACTGACTCTATCATGAAACTTTAGGCTGAAAGGGACCCACACCATAGAAGAACAATAATTTATTGGTTAAAGTGTTCTCACCTGAAGTTAAACCCTGCTCTAAACAACATAAAATGTTACCTGAGCTTTATCTTCTATTTCTGACTGTGGGGTTTTTGTCCTGACCAGATGTGCCTTATCTTTTCTATTGAGCTACACAGAAAAACATCTCATTTATAAGTCTGCTTGAGAATACTTATGAGGCATCTGCTAAAGAGTTAGATGCAAATTATACACCTTCCATAAGTGTATTGTCTGTTTTTCTTAGTTGTACTCCTTCTCTGGTCAACTACATATCATTTAGCTAAAAAGTGAAAAAAAATGGACCCAATGTCAAGTATTTCTGCACTAGTATGAAATATTTGTAAAGGTGAGATCTTTATATGATATGTCACTTTCAGTCCTAAATATTTCTATAAGCTTATATAAAACAATCAGCGAAGGGAATAAACTATTCTCCACCTCTATAGTGTGTAGGACATAATAATTAAACTCTAGGAAGGGAAATGCAGGTTTGGCATTAGAGAAAAAATTAGAGATGTAAAGGAGTTATAGACCCTAATAGATTGCTGGGGTGATTGTCCACGTCCATCGCAGTAAAGTTCTTAGTTTGACACTTTTGTTAGCATCTGTTTCTGTGCAGGTGATACTGTCTGAGAGAGTAGACCAGAAGACCTTGTGAGGTCTTTTCCAGATCTATTTTTCTGTGACTCTATGAAAAACTGTGAACACTGAGTTGGATAGTAATGGTTGAGTAGATAAACGGTGTAGAGCTTCTCCTTCCAGTGTGGAAAAGAAGACCATTTTCTGTAGGATGGCATGGAAAACCTTACCTTAAACAGAACATGTGAGATATTTGAAATGAACAAAACATTTCAATGTACAAATCTTCTTCCTTATTTGAAATGTCTAAATAAGGCACAGTAGGAAGGCACACAAAGATTTTCTCATGCTCTAGTAATTACATAATCATCAAAAATATTCAACCTAAATCTGAAGCAGTGAAATACAGCTGGAACTGATCATTAGATATATTCCACATCTAATATTTAGGTGTAGATGTAGGGTCTAGGTTTAGTAAAAAAAGTCCTTCACATACAGTTTGTTCTTGCCTTATGCTGATGTAACTCTCCTTAAACTGCTGCAGCACTTTTTCATCTGAGTAGGATTGTCTATAAGTAGCAGTATGTTAGTCCTAGATCCTTATTGTGCAGCAGTGATAAATTAGAGTTGCTATGACAGTTAAGCCCTAGAACAACAAGCCCCAAGGAGATGCTCTTTATCTGTGACTGGCAGACATTCCAATATGATGGTGAAGCGCATGGCTCTTCAAATGCTTACACAATTAAAATAGTTGGGTAAACTGTGATAGTATCATATTCTTCACTATTCTGCATTTGTCACACTGATGCTGCGCAGGCATTCGCAAATAGAGTTTATTAATACAAGAAAAAACAAAATAAAACAAATAAAGTAAAAACTGAGCAACTAATCTTGGCATTGGTTATGAGTCTTGCGTGAATGGCTGACAAGAGCCCAGATCCTCATAGAAGTCTGCATCACAGGGGTTCTTGTTGTGGCATCTTCATCTGGTTTGGGTGAGACTCCCTGGGCTGTTCTTCCGCTAATTTATTACAATCCATCTGGCCCACAGCCCTTCATGACTCGCCAGTATGTGCATTCATTGCCATTGATTATCTGAACTAAATTTAAATATTCCTTAATGATCTAGAAAAGATGTGAGATTTACTGCATCTTCAGGAAGAGTTTTATTGGTGAATTACATGGGTCTTTTTTATCTTCCACTTGATCTTTTTCACACGAGAAAATGACTTGGAGTGTATCCAGAAGCAATGTACAGATCCACCGCCAAGGTTCCTAATCAATGCTTTTAAGCATACAAACTGGCCCCTGAACAGCAGGAAGCTGCCTTGGAAGAATCTCTAGCTCTGCCTGATGTTTCAAGCCAGTGCATTGTCAGACCTGTGCAGAGACTCATTGGAACATTCCTGGGCCACCCAGGGAGTTAATGACAATGCACTGGGGATGCATATAGGCACATCCTGATACCAAGCTACGTTACAGTTCTAACTATAGAACAGACTTGATTTTCCTGGTTCAGGCTCTTATAATGTAAGTCCTACAGCTTTTGCTACACTAAATTTTCTTTGGAAACAGAGCAATGACTCTCTGTAAGGGAGCTGATTTTAGGCAAAAAGGCAGCCAGTTATAGTCCCAAACAAAATATTACATAACTTGTCCTTCAAAACATCTCTCAGAGGCATTGACTCTGTATTGCTTATAAATACAATCAGCACTAGCTGTGATTTTAGATATCTTAAACTGGTTACTGAAAATGTCACTGGAGCTTTTTTATATCCTTGACAGGACCCGATGACATCCTTTTTATAGTAGTTCTGTCAACAAATAGCTTCCTTTTTATCACTATGATGTGTTCTTCTAGGTGTTACTTGCTGATAGTTCTACACTCATCTCCTTGGACACGTTTGAATGGAATAATCTCGTGCACCTTTTTCTCAGTACTCTGAGAAATTTTGAGATTTGGAGATGCAGTTGATTTCTTCACACAGTTCTTTGCTCTACCAGGAATGTTAACACCTCAAAAAGGATGCCTTTCTTTGATTCTTTTGTTCTTGTTTTGTTCTTGTTCAGTGACATGAAGAAACAATACTATGATTGCCCTGAGGGACTAACACAATATACAGCAGAGTAAAATCAGTTCATGAACAGAATTCAATTAATAATGCTTCTGAAATAGAGTTACGTGCCATATACAAAGAATTCAGTAGATAATATTTAAAAGCCTTAATCTCCTCCAATGCACATATCCATCAATATTCCATGGCTACCCTTGCAAGGGAGTCTGAATACTGTTTCAGAATTCTGAATTGAATAACCCTTAACAAGCAAAACCTGTACTTTTCTTTACTTGTATATTGGAATGTATCACACCTACCCCACTCCATCCCACTCAGGCACCAAAAAAAACCCAAACCAAACAAAACAAAACAAAAAAAAACCCCACCTTGATTTCAGCTTGGTTAATAGCTTCATTAACCAACTTGGCTTTTCTATTGTATTCTCCCTATGTTCTTCTATTATATACAACACAAAACTTTACTCTGCTTGGTCATTTTCACACAACCATAAAATGTTAGGGGTTGAAAGGGATCATGTAATTCAGCGCCTCTAACAGGGCAGGTTTTCCTAGAGAAGGCTGCACAGAATGGCATCCTTTCCTTATCTGATTTCTCTTTGCTTTTTATTTATTCTGGTCTTCTTCCCATTATTTTTTCCTTCTACTACCAACTTGCTCACCCCTCTCAACCTTTTCTTCCTGCTTCTGGTTTCTCATATCTCCAATTACTTCATTTAAACTACCATAGCCATTTATGCAGCAATGAAAATTCTATTTGACTGTAGGAGCCTGACCTATATCTAGGGAATTATGAGAACTTAAAAAAAATATTATATGGTTCAATACTGTCATTTTTGCTTTTCTAACCTGTTTCCTGCACAAATTTATTAACTCTGTCCTGTGAATATGTATTTCATTAACAACTCTTACCTCAAAAAGCCATCTTAGAATCCAAAGCCTCTTAGTTTGGATAACCAGGCAGCCATGTCACTTGATTCTTGTCATAAACATATGTTCTGTTTTTCTTATATAACCATTTTTGGTTTCTTTCAGTTTGATTGGCTGTATCTTCATAATTTCCTGTTAAGAAAAGGAGATAACCCTTGGGTAGTATCAGTTCTTTACTTTTATTAAGTTTCTTCTTATACCAAAAAAGCCCCAAAACCTTCAGGTACTCAAGAAGTATTCTTGAGTTATTAAAAACCCCACAGAAAACCAGCACCTGCTTTTGAGTGTGTTTCCACTTTTCAACATTTTTTTGCCTCTTTAATGGATATATCCAGCATAAATTTTCATTTTTATAAATTGTCATATCTACTAGATTTTGCCTAGTGTTAATTTTATGAGTGCATTGTAGTCTGCTTATTTCTGACTTTCACTATATAAATACTGACTTTTAACTCTTTACTATATTCTTCTCTTTCCCATCTTAATTTCATTCTCTTGGTCCCTTGTAGCACAGCAATTTCCACTGATTAGGCATCCATCGATATATACTACAGAACTGTGTAAACATTAAATTAGTGCAATTGTCAAGTTTGTCATATGAGACCTCAATACTTCAATGACAATTACTTTGTTACCTCAGTTACCCTTTAAACATATTATTAATTTCCTTAAAGTTTGCCTTTGTTATTGCTTATTTTATTGTTTTCCTTTCCATATCCCTTATATATTTTACATTGACATATCTTTAAATAAGCCTTTTCATTTCACTCTTTAGTTAGTGGAATGAGATATAGCTAAAAATAATCTCATTTGCAACACACTCAAATCTTTTTTTTCCTTTCCAAAGCCTAAGGGAATTTCCTTGAACATTTGGCTCAAAATGTTTCCTACGCCATAGAAATGTAATAACGAGTTCATTATGAAAAATATATATACATCTCCTGTCTCTCTGAGTCATGTCTCTTTCTGAAGACTGAGAATTAAAACCAAGTAGACTGGTGAAGTTGGAGAACCAGATTTCTTGGAGGTGATACAAATGAACAGTTGGATTGAAGAGTCATATATTCAAATACATAATTTACTTAACTAACATGAAAGGGCATTTTGGCATTTAAGTATTTAAATGGCAAGGATTTCTGTTACTTATTGAGAGGTAGCAGTCAATTTTGAGTGACATATTTGAAAATACAGTAAAATATTCACACTATAATAAATAATACATACTGGAAAATATACTATTGCAAAAGAAAGACAAGAAAATTTTTCATTAATATATTGTTTAGAAGTTGTCTTATGGGCTTATTTATAGAATAACCTGGAAATTTATCTGACATGAAAGAAACGATAGGAAAAGTTCTTTATCTCTAAGTGAAGTTGCTTCCTTAGTTCAAGATTAAAAAGCTATGAAATTTCATTATGCAAAGAGGGGGTTTTTTGATTATGTTTTTTTTAACAGAGTTCCCCATTTAGTTACAACATAAACTTATTTAATATCTTGGAGGTAACTGCAAATTGTTTTATTTTAAACTATTTTGGCTGCTATTCTTAAAACAGGGAGAGTTTTCTTCAAGAAAGAAGAGAAACAGTGTAAAACCAAAACCTGAGAATGAGATGAAAACCTAGCTAGTTTCCCCTAAAAAACCATTATTTAAATAACTTAAGCAAGCCAGGTTAAACGCTGTATGAAACAATAAAACGATATAAGCAGGAGTATCCAGTAGAGCAGGGTCCCAGAGGACTATAAAGACTAGAAATGGGGAAGTTACTTGAAAAGCAAATAAGAATGTCAGATCAAGTTTGTATTATTCTTCCTAAGGTGTAGTTATATGATGTGAAGCAAATTAACGACAGTTTAACTCTGCAGCATGAAATACAGATTTCTGAAAGCAGTGAAGCAACTGAGTGCAATGCTATTATTTCTTCAGTTCCTTCACAGAAATATGAGACACTGCAAGACAGAATTAAAACTTCAGAGATTAATTAGATCTTCAGTAGAACATCTGATGTTGTGCTTATTTTTTACAGTACCAGTGTTTTATATCTAAGGAATAAGGAGTTGAGCTAGGTATTCCAATAGCTTTAAACCATATGGGAAGCAGAAGCACTTCCAGATAAGATTTCATTGATTCTATGTTTAATCCACCTTAAATTTTTTCTATTTTTTTCTCCCAGTCAATCACTCAAATTTAGGAAATATCATAATTAAGATTGCCCATGTAAATGTTACTTGCCCAGCCTTGTAAGGATACATGAAGATACTATCTTTGATTTTTGTGATATGGACTTTTTTTTTACATGACACCTCTTTCAGTGCACATAAAGCAAATGCTTATACTCTTGAGAATTTTTCAATATTTCTCTTTCCTCTCATCATTCAATATGTGGCCCTAGAGTTTATTTACCCCACCTTATCTGATCTCTTTACTAAAAACATGATTATTGACATCTCTCATGATTTTTATGGGTTTCGTTACTAGAATAGCTGGTACTTTTCAAATATTAATCAACTTGTCTTCACAGCAGATGTTTTATAGACTTTCCAGGGTGCATCTATCTTATTTTGTCCCTTACCTTCTGGCCCTCCCCAGTCATCTCTGCCCTGTCCTTTCTCTTTTCCAAGTCTGCTCAGGCTTTCTCCACTCCCTCCTTACAAATGGAATATTTTTTTGCTACTCTCCTTCAGTCCTTAGTAGCTGAGTTTTCCTCTTCCTTTCCAGGCAGCATAGCTCTCGTTTAAGTTCTCTCATTCCATAGACATAGTAATCAATGACAGCACAGTAGCAGTCTTGGTTGTCCTTACAGATGTTATCTTCTATCATGGCATCTGAAAGACAGACTCATATTTGGAAGCAAAGTCCTTGGCCAACTTCTGCAACGTAAAGCTGACACTATTTTCAGAGAATTTCATTGGCAAACTTTAACAGACCTCTACAGTCCTTTGAAACTTGTATAAAGCAGTTTTAGGAAGTGAGAAAACCAGCAAAAATTGAGGGCATAAAAAAAAACAAAACAAACAAACCAATACCCATAACCCACTGGATGATGATAGGTGTTTCCAAATTAGCATTAATGCAAACACATACTACATGTAGTCCCATGTCTCAAGACAATTGTAGGTCGGCACTTCATGCAGCCCACTCCTTTCTGACTCGATCTGCTTCCAGACGTCTCCAGTGTCTGCCAAATATAAAGCCACTGCCACAAAGCAGGAAAGCTACAATTTTTCAGCTAAGCAGCAGTACTTTGTAAATAATTAACCAGTCCTTTAATACCTTCTTTCTTTTTTTTTTTTTTTTTAAGAATACACAGATTTTGATGGATGCATTAGAAATAACTAAATATAGAACATTTCAGCAAATGTGGTTAAATTTTTTTGAGTTTATGGCAAAAATGGTTTAGTACCGTTACAGAACTTTAAACAGAGACCTGATTTCCAAGTCTGCATCTCCTGCAAGTTAGGATATGATTACATGTGTAGAATTATATCAGTTATATAAGCAGTTTATAATATATTCCTGTCGGCCATGAATTCTAAGCATTTGATGCAGTGGTTTTCTGTAGTAAGAACTGTGGGAAAAACTTTATATAATTGAGATCAGGATTACAAAGAAAATAGGGGAGAAAAAGGAGAAAGGCAGAATGAAAGGAAAAAATATTTAGAAATGCAACTTAAATGTGCTGGTTTGTTAGAATTTCTTTTTTCCTTCTGTTCTTATGTTGTTCCCTAAGGAGCTACATTTGACCACTGACAAGGACACAGATGGAGATCAACCTCAAGTCTAACCCACTGCAGATCTTTTGGTCTTATGCAGAAAGGGGAATAGCATATTATAATTCAGATTCACCAGAGAGAGTTTTCTTGAATAGAAGACTCTAAGAAAAATTAGGCTTTGCAGACATCTTCAAATTAATTAAATGGCCTTTGCACTTCAACTACAGAAATTGTATGAGTAGGTTTTGAGTGAAAGTCTCACAAACTGGTGCATCTCAATTGTATGCTGTTGCAAAGTAGGGGGCAGAGGGGGGAAGGATGAAAAGGAGGGGACCATTCCCACAGTTTTCTCTTCAGTTTTCTTTATAGTGCAAAAGAAGCTATGAAAACACATATTTTGTCATTAATACTGCTGTATGTCCTCTTAAGTAAACAGAATTTATAATTAAAACAGGGCTCTAAATGGGCAAGACCAATGTCAAATAATACAATTAAATGGATCTGTTCTCTTTCAATTGAACTTACAGTGTTAATCAATGCTCTACTTAATGAAGCCCTTAATCCGAAAACCTGATAGAGACATAGTTCTACAATATGCTGAGGATGTTCAGTTTAAGAAGTGACTACTACGTTTGCCAGCCCATCAAGATAATTATAATGCCCTTTAAGTCACCAGAGTCTGAATAGAGAATTTGTCCCCAAACAGTGAAGAGTGATAGACCAGTACTGTATTTGAGACCATCAGACCCTCTGTACCATCTTTTAAGGCTAAGAACTGAGGAGGTAGATGAAATTAAGTTTCAGAAAGTGTTAGAGAATAAGAAGCTGGGTTTTCTTGTCTTTCAAAAACACTGTGAAGCACACTTTTCTGCAGAAAAAATGCTGCTGTTTTGATGCTTCTGAGAAAAAAATTTCCGAATTTTTTTAATTTAAATGAAAGATTCCTTTACTTGAATTTTTAACTTTACAACATAATATATTAAGGATTAAGAGTATTAAAAATTTATTATGAGACCACTTCAGATTCCATTTAAATAATACACTGGAACAAATCTCTTTATCAATTGAATATATAGTTAATCAATGTCCTACTTTGTGAAACCTTTTATTTTGAAAATCTGATGAAGAAATAAATTTAATATACGCTAACACTATGCAGTTTAAGATGCCTCCACAGCATTTGCTAAGCTTTTAGTAAGCTTTAAAAAAAAAATTCCATGTATTTCCCCATTGCAGTGTTTTGCTAATTAACTCTGAACAGAACAACTGACACAGAGATCAGAATAGAATATTAAATTATAAAGTAGGCAACTCTTTGTAATGCCTTATGGAGCATGAACTTCATTTTAACCAAGTCCAATCTATCAAAGTCACCTTGCAGAGGCTGAACAGCAGCAATAAAATATGAAATTCCAAGCTTTAAAATATGAAGTATCACTGTAAAATACCACCTACCAACTAAGTTTTAATATTCATATACTTTATGATATAAGACTGTTTTAAGACTCCCTTTAAACTTGCAGAGGGATGTGTGCAGATCATAGAATCACAGAATGGTTTGATCTGGAAGGCATCTTAAAGATCATCTCGTTCCAACCCTCCTGCATGAGCAGGTGCACCTTCCAGTAGACAAGGTTGCTCAAAGCTCCATCCAACCTGGCCAGGAACCTGGTGGTGTCACACCCCAGGCAGGGGATATCGACAGCTTCTCTGGGTAACTTGTGCCAGTGTCTCACCACCCTCACAGGAAAGAATTTCTTCCTCATATCTACCCTAAATCTGCCCTCTTCCAGTTTCAAGCCATTAACCCCTGTCCTGTCACTACATGTCCTTGTCAAAAATCCAGCCCAGGTTTCTTGTAGGTCCCTTTCAGGTACTGAAAGGCTTCTATAAGGTATCCCCAGAGCCTTCTCTTCTCCAGGCTGAACAACCCCAACTCTCTCAGCCTGTCTTCACGGGGGAAGTACTTCATCCTTCTGATCATCTTCATGGCATTCCTCTGGACTTTATCGAACAACTCCATGTCCTTCCTCTGTTGGGGTCTCCAGACACTGCAGTCAAGGTGATGTCTCCTGTAAAGGGGAAGAATCACCTCCCTCAGCCTGCTGGCCACATTTCCTTTGATACAGATCAGGATGCAGTTGGCTTTCTGGCCTGCAGGCACACTTTGCAGCTTTTGTTGAGTCTCTCATCAACCAACACTCCCTAGTTCTTTTCCTCAGGACTGATCTCAACCCATTCTCTGTCCAGCCTCCATTTGTGCTTGAGATTGCCCCAATATGTGCTCATGCCCTTGATATTTCTCAGAATCTTTAATCAGATTCCTCCCACAGTTTTATCCTGGAAGAAAGTCATGTTAGGTAGGGACAATTCCTTCTTAACCTTTCTACTTGATCCAAAGGTAGATTGACTTGCAAAGCTCTTATATCCTAAATCAACAAGGTTGGCAAATTAATTTTTATGTTCTGTAGTTAATCTCAGTGGCCAAGTTACCCATGTAAGATTTCTAGTAATATTGCCATTGTTCATATCTTATTTTTATTCATATCGTATCTCACGAAGTTTACTGCACTGTTCATTACATTGGACGAGGGAAATAAAGCTAGTTATCATTGTAGTAAGTAACACTTCTTTATTACAAGATAAGCATTAAGTATTTCTCTGTTGCAGTCATGTGATTTAATATTCCTTGGTGTCCTTTCTCATGACAGCTATGAGACTTGTCATGAAGAACATTTCAGTAATTCTCAATGATTTTTTTTTCTTTTCCCCTTTTCTTTGGAATGCTTTAACTGTTACAGCACCTTCATAGAAACAGGTTAAAAAGACCAACTTTTTTACCACTTAAGCTAACAATAACAAGTAAGATCACTTTTTATATATTTTAAATAATATAATATAAATAAGAGGCAGACTTACTTATTTTAAATTGTGTTTTATTTTTTCCCCAATTATCAGTCTTACAAACTCTATTTCTTTTCCTCCAGTTCTTTATTCTATGATTATGTCACTATTAAGAAAGTTTCTGCAAGCAAAATTAGACCCTTAATAGCACATCTATTTGGGAAGACAACCTCAAAAGGATATTGCTTTCAATAAGAAATAATGTTTACTTCATTTTGGTTTTATGATATAAAAAACAGGGTGTAAAATCCAATTTTTAAAGTAGATTGAATTTGAGGATTTCATAATTATATTTTAAAACATTACATTACATTAACTTAACTTGGCCCACCTTGCAAGTTGTTGGATAAAGCTATTGCAGAAAGCCAAGAAACTCCTCTCTATACTATGTGCTATTTTAGCAGAAAGTTTGAAAGAATCTGTATAAGTATTTTATTACAATTCTGTACTTTTATTAATTCTGTTCATTTTAGACCTAGTATTAAATTTCAGTTGCTTACAATTCATATTGCAATCTCCCAGTATACACTAGTTAAATCCCAAGTTGCTTTAATTCCTATTAGGTTTTGGTTCTTTTTATTACTCCTGAAAAGGTTATTTCAGTTTCTTCGAAACCAAAAAATATTTCTTTCTCATGGATTGGTCACACTTTCAATTATCACACTTCTAGGAAATGTACAATTATCTACCCCTCAAATCACTGACAGCTATCACTATTATACGAAACTGAGTATAGTGGAAATATGACAAGCGACATTTTTTCTGTAAAATATTAAAAAAAATACTTTATCATTTGCCTCCTACATGCTGTTTATCAAAAAAAAAAAAAAAAATCTGAGAAAGACTGTTCTTAAAGTCTATTGTATCATTATGGTACAGACAGGTGTCCAGGGTAGAGATATCCCATCTTTGGACAACTGTAAGAGAGTTTGCACCAGTGCAGCATGTCTCTATTCACCATAAGAACCGTGCCTTGCATTTTCTTTTCTTTAATGTATTAATATTAATATAACGTATCTTAATAACCAGCATGATTGTTTTTCCCTATTATGATCATAATGGTAGCACCTACTAGTCACCACTGACATAAATAATTTGTAAAGCACAATAAAAGAATAAAAAGAAGAGGCACTTCTTTCCACAAAACTTTTTACACACAGTATAAAATAACAGGAAATAACCTGTGAAATACTGCTACAAAATACTTTATCTAGAATTCTGAAATACTTTTTTCTCTCCCACAAACTAAGGAAATAAAAGGTAAATAATCTAGCCTCTGGTATAATCATAATTATAATTATTACTACTACTACTACTATTATTACCACAACTATTATTTCAGCCTATAGCAGGCTCACTAAAATATTGAAATTTATAGGCATACAAGTAAATCAACATCACACATTGATAGTAACTCATCACACAATTCATAATATTAGCAATAGCTTGTGTTCACCTGACTTTCAGAAGGAAATTGATTTCTTATCTTTAAGACATCTCTTTAGCTATGCATAGGAGTACCCAGGAGTCAGGGTTCTTCAGAAGTAGCAGCGTATCATGTATTGAACAAGTTTTAAATATTCTGAAGACTTAAGTTCACGTTCATGATTCTAGCAGAAGAGTTCTGGTAGCCTTATGAAGGTGATGGCATACTTGTACTTATAATAGGTACATCTAAATTTATGGAGGTATCAGAGAATCATAGAATACCAGGTTGGAAAGGACCTTGGGAATGACATGGTTCAACCTTACTTTTGCAAGAGGTATCTGAGCTAAAAGTGCAACATACAGTTGCATATAAATTGCAATAATTTTTGACGCCAGTTAAATTTTAAGTGCACTCTGCTCCCCCTGTGTCAGAGAGATAGCTCCATTATTCATCTGTTAAGTTTCCTAACAGATACAAGGAGGCTTAAAAGAACATTGTCAGTCAATCTGATAGTCTGTCCAGAAACACAGTGACATTTTGTTCTCTTTTCTTGCACTGTTCTTCTAGTTTTCGCAGTCATGAACTGAGTCTCTCCAAAAAGAGTCCCAGAAGCAGAAAGACTTGTCCTTCTGTCATTATCTAGCGAAAGCACTAATTTTACTTACACATTTTCTCTGTTTTTAGCTAATTTAAATCAACATTATTACCTGACTGTATTATTATTTGTTCATTCTTTTTGTCTGATCTTCACTACAGTAAAGTACTGGGAACATTCATTCCTGATTAAAGAAATAATAATTTTTGTTTTCACCCATTTTCTTGGGAAGCCTTATCTTGGCAGCTTCTTAAAGCTGCACAGTTTTTGCAGCTCTGTCTATTGAATTCAGCTGCTTATGACAGAGATACTTATTCCTCAATTTGTTGTAAAATTTACCTAAGTGCCTATGTAGCTACCAGGGAAAACCAAAGGACTAAAAGAAGTAAATAGGGATCTTGGCACTGACATTGGTATTTCTGGACTGATGGTTTTCAATCTTCCCATCTCCTGAAGAAACAGGTTGGGGAATGAGATTAAGATCTAAAAGAGGAGACTGTTGAAATCAGAGGAAAGATTAATTTATTTTCTTACAGAAAACTGTTGTTCTTCTCCCAGACATATTTTAAAGGATAAACAGGAGCATAGGCAGCAGTACTGTTTAAAACAGTTTAAAACAGTAACTGAAAATGGTGCAGAAAATGGGGTTTCTTCCAGATCACATAAAGTAACAAAAAGTAAAATAGAAGCAGATCTTTTGAGAGCTACAATTGGCACAACCAGGGCAGCCTCCTCCTCAGAAACAGGAAATTATTAAAAGGTAGACAAACCTACAGCATCTTATCAGATCTTAAGTACATGCATTGCCCTTCAGTCTCACAGAATCAAATCTGAAAGCCCATGACAAACAGGAAGGAACTAGGAGGGCAGTAAGAATAAATGTGATTTCAGGGCAGGAAACAGCTTAATGATTTCACAGGCTTGGGCATGACATACTGAGACAGAAACAGAAGGTGATCCCCATAGTGGTAGAACAGGGCAGTCCCTGCAAAAGAAATGTCATGAGATAAATCATGAAACAAGAAACATGTTTGATGGATGAAAGTCTGAGTGAGTGCAATAATTTCTGAACAAGAGATGTCAATTTGAAAGATAAGCCCAGTTACCAGTTTTGTGACCACCTGAACATACTTTCAGAAATTAGTTTCTGTGTTAGATATAAAAATGACTGCTTGTATTAGATATGAGAAACAAAATACTTGATTTGGTGTTGTATGTGGGGGGGAAAAAACAACTGAAAACAGAAGACAAAAATGTTTGAAAACAATCTTAAAAAGAAAAAGCATTACGACTTCTAACAGCTTTGTGAAAATAACCAAAAGATTAATTCACTTTATTCACAAATCTTAGAAGCTGATGAACTTCTATAGGATATCTTAGTAATTACAAGAGACCAGCTCTGACTTCCTTATTTTAAGTGAACAGTGCTTTACTCCTTGAAGAGTTCTAGTAAAGCCAGGAACTTCACAGTTTGGTTTTACCATTATTTTATTTAACACCAAGTAAAGTAATGTCTCTGTAATTCACAGATTTTTATAGAATATTATTTAAGCATGGACTTAAAATTAGTTGACATTCACATGCACACAAGTGGTCTTGCATAGACTGAAATGTGAAGGAAAGCCTATTGAATAACAGAGAGAAAAAAGATATTAAGACAGCATATATACATGGCACAAAAAGCAAAGGACAAGAACTGATCACAGTTTTTATTAATGATTTGTAAAATGATATTCAGTAGCATCATCTTTGGAGTTCCCAGCAATGTTACTAGCATTGAGAAGAAACTGCAATCTGAAGGGAAACACAACTGTTTATTTCTGTTCCTACTGAGCACCAGTGTTAAGTCTTAGCATGAAGAATAAAAACCTTCGAAGACACAAGGAATGGCACAAACCTCAGAATAAGTTAGAATTCTAAAATAATTAAATCATCTGAAGTAAACTATACATGTAGGTTAAAAAGGGCATTCTAGAACATAAGGTGTACAATAGGAAATCATAACCTGACTTCCTTAAAATATAAAGGTTTGGCTAGGAGTGGTGTTGTGATAACTACATCTGCTGACTCTGGAGCTGCTTTTCTGTGAACTGTAGGGCACAAATGGGGCAGGGAGGTCAGGGAGAACCATCAGGCCATTAATGAGGGCTGCAGAGCTTGCGCCTTTTTTCTTCCCCCTCAAGGCATCTATTTTTATTTCTCATTTACTTGTCTAGTGCCTCAGAGAAAGTGCAGACAGCTTGTTTAGTATATCAAAGCACGATCTGTCTGTGTTTTAATAATTACACTGTCTCTTGTAAAATAACTTTAGAGACAATTCTCTGACACAACTGGTACCAAATTCTGCCTTGAGACATGCCCGTTTCAGCTTTGCTGAGCTCCTCCTCACAGAGCTTGGACAGATGGGTGTGAATGGCTCCACACTGCAGCAATGTCCCCAGCTCCTCCAAAAGATTAAAAACTGTAGAGGTCAAACCTCTCCCAGTCTGCATTAAATGTGAAATCCCAAATAAGTCATTGATTCTGACTTCAATGAGGGTTTTGCAGAATGAAGGATGAATCTCATCTACTTTTCTGGAAGTATTGTGTTGCCTGACAACAGCAGAGCTTGCAAGACAGGACATGTGGTAACTGGGGGCAAAGGATCTTCATAGTCAAATGTAGAGTGATCCTATGTGTTGGTACAATGTCTTTTTAGAAAAAGCAATTATAAATCCAAGATTACAGTGAGAATTTTATTGTCATTAGAACATTGATTCGTTCACTTTTGTGTGTGAACTTGAGTACACTACCTTTTTTGTTACCTAGGCTCAGAAAAATCAAGGAATTCAGCCACTTATTTGTGTTAGCAAAGATTGGTTACTATGAATTACTCTAAAAATGCTGAACGAATGCATTCTGGAATAAAAGAAAAAATAATCTTTTGTTTGAAAGCATCATCTCTGATGTTGTATTTCAAGAATGTAAACACAAGGAGAGATTTTCATGTTGCATTCTTTGATAATTTGCAATCTAGGTCTCTATGGAAAAGCAAGATTTTTGTGTTAGATTCTTGTAAAATGCAAAAATCCTAATTCATTTACATTCTTCAAATTAAAAAAAAAAACAACAACACAAAAAAACAAAAAAACAAACAAATAAACCCCCCAAAGCTGTAGGCTCCATTTCTGAATGGCTAGATCATTTCATTGGCATATGAAATGCAACATACAGTTTGCAGTACTCACAGAACTGAAGAACGCAGAAAGGGCTGTATAGATTTAAGTGGCATTAGAAACATCAATCAATATAATTTATTTTAAATCTGTTAATGAGAAAAAAAAAAAAAATATAGTGCTTTAGCATGAACAACAGATGTTACGAGACTCATTAAAAAGGCTTCAAGAAGAAAAAATAGGAGACCAAACAAAAACCAAAACCAAAACCCAAAACCTAACCAAACCCACAATACAGTTATCTGCTGTGGAGTATTTCTGCACCTGTCACAGATGAAAATACATTTTTTCAAGTAAAACATGGAAAGATGAAAACATTATCCTTATGTACTTAATCAGGATAAAACTTGATCTTCTTTAAATATTAGACCATTTTCTTGTATACTTCTGACTGGTACAAGACCAATTATATTACTACAATCAGAGAGAAGGTTGTTGCATGTGGAACTACCAGCAAGTGTATAGCAGGTTGCATATTTCTACCCTAAATACTTCCCTGTCACTCCTAGAATAATGGTGCTTTTCCTTGTTATCTCTTTCTTAGTGTTACCATAAAACTGTGACAGAGCAGTAATAATAATGAAAGTATTCTTCTGCACAGGTGTTCTTCCTTCAGTGGAAGACACGTAACAGAACCTCACCTGAAAAGAGAGACAACCAATGTCAGGAAGCTTCTTCAAATTGCAAAAATTGAAACTGCAATCAGGACCTGTGAAGACAGGAAAGAGAAGCACAGGAAAATTAAATGCACTGTCCCTGTTTTGTTCTATAGGCAACACTTCACAATTAATCCATTTCAAAACCCTCCTGCTTCAGTGAATGAGTGGCTGTTGTCCCTTGCTTGCACACCTTATCTGAGCTGATATTACCTCTCAGTGATACACCAGTCAGCCAAGGAAAACCAAAGAAGCTTCTTTCAAAACAAAAGCACTGCCCTTCAAACACTGTTTACTAGTTGCTATTTCAATAATTTTAGAAATAAAAGCAATATTTCTTTGTTTATTTAATTAATAAATACTAATTAATTTATCAATAGATTATTAAAAATATTAAAATAAATAATTATTTAAAATATTATGAATAAAAATTAATAAGTTTTTTATTTGCTGACACTTTTTTTCAAGGACACTGCTTTACAATCTTTATGTCAGAACTGAGGCAGATAGTCATGAAAGACAACATTGTTTTCACTTACTGAACACATTGCAGAGGTTTTGTACAAATTTGCCTTTTCTCCTGAAAAAAAATAGACTGTTGCTAGTATAACTGATACTTTTGAGTCAGATTTCTGATAAACAAGATGATTACTTCATAGATTGCTTGCTTGTGGCTATCAGGGTTTTTGACACAACTTGAGAAGTAAATTTAAAATATTAAGTTAAACAAATACCAAAGCAAGACATAATAGACCAGAATTATTGGGTATTACATTTCAACTGTCTTAACATTTTTAAAAATAATTTATTTAAAATTATAAAGATATCATTAGTTATAATTACCTGAATCCACTGTTGACATCCAAAAGAGTCTAGAACCTTCTGTCAATTATTATTAATTTATCCATTTCTCTCTTCTAAATAAATATTTTAATGAATACAACTTACAATATTACTCTGAAAACCTTTTGGTTTTAAAGGTAAGTAATTTCTCTTCAGTAAACATTAAAGGACACTATTGTTTTAAATTAAAAGAAAAGCAGAAAAGATTAATCCTACATGAGACACTTTACTTACCATGTGATGCTGTCAGGTTTAGTTGAAAGTAAAAATAAAATTGAATTTGCAGTTAATTGTAAATTAAAAAAATATTTCTGTTTTATTCAGATGGACAGAAATTACTACAAAGAAGAGGGGAAAAAATAGCAACTTATCATGTACTTCATAGAATATATGGTCCTTTAATATGTTGCATAATAATAAATTGAGAAACCTAATCATCACTTATCAGAGTAGCTGGTATCCCTGTTCCCAAAATGTTACCTTCAAAGGGCATGTACCTAGAACACTTTTCACAATCAATTTCTAACCTTGCCTTTTACTTTTGGTCAGTATATCTCATCATTTCATGTGATTAAGATGACAAATTTACATAGAGCTGGTATGGATCAACAGAGAGTGAAAAAAAAATTATGCTCACTTTTCTTTATTTCTGCCTGCAGCTGCCATTGTAATGATGTTAGTGAGATATGCATATGTAAATCCTGGGTCATACTGCTTGTGATTCATTCCCTCAGATAACTGCAAATTACTAAGGCATATTTGGAAGATTTCTCTGGAAAGGTACCGAGTATCTCTGAAGAAAATATGTGATGAGTGATGTCAGTGCCATGCTGGACACTAATTATGCCATTACAAGAGAGAAAGTAGATGTCTCAGCCCCTTTGTAAACATGAGAACCCCAGACAACACTTGTCTGAGATGGAAAACATTTAATATACAACTCAGGCAACAAAGCTGTTAATTGAAAAAGGTTGTGTTGACAAGCAGTCACTAATAGCTGTGTAGCCTGATAGAGAAGAGCTTCAGTGAAGGTGTAAAGTTTCATTTGGCAGCTGTGGAGCACAGACCTCTTCAAAACACACTGAAATTTCCCATAGGGTTGATGGCCAAGCCTTTGCGTGTCCAGATCCTCACATCCTTCTTTCCCTATTGGCATTGTAAAAATTAATAAGCAGCACTTGCATCACACAAAATTGTGGAATGCTTTACCCATGCCAGTTACTAAAGTGATTAACATGATTCTTTGAGGCGCTGAGAGTTCCCTGGAAATTTCATAAGCACTGTGGTCAGGCAGAACTAAATTAATTTGTTCTGGTGTTTTGTGTCCTGAGGCTCATTCATCTCAAGCAGCTCGCTCTGCCCATCTTAGAGCTACTTGGAAATGGAGTGGCCTGTACCTTGAATTACTCTTCTTTCTGGGCCTTAAGAGGAAATTTTATTCATCCTTTT
The DNA here is from genome assembly GCF_003957555.1 of Calypte anna. Classification (NCBI taxonomy): domain Eukaryota; kingdom Metazoa; phylum Chordata; class Aves; order Apodiformes; family Trochilidae; genus Calypte; species Calypte anna. Next base: position 118,271,750 of record NC_044244.1, on the reverse strand, counting down.
TTAAGCACCTGCCCACTAGAAGTAAAATGATCAGAACAGCTTGTCTGAGAAAAGTTTTATATATGTAAGAAGAAGTGCCCCACCAGGCTGGACCAGGAGAAAATTGAGCCATGGGTTCTACTACACAAAGAATTCTTGTTTCAGCTTCTTGTTGGACAAAATGTGAGCCTGGGACAAATCAAACTTTGTCTGTGACTGTGCATTTCAACTGTGCCAGCTACAAAATTTCATTAACAAAATATTTTTTTTTTTTCTTGCTGGGAAGGTACAAGCCATTCTGTGTGGGATTCACTGCAGCTAACTTTAAAAATCTGGAGTTTAGTCGTTTAGATCCGAATTAGTCACTTTGGATTCCCTTTATAGTCACCAGAGAGAAAAGGCCCTTTCAAAGCATGATTCATCTGACCTATTTAGATATATACTTAAGATGAATCATGTCTTATAACTTTTTCCTTTTCCTTGACTACCAAGGGAACTAAATTGTTGACTTTTGCAAGTAGATTTCATCTCACAGATTCGTCTCACTGTTATTTTGACACCATTTTCATGCAAAAAGTTACACTGGGTATGATGGGATGATTCACTTGTTGTAGCAAACTTTTCCACTGAATTCCTGTTGAACTGTAAGTTGATGATAAAGTTGCTGTGGCAGGTATGACACGCTTAGTGAAAATGGACCTGATAGGCATCACTAACTGTGTAGCTGTTGGCCATCAAAGTTCAACTAGAATACGTGTTTCCAATCGGTATTAATAACTATCTTTTGCTCCTGAAGGACCCAAATTTTTTATGCTGTCACTGAGAGTTCTTCCACAATTGCTTTTCTCCACAGTCATTTGCCTCAGTAGCTTTGACAGAGGAGCTGATCTTCAGAAGTACATATATCACTAGTCTTTGTCTTAGATTTTTCACTCCCTCATGGTATTTGAAAACAATACTAGGAAAACTTATTACTTTTCCATTCATTTATCTACTTCTAATAGGTGCTTAATGAAGGTAACTCACTACAGTAAACTTACGGTTTTATGCATATATTGCTTCCTAATTCTCCTTTCAGCATCTTTGTTTATAGCATTAAATTGGTCTGCATAGCTTTGTTTAACTTAAAACTAGGTTCTAAATTGCATGGACCACACAGAAGGACATAAACAATTCAGAAGATTCTTGGAGTGCATTAATAACTATGTCTTCTCCTAAGTGACAGAGAAGCTGATGAGGTGATGTACTCTTTTGGTCCTTATACTCACCAAGAAAAAGGGGATCATTTGGAATGTGAAGAACATTTGCAGTTTTGGCTACACTGATCATGTGATGGTGGAGATCAGGATCTAGAGGGCAGGGAGGAGGGTAAAAAGCAAGACACCACCCTGAAGTTCATAAGAGCAAACCTGATTGTCTTCAAAAACCTGCTAAAAAGAGTACTGTGGGATAAAGCTCTAGAGGGCAGAAGGTCCCAGGAAATCTGGTTTATATTCAAGGATCATCTCCTTCAGTTAACACAAAGTCAGGTAAAAACTCCAGGAGGCCTGCATGGATAGACAAAGAGCTCTTGGCCAAATTAATACATTAAAAGAAATATATACAGAGTGGAAGCAAAGATGGATAACCTAACTGACCACTGGAACAGGTTCCCCATGGAGGCAGTGGAGTCTCTCTCCTTGGAGATATTCAAAAGTAATTTGGAAAAAAAATCCTGAAAAACTGTGTCTAGGTGGCCCTGCTTTAGCAGGTAGGGTTAGATGAGATGATGAGATGACCTCTGGAGGTCCCTTCCAAATTCAGCAACCCTGTAATGATGTCACTCTGTGAATTAGAAACAGAATAAAGTGATTTCTTTTCCTTAAGACTGAGAATCAGTTGATATCCAACTGTGATGAGTTTTACAGAGAATCTTCAGAGCTAGGGTTGATGTTGCAATCTGTAACCACTGGTGTCTACACAATGATGCAGTACAGTATAATTCTTGCATCTTTTTGTCTGAACATCCTATTTTCTTGGTCTTTGGTGTCAAAGTGCAGTACATACTGTTGGTTTTGTGTGCTGCTTTACAGGTCCTCACCTACGTTTTTATTCAAGACATCTTCTAATACATTTTAGACTCTTCACTCTGTCAAGAGCACAGCCCAACCTTAGCCAGCTGCTTGTCAAAATCTGCTGTTAAGTCTCAATTTCTTGATAATCTGCACGATTTGTTTTAGTCATTATCTCAGTCACAATAGATCTTTTATGTCCAAATCTTGAAGGGCTTAGGTTAATCGTATGCCTCTTTATTTTTTTGTTTTCTGTTTCTTAACCATATTCTTAATATTTTTATGCTGGATGTTGTGCTTCATATTTCTGTAAAGGGAGTTTCATGGTTAATCTCCTATGCCTGAGTTAACTGAAAGCTGTTTTAAAAACATCAAGGTCTTCAAAGTCATATCTCGTCGGGGTAAAATCTTACTTCTGACCACCTTCCCCTTTACTTTCATACATTACTTGGAGTTACTGGATGAAGAACAGTTTTAATCAAGAAAATCCATTCTTGATTTCACATTTCCAGAATTACAGAGCTGGTGAGTCTTCCATTCTTGTTTTTAGAATATCCTGGCAGTTTGCTTTCTTCCTTGCTATTACTGTTAAGAAATTCAAGTTGTACTGAGAATTGTCATTACTGTAGTTTCTGCCCAAGATCTTTTACTCTTAGCAAAACTTTGGTACTGCTTTGTGACCCACAGACTCCCTACTAGCCCATTGCCCCTTTATCTTTGTGTTACTTTTAACAATCAGTTATATTGTCTCTTCATTCTGCACTAGTTCACGTCTTTTCTATTTAGGGCCACAGTATCTGGCCCTAAGTCTCTGTCGAGGATTCCTCTTCCTTTCTCTTTCATTAAAACCAGTAATCGGAGCAGTCTCTATTTATTAGGTAGTCTCATGATATAAATTTGCCCTTGTTCTCTCAAGGCCTTCTACTATTCTTTCCGTTTTCCTGTAAAAAGGACATCTTTCAATTTTTGTTCATAGCACCTGACACGGTGATTTCCTGCTGTGTCAAAATTTCCTAAATGCAAAAAAAAACCCAACAAAGAACAATAATTTTATATTATAAACCAATTACTTTTACATATATCCATATTGCCTTAATATTGCGCTATCAGTAATTAAAAGCAGCAATAATGTGTTATTACAGCTGTTACAGTATTCTCTGAAATATATTCTTACTTGATAATTTTTTTGATAATTAGCTTGGAAGTTAGTATGAAAGACCAGCTACTAACACACCACCAGATTTATGGCCTGTAGACCTAAACAGATTTTTTCCCTACCTTCATAGGAACTGGGTCAGTTAATAAGTAGAATTAATGAATACTAATTAGTTCACATTCCCTATGGAATCACTGTACAAGCTAAGTGTAAACAAAGAAACAAACTCCCTCACCAAAGATATTAAATATATCTCATGTGTTAGAATACTCACAGTTACAGGAAGAGCACAGAATGGATTCAGAACAGCCTTGATGAAACAAACTTGGGGGTGTTGATTGATGAGAAGCTCAACATGAGCTGGCAGTATGTTCTTGCAGCCCAGAATGCTAACCATATCCTGGGCTGCATCCAAAGAAGCATGGTCAGCAGGCTGAGGGAGATGTTTCTCTTCTTCTCCTCTACTCTTATGAGGCCCCACCTGGAGAACTGTGTCTAAGTCTGGAACTCCCAACATAAGAAGGACACAGAACTGTTAGTCTGAGTGCAGAGGAGAGACAGGAAGATGCTCAGAGGGCTGGAGCACTTCCCCTGAGAAGACAGACTGAGGGAGTGGGGCTGTTTGACCTGGAGAAGGCTCCAGGAAGATGTTATAGCAACCTCCCAGTACCTGGAGGGGGCCTACAAGAGTGCTGGGCAGGGATTTTTTACAAGGATGTGTAGCAATTGGACAAGGAGTAATTGCTTTTGACTGCAAGAAGGTAGATTTAGGCTAGATATTAGGAAGAAATTCTTCCTTGTGAGAGTCATGAGGTGCTGGACAGGTTTCTTAGGGAAGTTGAGGATGGCCCCTCCCTGGAAGTGTCCAAGGCCATGTTGGATGGGGCTTTGAGCAATCTGGTTTAGTGAGAGGTGTCCCTGCCCATGGCAAGATGGTCTTTAAGGCAAGATTCTACACAAATAATTCTGTGATTCTATGATTCTGTGGTACTGTTGTTCAATAAGTGATACTGTATTTCACTGAACTGTCACATCTAGGAATATTCCAATCACTGCTAACATTTCTCCTCCATCATTTATCATGGCTGAATGCAATATGACACTCACCTCTCTGTGCCTTCAGAAATTTTTCAGGTTTACTCTCATGCCACTATTAAAGCTTTCACATTCTACGATGGGATGAATTTAAGGTGATGCTATGAAACACAAGGGGTAAGGCAGAAATTACAGTTTCAGTGACGTATTTCTTAATGCATAATAAGATATAACTTATTAGATTGAAGTTCTCCCTCTTAGAGTCAAAAGTGACATCTTTCAATTCTTTTACCACGTTTTGAGAGATTAAACAATATTTTATTCAGGCTTTCCATGTCTGCCAATCAACCAGGGCACTCATTTATAAATAAGCAGAACAAATCCTGGTGGGAAACACCTGTCCCCATCAATTGGAAGATGTCAGGTAAGTATGAGCTGAATAGCAGCTCTGCTGATTTCACCAGCCTGTCTTGCATTTCAGCAGCTTTTGGTGTTTGAAATCTGCTAATAGCCAGTGGAATCTGAGCAGTCACCACATCCACCAGCAATTATGCTATCTGTACTGCTTTCTTCCTCTAATCATATTGAAAAACTGTCTGACTAATACCAGATAGATCTGGGCTGGTTTAATTTATATAAAGACCCCTTCACTAGCGACCTCACTTAAAAAGACAACATTATATTATGCTAAGAATTTTGCTATGAGTTTGGTTACATATGCAGGCTCCTTGGTTTCATGACTGTCCCTTCTTGTAAAAGGCTGTGGCTTTTCATTAATTATTTTTTTAATGAAGAATTTCTGTGAATCACAGTGCAGGATTATCTTATATTTGGGTAAAAGCCACTATGTTGCTAGTCCAGTCACAATAGTTTAACAAGGTTTGTTTAACAATCACAAAAATATTCCTACATATGCAAAATCAAAATGGTTGAAAAAAGCATTATGAGGAGGTTTTTCAATGCCTTGCACCTCTGTTTGAGGAATGCACTCTTTGGAAAATGTTGTATGTGTTTCCTCAGACACCTGAAAAAAGAATCCCAGCAAGGGATTTTCCTTAATTTGATCCCAGTAATTAACATTAGCTTATTTAACTTCGTCATTCAGAAGACATTGTCCATTTTTAGTGGAAATTACCTTATCCTTTCATCAGGTGTGTTGGTTGCTAAAATATCCTGTGAGATCTTGCCCATGTGTCAATAAGATCTGAGAGATTTTGATGGACTACTTTGAAGTCTCATCATTCTACCAATTCAAATGTGCTTGTGATATTACTACAGAGAAATGCACTTTAATAAGAGTATCTGTTTAATCTTATATTGTCACTTCTGTGCAGTGATGAGGCTTTCTGATATTCACATTAACAAGATTTTCAGGTTTAGTGAAAAACTAGCTGAAAAGAGCTTGTTTTTGTTTTCAGTCATTAACAGTGTGAAAGAACTGTCATGATTCCCTTAAGCAGTAGCTGATATTCTGGGGCTTTATCTTTAGAATAAAGATTTTTTTTTTTCTTTCCACTGCAACCATGATAAAACACTGAAATTCAGAAAAAGAAAGCATGGGATACAGAGCAAGAACAGCTACCACCAAGAAAACATGAGTTGCCACCACCTTGCACAAACTTGATAAATTCAAGCTTATCACAGGTGCTAGATGTGAGCACTTTCTCTGATGCTGGCTTCTGGAAACATTTAAGGAAGCAAAGTAATTCACTAGAAGACCTAGACAGGACCTCTACATCCCATATCCTAGTCCTGAAATGAGTGTCAGTCTTTCCAAGTGTCTTGGTGTAGTGGTCATAGCAAACTAAAAACTCTCTCCACCCTCCCAGGGAAAGATGAAAGGGGAGTAAGGAGAGACTTAAAGGTTGGGAATTTCAACTATAATTGGTTTAGTGGAACAGGGTAATGCATAGTAACATGTGAGATAATGAAAAAGATACATAAACATATACAAAAAACAGTTTCAATGGTTGCTGATATAAGTTTATGAAAGTCCTTCATGGCAGGAAAAGGGCCCAGGGTTCTTGCCAGCAATCAATGGATTCAGAGCTTGCAGAGCCATGGCAAGCAGATGACAAAGCCCCAAGACCTCCCAGTGCAGCGAAGTAGCAAGGAAGTAGAGAGCAGAAAGGAGGAAGTCTTTCAGTCCTCCTGGATTTTATACAGTATGGCAGGAAATGGGAGGGAATACTGACCCCTCTTTGTTCAATGAATGCCCTGGATCCCTCAGGGTCCTAAACAACACCCTCTCTCTAATTCCTCATTTTCGCCATAAAATCAGCCTGTACCCCCTTCAAACTATAACATCAAGTGTTTTCTAATTCTTTTTTTCATAGTCCCATATTGAAACTTTGAACCCTTCCCCTTCCTTCGTCTTTCTTTCCTTCTTTCTAACTGCAGCGGTAGTGGATCAAAGGTTGGGCTTGATGATCTCTGAGGTCCCTTCCAACCCAGACAATTCTATGATTCTATGATTCTTTTCTCATAACAGTGGAGCCAAAAGAGTCGCAGATTATTTTCAAGACCATCACTCTATTAGGAAGAAAACAAAGTCTATCAGTACTGCCCCAGGGATAAAAAACTCTCAGGATTTTATCAGGCTTTTCAGACCTCTTCTGAAACTCCTGCACTCATTTGGGTATTGCCATGTGCGCTTTCCTATGTTAATTCCACATAAGAGAGGACTTTCCTTACAAATTCCTGCTTCTCTCTACCAACCTACTTTCAGGTGAATTTCCATAGTGACTTCAGGCCTTAAGAAATCTGCCTGCTTAGATATAAGTTCATCTGGGAGAAGAGTCTGTTGGGAATTTTAAGTCCTAGCTCACTGTGACAGGATACTTCTGCTTGAATTAGACATCCCCCAGGCTAATAACTTTTGATTGCTCTGCACTGTTAGCCATCTGCTCCCATCCTTTGGGATCCCAGTTCAAGAGGGAGGTTAAAAGACAACAACCCGAAACCACTAACAGATATAGTGCAACGTATTTTGTACTCAAATTAATAAGCAGAGAAGATGCCGGTGCAGAGTATTTCTTTGAGACATTTATGGGTGTGCACTGGCTTTCCACATAGTCTGCTGACATATTGAGACTGACATGATAGCTATAATTAAATTATTCTATCACTTCTCATATTAATGCAGTGTTTTCATCTGTTTATCATAGAATCATAGAAAGTCAGGGGTTGGAAGGGAACTCAAAAGATCACCGAGTCCAACCCCCCTGCCAGAGCAGGGTCACCCACAGGAGGTCACACAGGAATGTGTCCAGGTAGGTTTTGAATATCCCCATGGAAGGAGACTCCACCTGCCTGGGTAGCCTGGTCCAGTGCTCTGTCTTCCTCACAGTGAAAAAAATCTTCCTTATACATATAAGGAACCACCCATACTCCAGTTTATAACCATTGCCCCTTGTTCTTTTGTTAGTCATCCCTGAGAAAAGCTTGACTTCATCCTCCTGACACTCTCCCCCTACGTATTTATAAACATTGATGAGGTCAACCCTCATTCTCCTTTTCTCCAAGCTGAAAAGACCCTTTGTGTTTACCAAAATTAAACTGGTGGGAAAAAAGGCAAGGCATGGACCTTAAAAATTGGAAGAAAGATACTTAGGGTAATCTTAACTATAAAAAGAGAAGTCCTTCGGAGCCTCATATATTAATGGCAATCATAAAGGTTTATATTCAACTGTTGCCAGCAAGTAAATTTGCCTCGGGGTAAAAATAAACATATTTTTCTCTAAAGCCTAGTTAGTATTGTCCACATGTGCTGCTGTTTGTGAATCTGAGATCTTGATAGTCTGGAGAGCTGGGCAAATGTGAACCCCATGAAGTTCAATAAGTATAGAGTCCTGCATCTGGGTAGGAATAACACCAACCAAGGGGATGTCCTGCTGTAAAACAGCACCATGGAGAAAGACCTTGGAGTCCTAGTGGACACTAAATTCTCCATGGGTCAGCAATGTGCCCTTGTGGCCAAGAGGGCCAATGGTATCCCAGGGTTCATCAGGAAAAATGTGTCCAGCTGATCTAAGGAGATTCTGCTCCACCTCTACTGTGCCCTGGTGAGACTATACCTGAAATGCTGCATCCAGTTTTGGGATCTCCAGGTCAAGAAAGACAGGGATCTATTGGAGAGTCCAATGGAGAACTATGAGGAAAGGGGTTTGAACATCTCTCCTCTGAAGAAAGGCTGAGAGGACTGTAGCTGTTTAGCCTTGAGAAAAGAAGGCTGAGAGGGGATCTTATTAATGTCTATGAATATCTCAGGGGTGTATGTCAAAAGGAAGAAGCCAATCTCTTCTGAGTGGTGCACAGTAATAGGAAAAAAAATAATGGATCTAAGTTAGAAAATAGGAAGTTCCACCTCAACATAAGGAGAAACTACTGTAAGAGTGACAGAGCACTGGAACAGATTGGCCAGAGAGATTGTGGAGCCTCCTTCTCTGGAGACTTTCAAAACCCACCTGGATGTGTTCCTGTGTGTCCTGCCTTAGGTTACCCTGTTTTGGCAGGGGATTAGACCTAGATGATCTCTAGAGGTCCCTTCCAACCCCTAAAATTCAATGATTCTATAAAATAATAAAGACTTCTGTGGGATGAAGCTACCAATCTGAACTTTATTACATAGTTAACAAGAAGTTGGAATCTTTTACCTTTTCCTTGATAAAGTCACTCATTCAAAATTTGCTAAGCATTCAGCATAAGACATGTTGGATGATCTTTGTAAAGTTTACTATTACAGTGAAAGTAGAACTCTGTTTTCAGCATGACAGTGCTGAAAAGAGGCATAAGAGGAGATTAAGCTATATATTTTTTAGTTCAGTGGATATTTTAAATGGTAGGTGGTAAATAAGACCTTAGGCTATTAAACTGGTGAAAACAAATAATTAAAACCATTTTAATTGCCAAATGAGATATAGCTCTTTATAAAACATAGGATATAGTGTACACAGAAAATAATGTATTAAATCTACAGGGGAAACCAAGAATTTGGCTTTTCTTAAATTTTATATAATTGATTTTGCATTTACATGATATAAAATTATGAATGCAAAGTAGTACAATCTTGCTATTAGCTTGTCTTTTATTATGATAGTTTGGCAACATAAGTTTGCAGTATTATTTACACGACAAAGCAATTTGTTTGTTTTATAGCATCTGATAACAATCTATATGCTCTTATAGAAGCTTGAATTGGAGACAGATTCAACTGGCTGAACTTGCTCTGTATAAACTGAATTCTTCACCTCCATATAAAAACTGAAGACAAGTGCATGCTTTGTGCTTTCTCGATGTTCCTAGTTTGATGGTGAACCTCACAATTAATTCCTCTTACATTCAGGTAGGACAACCTCCATTAAGCCTCTTGTATAGAACTAGAGACACACAGTTCTATGAAAAAAAAAAAAGACAGTCTTCCAAAAGGAGAAAGTCTTAACTCTCAATTTAGCACTGATAAATTGGAATGCTTCCAGAAATTATGTTCTCTTTGACTCCTACCTGTTGGGCTTTGCTAAATATACATTAATTCTGAATTTGGTTCATATTTCCTTCAAATCTGGAGATTCTGGGTTTCTCTGTTAGTTGAACTGGACAAAAAAAATATCAAGACAATAAATGAGTTAACAATACAGTGATAACATTGATGTCTTCATGAAAAAGAAACTAACTTTAAAAATTCACTTTATATATTAAGCACTACAAAATAGCAAAATAGTTATAAAAATTATTTCACAAGGTAATAAGAAAATATTTGTCCTTAGTTTCCCTCCAGTCCTTCAAAATATGGTAGAATTAAGGTAAAAAATATAGCAGAATAAAGAAAAAACTAACACTTTTTTTTTTTTTTTTTAGCAAAAAGCTTTTCTTTTTCTCTTTTTCCCAGAAGATGTTCCCTATCAACTCTATATTCTCGGAATTTACTTTCCTTTACAGTGACCTCTCATTAAGGGCGTTTGTTTATCTTCACCAATCAGAGCTGGAATTAATTTGCCTTACCTGTTATATATTTGTTCATAAATGAAATAAATGAAACTTTTTTGTGACTGTCAAGGAATCCCCAGAAGACACCAGCTATTATAAAGGGTATATTTATTACAGTTTTAAAATACTCTCTTACTGAAAGAGGAAAGGTATATTTTAAGGGAATTAAAATATCTTTATATGTGTATTATTGTTTCATTATCTAATGTTTACCTTAATATTTTTTCTCCTATTATTCAGAATAAAATGAAAAAGATTCAATAGGGGAAGAGCCATGCAGTTTTTTTAGAACAGAACAAGTTTTTACCATTGTGTATGTAACAGCAGATTACATGGTTCTGATATCAAATAATACACTGCAACCAAAGAAACACAAAAAATAAAAGTATAAATTATATCAGGTTTTTTTATATAATTTTCAAGAACATACAGTTTCTGAAACAGTGTTTCTGAAACAGTGGCGTTTGTTCTGCTATCATCAAGAAAACCTACAGTATTTAAGGAGCCAGTATTTAAGGAGTATCTGGAATTTGGGAAGTCTGTGTTTATAATATTTCAGTGATGACCTAGGTCATGGACTAGTATATATGGAATGAATAAAAAAAAATCCCTAACAAAGGAGACAGGTTATTTGTCACAGGTTTCACATCACTAGAAAAATCAGTATTATAACCTGCTTTCTTTTTTGGAGGCAACAGTGGCAATTTTAAGAGGAATTTAGATATGAGTTTTAGGAAGCAAAGAATTATAGCCAAGGACTGAGTAACAGCAATCCAAAAAAAAAACAAAAAACAACCTGTATTTGGACAGTGCTAGATTATCCCATGTGACAGAAGTATGCAAAGAGAGAGGTCTCAAATGCTACTTTTCTCCCACATTGTTTAAAAAACAAAACAACAAAAAGGGTATCATGCAATGGTTTTCATATGGTATGTAAGAGTTGAAGAAGTATATACATTTTCCCTGTGTGCTGTGGCTCAGAAGAAAACCATTCCCATACCCAGATAGTCAACTTGATGAGGATCACCCAATGTACAGAGCTAAAAAGTGGCAAAGTGCCAGCATTAATGGATAGCCGACTGTATTTTCTGATACTTCCTACAGCTATGTATCTCAAAATCAGTTATTTGGCACAAAACTTTTAAATTATGAAGAAAGAAAAATAAAATTTTCAAAGGAGAGCTTGAACATTTTCAAATTCACATGTAGGAAGTTCCAACTGTTATTGTCTTACGGTAAAAACAGATTCTTGGCTTCTCTTTGTGCTTTTAATGAATTCTGCTGGAAGACTGAAAAAAAAAGAAAACAAGAAAACTGAAAGCGAGTGAAAGGCTATTCTAAGAACTTGCTAGAAATAATATTTGACTGCTTTACACTTGCTTTACACTGATGAAGTGAGTTAATCCAAAATGTAGGTAAAGTAATGTCCCTCTTTAAAACACTACAGATTTAATTACATTACATCACAGCAGATTTTATTCAGCTGCTATGTTGCATACCCAAAGAATGATAAAAGGTATTACCTCTCCCTAGGACTCAAAGTGAACTTTGATCTATGACACTAACAGAAAATATGAATTAGCATTCCTGAAATTGTTTTTACTTGCCTCAAACATCCAGATGACCTCAAGAACATCATAAGTGTGGCTTGATGGATGCATCCATGAGACAAAGCAGGGTCAAAAGATGGTAGGTATTAAAAAGAAAAAGATTCTCTGAACTTCTTGCCCACTCTGTTAAATGTGGAATTTCATGTCCTACCCAAATATTACTTTCAAATTATTTAAAAATAAATTTAAAAAAAAACTAAACCAAACATTTAGAAATTCTAATATCCTTACAGAGGATCCTTAGTACACTGAGCATTACAGTAGGTTCTATCCTAGCCACAGGGTGATTTTGAATAAATTCTTATGCTACTGATATAAACATGTAAAAGCACTATGAAAAACTAATGTGAATTTTTGTACATCTTCAGGCAAATCAACCCATGGAGAATGAAAAAGGGTGTGGTAGAAGGCTTCAGGTGTAGGAATGAGACTGAGGTACACTTTAAACTCTGGGCATCTGCTGAGTTAAAAAATACCCAAAGACTAAAGTTAATTCAAACCAAAGAGAATATATGTAGGCATGGGTGATCCAAAGATGCATGAACCTCCTTTATATTCTACAGCTGAAGAGGGTGAGCTCGTCCCAGAACAGATGGTTACACTGACCACATCCTGTGAGGAGATCAGTGCCCTCATGTCCATTTAAAAAGCAGTTTAGGCAATCAGACCTCTGCTGGACTCAGATCCCTGGGTTACAAATCACTGTTACCATTCAGTGTTTCAGATAAAATAATGAGATGGGGCCATGAGCATATTTCCTTCTTACACTGCCCTGTGGAACTGAAACAGCAGTTGATAGACTTATAGAAAAAAAGAAACTGAATCCTTTTTTTCTCCCTCTTCTCAGTAAGTGCCATAAAAAGAAACAGATCCAGAGACTTCATAAAGACTCCAATGAAAGCTTGATGCCATTTACTTTCTCATTAAAATCTTCACATATATTGCTTACAGATGACAGCAGAAAAGCTCAGGACAGAAAAACTGATAGCTGCTGTAAAACCTCTGATTGAGTCAGCAAGAGCACTTCACTGACACTTGGAGATATGGAATTTTTCCACATGATTTGTTGTTGTTGTTTTTAAAAAAAAAAAAAAAAAAAAAAAAGGGAGGGATTCTCTCATTATATATTTTATCCCTATTACTCAAGAGACAATAGGGATACTGGCTGCACTGTAAGGAAAACAACATAGTTTTGAGATGGTGGGTTTTTAACACTAATATTTCTATCATATACATCATTGATTCTGTATATTTCTAAAATGGCTTCTTAGCTTTAAAGACATGTTATGCTTACAATTACTATTCATCTGTGTCCATTTACGTGATTTTTTACGTGGAGCTATTAGTGTGAGTCCAGAGGATGGCAATGATCAGCAGGTTGAAGTACTTCCCCTGTGAAGACAGGCTGAGAGAATCGGGATTGTTCTGCCTGGAGAAGAGGCGGCTATGGGGAGATCTTATAGCAGCCTTTCAGTACCTGAAAGGGACCTACAAGAAAGCTGGGGTCAGATTTTTGACAAGGACATGTAGTGACAGGACAGGGGTTAATGGCTTGAAACTTGAAGAGGGTAGATTTAGGGTAGATATTAGGAAGAAATTCTTTCTTGTGAGGGTGGTGAGACACTGGCACAAGTTGCGCAGAGAAGCTGTGGATGCCCCCTGCCTGAGGTGTGACCTGGGGTGACCACCAGGTTCCAGGCCAGGTTGGATGGAGCTTTGAGCAACCTGGTCTATTGGAAGGTGTCTCTTTGCTCCCCTAATATAGCTTATATTATAATACTTTTAAAAACTATGTCATTTGCATTTTAATTTAATGTTGTGAGTTGAGCAAATATTGACTTTTACTGAGCTGAAGGTTCTATCAAAGTTTCACAGAAACAGACAAATGAAATGGTTCCATAATATCCACAGACTTATCTCAAAACTTTGTCGTGAAGAGCTCAGCCATCTCTTTACAATAAATACTTTCCTGTATTCAGACCTGCTCCATCAGCTCATTAGAGTCAATACACTCAGACATGATCCTCTTGAGTAAGAGCAAGTACAAGTTTAGGAGTTGTTTGTATACTGGAAAATAATTAATATAGAAAGATTAAGTTGAATAATATCTGCAAAACTATCACAGATATCTTCCAAAATTAAGAGTCCAATTTACGCAAAATGGCATTCAAGGCATTCACGTCTAGATTAAGATGATTTGCCAAAGAAATAGAGAGAATGCTTGTAGGACCAACCTGTTCCATTGTCTCACCACCCTAACATTATAAACAATTTCTTCCTTATACGCAACATAAATCTTTATAGTTTAAGGTTTAAACTCTCTAAGTTTAAAACCATTGCCCTATCACTACAGGCCTTGGTAAAAACTGTTTGTCTTTCTCATAAGCCTTCTTTATATACTGAAAGGCCGCAATGAGATCTTCCCCAAGCCTTCTCTTCTGCAGACTGAACAATCCCAGTTCTCTCAGCGTTTTTTCATAGATTTTCCAGCTTTGTGATCTTTTTAATGACATTTCTCCAGACCCACTCTAACAGGATCATGTCTTTCACATACTGACAGCTTCAGACTTGAATACAGTACCGGAGGTGGACAGAGAGAATCCTCTTCTTTTGAAGCAGCCCAGGATACAGTTGGCTTTCTGGGCCACAATTACACATTGGCAGTTCATGTCCCATATTTTGTTCACCAGTAGCCCCAAGTCCTCTCCCGAGATGCTTGCAACCAATTCATGCCCCAGTCTGTACTGATATTGGAAATCTCTTCGATCCAACTGCAGGATCTTGCATTTGGCTTCACTGATATGATGATACTGCTGCTGTATGTATGAGTAACTGTTTTTCGGTTTACTGCCTTTTTAATGAGATCATACTAACTTCTGATGATGCTGAATAAAGGTAAAAGTCTGTGTACAACAAAGATAATTCACATGTGTAACTAAACATGGATGAGGCTGAGTAATTTTTTACTAAAACTTCAGTTATACTCCATTACTATTACTATTACTATATTCCATTCCATTACTCTAACTTTTTGGAAGGCCACTATCGTTTAGGTCAGGAAAAATATTTAGCATATTCGAACACAGTAGATAAAATATCCTGAGTACTGCCACATAATCTAAACATAAAGTCTCTCATATTTCTAAAAGCCTATTCAGAGAATGTGAATGTGAAATATCTCCTATGACAGGCTCAGAGGTCTAAACCAGTATTGTTTTCTCGAGTTAATGTTTACTGACAATGAGTTCAGCTTCTATATTTCTTGCCTATATTTATTTTTCAGTAGTAGGAGATAAAATCCTGCAATTATAAGTTGTTGGATTTTTCAGTCTTTAAACTTAGGTTTTCAAACAGCTCTAATGCCAAAACGATTTGGAACACAAAGCTGAAGTTTGACCTTCACTGAGAAGTACTTTGCTCCTTTGGAAACTGATTTTGCTTTGAAGGAGTTATGAGATTCTGAAAATTGCACTTCTGAACAGGGAGCATTTCTTTGTGTACAACTTTAATACTTTCTTTCTGACATTTGTTAATAAAAATTTCATCACAATTATGACATGAGACTATATAAGCTAAAACAGTGAATGCATTCTCTTGTAGCCTTCTCTTTTTCAACCTGTGGTGTTAATGACTGCTTTCTTACTATTCTACTATCATATAGTGATTTCTGGTCCTTCATAGGAGCAATAAAGAATGAAGATGCAGTTCCTCTCACTTTTGATGTACAGATTTCTAGTCATGCAAGAAAGGTAGAATTTTAGATCTGAGACCCAACACAAAGGCAGCTTTTGATTTTCAAAGAGATTTTCAAGTAGCTGCAGAGCTATTCATAAATAACTGCAAATCCCATAGGAGTTCAGTAGTGTTTTTTACAAATATACAAATTAAAAATATTGTTTTAATTAAACTATATAATTTAAAAAGAACATATTGTATCTTTCAACCTACTAAACTTCTGATCTGTTCCATGCATTCTTTTTTTTTCTTATGTGCATAACTCTCATTATAAACCCAGTATGTTAACAAGTGCAAAAGAGAATATGACTCTCCAAGTCAAAAGTGACACTTGATAAATTTATATTGAACATTGATGTAGAAAAGGTGTTTCTAGGAAACTTTATTTTAATGAGTAGAAGTTATGGACAACAGAAATAAAAAATTCTGTTTTGTCCTCTCACCCTTACCATTAGTAGGTATTGGGAAATTGAAATGGGTTGACAATTGTAAAAATTATAATTTGTTTCATTTTACTTGAAGAAGTAAAAAGAGACACATACTTGAACAGCATTTTTCAGTGAGCTCCACTAAGTAACTTTAGTAAAGTGCAGACCACTTTTTTTGTTAAGGGTCTCCTTACTTTTGAATATAACTATTTATTTCCTTTTGCTAGAAGCAAGTGAGCTCAAGATTCTAAGCACTAAGTGTGGTGAGCTTTTATCAGCAATAATTTGGACTAGATTTAAGCAGGAAACCTAGAAGTGCTGGTTTTACTGGTATTCAACTGTTTCAACCACATCACACAAGATGAATATAGACCAAGCCTGGTATTTCTATTATGTGTAAGCTGTACTTATACTTCTGGTTTTCATATTTCATATTTTGATGTTCTTAGCTAATCTGCATGCATTTACTAAAACAACTTCCTGAGAATCTTATTTGAAGGTTCTTTTACAAAAGTGATATTCTGTTTTTCTCGACACATGAACAGAGAGTGCAGTCTCTGAGTCTGATGAAGTTTTAATGGGACATGAAGTAAATACAAAATTCAATATTAGTACTTGTGTATTGCTAATATTTGTTTAGGTATTATTAGGTAATGTTATTGTTCTTATTGATATATTGGGTTGTTAATCTAAAACAATTCAAATAGCACCACTGAAACTACCACTCAGCACTGAGAACTCAATCAAGTGATAATGAAATAGCACAGTTACTTTCATTTGATTAAAACTTAGAGATATAACTTCACACTTACGTTTACAAATAGCTCCCTTCTTTCTCTCTGATGGGAAAACAAGCAATTAAAAAGTCAAACACCTAGCTGAAGAACATACAGGAAACTTCTTTCCCACAGGAGCAGAAGATCACAATCTAGCTTTCACTTTCAGTAATCAATTTCAGTCTATGTGACACTTTTTTTTTCTTTGCTTTTTAATGTAAAGACTTGAATCCTGTGTTCAGTTCATGCAGTTTAATAGTACATAAACTACCCAGCGCTGTTTTCTGCATCTGTAGAGAAGCATTCCTCGTGTCTTACACTAAGAGACCACAGGAAATGATGAATTCACCTCCTGTGTGACTGATACAGATGGTATCAAGCAGTCCTCAGCTCATTCACCACAGCTCCCACTGTGGGATAGGGAGGAGAAAATCCACCCAAAGGCTTGTTAATTGAGATAAAGGCAGGAAGGTTTTTACTCCCCAGTTATAATAACAGGCAAAACCAGAGAGACTCATCTTGGAAAGAATAAAATTAATTGAATCTACCAGGAAAAAGAGAAAACACAACCAGATCTTAATATCTTCACACCACCCCTCCCTTCTTCATAGGCAGAGATTATTTCTCTGCTGCCTCCCCCTCAGGGCACGGGGAAGGGGCAGGGGGGGTTTAGGGTCAGTTCCCCACACTCTGTTTCTGCTGCTCCTTCCTCCTCAGGGGGAGGACTCTTCACATTCTTTCTTCCCCCGCTCCAAGGCGGGGTCCCTCTCCCGGGAGAGTCCTTCAGGAACCCCTGGGACATGAGTCCCTCCCACAGGTGCAGTCCCTCAGGCACAGACTGCTCCCGCCTGGGCTGCACACAGAGTCACGGCTGCTGCGGGAGCAGTCACCTCCTCTCTCTCACACGGGCTCCTACACGGCTGCACAGACACAGCTGACCCTCCCCGGGATCCTGCACCGGCTGCAGCTCCACATCCACCCACCATGATCCTTCAGGGGCTGCATATCCACATCTGCCCCACCATGGGTCCTTCATGGATTGCTGCACTGTGTTTCTCCATGGGCTGCAGGGGCACAGCTTCCATCTCACCACAGGCTGTGGGAAAAACTCTACCTTCTCCTCCTCCTTCCTCACTGACCTTGGTATCTTTGTTCTGGCATTGGTCTCACCTCCTCTCTTCTTCAGGTTTTGGGTTTTTTTTTTCTTCCAGTTTTTTTTTCCCCTTTTGTGGCTATGTTACTCAGAGGTGTCTTCAGCTTCCCATATCTGCTTGGCCTTGGATCGAGGTGGGGCCATAATTGGAGCTGGGGGAGCTTCCATCATTTTCTCACAGGAGCCACCCCTGTAGCTTCCCAGCTTCCAATACACCACTTCACAACCAAGACACTGTGTTAGAAAACAAAGTTTTAGTTCTAAGAGTGCTTTGGTCTTTCTTGCTGCCTTCCTACTGACAATGTCCCAATAGTTCTCCCAAGTGACAAATCCATTCTGCCATGAGCTGTAAATTTCTTTCTTCCATGAGACTTCAGGAGCTCCCTGCTGATCCATGCAGGTCTCTTACCACCTCTCCTCAATTCTTTTCTCAAAGGAATGCACCTATCTTGAGCTTAAGTGGTATTTTAAAACTTACCAACTTTCTTGGGCTCCCTTTCCTTCCAGAGTCTTGGCCCATGGGATTTCTGCAAGTAGATTTTTTAAGAGTCCAAAGTCAGCCATGTGGAAGTCCAGGGTTGTAATCCTACTTATTACCCTTCTTCCTTGTAAAATTTTAAACTCTACCATGTCGTGATCACTGTCGCCAAATTTCTTCCCAACCTTAATGTCCCCAACCAGACCTTCTTTATTCATTAATACAGGGTCCAGCAGTGCACCTCTTCTCGTTAGTTCCTCCAACAGCTGTCTAGAAACCAATTTTCAAACAGTAGAACAGCTCCAGTGATATTTTCCTGTGTCTTATCTTTCCAGTTTTTTGGAATGCAGCAAACTTTTACTTGGAAACCTCCCACTTGGAGGCCTTTTCAAGTTCAAGTTGCTTACTCTAGCAACCCTGGCTAGGTTCCTACTAGAACAATACAAATCCATGTTGCAAATTAGTTCTTTAATATGTGCAAAAGGAAAGGACACTGGTAGTACCCTGTGGTTTTATTGTAGTCCATATGGAAAGCGGACCATACAACACAGGATTTACTTACCTCAAGCAATAACATCATAGCATCAAGAATGCAAAATGTCTCTGGGGAGTGCGGGCTTAGTTTACATGTAACTCTGTGGAAGGATGTCACAGCAAGTTATTATGATATTTCTAGGAGACCTGACTTTTTCTGATTTACAATAAATCTCGCTGTGCACTGAATCTTTGACTGCTTCCATAAAAGCGAATTTTCACCAACCCAACATCCAAGCTTCACAATCCAGAATGATCTCCCAATTATTTTAGAAATGCAGGTGAACCTGAGAGGAGCAGATGCACCTTGAGCAGCTGCGTAGCAGTAGCCCAGAATCTGTGATTGTTTCAGAATTAATTTCAGGAAAATCATATCAATGTCCCTGCACTCAAATCTTGAGTCCAATCGTTGCTCTTTCATCTTTCTTATTCTTCTTTCAGATCTGTCTGTGCTAGTGAAATATATTGGACATAGTCACATGCTGCACTTGAGATTTATCTTGTTTTCTATGGGATGGATGACTAAAACCGTATCTGAGCTTCTAGTCTCTTATAATGCAATACTTGGCTATCCTTGTATAGATTTCTGTTGGTTCCGTATGTACACGCACAATGTCATGGAAAGTAGCAGTTTGCCAAAGACATACTTTTTTCACAAAATACTTTTTTGTATTTCTAGTCTTTAAAGCTACCTCAGTATTTTCTTCCTATTTCTCCCTCCCTCTCTCTCATTTAGAAAAACATCCACATATTTAATGCACTTTCTGCAGACTAAACTCTCTCTCCCCACAGGAAGTAATTTCTGTTCTTATAACCTAAACATTTATTTTAGTGTTTCCACGGACTAAATTTGTAGACATTCATTCATGGACAATGAAACAAGTAATGTATTTTTTACTGCTCTGTCCACTCCCACATCAGTACATAATATTACTATCACCCATATTTCTAGGCATATACATATTTCCTGCACATCAGTTCCACTGCATTGTTCCCTTAAGATCAATCTAATAAAGGTACTGTAGTGTTTACAAAATCTAAGATGCTTTTCTCATATGAATTTTCTAGTGATAAACTAAATAATAAATGAGCGTGATCTCTATGCCTTTGAGCTGGCTGCATATACTGAATGATTCCTCTCCTGTTTATTGTGTTCCAGTTCCTCAGATCCCTTCATTCAAGTTCAAGTAAACAAAGCAAAGTTGTACCAGCTACAAAAGTAGCAGCAGATATTGCCTTTTTTTAAAATTTCAGGCTAAGGAAAATGAGTGAGGTTAGTGCCTTAAACTACGGATTTGAATGTGGACTTTTGCACTGGAGTTTGAAACTGTGGTGGAAAGCTTGTTGGAACTATTCTTTTTTTTCCTTGGAAGAAATTTCAAGGAAAATGAGAAGGGAGACTTGAAAATTCTGTTTTGAAATTTTTCACCCTAGAGAATTCATAAAAATATAGACTACAAATCATTGGCTCAGTTCCAGTCTTTGCTACAAGACCAGCTCTCAGTCCCTTATTCCCCATGAAGTTTCCTACATTAGTGGTGAATTAATATACTAAGTCTCAGCATGCATATAGTTCTATATCTAGCTTGCTAAAAACTATAAACCATTTTTACACCACATCTATCTATAAATATGGTTTTTACTTATATAATTTCTGTCTACCATATGTTTCATCTTGGCAGTCTTGTTATTTAATTTTAGAGCATGTAGTTCCATAGCTGCAAGAAATGATGCATACAACACTTTTTGACTACTTGCTTTCCAAACACAAATATAAATAGTGGAAGAAAAAGAAATATAATAACTTGCTATTATATGTTATGTTACTATATTTTATTTCTGACAAATAAAAATTTGGATAGTTGTAGTTCTGATATAGTACATATGTTACTATCACATTAGTAGAACTCCACATTTTGTGAGGACCAGTGTACCTCTCAGCAAAGTGACAGACTGCAACCTGGCTTTTTGGTTTGACACACTATATGTGAGAAGGCTCATCTCATAGGAGATAAAATACTGTGCACTGTCCTTAATATATTTAATTTAACTTTTTAAATTTAATTAATAAGGTGCAAATGGGATGTCCATAATTTCTTCAGATATTCAGAGAAATTATCTCAAATAATTATTTCCAGGGAGATATTCAAAATGTTACCAATCATCAGACTTAAAAACTTATGATTTTTACTGGAACTTGTTTGTTCTTGGATATGCATTATGTTTTCAGGAAAATAAAACATTTTACTTCATTGAAAATTTAAATTAATCATAGAACCATAGAATCATAGAGGTTGGAAGGGACCTTTGGAGATCTTTGAGTCCAACATCCCTGCGAAAGTAGGATCACCCAAGGCAGGTCACACAGAAACACCTTCAGACAGGTTTTTGAAAGTCTCCAGAGAAGGAGATGCCACAACCACTCTGAGTAACCTGTTCCAATGTTCCATCACCCTTATTGTAAAAAATTTTTTCCTCATATTAAGGTGGAATTTCCAATGTTCCAGTTTATGCCTATCACAGGACACCACTAAAAAGCAAATAAGCCCTTCTTGACACTCTTCCTTCAGATATTTATAAGCATTAATAATATTTCCTCTCAGTCTTCTCCAAACCCAACAGTCCCAGGTGTCTAAGCGTTTTCTTGTATCAAGTTTTACAATTAATTAATTACTTTTAAATAATCCCTAAATATATTCTTTTTTTAGAAAAATAACTCTGTGGTGAAGGTACTTCTCCGATGGGTACAAGGTAGAAATAAAATGCTATGTCCAGTCAGTGAATGTTTTAAGAGATTTGCAATGACATAGAGATGCTTTAGTTTCTTTGAATCAGGTCTTCATCCACTACTACTCAATATAGGTCTTCTGAGAGCAGTGGATATATATGGATTTATAGCTGCTGAAAACTGAAGCTTTTTGAGATCCAAAAAAGCCATGCATTAGGAGAGATCTTCTCAATAGTACAAGCCATTCAGTAATTATCATAGTAACTCAACAATCTACTTGCCCTCTTTTAAGACATCATCAGGTTAGGTTACTTTGGTTCTGTTCTATTTTATTCTGTTATTTTAATACAGCAAATGCTAAAAATACTGCATCCCTGAGTAAAGGGTCTTTAACTGGAATGGTTCTTGACTACATTGCTGTTCAGTTCTGATCTGAATCAATATTGTTTTCTGGTGACCACCTACTTGTCAGTGTTAACTTCATTAATGAGTTTTCAGTCTTATTCTTGCTGTGAAAGCCTAGAAATTATAGAAACTAAAAACATCTTTGACACTGCAGGAGGTTATTTCAGTTGAGAGCTAGTGCTTTTGCTGAAAATCAGACCATGGAAAAAACAAATAAACAAAAAAAAAAAAATACCATGCTTGCTCATTCACATTGCTATACAGCAAAAGACTGTAATGTGGTTAAGGCAGAAAAAAAAATGCTTTTGTCAGAGCTTAGTGTTTGTTGCTTAAAACAGCTATATCATAGTGATTCCTTTTATCAGCATGCACATCAGAACTCTTTCTACTTTTCATCCCTGGAGATATTTTAAAAATGTGTAGTTATGACACTTCAGGACATGCGCTAGTGGGCTGGTGGCTTTTTTGTTGATGATTTGGTGTGGTGATCTTAGAGGTCTTTTTCAGCCCAGGCATTTCTGTGATTCTGTGTTACTACTCTACAGTGGCAAAAAGGTCTCTGTTGTAGCAACTTTTACAAGAACCTGAAAGAAGTAGAAAGCTCTTTTTCACCTTAATGTCTTTTGGCAGAGTTGCTGTGCTCTGAGAATGATCTAGAATTCCTATGCTAGAAATATTCAGAAAAAAAAAAGAAAGTAATATTTAACTACAGAATAATTCTCATAGAAATAAAAGCTAGATTCATAGATGCATTGCTACTAGAAATCTAATTTTCAACATTATTATAATGTAAAAATAAAACTAAAGTAATACCAAGCAATTTTATGCATCATTGCAAGCATTCATGCACTATTCAGCAACAGTAAACTGTTTACAATTAATACAAACATTCAAAGTTGCCATAGAATTATCTGGAAAACAATAGCAAATTATGCAATAATTGCAAATTCTCAAATATGTTAGTGAAAGAGATTGCAGATGACAGGAAAAGTTTGCATATGCACACACAAACACACAAAATAACTGATTTTTTCCTTCTATTGTGGAAAATTTAATATAATATTTTCCATCTAAGAATTAAAAAATATATGTCTTTATCATGGCTTAACCCCAGCCAACACTTAAGCACCATTCACCCGCTCAGATACTCCTCTATGCTCTCAGGTATGGGGAGGACAATCAGAAAAGTAAAAGTAAAGCTCATGGATTGAATTACAGAGATTTTAATAGACCAAAAAGGAAGATTATAAAAACAACAGAATATGGAAAGCAAGTGAGGCACAGCACAAATGCTCACCCCTGATGACTGATGCCCAGATAGCTCCCAAGCAGCAATCTCTCCTGGCCAGCTCCTCCAGTTTATATACTGAGGATGTGATACCACATATCTATGATATCATAAGCTATAGAATATCCCATTGTCCATTTTAGGTCAGTTGTTCTGGCTGTGTCCTCTCCCAGCTTCTTGTGAACTTCTTTGCCTGGCAGAGGAAGCTGAAAGTCCTTGACTCAGTATAAGAGTTACTTAGCAACAATTAAAACGTATGTTATCAACATCCTTCCCATACTAAATCCAAACCACAGCACTATCACAGCTGTTAGGAAGAAAATTAACTCTATCCCAGCTGAAATCAGGACATTGGTATGAAATGTCATAGGCCAACTAATTGAAGTTACATGTGATCTTAATCTTGAAGAATAAAACCAGCTGCAGCACTCTGTTTATATTAATATAAACCACATCTATTAAACACCTACAAAAGTTAATCATAGTTTTCTTTTTCCTTTAGGCAAAAAATGACTGGATATTTACTTGAAATTCTAGGGCACTGAATAAATATTTTACGCCTTTAAAAATGCCAGCAATTGTCATCTTTGGAAGAAACCTACTATTGAAAATAAAAACCTGAATTATTGCTAAATTTGGTGTTTCCATTTTTTTTTCTCATTTCTGTTTCAAAATCCACCCTAAACAAACTATAATTAGAACTCTAAGTTCCACCATCATGGCATTCAACAACTTAATCCAGCTGTCCTGCAGAGAATCCAGATAAGGTAGAGATCATTAGGATTTCAGCAAAACATATAAAATCTTTAAGTATTTTCTCAGAAAAAATATTTATACCTAATGACTAATTTTCCTTCTAGACATCTTACACATTATTTCCAACCACGATTTTGGAGCAGAGATTGAAACATGACATAAATCAGAAAGGCACTGACCTGTCAGCAGAGATATGGAAGGGATATTTTTCGTAAAAATGATTTGCATGCAAGTGCCTAATAAAACAACAAATTTTCAGAAGTGATCTAAAGAAAATCAAAGACATTATACAGAATGATGTTTTATCTTTTGGATGCTTCCTTTCACCACATCTCAGTAGTCTATCAAATTATTTATGTTGATGACCATTGGACAAATGTCTGCCTTGTATTTAACAGATTGGTTCCCCAGTAAGCAACCCGAGGTCAGAGATCAGTTTACACATCTTAAAAATCTGCTCTTGAACTTGTGCTTAATTACTACTTTCATGGCCAAAAACACATCACAAACAACAGACATGAAATTGTAGCAAGTAGATAAACAGTCTTATCTCAAAAGTATTTATCTCAACTATACAGCAACTATGAATAATTAATATGTTTTTGACACCAACTCTAATTTGCAGACAATTTAGTAATCAAAACAAAAACAAAACAGAGAAAACCAGACAGTTGTTCAAGAACATTTGTGGTGTAATCTTTCGAGGCTCTGGACCAGAGCACTTTAAACTCTGCTTCCTACATTCCTTCCTGCCAAAGATCAATTTGATCTCTGACACCAACAGCTGGTCTTAACTTTTTGAGCTCATTATTTATCAGTTTAATCAGTAGCAGCAGTATATCACTGTACCAGATGCAGTCCCACATCCCATGAAGGTTTCTTTGCCCCACTGCAAGCCTCTAAGTGATGCTTTCATCTGCTGTGCATAATTCTACCACAGAACTCAATAGGAACAGAGATCATCACATTGGCCTCCACAGAATAGATGAATGGTGTCTCAAGGACTGAAGTATTTTTCATAGCACACTGTTAAGCATTGTCATTTTTTAACCTTCAGTCTCTTTTCATGCTTATTCCTATTTTTTTTTTAGAGCAGTAGGTCATAAAAAAGTTGAAGCTGAAATACTGCCTTAAGCTGTTAAACTGTGATTTTTAATGGGTCACTGTGTTTTAAAATTTGCCATATACAAAGAAAGAAGAAATTAAAAACAAAAAAAACAAAAAAAACAAAAAAAAACAAAAACAAAAACAAAAAAAAAAAAAAAAAAAAAAAACAAAAAAAACCAAACAAACAAAAAAACCCAAAACAACTAAAAAGAAACAAATAAAAATAAACCCAAACAAAAAAAACCCCATCTCTTTAAAGGAAGCTTACTTTTTCAGGTACAGCTACTGTTGAAAAATCTAACTAGAGAGTGGGGTGAAGTAAGTGTCGGACAGAAATGCTTCCATTAGCATGAAGGTTGCCTCTGTGAAAGAGAACACAAGTGGTTCACTCTAGGATCATTTCATAGGTGAAGAAGGGAGGCTTTTGTTTTCCTGAGAAAAAGAGGATCTTGATATATTCTTATCAAGAAGCCAAGCTGCTTACATTGTGCTAAGTTCCTACTATTCATCTTGAATAAAATATTCTCCAAAGCAAAGTGTCCCTTGATGCTAATACATTCAGCTTTTCTTCTTTCTTCTCTTTCAAAGAAAGCCTTGTGAGTCCCTTGCATGAAACCACATGCATTCCAGATTATTAAGACTTCATATAAAAAAATTCTACTTCAGAACAACTAACACAAAATCATTATTCCAAGCTGAGATACATGATAAAAGATACATTTATTTGCCTTTATGTAAGGGATTCTTCAAGACTCTACACATTGATCCTAAGAAACATTTTTTCTCATTTGCATATTTCTCATGAAAAAAAAAATCCATTTAACAATAATATAAAAATTTCTTTTTTTCAGCTCTAAATTATTAAATATATTTGTTTAAATATATTTCTGTGCATATCAGTTGGTTTAATATACTTAACTACTCCTATTGTGGTACTTTAGTAATGACTGAATAGCAAGGAAATAATAGAAGAAAAGAGAAGTAAAACGTTGAGGGGTTGTGAGGGTTTTTTTTCAGATCAGTTTACCATCCACTAGCAAAGAGCAGGTGTTTGGCACATAGACACAATTTCTGCAGAGCATAACCGATTCCTGCATTTTTCTGGGTTTATTGAAAAATATTTCATTATTCTAAACATTTAAAAAGTATCTTGTTCACAGAAAGAGGAAGGTTTTCTTTTCAAAACCAGAAAAGATTAAAAAATTTTAACGATAGAGAAGCTCATGTTTCATATTCTCCATCAGTAACAATTTATTTCTGTTCATCACAGTTTATTTTTTTCTTTCTTGTACTAAAATTGACATGGATTGCAAGAAAAAACTTTATGTTATACTACATTGAGGTAGGAGGTATTCCAAAATGATGATGGGTATAGCTCCAAAGGATAGTCTGTGTTATAATCAGAAGTCAAAATTTGCCATTTTGGCATTCACAGCTGGATGGATCTTGAAAAGCTTTTCACAGCTGACTGAATTCAAAGGAAGGCATCCTAGCATAAGCACTCACACAAACACATTGCTTTTTAAAAAAAAAAAAATAAAAAAAAAAAAAGTAACTAATCCTGTCGTTTAATTACAGACAAAAAATGTCATATGATTGGTAAATCTCCCTCTACTGGACCCTCACGACATGACTCCATTTGGACACTTCATAATGACCCTTGTGGTCTTTTGCCTTTATTGAATTAAATAAGCTGCACTTTTCAGGAGTCGTATTTTTCTCTCTCTCCCTCCTCTCCATTTACTTCTCTTCCTTTTGTTCTCATCTGACCAAGCTCATGATGAATGTGGGTCCCTCTGAATACTCTGTTTTGCTGAACTTCTTTTGCCTGTGTTAAATCATTTTGTCTTTCTCTGTGGGGATTTCCTCACCTCCAAACCTCTTCATGCAGTTAAAAGTGGTCAAACTATTTTGCAGATTTTTGCCTATGTGCTGTTCTAGTTTGCACACCAAATGTAAAACAGATGTTCCTTTCTGTATATAAGTGGGTTAAAAAACATGATGAAAGGTAAATATCCAATTAAATCCGATGTTTTCTATAGGAGGTAAATAAGCAAACATCAGCAAATTCTGTATAACATTTCTTGCAGCCCTAGATTTTACATATACAATATTATTCCCAAATTTAAGCACAAAAATGTAAATACAAGCAACTTTCCATGTAAAGTGGAACAAGTCTAGGTGGCAGAAAAACACAGAATGTCTTGGCATGTCTTCATCTTTATACACCATCAGTCAGGGGAGACAGGGAAAAAAGTTTCAAATTCTTGTAAAAAACCAAAGATTTAGGAAGAAATGGATGGAAATGAATGGCTAAAGAATTTAAAGGAACTGGCTTGCATAAAGGTGACTGTGTATATCAGGTCTGTTCATTAATTTAAATGCTTGAGAACCCAGAAGTGTTCCACAAATAAAAAACAGCACCAGAAATATTTCAGGATGTTGAAGAACAACAGCAGTTGCTTCAGTAAGAACTTGAACTTCAATATGCCTACCCTAACACAAAAGTTGTACAACAAACAATATGTTAGGAAGTCACAATACAGAACAGAAAATCAAACTTTGTGAAATATGCTGTCTAGGTATAAAGTTACCATGGTACCGTTAGGATGTTGGAAGGTGTCTTCTACTGTCTCTTCCACTAGTGTCAGGTTTAATTAAGGGTTAATTAAATATTAATTTTATTAATCGCTTGACCAGAATTTCCTTGGAAATCCTTTTATAATTTTTTTTGGTTGGTTACTTGCTTGCTTGCTTGCTTGGTGTCTGTCTTTTTGCCATCCTACAAAATTGTTTCTCCCTTGCAGTTTCTCCTTCCAAACTTCCTACTTTCCACTGTCACTTCTGATCAGGTTTGTTTTCAATACATACAACTCCCCTTGTTCAGCTGCACTCAGCCTTGTCCATCTGAGTGTTCACAAGCTTTATCTTGTTTCTTTTTTCGATCTGATTCTTTTCCTGGCATGTTCAAGTCTGATTAAAGTATTACCCTGCAGGTCATTCCATCTGTTCATTATATGTCAGAACTACAAGCTGGTGGATAGAAAGTTGTACTGGTGCCTTAGAACTAGCAGCCACAAGTGCATTAACAAACCTCAACAGTTAATAATTAGGGTAAGACAGAAAGTAAGAGTGCCTGAAATATCAATTTTAGCAGCAGTTGATTCAGAAAAATAAAACATAAAATATGATACAGATATTTCATTCTTTTTTTAAAAAAAAAACACATCCCTTTGTAAAGGGAGATACAGCCTCCAAATGGAAGTAATAGTTCGTTAATCATAGAATCATAGAATCAGCTGGGTTGGAAGGGACCTCAGAGATCATCAAGTCCAACCCTTTATTCACTACCGCTGCAGTTCCCAGCCCATGGCACTGAGTGCCACATCCAGTCTCTTTTTAAATGTCTCCAGGGATGGAGAATCCACTACTTCCCTGGACAGCCCATTCCAATGCCGGATCACTCTCTCCGTAAAGAAATTCTTTCTAATATCTAACCTAAACCTCCCCTGGCACAACTTAAGACCGTGCCCTCTTGCCTTGCTGAGAGTTGCCTGGGAAAAGAGCCCAACCCCCACTTGGCTACACCCTCCTTTCAGGGAGTTGTAGAGAGTGATGAGGTCTCCCCTGAGCCTCCTCTTCTCCAGGCTGAACAGCCCCAGCTCCCTCAGCCTCTCCTCATAGGATCTGTGCTCGAGTCCCTTCACCAGCCTGGTTGCCCTCCTTTGGACCTGCTCCAGGACCTCAATCTCCTTCCTAAACTGAGGGGCCCAGAACTGGGCACAGGACTTGAGGTGTGGCCTCACCAGCACTGAGTACAGGGGGAAAATGTTTCTGTGACATCTGCAAGAAGTAATAGTGGCTTGGTGCACCTTGGTCAGTGCCTTGGTGCAGAAATTGCAAAAAAATTTCCATATTTAAGCAAAGCGTAAAAAGGCTATTATCAACAGCTCAGTGATTTTATCTTCCATTCTTAAGGAAGTCTGAAATGAGGTTGGGATCCAGAACTACATTTTCTGTTATGTGTGAATACAGTGGGCAGAGCAAAAATACAGGTGTTAGTGCTGGCAAAAACTGCAGAGGGTGGGGGCTGGGTAGAAGGAAAGTTGTGATGATATCCATCATGCCAGAATTTCTGTTTTTCTTCCTCTTTATTAAAGGAACTTTTTGAGGCAACTTTGGTCAGTCTGGTGTTTGATCAGCCAACAATGATCCTAACAACTTTAGTGCTGAATCTTCATACTACTGGAGGTCAGGAGTGATTGCTATGACACTGAGAGAAGTTATATCACAACAAAATACTTGTAGTGCAGGTTTTAATAGTATAAATACCTTGTGATATACTGGCTGTAAAAGGTATGGTACATATTTGTTTTTAGTCAGCAACCCTCTCTTGAACAAATATTTCCAAAGTTTGTGTCTGGAGATAAAGCTTCACTGTTCATGTGAGACAGGTAAAGCCAATAAGCATGCAGATCCCATCCTGAATACAGGGAAATGGAAGGAAATAAATTTAAATCCCACTGTTGTTTGAAGGTTTACCAGGATGTCATTTCATTTGTCAATTAAAATCTGACTTTGTATGCCACAGAGTACAAACCACTGACTTAATAGATTCACACTGACAATTTTTGCCATGATAATTCTTCTGAATTTCTGTCTCTTAATATAACACTATTAAAAAATTTAAGATAACAAGAGCATAATAATGCACAGGAAACATATTTTATGGTTTTATTGGAGGAATGCAATGTTATTCTGCAAAAACATTGGGTTTTAATGTTATTACTATGTTCTCTTTTAATAGTAGCAAGATTTCTTCATACTTATTTTCTACACCTCCTCATTGTATTCCTTAGCCACCATCTGTATACTTGAAGCTGCTTGCCTTAACTACTGGCAAATCATGCTTTGCAACCAACATGATAGTTAAGAACTTTACAAAAATCTCCATGGATGTACAAACCTTAAAAAGAAAATAATGCAGGATTGGGTTTTTTCGTTGAGTTTTTTGAGGGGTTTTTGGTTATGCTTTTTTTCCCATGCCCAAACAGGTTTAAAGTAAAAATTCAAGAAAAGGTAAGATTCCATCTGTTCATGATGTAAAAACCTACATCAATAATGCATCAATACATCAATACATTTAATCAATTAATAAAGGGTATTTTTTTCTAGTCTCCATCTGGAAAAAAACAAGATTTGTAATACAAACCTTTCATTGTGGAATCCATTTTGAAAAAAAAAAACAATACAAGAAAAGTTATAATGCACAACTAAATGGTGCATTTTCATTAAAATTACTTATTACACACAACATCATTATGTGTAACATAGTAAAAACCTTTAAAATGCTGGAATATTGAAAGAAACTGAAACTGTACAGCTTCAGAACATTTGCATGTCTGGAAAATACAAGGTACAGATCACATATTAATTTTTAAACAAATCCAAGTCTCCTTGAATTACCTACCTACTTTGCTGAACCACTGCCAAATACTATGTACAACATTACAACACTTCAAATTCTTTACTTCATGACATTCGCTTCTTAAACTTTTGGAAGAAATTTTGAAATTTCTTCAGAATTTCTTTGAGAAGAATGCCATGTTACAAATTGCAAGAAACTTATTTAAATAAATAAATAATAATAAAAAATCACTAACCAAAACAAACAAAACAATCAAAACCCAAACAAACAACAGTCTTCAGTTCTTAGAGGTTTCTGCATTATTTTCTGTATTACTGTACTTTCTGAAAAATCAGCCCTTTCAGCAATGTGCTCTAAGATCAGAATGATGTTTACACAAATCCTAACTCTTTTTTCCCCCTCTAAAACATCTGTATGACATGAACAAATCAATCTGCTTAGTTAATGAAACATTTCACAACTACATGTCAGTTAAATATAATTATGATTTCTGCCATTAGTATTTCAAATTATTTGGGATATAGAATAGAAAAAATAAACCTGGTTTTGCACTAATATTTTCCTCACTAGGTATGGATTTGTGGATATATAGAATCCAGTTCCAAGCTTTCAGTGTATGTGCACTTTAGTAAATTCTGTGAAAAATGTTAACAGTTTTCATTGCCTAAATAACTACATTGTAGTAAAAGCCACTGGGAAAATGTCAGTTCATACCCATTCCAAATTGTGACATTGTTTAATTTTCTGCTAGGAAGAACAGAAAAAAAACCTTCTGTTTGCTCCACTAGTAATCACAAAAAAAAAATTAAATGGGGAACTTGTCTACTGATGCTGCAAGCATAATACAAACTCCTCATCCAACAGAAAGGTAATAAAAATGCATTTCACTAGGTCAACACCTTTAGCACAAAACAGAAAAACATGTTCAGCTTCTGTCTATCAAAGATCAGTTTCTAATGGATCTTTAAAGCACTGGCATATCCTTCACATCCTTAAAATTGTCAAACATTTGGCAGCATGTTATTAGCCCTGCACACACCAAAAATATTTTTTTCTTTCCTTCCTGCTTGCATGCTCAAATGTTTCAAACAACTAAAGCATATGTAAAAATTATGCAAATTGTAATTTTAATACATTATATTATTGTTAGCATCCTAGTTTGTATATAATTCATTTCACCATTTTGAAGCATAGCTGCTGCAAGATATGGGTGTGTATTTTCAGAAAACAACAGAAAGTAATAAAGTTAAAAATGACATTGTGTCTTGCATTTGCATTGTTGACATTTTTCTACATAAAACCTAAAACTTTGTACTGAAAATATGCACATGTATTTATTTTTCACTGTATTTCTCACTGTATTTCATCGTTCCAAGTAATGTATATTTCTTAGCAATACAGTTTTAGTTAAATTTTACTGACTGATCAGTAACACTTTGATTTTCTGTAATTAAGACCATGGGGAGTCACTGCACTAGTCTACCATATAAACAAGTAACAATTACCTTTCTAGGGCAATAGATTATGCGAAACCTTAATGATAGAAGAATAGAAAACATGACTGTATTTTTCTGTAGGTTCTGAGATCATCTCTATAAAGGCTCATTTGAGATATGGAAACCTTCCGCTAGGCTGTTTGTCTTCCCGCCTTACAAGGTATGCTTGAGATTGTCTAATGTTGAAAGACAATGCTCAGGGAACTATTTGAGAATACTTGTTATTCACTGGATCAATATCAAATATTGTGTCATTATGTACAGATAATTATTTGGCATCAGCTAGTAAAATGGCCTTCTTAGTATGCATATTGGCAGCAAATGACTGCATCTCTTCTATTTAGTTTTTACTTTTATTTTACCTTTATTGCATCTAATTATGGAAAACTGGTAACAGAATGAAAAAAATAATTAGTTGTGAAATCATTCCTGTAGAAAATGGATTTTAAAGGAAAACTGAAATGCAGTGTTAGACGCAGGTAACATTTGAATGCTGAATTTTCATTGCTAGGTGTGAGAAGACTGTATTAGCTCACACTGTCCTCTACGGTTCTAGACTAGCAGTTTATTGATTAATAGTACAAAAAAAAGTGCAAGTCATCAAACTTTAACTGTAATCAGTCATTCAGTGATTCTTTCAGTATTGAAGAATTACCTGACAGATCTGCTATTCTTTTCCATATACCTTTGTCTGGAGGTCTAAGTGCGGTTGCACTTAGGACAGAGCAGGAGAATATCTTCATTCTTCAATACCTGGTAATTCCAGTGGTCACACTCATTTTGGTGCTGAACTGCTTTGGTGACCTCCTACTAGTATCTATAGCCTTCACATGAAGTCAGCTAGTTCCTCACTGCAAGTCATCTCCTACATATTTCAGAAAAAAGTTGCTTCTCAGTTTGCTTTTACATGTTTTTACAATGAAAGTATTGGAAGCATTTGGAGCCTCTTGATAAATCATCAACATTTGGTGAGCCATCAAGCCTAATACTGACTCATACCAGTATCAAGCAAGGAGTCAACATTAGAGGGAATTATCTATGTGTTCATATAACAACCAACTACTCTAAGATTTTAAGTAATCTATAAAAAAAGAGTGGGTTTTATAACTAAACAAACAAAAAAAAAGTGTACATTAACTCTAAGAAAGAAGACTTCACTTTTAGGAAAATGGCATTCTGAGCATGCCCTGGTTTGACCCAGGATAGAATCAATTTTCCTTATAGTGATTTTACTTTTCAGTTAAGTCTCTTCTAAGTAACTGCACTTTCTGAAATTAATTGATAACGCTCAACATCTTTAGGTACTGCTGGAGAATTGTGTGGAACCAACACCACTGCTCAGTTCTGCTGAACATCTTATGCTCCAGAAACAAAAGGGAGAAAAGGGATCAGAACTGTGACCTTCTTGCAGGGAGGAGCTGACTGGACAAGTGATCAAAATTGACCAAACGAGGCATTCCATTCCATACTTGCTATAAAGCTGAGGGATCACAAGGGTCAAGTTCTCTTTGTCCATGGCTGGAATCATGGGAGGACTAACAGAGAGCATCTCAGTTGTTTAACTGCCAGCCCAGTGTTAAACTCTGATATGTTATCTCCTCTTAAATATGAATTTCCCATTAACTTGCTGAAGCTTGAAAATTTTTTATCCTTAATCAGTGAGATGTAATCTTTCTAGAATCTGCCTAACATCTTTTGAGATGTGACTGAGTTGGGAATAGGGGTACATGGTAATGGTGGAATTGGATTAGTTTTGGGTTGGTTTTTTTTTTCATAAATTACTTGCTAATAAAAAGGTAATTAATTCATCATTAATATCACATACGTGTTAAGGATTTATCTGGGACAGGTTACATAAACACATTTGAAATATAAATATCCAAATTTAGATAATTTTTCTAAAATAAGATGGATGTACAGAATAGGAAATGAGATACCATATAGGCAGTCTGGATTAATGAGAAGTTATCCAGAGTAGAACCACGGTCATCCAATGTCAAATTCAGTAATATATCTTCATAAAATAATATCTTCTTGTGATAAGAAGCATCTATTAGAGTTACATGCTGCACTCCATAAACAGAGGAGGTCAAAAGTAATCAAAGAGAGAAAAAAAGAGTTTGATGGTGTGGTGGATTGACCTTGGCTGGATGCCAGATGCTCACCAAGCTGCTTTATCATACCTCCTCTCACCAGGATGGAAGGGGAGAAAAAAAGATGGAAAAAAAATTGTGAGTCAAGTTAAAGGCAGTTAAATAAGTAATAATAAAAAAACCCAAACAAACAAACAAAACAAACAAAAAATACTATATGTGAAAGCAAAGGAAACCAAAAGATTTATTTTCTACTTCCCATGAACAGGTAATGTCCAGCAGCCTCCTGGGAAGTAGGGCTTCAGAAAACAGATCCATTGTTACAGAGGACGAGTACTGTTATAACAAACGCCCCTTCTCCCCCTCCTCTTTTCTCTTATGGAATAAGAGAATGGGATATCCCTTTTACCCAGTTTGGGTCTGCTGTCCTGGCTATGCCCCCTCCCAAGATCTTGCTAACTCTAAGCCTACTGATGAGACGAAAATATTGCAGAAACAGCATTGATGCTGTGAAAGCACTGCTCAGCCTGTAGCAACCAGCCTCTATGGGATAGAGAGGGGGGGGAAATCCAACTAAAAGGTCCTTGACTGAGAGACAAGGACCTTCCCTGACCAATAATTGTCAGGGCCATGCGGGTTTAGGGTCAGTTCCCCACACGCTGTTTCTGCCGCTCCTTCCTCCTCAGGGGGAGGACTCCTCACATTCTTTCTTCCCCCGCTCCAAGGCGGGGTCCCTCTCCCGGGAGAGTCCTTCAGGAACCCCCGGGACATGAGTCCCTCCCACAGGTGCAGTCCCTCAGGCACAGACTGCTCCCGCCTGGGCTGCACACAGAGTCACGGCTGCTGCGGGAGCAGTCACCTCCTCTCTCCCTCACAGGCTCCTACACGGCTGCACAGACACAGCTGACCCACCGTGACGCTTCAGGGGCTGCAAATTCATTCACATTTTCCCCACTGTGGTCCTCCACAGACTGCCCCACCGCGCTTCTCCCTGGGTTTCAGGCAGACAGCTGCCATCTCACCACAGGCTGCAGGGAAATCTCTGCTCAGGCACCTTCTTCCCTTCCTTCCTCAATGACCTTGGTGTCTTTGTTCTGACATTGCTCTCACCTCCTCCTCCCCCCTGCTCTGCAGATTTATTGTTTTGGGGTGGTTTTTTTCAGTTTAATTTTCCCTTTTTTGGATATGTTACTCCCAGAGGCACATCCAGCTGCCCATATCTTTTCAGCCTTGGCCAGAGGGCGGGGCTGAAACTGGAGCCGGGGGAGCTTCCAGCAGTTTCTTGCTGGGTTCACCCTTGTGCCTACCCCGAGCTACCAAAATTCTGCCACACCAACCCAAAAGAGTAGCAATCAAAAGACTGATGTGTTATCAACACCTTTCTAGCTACTAATACAAAGAACACTGTAAATATATCGGGAAAACTACCTCAACCTCAGCCAGATCCAATACAGATGGACAATTTGTTATCTTCATTTTAGCAATTATACATATAAATATATAAATAAAACAAAGATGTCTTCTGTTAACAGAATGAAGACTCAAAGAAATGAAATAAAAATTTGAGGTGTGAACACCTCACAGCTTACATCTCTGAAACATCTTAGCATAACAATGACCCATAACAATGTTTTCAGAACAAAGTAGATAATTTTCAGATAAATAATGGAACAAAATTACCTCTGAATACTTTTTCCTAGGCAGGTGTTATTTCTTCAACCTATAGAGACAGAAAGAAAACAAACAAAAATAAATTAAATCCAAATACAATAATGATTACTTAGTAGCTGTTGCTTACTCACCCCGCAGACACTTTCTTACCCAAATTCAAATTATTCAGATCTCATGAGATGACAATAATTAACATTCCCACAATAGATTGGAATTTCAGTTCAAAAATGGAACAGCACAATGAAAAGAAAAAGGAAAAGTTGAAAGGGCCAATTGGAAAAAGCAAGCCAGAACACAGGTAGACTAAATCCAAGCCCCAGTACAGGTGTAGGGTGATTAAATCCTTTGAAACTGCCCATTGCCACTGTATATCACTGTTGAAATCATAAAACAAAGCACCATTACTGTTTACTTACTTCATGATCTAGTTGTGATTCAGTAATTTCTCAGAACAAGTGCCTTTTTCTACCACTGTTTTATTTTCAGTTCGGAGATCAGAATATGCTTATCCTTCTTGTTGGAAAAGGAGTAAGAGCACCTGAATAAAATGTTAGTCTCTGTGTTAAAACTGTCAAAATTTTTGATAAGGTTATCTTTACAAAATAAACTAATTTTCAGCACACAATGTATGATTTACAATTTTTTACTAGTATTCAGAAATAGAGTACAATTTCTTAAGTCTGTTCTTTGCTATTATTCATTTTTTCCTTTTCATTATTATTCCCTTTATAATGCTGAGAATAATTTGTGATTGATGATAAAAATCTATTTTTTGAGTTGTTTTCCTTTCTATAACCATTTATATATTTATGTTCTATAAGTAGATAATAAATAACTGGAAAAGATTTGCAAAAATGACCTGTGAGTTTTCTTACTTTTACCCTTTTTAATTCTCTCACCCATTTCACTGAAGGAGGAAGGAGAGTAAGCAAGTGGCTGGATGGTGCCGAGTTGCCTACAGAAATTAAATCACAGTTAAATAATATGTTAGGTGAAAATGGCCTTTTCCTAGGGAGGTGAAGAGGAAAATTAGGCACATATTTAAATTTTAAGTAAAACTGGAAAACTAATTATTGTGTGACTCAATATTGTTTTGATAAGATGACAACAGCAGCCACTTGCTTGTTCTCTCCACCTTAGTGGGATAAGGGTAAAACCCAGGAAGAACAAAACTGAGAAAACTGATGGCCTGAGATAAAGACAGATTAATATGTGAAGGACAGTATGTGTGTTTGGGTGGAACCAAATAAAAATATGAGTAGAATATAGGAAAGCACTCACCATTTTCTACTAGCAGACCAATGTCTATCCAGTCTCCAAGCAGCGGTCACCTCAAAAGTCAAAATGATCGCTCTTCTTCCTCTAACTCATTTGGTGTTGGTGAGCGTGCCATCATATGGTGTGATGTATCCCTGTGTCCATTTTGGGTTAGCTGGCCAAGCTATGTCCCCTACAAATTTCTTACCCAGTTCTAGATAACCTGAGGAGTAGGAGGCAGAGAGGAAAAAAAAAGAGAAAGCCTTGAATCTTTGGAAGCACTGGTCAGCAAGCACCAAAGCGCGGGTGTGTTACCAGAACTGTTTTAGTCACAAATTAAATACAGCCTCTTACAGACTGCCATGAAGGAACTTAACTCTAGTCCAGTCAGATCCACGTCAAATTTTACAGACCCGAGAGAATTAATTCATTGTAAAAAATCTTCTCCATTAATTTCTTTGGCTTTAGTACTCATTTGTCTTTGACCTTTATATATTGACACAGCTTTTGATGGATATATCAAGTCTCTTTCAAAATAGAGCCTATGCAAACTCATCTAAGCATATGCTTTGAAGTCGGCTTTCAAATAAAAATAATCCCATGCAAAAAAAAATTTTGGTTTTATCAGTCATTTTTATAAGGCATCAAGGTACAATAAACTAGTATGGAGCTTGTCTCTTTGTTACCTAGTGGATATATAAGCACTGTGTTTAATAGGTACAACACCACCAAATAGTTGCATAAAAATAGCTGTGTGGGTTTGGACAAAATGTTATATCAGAAATGATACTGAAAGAAATAGAATAGTACTCTATTCTTGCCAGACATCCTGCTGTATAAGGGACAAAGAAAGTTATGACAAGACTGTGGAAATAATTTCAAGGCATTATTAGTTTTTAGTTGTGTGAGCATAAGCTTCCTAACCTGCCCTTCTCAATCAGCATAAGACAAAATAATGATGTTTTGTGATTAATGTGCAGAGTAATCATGGTAATCAACACATGGTTGTATTTGCTAGCCAGTGCTACTGTCAGGATAGTTCCTACAGTTTTCCTTCAGAAAGGAAGCTATTATCATTCATAATTTTCATTGCAACAGACACAGTAGTATGCACAGCTGACGAAGTATTTACTCTAAGACTCTTTTTAGAAATTAGCTTTTCTCTAATCAAATACAATATGGTTTCCAGGGGTTTCTCTTTGCTCCTGCACCAAATGCAAAATCTACAGAAACATGACCAAATTGCAAACCCTTTTATAAATTCAGGATAGTGCATTGCTTGATAGCTAATCCTGATTTAACTAAATTTCATTTCATTTAGTGGGAAGCACTGCAGAGGCCTTGTATACATACAAAGTGGATTTTATTTTAAGCAACAGAAGCAGAACATGATTCTGTGATTCTTTACCTAGCAATCTGTAGCAGTGTGGACTGCCACAACCTTAAATGATGTCATTACCAATGAGATGTAGTAGCTTATTTACTCTTCAAAGCTGCAATAAGCCAACTGTCACTTTCAGTGATGATGTATGCTGATGCTTTTTGTGTCATTTAATAGGTCTCAAACAAAATCACCTTTCTCCAGATTTTCAAAAAGAAATTTTTAACCTCTAATTTAATGTTTAAAGGCAAATGCATCTTCCACATGCAAACAAAACAGCTCTTTTCATATCCAAACTGCTTAATTTGCTTCTAAAGGATACAAAATCTGTTCCTAAGATCCTGTAAAAACACCTGCAGAGGATGTTTGCCATTATTTAGAAGCCAAATCTCTGTCATTCAGTGAAGGAGGGAGAGACAGTAGAGCTCTTCAGTGCTATTTTAGTAGTATTATTCACTTTTTAAATTTGGAAAGAAGTAAGATACTGCAGTGAGTATACTAACAGCAAATGGTTCCTAAAAGTAAACAGGGAAAGATGATCAGCCAATTCCTGGTTGAGTACTCAGAATTAAGTATTACTGTAAAAGCTAGAGGAGGCTGAATGTCTCTTTTGAAATTAGGAAAAGGAAATACTAAAAGTAGATGACAGTTCATGATGTTGCCCTAAGAAACAATTTATATTTCTTCTTCATTTCCTGTAGTGATTATCTTTCCAAATCAGTACAACTTTCCTCCTATCCCATACTTAAAGCAGTCCATGTGAGATACTTCAAGAAGAGGGAGAGCATAAATGGGAAAACTTACTTACAGTTTATGCTTCTCCTCAGCTAGAGAAAATTATTGATTAGTTCTCCTTATCATAAGATTGAATGACTCTTAGATATTTTATCCCCCCTAAATTGTTATCATGTTGAGTTTTTGCCTAAGTGAATATTGACTACTATCCTGTTCATATTTTCTTACCATTACATCCTCCAGAAGTCTTTATATTTTTGCTATGAATAATGTATAATGTGTCATTTTGTTGGTTTTTTTTTGTTGTTGTTGTTGGTTTTTTTTTTGCTAGATCATTAATTGCATCTCCAACATCCATCCTAGCAAAATTATTATAAAGAATCCTGAATCTTCTTCTAAGGTAAGCATTACTGTCTGAAGTGTGGGGATTAGAGAGTGCTTTGCTTAAGAAAGCTAGAAGTATTCTCACTGTTGCTAATTACAAGTTTCCAGGCAAAGTGCAATCCTCTGGAGGTCCTTAAAAAACTGCTTACTAACTTGTTCGCTACTGCTTCATATCTCTGTGTGGACAGTATGTGACATCTTTCTTTACCTTTCTATTCCCATGGGCAGAAGTACTAAATGTATCCTTCAGCATGTCATTTATGCACATATGCATGATATATGTAGTGCACAAGTGCATAAATTTTAAGACTGGCCATGGCATCTTAATGACAGGAACTTAGAAATAACTCTCATGATTTATGTTGACAAAAGCACCAAAAAAGCACTTGTTCTTGTTGGAAAAAAAATATAAGCTAGAAAAGGATTTTGATTTTGCCTGAACTTTTATACTCACAAAAATCTGTTGGTGGTAGATGACAACCATCATAACTATACTTGAAGTCAGAACTGAAATGAAATGTGAAGGTGCAAAGAGTTCCTAAAATCTGAGTGTGGTTCTTGCATTCAATGAACATTATTTAAAGAGCCACTGTAAGAGTTCCAATCACTAAACGCAAATTAATGTATTTTACTGAATATACTGTCGTTTAAGAGTAGTCTATTTATTTCAGTTCTACCTAAAAGAAATAAGTAGTGTGCTCCTATTCAACACAATATATTGTGGATCATAAACTTTAGCTATTTTTCCTTCCCATTGCTTCCTATCTTGTTTTTCTTTAAAAAAGTATGGAATTCTGTCCAATTTTTCTTTATACACATCTTTAATTAGCTGGTGCTGTAAGACCAAGAAGTTAAATTACCTTATGTTTCACTAATAAATTTTAATTTGCATTGTTATTTTCTA
The DNA here is from genome assembly GCF_003957555.1 of Calypte anna. Lineage (NCBI taxonomy): Eukaryota > Metazoa > Chordata > Aves > Apodiformes > Trochilidae > Calypte > Calypte anna. Next base: position 118,231,197 of record NC_044244.1, on the reverse strand, counting down.
TTGTCCCCTACTGTTTTAAATTCCCCTTTGGAGGTTTAGGCATGCCTTGTCTCCGTAAAACAATGAACTCGACAGTCAAAGGTAGTCTGTTTAGATACTCCAAAAACCTAAATGGCTTTAATTCTAATGCATGGTCTTTTGTTTTCTAAGTTATAATAACTCAAAGTCTTGAGAACCTTGGTCTATGAGCCTCAGCATTCCTTATACGTATAAAAATGTAAAAAAAAAAAAAAATTGGTGAATTGCTTTTTGCATAATTTTAGTGAAAAGGGTAGAAATAGAAATAAATTTAGGAAATTTAGTTCTGGGCCCCCCAGTTCAGGAAGGATATCGAGGTCCTGGAGCAGGTCCAAAGGAGGGCAACCAGGCTGGTGAAGGGACTCGAGCACAGACCCTATGAGGAGAGGCTGAGGGAGCTGGGGCTGTTCAGCCTAAAGAAGAGGAGGCTCAGAGGAGACCTCATCACTCTCTACAACTCCCTGAAAGGAGGGTGTAGCCAGGGGGGGGTTGGGCTCTTTTGCCAAACGACTTTCAACAAGACAAGAGGGCATGGTCTTAAGTTGTGCCAGGGGAGGTTTAGGTTGGATATTAGAAAGAATTTCTTTACGGAGAAAGTGATCAGGCATTGGAATGGGCTGCCCAGGGAAGTAGTGGATTCTCCATCCCTGGAGATATTTAAAAAGAGACTGGATGTGGCACTCAGTGCCATGGTCTAGCAACCGCAACGGTGGTTCAAGGGTTGGACTAGATGATCTCTGAGGTCCCTTCCAACCCAGCCAATTCTATGATTCTATGAATCTATGAACAGTCAGAATATGTATCTTCAACTTAATCACACAAAAACTTTTCTATCTTCACATTATCCTTTTTTTGTCATTTTTCTTATCTGTGAAAATTCTCAGTCACACATTAAAGTTTGGCTTTTCCTTATTACATTCTTAACTACAAGCAAACAAGGTCCAAAGTAAAAGAATAGAACTTAGAAATTTTCATCCTATCTACTTTAACATGAAAATATCTCACATCTTTTGTAAACTCTTTGACCTAATAATACCTTATGATAGTAACTAAGTTAATTATGAACTGTGTCTTTCACTTTACTAAAATAAGGCACCCTTTGATTGCACTGAGATTCTTTTTGTAATTTTGAAATTCAGTTCCTGAACTTCTCTATGTGTTTCCAATTCTAAAAATACTTTTTCTTTACTTTCTTTTAAACAAGTATATGGCAAAAAATATTTAGTACCTTCTGTAGCATTATTGTAGCATTACAGTTACTGGTGCTTACATTAAAGTTTGGGAATTGAGATTTAATTTTCTTTTCACAATCACATACAATTCCATAGACTTCTGACAGAACTGAATCTGAAATACTTTACACTGGGAGTGGAAAAGTTCAGTTACACAAATTCAAATTTCCACCATAAAAATCTTGTGTTAGTTAAATATTATTAAAATACAGCCATTGTTTCCCTGTGTTTAATCTGGTCTAAAAGTAACCATCATCTTCAAAAATTAAGCCATAATGGATAAACATAGACGTATTTCCGCTCACACTGAATGCCTTTCAAGACTTTATGATTGGTTCTTACCTTTTGCTTATTTTCATCAGGATTTGAGACAGAAGTATGAATATTTTAGGCAACATTAAATGAAAATTTCCCTAGATACTAAGACTTCTTTTATAACAGTTATGCATCTACATTTCTCCTCTCAACTCCCGTGTAAAAGTTCTACCTACATAAAAAAAACATCAGCAAAACCATTGTGAAATAGCTGCACATTATACTTACCTTCTCAGTTTTGTCCTTGATTCTTTATAAATATCTCAACATTCTGTGAGTAAACGATGCTCTGATTTTTTGTTTGTTAATTTTTTTATACTTTTAACAAATCTAACCAAAAATCCAAATTAAGCAAGGCTGCAAATGCTGTTTGTCTTTCTCCTCCCCACCACAGCTGTAAATAATAGACATCATCAGAACTAAAACTGAAAGCATTAGCACTGATACAAATATCTCTATACACAATGTCAATATAGCAAAAAGAGAATCAAAAGTCAGTTTTGCGTAGCCACATAAGTGAACTCCCTCTTTAGCAGTAAATTGAAAACCTTTGTGTCTCAGATTTTCTGAAGAGAATTATTACAGGACTTTGTACTGCATAAGTAATTTTCCTGCATCCTTTGGTATAAATATAAGTGGGGGTGGAGGTGGGTGGATTCTTAAATATTACCTTTTTTCACTGGTTTCACCTATCTTTCTGTAAGTATAACTCTTACATATCAGAGTAAGAATCAGTAATAGATTTTGCCTATGAACACATATACACTTCTCTCAAGAATTCTGAATGTACAAGAGATTCTTGAACAGTAAATGATTCGGTATTTGGTAAGAAAAGATATTTTACTCAAAATGAAGAACTGCTACTAAACAGGTAAATTGGCAGCTGTTTTTTATTTTACACCAGCTTTATTGGCTGTCAGAACTGAATCAATGATCACATAATACCTTTAAACATATTTTATTTATGTTCTAAAATCTAAACAGAAGTTAACAAATGGACCAGGCTATATTCAGCAAAATAATTTTATTTTATGAAGTGATAAAAATACTGTTATACTTCTTCCAATAATCTTATGCCTTTTACTTATATTGGGGAAAAACCGAAAACTGAGACAGTTTATCACTATGTTATTTATTAACACATTTGAGAATATTTTGCATAGCATAATATGCTCCTTGTACGTAGGCCAATATTCCATCAAAAAATATGGAGAGCTGAGCGCCACTTAAATAAGTAGATTACCAAGGGATGCTGGGGAGTCTCTATCACTGGAGGTTTTTAAGAATGTCTTCGACAAACCTGTCAGGAATCATTTATGTCGAATTAATCTTGCCTTAGGGCAGAAGGTAGGATGAGATGATCCCTTGAGGATCCTTGCAGTCCTGTTTTCAATGATTCCTAGCAACTTCAGCAATGCTGTTTCTTATAAAAGTAAGAATATTCAAGGAAGTGGAATGAGCAACCAGTACCAAGATACTTTATCCAAAGTCCTTATTGACTAAAATTTTATTTTCTTGAAACTCCAGCAAACAAATTTGAAGAAATGGTTTATATATGGTTTTTATATGGCACTGAATATATTAATCTGTACAGTCAGTCTTTCCTGTGTCTTTTGAATAAAGGGAGGGCTCACTACAAGAGAAAGCCAACTTATTCTGCTGTAGCTTTTCAGCTCTGTGGTACAAATGGTGTTTAGACTTATGCTGAAGGTAAGGTGTGGTGAGATGGACTCATAGATGACAAAGGGAGAAGGCAGGTGGTACTCTGAGCTAATGGCCACCCTTCTCAGGTTGTGTTGTGCAGACTCATCAGCCTCTCTCCATCTCTGTGGATCTGTCCTCCATGCAGGGTCTCCCCTTTTTTAGGCCTCGTGGCATCTTCTGAAGCCACAGTGTCCTCTCCCCAACATCCAAAATGCCTTGTTATCAGCCTTATTTCTGCAATGGGAAGAGGTGGGGGTGGGGGGGTGGGTAAGAAGTAGGTCTAATTCTGTTATCTTACTGCTCACACAAAAACCAAATACGGTTTGATCCCCAGTGGCAGATTTCTAATCAACTGGACACTTCAACTGCTTCATTTCTTTTCTGTTTTATTCTGCACTACCATGCTCTATTCTTGATCTGCCTTTCTGTATTTTATATTTTAATAATATTTTTTCAGTCCAAATACTTCAGACTCAAAGAAATCTTCATCTTTATACTGAAATGTAGTCTCCACTCTGCCCATTTTTAATTCATTCTTCTCTGAGTTAAATTGTATTTGGAACTAGAGTGGTACTTAGCCCATCAGCTCCACCGGCTTTCATAGAATCATAGAATTGCTCAGGCTGGAAAAGACCTTCCAGACGATCGAGTCCATCCTAGTCCTAACCTTATTACCCTATTCCCAATGACCCACCACTAAACCATGTCCCAAAATACCAGATCCAGATGATTTTTTAAACACATTCAGGGGTGGAGACTCAACCACCTCCCTGGGGAGCTGGTTCCAGTGCATGACAACCCTTTCTGTAAAGAAAATATCCAACCTGATATCCAACCTAAATTTCCCCTGGCACAACCTGAAGCCATTTTCCCTTGTCCTGTCATCTGGCACCAGTGAGAAGAGACCAATCTCACTCTCACTACAACCTCCTTTCAGGTATCTGATAAGGTCTCTCCTCAGCCTGCATTTCCCCAGACTATACAACCCCAGACTATACAACACCCTCAGTTGCTCCTCATAAGAGATGTTTTCCATACCCTTCACCAGCTTTGTTGCCCTTCTTTGGACTTCCTCCAACACCTCATATCCTTTTTGTATTGAGGTGCCCAACTAAAGGTGGGTCTCTAATTGCCAGAGTGCAACTTAAAATTGTCCTGAAGTCTTTGTAATATATATTCATTCTTTCATCACTCTCAAATTCCTTCTACTGATTCAATGAGATATCAACAAAATTCTCTCTGAAAAATCCATAATAACTGTCATCAAAACTAGACAAAAGGCAGAAATGCAGAGGTCAACAAATCCTTCACCCTTCTCCAAATTTCTTTGTCAGTTTAGCACAATCTTAATCTGCTTCTAAATTATAATTTCAAAAATTAATTTCATTTGAATAACATACAGTCAATTCCTTAAAGGGTATAAATTCTCTCAGAAATCACAAGAATAATCACTTCAATAGTTTGTTCCTACTCATTGTTGCAGTTCTTTCATTAGACTTATTAAAAATACAGTGTGTTTAATAAAAAGGAAAACTCTATTAAAATTCATCATGTACTTTTGAGAAATTATATTCTGATCTACCTTACAGACCAGATTGAAGATAAAAAAGTATTATTATGAACCTGAATAAAACCAAACAAGTTTGGATAAACAGGAAATGGTTTCTATTCCAATGCTAGGCTCATCCCAGGTTAAATAAATAGGAAGGAAATAAATTTTAGTTCAGAGTGTGAGGAGTTCCAGGAGAATGTAAAATCATGGACTTATAGAATCATTTAGGTTAGATCAAGTCCAACCATTAACCTAACACTGTCAAGTCTACCACTAAACCACATCCCTAAGCACCACATCTGTATATCTTTTAAATACCTCCATGGATGGTGACTCAGCCACTTCCCTAGGCAGCCTGCTCCAGAGTCAGACAACTCTTCCAGTGAAAAAAAAAAATAAAAATTCATAATATCCAATCTAAACCTCCCCTGGCACAACTTGAGGACATTTCTGCTTGTGCCATATTGTTGCGTGGGAGAAGAGACCAACATCCACCTGGCTACAACCTCATTTCAGGCAGTTGTAGAGAGTGATAAAGTCTGCTCCTTCAGCCTCCTTTTCTCCAGACTAAACAACTTCGGTTCTCTCAGCCACTCCTTATAAGACTTGTGCTCTAGACTCTTCACCAGTTTTGTTGTTCTTCTTTGAAAGCAGTTGAGCTTCTGTTATTCACTGGTGACCCACTAAATACTTGGGAAAGATCATTGCCCAGGTTCTGAAGAGATGTGCTCCAGACATTTGTTAAACGTGGACAAAATTAACTTGATTTAACAGTGGGATTCTCAGTTCTTTAATATCTTTGACTAGCACCACTCAATCTCTGTCATTATCAAGCTTTGTTTCATATGACCATTCTGAAGCATTGTTCCTGCCAGAAAAATTTGGGTAATACAATAGCATGACGTAAAGAAAGGAAGAATTACAGATAAAGAGCAGAAATGTTCCCTGAATTACCTCTGTCAAAGCTGTGGAAAACAATTTTTAAATCCACAGCATATTAAAAAAACCCAACATATTTAAATATTTGTTTATGACTTCTTTTACTTGATGTTTTTCAATTCTATTCTTCCTTTAATTTCCAACTCATCTTACAAAATAATGATATTTTATTAAGGATTCTTTTTTATTTGAATTTTAAAAATATTTGGCTTACTAGGTAAAAAAAAAATGCAATGGCTAAGGTCAGAACTTCCTTAACAACATTTCTAATTTCTTTGATTCCTATACCTAGACAGACCTCCTACTTAGAAACGTCTGCTCCCTGTAGCATAGCATCCTGGTCTTGTTTTATGGTACCACTAATATAAGCACTAAGACGTGCTTTTTGAAAATAAGTATATTTAAAAATCCACTGTCTTCTTTCAGTGAACATATTTGCTTGAAACATCTCTTTTCCAATTGATGTAACAGTGAAAACTTACTTCCGAATAATTAAATATGTAAAAAAGCAATCAAACTCTAAACTCTATAATATGTAAATTGAATGTTAAATCTTAGGTATTGAACTGTTTCTTGGATATGTTACCCTAATACGTAAAGAGCACTAATTGAAGTTTAAAACTTTGCTATGGTCTAATTCCTTTGCTGCCAATAGCAGCTGCTGTGATTTAACCTCGGTGGGCATCTCAGCCCAGTGCAGCTGCTCCCCCACACTGAGACAGGGGCAAGAATCAGAACAGCAAAAATGGCAAAACTCATGGGTAGAGATGAAAAGAGCTTAATAAGTAAAGCAAAAGCTTCACATAGAAGCAAAGCAAAACAAGGAATTCATTCACTACTTCCCATGGGCAGGCAGGTGTTCAGCCATCCCCAGGAAGCAGGACTCCATCATACCTGAGTTACTTGGGAAGTCTAACACCATCACTCCAAATGTCAGCCTTTCCTCTTACTTTCCCGTGCTTTTATTGCTGAGTGTGATATCAAACAGTATGGGATATCCCTTTGCTCAGCTGGGGTCAGATGTCACAATTTCTGGTGCAGCCCCAGCCTATTTGGTTGCCGTGCAATATTAGAAGCAGAAAAGGCCTTGATGCTTTTTAAGCATTGCTCAGCAATAGCTAAAACATCCCTGTGCTATCGATACGGTTCTCTTAAAAAATCCAAAACACAACATCATACCAGTTGCTACTGAAGTAAACTAAATTCTCAGCCAAAACTTGTATGACAACAAATGCAAATAAGATTTTTATCAATTTGATAACTACTAATACATCCCCAAATTATTAATTTTAATTTATTTCTCAATGAAATTAATTTATTTCCCTATAGAATTCGTCCTTTACAAATAATACTATGTGCTTTTTGTTATCCAGTTTTTATTATGGTGTTTAACAACATAAAATTATCTTCTATTTAGTGTAAAATATAAACTCCCAGACTACCCTGTGGTGTGCTTATGTGCTATAAATCTTCCTACTTGCCATTATATCATCCCAAAATGATTTTGTGAGAAAGTGTACATTTTATATTGCTTTAAAAGCCAGGTTTGTTTCAACAATCAATAGACGATTTTTCACTGACATACATGAAGTATAGAAATAAATGTAAATAAATTCTATTTATTTTGTTCCACACATGCTAATCTCTGTTCCAAATGGCCACTTATCTTCCAGTAAAAGTGGAAACTAGTGAACTAGTGGACATCTGCCAACTTGCAAAACTTTCTGTTCCTTTTTACAATTCATACGATTAAGAAACAGAGAATTTGAAAAGACATATTATTATTATCATCTGTAATGCCTCATATAGTACATATTTCAATGGGTTGCTGTTGATATTCCTGTTTCCCCTCTTAATTAGTGTTCTAGATATGATTGCAATGTATCAGTTCTTCATGATACAATTTGTAATAGTTATTAGAAATAAAAATAGGGTTTAACACAGTATTTTTATAGTGTCCATTTTTACTTTCATTATAGATTCCTGGCAGACTTTTTTTATTTCATTCAATTCTGATTTTTAGGGTGGGATTAATCGATTTGATATAACCTCACAAAAGATCAGAAAAAAACCAGAAATATTTCTACTAGCTTTGGTTCTGCTTTCCTCTGCTGAATCCCTCATCCTAATTCTTCACTACAAAATATTTTTATTACAACACAGCACTAGAACAGAGGAAGAATACACTATGAGCTGCAATTTCATAGGATCAAAATCAGAATAGTTTGGGTTAGAAGGGACCTCTAAAAGTCATCTTGTCCAACCCCCCTGCAGTAAGCAGGGACACCCTCAGCTAGATCAGGTTGCTCAGAGGCTCTTCAAGCCTCACCTTGAATGTCTCCAGGGATGAGGCCTCAATACCTCTCTGGGCAACCTGTTCCATTTTTCCACTACCCTCATGGTAAAGAATTTTTTCCTAACATCCAATATAAATCTACTCTAATTTAAGATGGTTGCCCATCATCCTATCACTACAGGCCCTTGCAAACAGTCCATCTCCAGCCTCCCTGTAGGCCCCCTTCAGATACTAGAAAGTCACTACTAGGTCTCCCTGGAGCCTTCTCTTTTCCAGGCTGAACAACCCCAGCACCCTCAGCCTGTCTTCTTGGGTTCCAGCTCCCTGATCATTTTCATGGCCCTCCTCTGGACCCACAGCAGGATTTGCAGTGAAGCCATGCTGGCTGTCTTGGTTCACCTTCCTGTCCTCCATGTGCCTTATCCAATCTTCTAGGAGAATCTGCTCTGTGATCTTCCCAGGTACAGAGGTGAGGCTGATAGGTCAGTAGTTCCCAGGGTCCTCCTTCCTACCCTTTTTAAAAATGGGTTTAGTGTGTCCCTTCTTCCAATCACTTGGGAATTCACCTGACTGCCATATTTTTAATATCATGGAGTGGCTTGGTGACTACAACTGCCAATTCTCTCAAGACTCAGGGATGCATCTCATCGGGTCCCATAGACTGATGTATGTTCAGGTTCCTCGGGTGGTCACAAACCTGATCTTCACATACAGTGGGGGGGACTCCTCTGCCCTGATCCCCACCTTGTGTTTTTTTTTAATTTAGGAGGTGATGGAAGAGAGGTTGCCAGTGAAGAGTGAGGAAAATCATTGTTGAGAACCCCAGCCTTCTCCATATCTGTTGTTATTAGCTTGCCTGACTTGTTCTTCTGGGAAGTGGGGGATATGTTTTCCATAACCTTCCTTTTTTCAGTCATGTACCTGCAGAATCCCTTGTTATTCTTCACATCACTTACCAAGTTGAGCTCCAACTCTGCCCTGGCCTTCCTGACCTAATTCCTACAAAACTGGGCAACATCTCTGTACTCTTTCCAAGATACCTATCCCTGCTTGAACAGGTAGTACAGTTCCCTCTTGCCTTTTAGTTTGAATGTGTCCTGGTTTGGGCCAGGATAGAGCAAATTTTCTGTCTTGAAATTTTGCTTTCAAATAAGTCTCTTGTAATTCTCACTCCCTTATTCTCTCTCCTTTCTTTATCAGGGAGGAGAAGGGGTTTAATAGAGAGCATCTGTCATTCAGCTAATTGCCAGCCCAGCTCTGAACCTTGACAGACCAGCAGGTCATGGCTCAGCCACTCTGGTTTCTTCCCTTCCTTGCTAGATTTCTTACAGCTGGAGCTCAAGATCTCTTGCATTCTATGGACAGTGTCCCTGAAGATCTGCCAGCTCTGTTCTTCTCCCTTGTCCCTGAGGACTGTTTCTCAGGGTGTCTTGCTGAGTAACCCCTTGAAAATCTGGAAGCCTGCTTTTCTGAAATTCAGCATCCCTATATGTTCCTTGAGTGATTCATGACCCTTTAGTACTGTGGATTCCACCAGTGCATGAGTACTGCAACCCAGGCCCCATGACTTTGTAACATGCATACTTGAAAGCTGAACTTGTTGCTGACAACTTTGTCATGCTTTGTATATTGGTGAAACCTGCTTGCAGTGGAAGTGTGAAATTATTTTTCATTTCATATAGCAATTTGACAAAGCAACACAGATGTTCTGTTCAGGAGGCTGTGCTTGACTTTTCTTTTCAAAGAAGTACAGTGTTGTTTTCATCCTGTACAACAAAGAGGAAACACTTGTCATGTAACATATTTGTTTTAAAGTATATTCTGCATTTCTTAATGTATACACAGACAACTTGAACACAATGTTTAAGAGAATCTACACAAATAATCAGATAATAGTAAAAATGTTAATTAATTTATTAAAGATTAATCTAGGAATATATGTCTTTTTAAAACTTTAGATGGTTTGGGGAAGTACAGATTTCTGCTGCTTTTTAATATATATTTGTGTATATTATTGTTTTTACATATCACTACATGACATATAGTGATACTATTTTTCTACTGTTATATTTGCAGTTTTCTTCCCCACCCTCAGTAATACATGAGCGGACTGCCAGTTCCTGATCTGATTACTAATCTATTTATAAATGCTGGATTGCTTGTACCTGTTGCAGATATTAGAGCTAGTTATTAGTGCTGTTTTCAGAGGAGATATCTTATTGGTCCTCACTGCTCAGATGGGCTGTTATCTCTGGGCCCTAATCTCCTCTTTTTGGTAAAGGGCAATTTCGGTAGTGAATGAGGAGATTAATTTAAAGGCAACACTAGGAAGCAGTGCTGCTCATAAAATGCTGAGGGAGCTGCTCCTAGGAGACATGCCAGTGCATCTTAGAAAGAAAACAAACAACTTGACCTGCACATTCTGACAAATTTACTGCCTGACAGGCTTGACATCTGGGAAAGGTTTCTATTTCTGAGTAAGACTGCTAACAAAATACTACAAAGACAATCTCACTGTTGGAATGATTCCAGTCTCCTTGACTTTTGCCTGTTTAGGTTGACCCAGAAACTCTTCTCTGGTTATGATTTTCCACAAAATAAACATCAAACATAAGTTAGGATGTAATTTGTTCTATCAAGCAAGTTTGTTGTCAATGACTGTCGGGCACTGTGGTTACTCTGAGTGCTCTGGTACAGGCAGTAGCTGTTTTATTAAGACTGTGTCATTTCTGTGAGAGACTGGGAAATAGAACAGATTGTCTTTCACAAGGTAGAATAGGTTTTTCAAGCATGCTTATCACTCTTTTCTCTCATTGTGTTTAGGGGGAATAACTAAAAGGAGCAGTATTAAACATGAGCTTATTCTACAGTGCTACTGTTTTATGTATTGCTTTCCTCGGACTTCAAGGACAACACAACTGGAACATGGCTATGAAAGCAAATCTACTAACAAGCAATACAATAGAAAGAGCAAAAGATCCATTTAACTAAGTGACAATTATTGACCATTAGTTAACCTAACTCTGAACTGAAAGGATAATATTGACTTCAATTATATTAAATTGCAAGAGTTCAAAATGTTTCTTTTTTTATGTCCAGTTTGTTTTCCCTAATGTTTTTTCCTCTCTATGATTTTATCTTCCCTCAACAAAATCTGATCTCTGAATTGTGTTTGGTTTTCCTGGTTTTCCATATGGACATCGGGCCAAGAAATCCTGAACTTTCAAGATATTATATATTTCTAAGTATAATTATAAATGCTGTAATTAGAGACGGAGAGGAAATTGTTGTCTTAAGTTTTCAAGTGGTCGGTACCTTCCCAGAAGAATGGTACTCTGAAATTTGCTTTAATCTTCTTGGTATGATTTTGTTTATACTTGGGTTGAATATCCTTTATTGCAACTGGCATATAGACAGGTCCCACCCAGCACTCTGGCACCCTTTTCCTCCACTTTATTATTCCATCTTTTGTGCTAATAAAAGCAGATGGAAGTAGACTGGATAATGTGGTTTTGTGGTGAACTGATTTATCAGAACTTTATTTTTTATTTTCTTTTGTAAAAAATTTTATTATTTACAAATATATAAAATTCTGAGAAAAAGCAGAACAATTAGCTAAAGAAAAAACTGTTGAGCAGCTCACAAAAAAGTAGGAAAAATAAAAAAAAAACCACAAAAGCACTTCTATCAATCAAAAAAATCTAATATAATAAATTAACTAATCTGGCCCTTATAAGCTTTTACATACTTCTCTATGTTTGTTACGAATTTTTTTTGATGGTTATTTTCTGCCAAATTAGGTTTAGAAAACAAAGACTGGCGTTATTTTTTATGTAAATTTCTTGGTGGGAAAGGACTGAAAAACAATTAAGGGAATACATAAGTATCTGCTTGCTTGGTGATTTATTTTTTAACTAATTAAAGAATCATGTTATAAATTGGTATTAAATTTTGCCACTGTTCCCAGTTATTTATGTTTCCAAGGTGAAACTTTTATATTTGCTATACTTCTTGCCCTACATTTGAAGACTACACAGAAATATTAATAGTGACCTCAGGAGACTTTAGTCATGCTCCAGGCCAGAAGATTCTTGCTAATACCATGTAATGGTTTGGCACTGTCTGACAGCTCAGTCAAGCAGTATCTTCCTCCCAGTGGGCAACCTCCATAAAGGTAAAGAACCTTACCCGGTTTGCTGAAATCTGGGAGCTCACTTCTAATTAGGGCTGACAAAACTCGACACAATCATCACCTCTGGGAATTGTAGTTTTTGGGCATCACAAAGCCTTCAGTTCTTTCCTTTTAAGGTCATTGAAAGCCCTTAGGTTAGCAACAGACTGTGAAGAAAAGATACTACGGTCAAAAACACCGAATCCTCCTTTATCTGTGGTATGAATCAGGTTTTAGGAAAAGTAAATTTCAGGAGCTGATAAAGTAACCATAAAAACAAGGGCATTTCCATAGAGCTGAGGAAATACTGGACATCATGTTGCAAATGCAGCCCTTTATTTCAGTAAGATAAATTTTCTAAATATTTTGGAAGAATAATGGAAAGGAACCAATAAATATCTGTAGTTTCGATGAAGTGGTTTCATTTAGATGAAGGGGTTTCTTTAGAATTATTTGTAAAAATACAAAGGAGTCTCAGAGAGTCCTGTATTTATAGTGGGTGAAAACTGTCAGCTATCTTTTCCAGGATCCTTTTTATGGTATATATGCAAAGAGAAAAGTTGGAATGAAAACTATTGTGTCAAAATGGTCTTTGCCAACCAGCTCAAGCTGACCTTGCTTGAGCTAGAAGTTGGACTAGATGATCTCAAAAGATGTCTTTCAGCCTCAACAATTCTATGAACAAATAAATGAAAGTAGTGAAAGTAGATCAGGGAGTTAATACCCTAACCTTTATACTCAGGATTATATCCCTGGGTTTGATCGAAACAGAAGATACATTTGATGTTTGTAGGTAACTTGTACAGCTGCTCACAAAGTACAAGCAATATACTCAGTGGGATGCATGAGAAACAAGCATTGTTCTGCCTGCTTTAGCAGAAGTAGAGGCTGCTGTTGACTGTTGAAGCTATTTGGGAGAGATCCATGTGGATCAATATGAAAGCTCAAGGAGAGGTCATGAAATGCCACACACTCAAATTTACCAGTATCCAAACAGACAGATTGGTTTCTACTAGTATTTTAGTACAGGTGTTTTCAAGATACCAACAGTCAGATGAAAATCATCTGAGTGCCATTTATTGCCAGGAGGAGTAAGAAAATGCAATACTGAAGAAATGGCTCGAAATAAAACCTTAACACTTAAGGTTCTGAGTTAAGATTCAGGTAATTGAATTCAGCTCTTCTTCTAGATGCTTAGATGGAAGCTTGAGATAAATCTTTTTGATCAGTGCTATGAGGTGTTCGTGCTGGAACAGAACTTACCAAAATTAATATTTATTCAGAAAAATAATGCAGTGTAAAAAGGGAAAATAAAGAGGAGTCTTAAACTTGTAATTTGCTTTTATATATGGGTGTCACAGCTGAATGTCAAACCTGAGGTGGATGTTTCCAATAACATCACATATGTAATGCAATAGGGGTTTAAAGCAGCAGACTAAGACCAGAAGAACTTTGTAATCATAAAGTTCCTGCAAGCTGAAAAAGGTCCATTGTGTTTAATTACATGTGATTGTTGTTTGTTTTTTTGTTTCTTTTCCTCAAATATGTTTCTTAATCTTTTGTATTCTTCAAAGACTGGGGCAATCAGTTTAGTATTTGAGGTGATGCTATGAGAAGCAAAGTTTTCCACATTCTCTGTGAAGGACATTTACCCCTGCAATTTTTTACTGAAGGAAAATAGAAGGTATTCTCTGAATACAAGGCAAAGCAGCCTTTTATTCAGCAAGCAAAAACACAACAATTTAACAGATGGTTATAGTAACCATAATAGGATTTACTCCATGGAGAAAGCAAACTGTCCTGGTCTGCAAACCAATTAGTCTACCTCCAATTTTTCTGTGTCTCAGAGGAAGACTCTTAATTCAGGAAGCTAGTTCCCACTTGAGCATATTTAACTTCATGCCATTTTCTAAGGTTTGACCATTCCCTTAAAAACCTTTAAGACTAACTGATATTGCAGAATTATATATTGTTTGGGGAGTTTTACTATTTCTATATGTATTTTAATCTAGTTGTAAGGATGCATCATGGCAGCAGAAAAAAATACAACCTAATTTTTAATGCATGGAAAGTGAATATTTTGATAATCTGCCCAGATGAAAGAAAATAAACCCCTCACTGTTCTTGATTCTGTGGAAAGAGAGGAAAGACCTTAGGGATCAGGGTGAGAACTTACCTTAATACAATTAAGGCACCTCACAAAACCTCTCTACCCCATGACTGTAAGGTAAAAGCATGGTAGCTTCTATAGATCTGTGCTGGGTGAATTTGAGTCAGTGTCTCTTCCCAGAGGAGAATGCAGGAGAGAGAGAATTCAGTCTGAATCAATATTTAGTAGATGATACTGAACAGAAACAAAGCAAGTGTTCATACCACTTAAGAATACACACACACAAGCTGTTAAAAAGTGTTCCTTATTAATTTGCTTGTCTTGATCCCCCTGTTATTCTTCACTCTCCAGCTTGGAAAATTAGCACTAGCTCTTGCCAAGCTTGTCTTTTCCTTCTCTCTTTTAATCCTTTATCTGGTGGCTCTGGGCTTGTCTAGGATTTAACCTTGTAAATACCTTTGATACATGCATTTAGATTTGACAGATCTTTGTGCAGCTTCTTTATTGACAACTGATTTTTGTATTGAGGCTCTTTTTTTCCTGGATTAAATACAAGATTTTTTTTTTTTTTTTTTTTTTTACATAAACAGATAACTTCCAAATATGCATGCAGAACTATATGTACCTTAAACAAAGCCCCAAGCCCAAACCTACTCTTTGTTTTGTCGATTTATATGCCACAGGTGCATATTGGGAAAGTAACTGGCACAGGTACTACCACTTCTGTCAATATGCTGGAAAGTCTGGGAAGTGAACTAAGCATTGACTCCTCCCCTTAATCCTTCACATACATGTGTAAAAGTGTCAAACTATGCTTCTGTTACAAAATGACACCTGGAGAAGGGCTCTCCATCTCCAAAGCAGAGGAAACACACTGGATTTTGCTGGCTTACTGGATGACATCCCTCATTTTAGAGAGAAATTTTGTATTGCCCTCATGGTGAATGTTTCACCTAATTATTAAGCACTGAAAATATTTAAAATAACTGCAAATAAAACTCCTTGGTACCTCTAATGGTAGTCTTTTCTTTACTGTGAAATTGCATGAGTTTACTCAAATGAATTCATAATATTTTATCATGTTTTTTAAATCAGGGAATATTCAAGAGTTTTTCAGTACCTTAAATATTTTGGTATTCCACAAAACTGAATCCCTCATCACAATAAATTACTCTTTCCAGCACGCAAGCTGCTAAGAAATGTAGGCATTTAGAGGATAAAAGGAGAGATTAACTATTAATGCCATGTGTTGTCAATATTTGACACCCTACTTAGCATGACCATTATCTACTGCAATCTACAAAATTTATTCTTCATGCTCCTGCTGTATTGCTGTAGTGCCATATGGCCATGCTTAGTTTTCTTCAAATAATTTTTACATAAACAGCTGGTGAGCTGTTTTCATTGTAACATGGCACATATTTTTCAAGACAGTTAGGAAGAATTGATGTTAACACTAGTATCTGCAATGCTTTTCATGTCAGTGTTGTACAGAAACTCATATGTATTATTCAAGGACTCCAAGCCTATCCTGTGTTTCCTTTGCTTTGTGGGGGGAGTCTTTTTTTTTTTTTTTAATTGGCTGCTGAGCAAAAAGATTGCATTTTCTGATAAAATCTTTGAAAGGAGATTTTCTGCAGTTGAATGCTTGATCACTCAAGAGATAGTAAAATTATAGAGTCTTGCGGAAGCTTTTTAGTACTCATTTGATTAAAAGCTGGAGTTTAGCTAGCCTAGAGTTTGACCTCTGTCACCTTACTGAGCTGACTGGCAGCTCAGATGATATCACTTCTGTGGGGATTATATCACTTACATGGGAAGCAATTAGTTTCATTTAGTCTTTTATTCAATGCAACTCTGAGGGAACAGTACAGTATAAACAGTAAGAAAAACTGGGTTAAACTTTGATTTTAAATCTTTCCATAGTTATCAAAGGTGTTTTTTCAACACCATGAACCAACGCCTGTTTCAGCCAGTGATAATATTTTGCAATAAACTTTATGTGAAAATTAATTTTCTCAACACATTTAGCTTTTAGTTTTGTGACATTCCTGCCTCTCACTTGTAAATAAGTTTATTGAAATGCATATGGAATTCTGGACTGGTGATGCAAAACTTGAAGTGAGTCAGCTACTGTTAGAAATCCAGTTTCTCTCCCTTATGTCAGACTGACACAGTGAACCACATGACACCAGAAAGGTTACTGGTGGAATAGAGGTCCAGGGCTACACTAAACTGGTCATTTGATAGCAGCTGAGCAAAGTAATTCCTGTCAGAAATAAACCAAAATAAATTTTTCAGCTGGAGGATCTGATACTTGATTTTAATGTTCTAAATAGGTTTTCCTGCCTGTTTGTACAGATCTGTTTGTACAATCTGCAGATTGAAGCAGTAAACTGGTGGGTAAATTTACATGCTCTCAAATTCTAAAGGGAATAGCAAACATTGCTGAAAATAATTGGTTTTAGTACATAGTTATTTTAAAAGGCTGGGACTTTCTGTGAAATACTTAGGAATCCTTGGAAGGCTCATCTTTGTATTTTTTGGTCTATGGATTAGCAGCTGCTACTACTTGAAGTAATTATAAAGGTTATTATAAAGCCATTTCAAAAATTAATGGTTAATTCTACCAACATTTATCATCAGTGGTCAACTAAGAAAATTTGAGACCTGTTTAGGCTAATTTGGACAGAACTTATTCGATATCTAGCTACAGTGAATGAAAGACTGAGAGGAAAAGTAAATTTCCCCAGTGCCTTTCTTATTCATTCTGTTCTGAACACAGCAAGCACCCTAGTAGATACTGATGCCCAGAAATCCATATCACTTTTTACTTGTTAAAGAAAATATGTGATTTGCTCTAGACTGGAGCCTGAAGCAGTCTACTGCCTCTGCTAACAGAAGCCAAGATGCTTGTAGAAAAAAAGAAGCTTATCTCTTCAACCTCTGTTTGTCCAAACCCCCTAGAAGATAAAAGGAAAAAAATAGACAATAAATGGCCCACGTCTTCAGCTTCATGGATTCCCAAGCAACTATATGATTACCAAAGGGAGGAATAAATACTTGGAATGACAGACAATCTTACCAGCAGGATGTGACACAGGACCAAATATTGTCATAACCACTGAGTGTAATTATTTTTTATATTATATTGTCATAACTACTGAGTGTAATTATTTTTGCCCATAAACTGAATATATCTGGTAATTTATTGGCCTATTTACTTCTTTTCTTTACAAGTAGCTTACTTTGTATTAGCTATATTTTAAAAGTAACTTACTGTGTATTAGCTATACTTTGTCAGTGAGATAGTGGAGTATTACTGTGGTAATAATGATTACATGACAGGCCACTGCCCATTGTTAAAACTTCCATTTATGACCCTGTAACTGTTATAGCCTGATACTCACATTCTGCTGTTTAACTCGGGTCCGTACAATATAGGTATTACTTCTCCTGTTATGCCATACCATCTATAAAAGACTGAGCATGTAAGGGATCAAAGCTCCTGCAAACAGTTCGTTGCAGATATGATACTAGATACAAACATAAATAAATAAATAAACAAACAAATAAATATATAAATTCTTGAGTAATGCTAAACTATAGCAATAAATGGGGAATTAGTTAATACAGTCAAGCTAAAGAACTTCTAAATACTGATTTCAGACCAGATGTGATTTGCATGTCTATAACATGATTTATTTTGGGAAATAAAAACTAATTAAATTTTGAACAGCTGCTGTATATATAGAAGGTGTTCTGTAAGGAAGCTGCAGAAACACCTTCAGTTTCAACTGAGAAATATTTTTTTAAGGGATTCTTTAAATGTATACTCTTACACACCTGTAAAGATTCACCTGTTAAACAAGATGCAGTCACTTAAATAATTTTTACGTGTCAGTCCCATGTTTATTAAATTGATTTTCTCTAAATCATAATCTAAGTACTTCTCTCAATGAAGACAAAGGAATTACAACTTCCACACAGAAAAGTCTCACTTAGTGCCAATACTAAAGGAAATAAAAATGTCTGTTATTAAGCTCCAAAATCTGAAATCAAGATAAAGGTTAAAGCACTGATCACTGAGTTTATCTTCTTTAACCTTGCCATTGTAGGCACTGGAGTTGTTACTATTTAAAGTTGTTTGAAAAGAGCTCTTCTTTTGATTTTGAACAATATATGCTTGTGAACAGTAAGAAAATAATATGTTTTCAGAGATAAGTAAAAGTTGGGTCTCAATATATAATTGAGACATTTATTTATCTTTTTGTTATGTGCTATCGGGACAAGTAGAAGTGCATAGCACAAAAAAACAAACGCACAGACACATATACAATTTCTTTATCTAACCAATATTACTCACATAGTTAAAGACATCTCACTGTTTTGCCTCCAAGAACCTTTCATGACCACAGTTTAAAACTTCCATGATATTCATGAAACAATTATTTGTCATGGGCCTTTGCATTTGGTCACAGTTCCAAATCTGTTTATGAAGGAACACCTGAAACCATGGTTTAATTCCCATGTGCCTAAGACATATGAGAACATCTAAAACATCCGAGTTCATCTAGGGTGGCTTTTTAGATCTGATCTTATGAGTCCTACAGCTTTAAAGACAAATAAATTAAATGAGAAGATGCAAATTTCTACAGTAAATAAAAATGAGGTTGAAAAAATGCTTTGTGATCTCACTAAAAAGATCTTAGAATATTTTTATACTCTGAAAATTAATATAAGATTTAACCATTTAAATTCAAATTTAATACTTCTGATATTCAGAAAACTGACAGAGGTAACCAATTTTGACTCAGAAAAGTTTCAATCTGTGCTTGTCTTACACACACCATATGTTTCAGTAGCTGAAAGATACTGAAGATTTAATCAATGTTATAATAGAAAATGAAGTTCTAGCAGCTTATTAAGCAGTAGGAAGCTGGATTTCTAAAATCTAATCAAAGCGAAGTTTCAAACTGGCTCACATTAACAAGGTCATATCACACTATTTTGGTGCATTAAATACAAATTCACATGTGTGATATAGTGAAAATCATTGCATTTTATAAGCTTTGCAGGAAGGGAGATGTGACAATGTAATGAAGCAACAGCACAGGAAGATTCTTGGATCAACTGTGCAAAATATAACACTCCTTTTGACATACCTCTTGACCAAAATATTTTTACCCACAGCGCTGTAGTGTACTACATCAGAGAGTCAACAGGATGCCAGGTTCCCAGCAGCTGCTGTTTCATCCTGCAGAGTGCTCAGCAGTGGTACCACAGCTCTGCACTCACTGCCTGGCTCTGTAGCCTGTCCTACACTTCCCAGCAAGCTCAGGGAAACTTCCAAGACTGTGGCACTGAGGACAAGGGCTTGACAACAGAGAGAACTGCAGTACAGGAAGAGTGTTGGGAAGGACCTCGTCAAGGACCTCAGCTTCAGGCCATGAGTGGTGTTGAGGGAGGAACCAGACCAGACGTGGCCTCCAGAACAGCAATATCAGCCTCGAATTCCACTGCCCTCTCCGCCCCATCACCCACCGGCCACCTGGCTCAGCCTTGAAGCCACGTCATCCCTGCAGGTGTGTGCAGAAGTCCTGGACCTGTGGTGGGTCTTAGTCACAGTCTCTATCCTGGCTCTGCTCACTGCTTCTGGCCACCTTGGGAAAGGGCTGCTGGGGTCCCTGCCCCAGCCTACCCCATCATTGCACCCCCAACCTTGCTGCAAGCTGGCAATGGGTCCTCATAACTTCCCAAAACTGACACCAACTTTTTGCTTTTCCACCCTCACAGAGTCTTCTAGAAACCTGTTTTTGTTGGTACCCACACAAAGTTCTCTCATGCAGCATAATTTGTAACAGTAACTTCAATAGTTTGACTCTTCAATGTGTGAAAATGTGCTTACTCTTCTTTGTTATCCACATTATTTTTGTTTAATGCAAATGGTTTGTCTTGACTGCTTTGCACTGGGTATTGGTTCAAACGGAGTCCTCTCAGGAATCAGGCATCTGCAGATTGTCAGACAGTTTCTCTCTTTCCTCCCAGTTTTGAACACCAAAGGAAGAATAAAACTGAAAGAAAACCAACTTAAAAAATGCTTGACTGTTCTTTTTTGTAAATGCTTTGTAGCTGACTCTTGAAGGGAAATTTATAAGCATAGACTATCTAAATTTTCAAAATTATGGTCTCTATTACTTGAGATAAACTGAGGATCCTTGAAATGCTTGAAAAGGGAAAATAACAGCTTTGGACAAGCTTTTAAAACCAAGTGCGGCACTTATTTTTGTTGTTCTTAATAGTGTTGCTTCTCAATCATCTTGTGAGCACAATTCATGAGAGGGAGGGCTTGGAGTGGTACAATTATGTGGTAAGTTGAGGCAGAACTAGGCCTGCAATCCTACGATGGCTTTCACTGATATGATTTGTTACTCATTCAGCAGAAAAATGCAGAAGGGTTTCTGAAAACTCTGATTTTTAAATTAATTTTTTAGTATATGTGCAGAAAATAACAGGCTAGGGAAACAGTCTGAATTTAGAGATTCAACGTTTGCAAGGTCACTACAGCACTTTATTCAAGAGTCAATCTAGCTAGATAAGCTTTTCTTTATGAGTATTGATTTAATTGAATTAAACAGCCAGAGAAGCTAGAAAAAGCTTCAGCAGAACCAAGAAGAGCTATATGAATAGTGCTTAATATATCTTTCAGTCCATGCAATTTTTGGCAGAGATTTTTCTCTTCCCACAGGCCTTCAATATCTCCAGACAGTGATTTAGGGTCAGTTTTAAAGTTCTCACTGTAGAAAAAGGAACATCAAACCACATTTAGTTCCGATGATGCAGTTTCAAGTCTTGTGCAACATATGCTTTTCAGTCGATTGAAGTCTGTTTGAGAACCCAGAATAAAATTAGAGTTTTATGTCAGACAAAGTGTCTGTTTAATAAAATCCTTAAGCTCAGAATCAGCCTATCAAAATAAAAATCAGCAGGAATTAAATACATCACATTATAACACAAGATAGTATAAACGGTGTAAGAATTGACAGCGAAAGACATTTCAATCCATTTTCTACTTTCTCAGAGAAAACCTTGCTTGGTCTGAGTGAAATATGGAAGTGTTTGTAGGCTGTTGTAACTACGCTGCATTTTTCTGTTTGATTTTTCAAACCTTGCTTTATCTCTCTCCCTTATTTTAACATGAACAGATCCATGTAGATCCTGTTACATTGCATGTGTATAAAAAAGGAAGCATTCAGCTTCCCAAGGAGAAACAGTTTGCAATTGAATTGCCTATATTTCTTTTGATTTCTTTTGTTCATATTGTCTTATATTTTGTGAATAGTGGAATAGCTTATTTCTGTCTCCAAATAATTTATTTTTTCTGCTACCAACATCATCTATGAAACTAGAAAGTGTTACTAAATATATGCAGGAAAACATAGAGATGAAGTTGTAGTTGGTCATACAATTTAAGAAAGTTTTTGTTTTATACAGCATTTTTCACTTCACTTCTAGATAGGTTGTACAATACCTTAATTCAATTGTCTGTTTAAATATCAATTGGAATTGGAGTGAAATTACAAGGAAAAAGAATATTTTAAAAAGAGATTTTCAAATGTAGAGAGGCGAGTAAGAAGAAATAATAAAATTTAAAAAAAAAAGTTTCATGTTTTATGTTCTGTATTAAATTAAGTTTAAAAGAAAATAAGCACTGTGGGAATTGGGAATAAGCAAAAAAGGAGAAGACATTTGTAGTTAGTGCCTTTAGAAGTAGACTACACAGTTCTTGAAAATACATCAGCAAAAAATATGCAGCAGTGATCCCTTTTTCTTGACTCGAGTATAATTCCTCAAGGATCCATTGACTTGAGTGATTTTCTTATATAGATTTTTGGAATGTGGTTTTAGGATAGTCATTGCAAGTTTAAAACACAGATGGAATGAATGGAAATGGCAAGCGCAGAGTTCATTCCTAGAAAATTAAGAAAATGTAACAAAAGTTAGGCACTAGTAATATCAGGCTTTTACAAAAGATGATGTTTAATAGCAAAATATTTTTAGGGGAAGCCTTCATATCTAGTGTTTCTGAAGTAATCAGAAATTTGATTGCTTTTCCTCTGCTCAGAGCCTTCTGTACTTCTTGTGCAGAAAGCTGTGCAGATCAATAGGTGTGAGTCAAGGGAAACAGTGATGCTGAGGAATGGTCATCTAAGCCTCCCAAGGATTTTTTTGTTAGAGAAGCTCAGATATCAGCTTAGTCCCATGGACTGAATGCCTATTTGTAGCTAGAAGTAGGTGGGCTTTTGGAGAATGCTCTCTAGTAGAGTTTCATCTGAAGAGAACCCAGTTCACCCACTCCATGACTGCTCCACAGTGCAAACAAGCTCCCAGCAAGTAGAGTGATCTGGAGACTTGTTTCAAAAGATTATTCCTGATGTCCAGTAAAGTGCCAAAGCAGGTGCAGATGTATAATACCAGATGCACAGGAACAAATTTTTGATCATGTATCTATGGAAGGTTTCTCAAGGATACTGAACTGAGTGCATAAAAACAGATTTTATTTGGGCTGAGAGGGAAGCTTTGGCTTCTTCCTCTTTTCTGTCTTTTTAGAAATATAACAGATGCAAAGTAATTAATCTAATTGTGAATGTCTGTAGAGAGATGTCAGTTTTAAGCCAGATACCTTATCTGTTTTAGCCGTCTCCATACTCAGTGGGAGACGAAAATGCTTTTACAGCAAAGATAATCTGGAGTATTTTAAATATTTTAGATTGAATATTTTAGATTACAATAATCATGCCTTATGTCTTTGCACAGCTTACAAAGGTATCCTGAGGAGTTTTTGTAGGTCTTTGTCTGCTTTTTTCAAATGAGATAAATTCAATTGTATGCTGTGTGCATAGGTAATTATATAATTATGAAGAAACTATACAGGTTGAATGAAAACACCAAGCTTTAATTTCCTTTGAAAAGATTTCAACTCCTCATCTGTGTTAGTTTTGACGCTGGGGAACAGCTTTTATTAACCTAAGCTCTCTTTATTTGTTAATGTATATAAATGGTCTTAGACATCAAGGGAAAGTTGAATACTTTTTAAAAATTTTATTTAGGAAATTTTTTTTATATACTTTAGTTTGATGAGGACTGGCAGCAGTCTAAGAAATTGAATTTATAATGAAAAGAATGGGCAATATTTGAACAATTTAAATAAGTAAATACGTGTGCATTCAAATAAAGGGAAAAAGCTGAAGGAGAGGAAGCAATGTTTGTCAAAATAATTTGTAAGCAAACAATTCTTGGGTTTTAATTCCCAGAAAGGTGGGGAGGTAAAGAGTGTTTGCAATAGAGAAGTAGACTCAAAGACTTAAAATAAATAAACAAAGATGCCATCTGTGTTAGCAGTCACTGTTTTTCTGACAGAAAAGCATGGGACAAGATAGAAGCAGAGCTGTATTAGAAGTCCATACTGAAGGACTGCACACGAGTAACAGCCATGACTAATAGGATGCTTATGCAAGGAGGACGCAAACATTACAAATTTTACTTTATCATTAGTTATTGAAACACTAATCAAATGGAAGTCATCTGAGTAGATGTGTGCAGAACCAACCTCTGAGAAGTCATAGCTCTGTTACTTCTTGGGGAAGTAGGAAGAGATGCCCTGCTGTTCAGTGGGATGTCCTGTTTGGATAGTAGGAGGAGAATGTGATCTCTACTGATATCACAGGCACAGGGATGGATGTATATATGACAGACGCAAGAGGAAACAGGAAAGACCCTAGCCTCATGTTCTGTTTATCTCTTTAATGAAGTCCTTTATCTCTTTCTTTTTTCCTAACTCATTTTCCTTCTTGGTTTGTTGGTTTTTTTGTTTTTTTTTCATGCAAATAAATAAGATTACCTCTAGGTTAAAAGTAGAGACTGCAAATCTGTTGGAGGGCTTTGTAAATAAACAGAAAGAACTTACAGTGATAAAGCAAAAGACCTGCTGAAACTGGGGGTTTGTAATTTTGGGATATATGCTGAAGTCCTTAGAGAAGCAAAGCAAGCAGGACAATGCCTTCATTTTGACAGTAGCTTGAAGGGTCAGAGCCAAAAAACAACTAACAGTTGCACCAGAGACAAAGAATAATATTCTAACTGTAGCAGTAATTCATGGAATAAATATGCATATCTTTTCTGCTCACCAAAAACAGCATCACCTGGGCTGCTTTCTGTCACTATTCTGTACTGTATGCATTTATATTACCAACATTGCCCCAGGCATCAATGAAAAAAACTTTATTTGGTATGGATATGTCAGGGCAAACTTACCTATATATAGCTAACATATAATCGCACAGAATGCGTACAGCAACAAATACATAGCTTGTGTTCTGTTTAAGATTTAGATATCCCTTGCTTTATATTGAAAATTTGAGGGCTTTTCTTCAGAATAAATAGTGTGTATCTGAAAAATGTACAAATATGGACACACAGAAAGGTGTAGTTTTATCCAAGGCTTGACACAAGTTGTCTTTCCTGCTACAAATGGGAAAAATTTTAATGTTAAGGATTCCTATTTGTGTCTTCAGACTCTACAGCTTCAGGAAAAAGATTTAGAAAGTTCATTTGCTATCAGCTGTCATCTTGTCGTCAGAAAACAAAAACTAAAATTGTAAATAAAGCCGCAGATAAGAGGAACATGAAATAATATTAAAGCAATAATGTGATGGAGAAATGAAGGCACCTGCACACTAGAGTTACATGATTGCATGGGTATGCATGTGTGTGACTGTATGCATGAAATCCAATTGCATAGAAACAAAATGTATGATATCTATGTCTGGCTCTTATGTGATAAAATGAGAAACTTCAGAAAACAAGGCAATTTTATGGCCAGAATATTTAAACAATGACAAGATAGTAGGAAATACAATAATATTTGCTTTGCACATCTCCCTATTCCTTGTAATTATAGTATTTATTCAATCCCTTTGTCCTGCTGTAAAGTTATCTTATTGGTTTGGGGGTTTTTTGCTTATTTTACTTAAAAATGATAGAAGAAACAATTTTTATACTCAAGTGCAAGTACACAAAAGATCTCTCTTGTACCATATACTTTTATTAATCTGTAATTTTCACTATTTGCAAAATTCTTAAGGTCTTCCTCTTTTTTCTCAGATTGTTTTCTTCTCTAGGAACATCAATTTGACTGAATTTTAACATTGTGTGTATATTAGAGACGTAAGACTTTCCAAGACCAAAGAGTACACTAGACTATATAGTGACTGGGGAGACTGTGGAGCATGAGATAATTGAATAGAAAAGCATAAATCAGTAGAATATCTTCATAGTTTCTTACCCACCACTGACTCAGGATGGCAGAAAATACTGTAGACATTCAGGAAGTTAGACATGATCTATGTAGGACAAATATTTTGCTGGAGACCATGGAGCTGTAACTGAACGGTCAAGAATTAAGTCATTCATGATTTTCCATCAAGCAGGAATGCTTTATCATAATTAGAAGATCAAGAGGTAGTGAAAGCAATTTTCAGCCAAGTAGGGAGAAAACTGAACAAAAATAATTTAACCACAAAGGAAACAACAGCAAAAAGAAAATATTAGAGTTATGATTAAAACCATGTGAATTGTTGTCGTCTTAGAAAAACTAGCATCTTCCCCCTAAAGTGGGACAAAGAGGGATATTTTAGAATGATAGTTGGAACAGAGAGACACTCCACAAAGGTCAAGGAAATCTTGACTTGGAGAATTATGTCTTGTAAGTACTCCAAAAGGACAAAATTGCTTTTAAGGGAAAAGAAAGCTTGTGTACAATTGGTTGGTTGGTTGGTTTGTTTTTTTTTCCAAAGACAGAATATTGCTTTTATTGCCCAAATTGCAGAATATTTTTGTCATTGTTCCTTTACAACATCTCTAAAAATCCATTTCCTCACTTCAAGTGTTAGATTTGGGTCTGCAGAAATAAGCTACAAGCCATGTTTGAAACTCCAGGATTTGGCTTGAAGATGCTATGGAGATGTCAGTGGTGATCTTTGCAGGTGCACTGCAGTTGACTCACAGGGTCCCTTTGCTGCTAGAAGGGAATAAAGGGACAAATCAATACATAGGAACTGTGCCAGTAAAAGTACAAAAGAAGGAGATGAGTTTAGACCGAGGAAACCTTAGAGAGGTGGAGTATTAGGTACCACAATTAAATCTGGTAGAGCTCCAGGAGCAAGACCTGGGCCACTACTTAGGACACCTGTGGTTGGTTTTGATGGTCTGCAGAACAGAGAGGCTGGCCAGCACTTTTCATAATTAAATGTCTTTCAAACAGCCCATCTGTAATCTTTTAAAACTGTGAGAAATATTTGTGCACACAGTCAGCTTCTGATTAATTTTAAATTGAAGTATTTGTTCTTAGGGTAACCACTGTGCTGCCTAACTTGGCAATTTAACTGATGTGGCCTCTTTGCAATTCATCCATGTAATCACAGTATAACAGGTGAGAATTAGTGGATCAAAGGGAAGTGTTCAGGAATGCATAAGCTATCTTTTGAGAGAAATAAAAACAAAATTGATTCCCAGATTAGTACCAGCAGTGGCAGCTGTTCTTTATATACTGCCCAGTGAGCCACATGCACTATATAGCAGAGAAAATACATTTTTTAAAAAAATTTGCTCCTTAAAGCATTAGTTGACTGTGATTTGATTTTAATTTCAATAAATAAATAGCAATTACTGTTTTGAAAAATTGCCTTACCTGAATCTGCTGATGTCTTTGTACTGCTGATACATATTACTAGAAAAAGAAAAGCCCTCCTGTAGTGAATTTTACATCAAATTTGCTACATAGAAATGCACTTCCAGAAAATTACTGTTTCATAGATTTTCTATTGAGAGAAGCTCCTTCTCTGTGCAAAAGGAAAAACTGATTTTCATTAAGGACAGAATAGGAAAGTGATCCCTAAGGCATCTGTTTGTTGAGGAATAAAGAAAAGTAAATAATTCAACACAGCATTTAAAATTTCCAGTATATGGTTAGTATTCAGTACCTGGCTTCTGATTTATATGTTTTATGTTACATATTAAGAGTCAAGAGAAAATTATGACCATTAACACCTTGCACAAATTTTCAGAGCGTATGAAGGATTGTAAAAGAGTATGCAAATGTAAAAACATTTTACATTGTCTATAAATTACTTTTATATCTAAATATGGGATATATATTCATGAGAACAGAAATTTTAAAGTTCTTTTCTTTTATCTGCAAAATTGGATTGTTATGCTTCAAAGTGTAAGTGACTTTTATAAACATAAGTATTAGAAATTGATAGGAAATCGGTATCAGAGGATTTGCTGGTGGAAAATATCCTGCTTGCAAAACTGAAATTTTCAAGGAAAATGTTTACTTTCTGGAACACAAGTGTCAGTTTGGGATGAGAAACACTTAAAAAAATGCTGATACTTCTTGGAAGGGATTATATTTTTGTCCATATAAATAACACAATAAAAGCATGTAATTCGTAGAGTAGTAGAATCATAGAATGGTTTAGGTTGGAAGGGACCTTAAAGATCATCTCATTCCAATCCCCCTGCACGGGCAGGGGGGACACCTTCCACTAGACCAGGCTGCTCAAGACCCCATCCAACCTCGTCTTGAAAGTTACACAAATGAAGTGTAGAAATAAGCTTTTCTCTGCACATACTGTCTTTCCCAGAAGTAGACCTCCTTGACCTCACATTTGAAATATGAATAAGATAAACCAGTGCAAGCAGCAAAAATTGCAATCTGTAACATTCTCCATGCTATAAGACCAGATTTAAGTGTGTTTAGATTGAATCAAATATAATTTAAATAATGGAAATATAATTTAAATAATGGAAGGGGGTTAGGTTTTTTTCTTGAACTTTGTCTCTTTTCCTTTGGCTCTATTTAGATATGAGCTACTTTACTTTCATTTTTTTATTCCAACAACAAGGTTTGTTCCAAATTACACTAATTAACCATCAGATAAAGGATTTTTAATGTTACTTATATCCTCTTCTGCTCTTTTTAATTCTTTTACACAGTATCTGCTGAGACTAATAAGAAAGAAAAAAAGGATAACGCTCTCTTAAAAACAAACAAACGAATAAACCCCTAAAATTCAACCAAAAATCCTAACCCTCCCTGCTTAGCTTCATACCTGTCCCCTACCATAATGTCTCATTCATCCAGCTTCAACAAGTGATATTCATAACCAAGCTTCTTTCAGAATGCTTCTTTCTATTCATCTAAATCAGAAAGGTGAGGGAAAGCATTTAATGCATTCAGAGGACTTCAGGTGTTGAAAATCTTATGCTAGAGCTGTGTTCAATTCCCCACATAAGACGGGCTCTGTATATGGCATTGTAGGTCAAATTAGCTTCTAAAAAAAGACACTTCCTCTCTGATTTAAACACTTCAGAAAGAGGGGGTCTCTTTGACTAGACAGCCTTCAAATGATAATTGCTAAATGTAAGGTCATAATCAAGTTTCCACTTGTATCTCACCTTATATCCAATATACAGATTCCTGTTATCTTTGTACTCCATATATAAGACTGTGTCAAGCCGTCAGCATAAGGAGTATAAAATACTACAGAGGAGAAAAGAATTTAGAGAGGTGAAGTTAAATTTTAGAGCCTTTTGATGCTTTTTACTTTTTTTCAAAATATCGCTTGAAAGTGTCTGATGGCTTTGCCCTGGGAAGAAGTAATCTCATCGTAGTATCATGACTAAAAAGACCATCATGTCCAAATTCTATGTACAATAAAATATATGCATATATCAGTAACCTCTTTCTGCATCTCATCAGTACTTATTTTCTGAATTTCTTCTGAAACTTCCCGTTATTGCAGGTCTACAGTATTAAAAAGGCAACAGGGAAGAGGAGGAAATACTGCTTATTTCTGGAGACTGTGAGTAGGGACATATGTTATTAGAACATGTACAGTAAAACCCTGATTTGGTAGAGCCTGTAGGTGCTATTATGATATAATGGAAATGTGCCAAATGTGTAATGTTAATCCCAATTACTCCCTTTCTTGGTAAAGAGGAAGTATTAAACATCTGTAAAGAAATATTAGAATTTTATATGAAGAAATTAAAGTAAAAAGGCTTGATGTAACTTAGCATTAGCATTTAATGAAACAATAGATTATAAAAATTCAGAATAAATTAAAGTTATTTGATTGCTTCCCAAAATTTAAGAACTCTTCAGAATTTTGAAGAACTTGCCAGCATCTACAGCTGGGACTTAAGAAAGTGTAGGACATTCAAAATCAATGAACTGTTTAAATTTTTTTGTACATTCATGTGGAAATCTTTACAGTGCTATTTTTGTAATGCAAGACAGCAGCAGTTCAGGAAAAGAATTTAAATACAAAAATTCAAGCTATGCAATTAGACAGCAGAGGTTGTTCAAGAGAACAACCCATCATAGCCCAAATTCAAAGTATGTTTGCTAATTATTAGACATATAAAGAAGGTGGGATATATTTATGTCTTG
Source organism: Calypte anna (assembly GCF_003957555.1). Classification (NCBI taxonomy): domain Eukaryota; kingdom Metazoa; phylum Chordata; class Aves; order Apodiformes; family Trochilidae; genus Calypte; species Calypte anna. The sequence goes on along the minus strand of NC_044244.1, from coordinate 118,201,343 downwards.
TTTTATATCTAAGTTTTATTTATGTTTCTCAGCCTGGTATACCCTACTCTGAGCTAACAATTAGTACCAAAATTCAATACATCTGCTTGAAAACCTATTCATGTAATCTAAATAGAAACTTCAACTTGGTTTCTTTAGTGAAAGTTGGAAGTTTCTGATAAAAATGAGTGCTAGCAGCTGGGGTAAAGAATGAAAATTCATAGGGAAAAAAACAATTTTAAAAGAAAAATATATTATCTGGGACACTGCTCATCATCAAAGAATACTGTAACAATGGTAAAAGAGATGGTGAGAGTTCATGTCTGTTTCCTCTTGTTACATTTTCATGCAAAAAAATCTAGATTTACCCCTCCTGAAGAACTAGTAGGAATTATCAGTCTCTGATGTTAAGTTCAGCTAATTCCAATGTCAAAACTTTGGCCCTTCTGATTGTTACAAATTGCCCCTCTGATGTTACAAATCTTGGCAGAAATACATCTCTCCAGGTTTGCATAACTAAGGATTTCATCATCCCCACTACATATACAGGCAAATAGCTGCACAAAATCTGCAATGGGTCATCTAGTCAATTTGAACTGAATTGTTTATTTTTAACTCAGAATAAATTAAAAAATATTAGATATAAAAAGACTATTGATGTCAGCTGTATTTTCTGTCTTCTGAGAAAGCCTACCTAAAAGCAGGAACTTAGGTGCCTGTATTTAACAAATCAGTTCAGAGATTATTTTAGACTTCTGACTAGGTTTTAGATTTCATTAATATTCGGAAAATTAGTTTATATCTTCCTCATCCCTAAAAACTAATCAAACCATCATGTCTTTCTGCTCAGGTAATACTCCTAATGAAGCTAAATGGATTTGCAAAAAGAAATTTCAAAGTCTGACTCTACATAATTGCCCATAATGAGTTCTGCATCTATGCTAATAGCTAGACAGTTACATGTATTTTTAATATTTTTTTTTCTTAAAAAAATATAATCCTTACTGTGGTTTTGAATTTAACTATAAAAAGAAGCAGGTAATTCTGGGAAAAAGGGAAAATTGTTTCTCAGGACTAAGTGGGTTTTCTGAATGCACTTCACAATTTAGGCAAACATAGGATGTATCAGTACTCACTCCCTAGATTTAATAAAATATTTAGTAATTTCCTTTTTTTTTTTAGTCTCTATACCTAAAAATTTAATAATCAGTTTGTTAAAAAGATGATTAATTACTTACATGTTTAAGAAATTACATGGTTTCATTTATATTTGGCTGTTTCCGTTTCTGTATTCTTAATGTTAAGAAAAGGTGAATTAAAAATTAGATTTTTGAAGATTTATATTTGTAGTGATTTTATCAATGATGAAATGATATCTTAATGAAAAGTGCAGAAAATTAGTATAAAACTTGACTGCTGTTTTTTCAATAACATTTAAACATGTGAAATATATTTTGGTTTAAACAACACTGAAGTTCTTGAAGGAAAATTTTAATTAATTCATCTTGTTTTGAGAGAGTTGGGTTATTTTCAGTTTTATCACCACATAATTCTGCAACTCCCAGGTCTCAGCATTTCTAACCTACTTTTTATTCATGGATAAGAAAAGGAAAGCAAGCTTTCATTTTTTGAGTGCTCACAGGAAGATTTAATCCTAAAAAGAAGCAAAGATCATGTCTGTATCTGGAGAAAGACCACAACTTTGAAAAACTGGGTTGTGTAGAATATAATATTCTTAACATACTAGGCTTATTTCTTCAAAACTATGGTAGTTTACATGCATTTCTTGAATATTATTTTTTGTTACATTTAAGATTTTACCAAGGACTTTAGAATGATTCTATGCCAAAATGCAGATGGTCATAATTTCTTTTTTATCTTGAAGGCTTGGGGTTGTGTTTTTTTTAATTGAATGTGTGCTTAACTGAGTATAAGATCCCACTGAAAGGTTTTTGCTTGTACTTTCATGCATTCTGTTTATTTCAAGCTCTTAATTAGGAATGTTCACATTTATAAACATGTAATTATTTTATGTTCTGCTATCTTCATTTTTGCACTTTAAAACCATTCTATACAACATTTTCTTTTCAATGTAAATAATGGAAAAGAAATCCAGAGAGTCAAATATTAATTTAACCGCTTATGAAATAAATAAAATACTCTGAATTTGCTGAAATGCATTTACAATTGTGTCACAGCAGTGAATGTCATTTTCTTCAACAATATGGAATCTGGATCAAAAGAAGCAGATGTAGATTTAAAAAAAAAATGTTCAAAATCATAGACACCTTGTAAACCCATATTGCAACAGAGCACCACTCTGATTGTAAATGTGGAGATGGGTAACAGTGAAGAACATCCAGTTTGAGCCCTGCTGTTCTCTACAAAGTCCTGCCATCTGCTCTACAAATATTGAAATAAAGTGTGTAAGACTCTTCTTGGATGTATAGAGATGCAGCTGACTCTGAGCAGGAGAATCGCAGAGGAATGTGGCAAAACTCTCTGACATGATGTATGCCAAAGCAATCCTCGCACCACCGAAAAGCAAGCCACAGATTTGATGGTTGGAACGACTTCAGATCAGCATACAGCTTTTACCTCCTCAGTTCTACACATTGGGCTTTTCTGAGATTTTGAAAAGCTTTGGAGCACTTACATATCTTCAGCTTTTAGACAGAATGTCTCTTAAACTTCAAAAAAAAATTTCCTTCTACAAGTTGAGAAAAATAAAAATCAGAACATTACGTTTCTCTGTAAAGAAATTAATTCTTTTGCCTTTACATATCTTAGTGATAGTAGTGATAGATGAATATTCAGCCAAGCCTAAGTCTTGTCCTTCATCACTATTAAATTAACATCAGACTTCCTGAAATGACGATGTTCTTTCCAGCTGTTCTCTGGTGTCACAAGGATTTACATATCCTTCTTGCCAACACACCATGGATCATATACCTTGATTACAAGATCCCAACACCAGGATTCTTTAAAATGAGATAGGTATCTTACGGCATCTTTGGAAAGACACATGTACTTTCCAATAACTGCTCTGTAGCATCCTAGATGGATACACTTAACCTCAGTGAAGGTAAGGCCTCATCTGACTGTCCTTGGTCTAGAGGCCAGGAACTCAATCTGAAAATGCAGCTCTATCAGCTCCTTCCAGGGATGTTCCAGAATTTCTTGGAACCTAAATATTTGGCACATTATAAAAAAAGAGCTGTATACATGAAAACCCTTGGCATATTCCAAGATCAAGACAATGAAGACTCGTGGAATTTGCCTTCAAAGGTACAAAACATATTGTACCTTTGGTATATTATATTGGTATAAAATGGCTGCACATCATGCATCCTCTTAAAAGAAGTTTTATTCTTCTAAATCTGTAATGTATTTTAAATGAAGGTGCATTGGTCTTGGCAATTTAATTCCAGTAATATCTTTGTCCAGAAAAAAAAGAAAGAAAAAAAATTATATTTTGGGGGGGAGGTTTGTTTGGTGTGTTTTTTGGTTGGTTGGTTAGTTTGGTTTGATTTAGTTTTTAATATCTTTTATAGGTAAAAACCTAAAACACATGCATGTACTGAATAACTCCAATAAACAATAAGTAGCAGGAGTTTAATGTCTTTCACAGCTGGAGTGATTTTTTTCTTCTGCTACTGAAACTAGACTATTGGAATGATATTTTCACTAGTATGGCTGTAGTTAAGCTGTCAGGTTTTCTGTTTTACAAATATGTATATACACACACCTTTATTTTTATCATGGTCTACAATTCAGTCAATAAATTAACCTCAGATAGAAACTTTAATGGTGCTTTTTTTCCTGTTCTTGAAATTTCATCCTGCTGAGCTTGCTCTCAGACATTTTGGCTCTTCTTAATATGAAGAAACCAGCTTTTAAAAATAAGTGAAAAATTCCATCTTTTCATTCTGACTGTGTAATTTCAATTAAGTTTTAAGCCAATTAGTAGACGTCATGTGTATTGAGAAAGCGTTTTCTCTTTATAATTAAAAACTTGGTGACAAAAGCAAATAAAGCTCAGGCAATCAACACATTTCATGTTGAAAAGGTCATCAGGTTTATTACTGAAACAGATGAATGCTTGTGGGTAGCAATGACATTAACAGAAGAGAGATGTCATTGTAGTAGCATAGTGTGACAAAATCCCTTATTTGGAAGAACTTCCGCAGTGATTTTGTGGTCAACTGCATAATAAAAAAAAAAAAAACAAAAAACAAGCAAACAAAAAAACAAACAAAAAACCCACAACACAACATAAGTGCACACTTGGAATCACAGTTGTTCACTGCCAATGATGTCAGTCTTAGCAGTCAGTGACTGTACAAGTCTTCTCACGCTTTGATTTGACATGATATTAGTTTTCAGCCTAAAAGGGATGTTCCTATTTAAATTTAAGGTAAAAATACAACTGATAATGAAAATGACAGGTTTTTTACTTGGAAGCTGGGAAACTTCTTGAGAAAACATTATATTCAGCACTCCTCTGAAATATACTATGAAAGGTGACAACTTCAACAACTGTAGGTGGAAGGTAATTAGGCTTTATTATTCCCTTTTTACAGATAGCAATCTGAGACATAGAGCAATCAAAAGCTACAAAATGCAAAGAGATTATAAAACACAAACACACAGTTTTGGGATAAAAGAACTTCCACTGACTTTAATAAGCATTATCTGTATCTCACTGACCTCAGCCCTACAGTAAATCCTCCAGTAGTTTAGAATACTATTCAGGCAAGTCTTTAGTTTAGTAGCTACAACCAAACTAGACTGTAGAAGACTCTTTCAGCAGATACTCAGTGTCACAGCATAAATTAGGTGATCACCAGGGGTTCCCTCTGGGGTCTGGGTATCCCAGAGAGCTGCATTTCTAAGAGGTGAGTAATTGCAAGTTCCTTTCTGTCTGGTGGATCTAGGTGTGAGAAGAGGCAACTAAAATGCTTTGTGATTCATTGAGGGTGGGCGGATGTGTTCTGTAACCTTAATGAGGCAATTAAGGAGGCCTCTGAAAAGGAGGTGGGGGTGTCTAGATGGATTTTTAAGGAAAGTGGATGCCAAAGGGAAGATAGAGGCTTAACCTGCTGAAGTTGTAACAGACAGCTTTATACAGTAATAGTTTGTGGGGGTTTTTTCTTAAAAATTGAAACCCGTTTTTAGTTTTGGATGATGCAGCTGTGATTATTAACACCTAATCATGATGGAAAGGGAAGAATATTTAAAGACATTGGGAGATACCATTTCTTAAAATTTCACTATTTAAGAGGTGTATCCACTCACCTTCAGTGAGTTCTTCAGTGTCTTTACAAGAAGAAAAGAGAAAAGAAATGGAAAAACAAAAGCTAAAACTTCTTTGTGGAGAAGACCAATATAATGTCATGGACACGGCAGTAGATAGAAAATAATAAAAAATATTGTCTCTTGAATCAGCAAAATTACACTGAAATTACCCAAGCTGGCATGAGACAGCGCTGTTTGCTCTCTTAAAAACATATCCCTCTCCTTTCATATGCTAACAGCTACCTGGAAGTAACAGGACTGATAAGATAAAATGCTAACCAAGAACAGGCTCCAGATAGAGAGCTGCCAGACAGGTAATGCAAATTGGTATCAAACGCGAAATAAAGAATTCCAGGAAAGCCTGAATACCCAAAGGAAGGTTTGCAGCTACCAATTTGGCAATGATTTCTGAGATGAAGAAATTTTTTTAGTATAAAAATTCTGAGAAAAAAGGAGAAAAATGCAGCAGTGACAGGAGCAATGATAAAGGGACAGGAGCAGCACCAGTACCACGATCGGCTGCAAGGAGACAGCAATGGGTGAAGAGGAGATTCTCTGGAGGGTGAACAAGTGATAATCTGTTCCATTTCTTTTCTTTCTTTTTTTTTTTTTTTTTTAAAGCTTTCTCCTGGGGGCGATTCATTTGTTTAAAAACCTGCTTTCCTGCATTTCCTCCCACTATTAATTCCTCCCTGAGACACATAAGTTATTCAGTGTTATACTCCCTGAAGAAAAAAAAAAAAAGTTTTAATCCGCTTAAACCATAAAGTTGGATACTTTTGTAATTTGTGTGGCAAATATGTGCAGTGGATAATATTTCCTCTTTAAAAATATATATAAAATAATAATAGTTACTGACCATGACAACCTACTTCTGAGAAGCTGCAGAAGACAAAAGCGTTGGAGATGTTGCCCATAAGTTTATTTCTACAGTCTCTGTAGGTTTGGGATGTTTTTTGTTTCTGGATTTCCATTAAAAGGTTTCCCAGTGGGTTATACAATATTTTGTGGACAGACTGTTAATGTTCGTTGCTCTCTTTCACCCACAAATACACATTTGGGCCTGAGCTGTCATCAGAAAGTGTTGCATCCACTAAAAAACCCACACTTCAAGCTCTCCAGTAAATATATGCTTTTATAGTTCCTCTTTAAAGTTGCAGAGTTTCCATAAATACTATGTCCAATATAAAATAAGCAAATAAATAGGATCTCTTCACTCACTAATGAGATGCAGCCATCCTTAGACAGAAGGGACGTGCTGCTCAAAAGTGCACAGTGGTGCAGTTGATGTCAGCTGGTGTTCCGGGTAGGCTGAATGTAGTTGCTGGTAATATAGTTTGGCAGACACTGTAAATGTACTATGCATTCTGTTTTCTAGGAGCCTCATTATTAAGAGCACTTGAAGATTACATTAGCACTTCTTTCTTATTATTGCTAAAAGAAAAAAAATGGTACTAAAGTGTCCTTATTCATAACATAAAATGCCCAACAAAAGCCAAAGCATTCTTTGGTTGCAGTAGGTATTCTCTGTTCTGCATATCTTAGCAGAGGTGTGTATCAATTCAGCAGAGACCCTTATAAGATTCCAGTTTCCTTCCAGATATTTTTAGACAAGTAACAGCTACTTTATGTCCCAACCTCTGTTTTGTCACATGCATATCATAGAATAATCTAGGTTAGAATGAACATTTAAGATCATCATGCCCAACTACTAACCCAATGCTTTCAAGTCCACCACCACACCATGTCCCTAAGCAACATCTGCATGTCTTTTAAATTCCTCCAGTGGCTCAACCACTTCCCTGGGTAGCCTGTTCCAGTGCCTGACAAAACTGCCAGTGAAGAAATTTTTGTAATAGCCAAACTAAACCTTCCCTGGCACAACTTCAGGTCATTTCCTCTTTTCCTATTGCTTCTTATTTGGGAGAAGAGACCAACCCCCACCTCACTACAGCCCTCTTTCAGGTAGTTGTAGAGAGAGATAAGGTTCCCTCTTTGCCTCCTTTTCTCCAGGCTAAACAACCCTCAGACACTCCTCATAAAACTTGTGCTCCAGACCCTTCAGCAGCTTCTTTGCCTTTCTTTGGAGTTGCTCCAACACCTCAGTGTCCTTTTTCTACTGAACACAGCACTCACCAGTGCTGACTACAAGGGGACTATAACTTCCCTAATGATGCTGGCCACATTATTTCTGATACAAGCCAGGATGCTGTTGGCATTCTTGGCCATCTGGGCACACTGCTGGATCATATTCAGCTGGCTGTCAACCCACACCCTCAGGTCCTTTACTGCCCAGCAGCTTCCAAAGCACTCCTCCCCAAGCCTGTAGCATTGCATGGGTTTGGTGCAGGACTCAGTGCAGGACCCAGCATGTGCTCTTGTTGAACCTCACATAATTGTCCTGGGCCCATTGATCCAGCCTATCCAGATCCCCTTTTACAGATCACTGATAAAGATATTGAAGTGCCAACATTGAGCCCTGGGGAACACCACTTGTGACTGGCTGCCAATTGGATTTAACTCCTCATTCATTACAAATCTTCAGGCCTGTCCAGCCAGCCAGTTTTTTCCATGTCAAGCATACACCCATCCAGGCCATGAGTAGCTAATTTCTTCAAGAGAATGCTGTGGAAAACATTGTCAAAGGCTTTACAAAAGTCTAGGTAGACAACACCAACACCCACAGCTTTTCCCTCATTCTCCTAGCACGTCACCTTGTCATAGAGAAAGGTCAAGCAGGATCTGCCTTTCATAAAGCCATGCTGACTGGCCTGATCTCCCACTTGTCCTCTCCATGCTGTGTGATGACTCTCAAGATGATCATAGAATCATAGAATCGGCTGGGTTGGAAGGGACCTCTAAGATCATCGAGTCCAACCCTTGATCCACTACCACTGCAGTTACCAGACCATGGCACTGAGTGCCACATCCAGTCTCTTTTTAAATATCTCCAGGGACGGAGAATCCACTATTTCCCTGGGCAGCCCATTCCAATGCCTGATCACCCTCTCCGTAAAGAAATTCTTTCTAATATCCAACCTAAACCTCCGCCGGCACAACTTGAGACCGTGCCCTCTTGTCTTGCAGAGAATTGCCTGGGAAAAGAGACCAACCCCCACCATGATCTCCTCCATAACCTTCCTAAGCTCCTAAATTAGACTGGCAGGCCTGCAGTTCCCTGGATCCTCCTTCCAGCCTTGCTTGTAGATGAGTGTCACATTTGCCAGTCTCCAGTCAACTGAGACCTTCCCATTTTACCAACACTGCTAATAGGTGATGGAAAGTGACTTAGTGAGCATTTTGCCACCTCTTTTGGTACTTTTGAGTGAATTTCAAGCAGACATAAGTGGTGTAGCAGGTCACAAACCATTTACCCTTGGATTATGGGGGATTCAGTCTGCTCTCTATCCCTGTCTTCAGCTCAGGGGGCTGGGTAATAAGTGTGCAACTGGTCCTACTACAAAAGACTGAGGCAAAGAAAACATTAATTATCTCAGCCTTTTCTTCATCCTTTATCACTTTATCAAGCTTAATTGAATTATTCTTGCAAACCTGAGTACCGTTTAGTATCAGTTATCTTGCACAAGGTTTACCTAATAATGGCTGGTTGCCTTTCAGACATACCCAAAACGAGCTTAGATGAGTTAAAATTCAACCAATTTCAATTAAAACCACTTTCACTCACAAAGCTTTAGGAAAAATAATTAATATTCTATTTTAAGATAATTTGTAAAAATTTCCTTCTAATGCAGATTTACTTGAGCCTCCACTAGGTGTTTGATCTAAATTATATTAATTCTTAATTCTCTTAATTATCTCTTTCTCTGTATCATTATTATTGTAATGTCACCACTGACAGCATCAAATAGAACCAGAGCTGCAAAAATCCGGTGGTAGCCTGGACAGAAGATGTAAATTCTTTAATAATGAAATCTTTTATGGAAAATGTAGATAAGTATAGAAGTTCTGGAGGGACACTGAAGCTTCCAGAAGCTTTTGTGACTCATAATGGAAGTTTGTCTCATCTTAGTTTTAATTCTGAATTTCAGACCTTTGTCACTTGGGTTTTTGGTTGCTTTGGGTTTTGTTGGTTTGATTTTTGATTTTTTTTTAATGGAATTATTTTAAGTATATTCCAATATATGGACATACAATTTAATTAACTTTTGATAAATGCTTCTAAATTAATTAGCAAAGGGCAAAAAATTACCTCACTTCTCATTAATTATAAAAAATTTCTTTTCTCTATTCTCTTTCTCAAGTTCAAGCTGATCATCCTCAAATTTGTCTATTATATATTCTTAGGCTAATCCTGCAACAGCAATTATCACTCCTATTGTGTCATCATTTTACATTATCTAGTAGTTGTAAAAAACTGATTTGTATCCTTTTAAATTTCTGTTCAGCTTGTATTTTTCTCTTTCTTTCCACAGTTCCCATCTGACTTAGTTCAAGACTGGGAATAGATCACAAAATAAACCACAGAATTTCAAATTGCAATTGTTTACTCTGTGAATTGTCCTGGAGCAATTTGACTAATAAAACACTTGATTAAGCTTGATTCAAAGTAACTGTTCTGCAGTCCCTGTACACAGAATGAAATGTCCATCTTGGGTTCTTTGCTTTAAGGATTGCCTTTAGTTCTAGTTGAGACTCAGTTGGTTTTCCGTATTTAAGTGCCTGCCACAGTTACCATCAAAAACAAAGTAAATAATGAGTGTTACTTCATTGTTAAAAAATGTTGAGTTTCCAACAGGCATTATGGGTTTGTATAAGATTTTGAGTTATATACCAGGTATTATCCCACTTCTAGATTTCAGCAATAGTTTCCAGAGGAAAACTGTTCCACCAAAATTTCTTTATTTCATTGGTTTGATAACTCAATAGAATTAAAAATATTAATTTATAAAGGCCAATACTTCTTTATAAGGATGTTCTTTTTTTTGTCTTCTGAGACACACATAAATTAAGACTGTGGGGATATACAAATACTAAAATATATCTGTGTAAGAAAAATTAATTTAGATAATAATTCATATTAAAAAGACGCTAAAATATATTGTTCCACTATTAAGTCTACTGTTGAATTTGATTTTTGCTTTGTTTTCCTTGGGGTCAGGAAGACCTTCTTATTCTTATAAAAAGAAACTGGTAAACAACATAACATGAACATTACAATGTCAATGATCATGTAAATAGTTAACTGGACTAGATGATCTCTAGATTCCCCTTGCAACCCCTAACATTCTATGATTCTATTATTTTATTGATATAAAAGCATTAAGGACTGTATGTAGAAAATAATGGCAGATGACCTCGATGTCACTAGGGACCTAAAGAAATTTCAACCCATGTGTAAAGAAAAAGACCAGGCAGGGATATGCTTTTGTGAGAGATCCAGGAATTCAATGTAAGAATTTCCAAATTATGATCCTTTATACTAATAGGAAAATTAATAGTGAATATCAAGAACAGGTTTATCTTTGCGTTGGAGCAACTAATTGGGCAATTAGAGCAGTTAAAAACTGAGATAAAACTAACCCCAAAGGAACAGCATCCCAATGCTCAGAAGGAAACAGCAGAAAATATAAGGCCTTCAAGAATGATTTTTTGGTTGCATCTTTGGATATCAGCAAATTAGGTCTGTCTTCATCCATCCTATATTAATTAATATTTACTGAGTACATTGTTGATCCAACCAAAAATCTGAAATTCTGAAATCCCACTCATGTACTATCAATATAATTTAATAAAATATACGTTACTGACAATTAATTTATTAATTTTATCACATCGTTGTAAAACACTATGAATGTTGGAATTTTCTCCTGGTTTCTTTTTTATTGTGTTGATTGGTTTTGCACTGTAGAGAAACTTTTCATGACTGGAAGTAAGGGTGTCTATGGTTATACCTGAAGAGTCTTCAGCCAAGAATGACAAACCACAGAATATGTCTTAATACATTTACAGAAGTTTTTACTCTGAGACTGGGAATTGTGTATGGCTGATGATGCTTAGGATGACATTTAGCACCTTTCTTGAAACTGAAAATCTCTTATGAAAACATTTAAAACAGTAAAGCAACTTATTTACCCTCTCGCTACACACATAATCTTTTTGTATTGGGATATTCCATTTTTGTAGCCATCACAGTTATGACACCTTATTGATTTTCCTTCTGAACATCATACGAAGGACATTAACCAGCCAGCTCTTGAATCAAAATGCTTACTTAGTCATGAATCATAGAGAGTGTATACATAAATGCATACATATTTTTTTCTGCAAAACAATCTATAGCTTGCATACATTCTTAATATTTCCCCTTAACTTTCATTATTAGAGAAAAACTCTCTTTGACTTCAGGGCTCTTCTAATACTAACGTATTTATTTGCCTTAGAAACCATAAACCCAGGACTCGAGATATTTTTTTGCCTGTTGGTCAAGAGGATGCTCTCAAAGAGGGTGTTTCTAATGATTGCTGCATTGTTTGTGAAGTTGGACCTATTTGCTTTCAAAGAATTGTATCCAATGTTCTGATGACTGAATCAGCAAGGATTTTCAAGGTATCTGAATAATTGTGTTTCTTAACTACCTGTTTTATTTAAAAACTTCTACTATGGAATCAAATTCATACATACATACGCTAACATCTCAAAGTACTCCATCAACAATTATGTTCATGAAATATCACAGTTTATATATTGTACCATGTATTTTCTTCCATCTTAAGACAGATCCACTTCAAACTCAGCACTAAGTACTTGTCTAACACTCACTTAGCAAAGTGGGTTCTTGCACTAGGCATACTGTGTTTTGTATACAGTTTTAGTGCCTAAGATACTAATTTTTGTTGGTTTAGAAATTCATTCCGACATTTGTCAGTGTGAGTGCAGTGGATTCCTAAATTATGTATCAAGTGTATAATGGCTGTTTACAGATGAAGCTAACAATTGCTTTGGCTAATCCTTCAGATTTAATAGCATGGTTATTATGTGAAGTTATTTTTCCTTCAAAAAATAAAGTGGAGATCTGTGATTACATATCTTTACAGAATGTCACAATAAATCCAGTGAAAATTGAAAATTGAAATGTACACCTGATTTTTAAACCCTGAATAATCTGAGATATTTAATAAAATCCCCAATAAGGATGGTATGTGAAAGTCAGAGAGAAGCATTGGACAGATGTCAGCAAACATCCAGAGATGTTGTGAAAATTAATTAAACAAAATTTATAACCAGCAGTTGAAATGTGGTTTGGTCTGCATACTTTTGAGAAGTTATATCCAGATTCTGCTTGAAGTACAAGGCACACTTACAACATATTTCTGTGTTGTAGCTACAGAACTTACAAGCATGCTTATCAGATTAAAGCAGACACTTTTGGAGAGGACTGAATAAAGAGGAGTTTCTGTTAGCTACATTATTTGAGTTATAATAAAACTAGTCTGTCTGTATTAAATAAGAAAGTATTTATCTAAAATTCATATCTCCAAATACTACAAGTATGACTTGTGAATCTTCATGAGTCTTGCAACATGGGTTTTTAAAACTGCTTCTTTTTTTTACTAAAGTAAAGGAGATGATAAAGTTCAATGACACCCCAAAAGTGTCAGTATTGGAGCTGATGTGAATACAAATATTAGTCCTTGGCTTTATATATTTTTTTAACCTATGTATAAGTGAAAATGTGACTTTCTGTATTGCTGCTGATTGGCATGCAGTGGTCTATATTGAAATGTCTCCCTTGCTTAAGAGCTGTAATGTCTCTGAATGACAGTACTGCTACAGAGATGCTGCATTTTCCTTTTATTGTGGTCTTGGACTGAGTTCTATAAACCCAGACTTTCTTTCATGAGAAACTGCAAGTCCTAGAAAGGTTTCTTATTCTTTAGTGGCTGATAGGTGTAGCATGTGATCATAACCAAAGGGAAAAATCTTGCACAACTCTTCATTAAACTCTGGGAATGCAAAATTTTCAGAAGTACACAGAATCAAAATACAGTTTCCCTGTGTAAATGCTGATTTGATTTGAAAAGAACTTCTGCCAGAATACAGTGTAGAAGCATGTTCTAAAAAAATATAATAATATTCCTTACCTTATATTGATTTATTTCATAAATTCTGAGAACACAGAAGGCCTGACAAATGCCTTGATGATGTTGACTGAAATAAATAAGTTGCAACTGGTGTCACAAATACTAATGGAATTCACAAAAACAAAATATCACTGAAGAATCGTAAATATGCCATCCAGCCAAGGATGGATATTTCTAGAATTATGTTGAGTGAGGTTTGCCTCATCATAAAGCAAAATGGTGCCTTCTGGAACACTGCCCAGACTTATCTAACTCTATTAACTCCAAGTAGATCTTGCTGTATAAATGTCAGGGCAAAATAAGCAATTGTAGATTACAGAGGCCTCTGAGATATGCAAGGTGTTTCCACACCACCACCCAAGCTGACCTAAGATAGGAAATCAGATATTAGCCTAGAAAAAAAAGAAATAGCTCTTAATTTTTTTTTTTTAAATAAAAGTTTTGTGAAAAGCATTATTTTCTATATGAAAAAAAGAAGCAAGGATGTTTCTCCAAGAATGGTCATTTCAATGAGTCTTCCAAAAGCTGCAAATGCAATTTAAAATATACTGAATGTTTTGGATTTTTTGTCTTTTTTAAAGAAACTTATGATATATCATTGAAAGAGAACAAAAAGAGCAGAGAACGAACATACAGCAAAAGGAGTAAAAAGAGGAAGCCATGGGGAAACTGAAAGTCAGTAGGTTAACAACAAATTCCCTTTATCATACAACAAGAATAGATCCCTCTCCCTGTGCATTGCTACTGTTAACTTAGGGGACTGAATTAATTTACCTAACTAAAAGCACCTGGTGCCATTGCAGAAGCTCATTGGAATCCCACCTGACCTTCATCTACTGCTCTAGAAAGAAGCAAGTCTTTTCTAGATTTCTTATGTCATAAACATCAGCTACATTCACACATTCTAGATACTTTGCACCTTCCAAAATATCAATTGACATGTGCATTTAGGAATATAAATACCACCCAATGAGTCATACTTTTGCCATGGTTTCAGATCCCATTAATGGGATTTGCCTTCATGGAACTCTCATAAAACCTCAATTTCTTTGCAGATACTGGTACAGAACATCTCAACTTCAGTTAAACAGAATTTAAAATGACAGCCCTTGTTTCACTGGTATTACTGTGTGGCTAAAAAATATGTATACCTGGCTCTCCACAGTGTTTCTATCAGTTTTTTTAAAAATAATTATTTTAATTCTATTTGCTTCTCCCTCATCAAATTGATTATTATGTGGATGGTGAGTGCATGTCTAAATCTGTACTTCTTTTGCACAATGCTTGAACCTAAACTTCCTAAACTTCTCTGTGCCTTCAGACATATTTGCACATACAACACTCCTAGAAAAAAAACAAAACCAAAAAAACCTCCAACAGACCACAAACAAGCAACTCGTCCTCCCAGATTACATTTACTATGTACAATTTCATGTGTAGTTCTAACATCCTTCAGTAAAGTTCTTTTAGGAGAGTGAAAATGAATCTAGGATATAGGACTACCTCCAGTTAATGAAAACTAAGCTATACTATTTTGCTATAGGCTGACATCTGTGATTTGGAGACCATTGATAGAATAAAAAATCATTTCAGTACTATTTAGTATATTCTATCATTCACTGTTTTGGTTTGTTGGTTTTTTTTATGTTACTAAAGTCACCTTTATGTAACTGGTTTATATACTTTAGCCACTTAAGCCTAATTTTTTTGGCAGTTTAGCCAAATATACTTTAGCAAAATATAGCCATATACTTTAGCCACTCAAGCCTAAATATTTTTTTTTTTTTTTTTTTTGAAAATGCCATCTGGCATTTTCAATTTTTGTCTGAACCAAGAAATGTTTTTTCTTGAAAATTACATCAATATATACAATAATTTTTTCAAGATTTTTCTTTACTGCATATTCATCAAGCATTTGTTTAGAGTAACCAACTCTAAATTTTTATATCATTTGTCATTTGAAAAAAATGGCTTGATATTCACTAGACTATTGAAATACAGTTTTGTATGAACTTGTGTGCTTTCCTTCTTTCTATGCCTGTTCCCATTCCATCCACAAGCATGACACTCAGCAGGAGACAACATGTGCCAAGGCTAATCCATTCTACAAGTCTGCAGACTGCTGCTGCCAAATGAAATGTTGAGGACTGACAAGGCACTGAAAATGAACTGATCTTGCTCCTCTTGGTTGTCACCTTGTTTCATGGCTTAAGAGTTCTGCACCAACTGCAAATAAAAGATGCTTGTTAGTCTAAAACATCTATCAGCATATTTTCAAAATTAGATCAATTACAAATCATAGACTGAGGAAAAAGTGACCTTTATTAATCATATCTTTCACTTGAATATCTCGTTTCATGGTCTAAGAAATTTCATGAGCATCAGGTTTCTCCAAACACCATTGGATATTGCTGCTAAGGCATTCACAGTATTTCTGGACCACCTCCATAAGCTTTGTCACCTCCATCACCCTAATATTGCACATTTGGGCTGTGAGTTGGGTCAAAGACCCACTATTTCCACAATAACCCTGAATTATATAAACCGCAAATATATCTAGATTTAAAGACTGCAGAAGTGAATATTTCACCATTTTAAATAAGGCCGTGTGAATCAAGACCTGGCTTAGGTGAGAACCTTTCTATGTAAAACAAATCTATAAAAAAAAGAAAGAAAAAAATAGTCACACTTCTTCAAACCAGGCAGCTGCTTAAATTTCTCATACATGAGGCTCAGTTCTTAATCATATTTACAACTGTTCTTATCAGAGCTATGTATTTGTCTACTTGATTTAATGTTCCTAGTGAATCAATAGCTAACTATCCATACTCCCTTGATTTGGGAGTTTTGATACCAGTATCACCAGCAGGGAAAACCTGCTGAAGATCTCAAATATAGGCTGAATGAGGAACATTCTGCATGTTACCTGAAATGTCTGAGTCTGCCAGCCTATATTCTGCCACATCCTTCCTTGACTGTATGGCTCAGGATGCTGAAGCCCCTGTGTGTCCTTTTAACTTAAAGGAGGTAGTCTCACAGACTTTTAGTGGCAGTTTTGTCAATAACTGAAGTTCTGACTGAAAAGGGTCACATACAATGCCTAAAAACATTTGCCTGAGCAATTCAGTAGAGATATTAACCCTGCAGTGATGGATCAGGAAAAAGAGCACTTGCTGGTTTTGGAGCTCCATAGGACACTTGAGGGCAATATTTGGGGTTTTTATTTCCCCACCACATAACTTTCTTATCTCCCATGCTCTGTCATGGATGCTGACATCCTGAAATCAGATTCCTGAGATAATGGGCATGGTCTGCTAGTGAGACTCAGAATAAAAACCCAGGAAGTAACAGCGTTAGGTAGGACAAAGGGAAATTTTCTTGGGAAATGTAAAAAACAGATAATAATTTTATTGTAACCTGACTACTACTAGGCTGTGGCCTCTCTCATTTCTCCACAAAGCCAAAACCGGAACTTGCAGTATCTGGAAAAGAAATAGGCACATTGACTTAGTGTTAAGATGAATGGAAATATTTGCAAAGTCCAGTACGTCTTGTCTAATGAAGTGCTGTATAAAGGAGATCTACCCAAGACACAAGCAAATTATTTTGGGAATGGAATGTCACACACACAATGGCGGGGAGGTTTCCATCAGTATGATGGAAATAAAGAAGGCCCTCTACCTGCAGTGAAGGTGAAAGACAGGAAAAAAATGTGTTACGCAGAGAAAAGAGGATGTGGGAGAAGGGGTTGATGGAGAGCTGTGGAATTGAATGATGACACAGATGTGAAAAATAAAAGCACATTGTTTATGAAAACAGTGTCATATAGAGCTGTCCTTCCATAGAAATCACAGTAACACTGCAAGCAACTGTATTTTGGGAGTGCTCAGGGGTCCTTTTCTGCACAGCTTTCTGTGGTCATTCTGATGGCATCTGTCCTAGTTCTGCTTATCTATTTTGATAACAAAAGTCTCCCAGATGTTAGGTTTTGCATCTGATCCCTGAACATACAGAGGCACACGGGCAGCTGAGGGGATCTCATTCACATTTTGGATTATGGACCACAGCAGACTGACCTCTGTCAGGCTACCAGATTTGGCAGCTCCTAAGACTGAGAATCTTCCTCTGACTTTCATATGCGGCAACTGATTAATTCGAATGCAATTCAAATTCTACTGCAGCAACTGAGGATGGAAGTGAACTACTTATGGGGATAATAAGGCTGAGTACTGCCTGGTGATAGGACAAAGCATTATCAAGGTTGATGCAAATAATTAGACACTTCTAATCCCCAATTTTTATGTCAGTTTGTAGAATATTGTCCTCAAACATAAACACTGTACTTTTGAAGCAACCATCAATCCCAAAGACATTTTAGCCAGTACTGGAAAGAACAAATAGCCTCTACTGACTGACAAAATACAAGGCCCCAGTAGAATACAGCCTATAAAACCATTTAAAACAAAAATAATTACAGGCTTGCTCCTGTATATAATGTATTGATGGATATAAAGAGGATTTACTGAGGCTCAACCATTGTGTCATAAGCCTGTTATGTCTTCTGAGTCTAAATTTCAGCAGGCACTGATCACACTTTCCAAGGCTGCAGTAAGATACCAGAAACAAGTATGCTGCTGTTCCTGAGCCAGTTCTAGCTCTGACACTTGACCTTGTGTGCCTTTCTATCTACTGAATTAGTTGTAGGCTGTTGCTCATTTCACCTTGGTCAAAAGAAACTAGAGGCCTTGAGGCATGACCTGAATTGTAAAGACAGATCAGGTCTAAGCTGGGTGACAGACAGCAGCACTCAGCTACTCAGCAAAGATACTTCTAAGAAGCTGAAGAACTGAAAGGTATTGCTTTGTACAATGGCAACACTAATCACAGCCAGTAGAGGAAGACAAGGCAAAAAAAGAGTGAAAAGCTCTTACTTGCCAATTTACTTCCTTCTTTGGAGTCCTGACTTTCCTTCTTCATATTCTCTCAACCTTGTAAGGTTTTTCAAGGACATTGTTGTATGGGGCCCTTTTTGAAGGACTGAATGTCAGATCCAAAGGCATAAATGAAGAAGAGGGCATGCAAGACAGACTCCTTAGCACTGTCACAAGCTTCCATGAAGCAAGGCTTGAACTTAGGAGTGCCATATTTTCTACACATCCTGTTTTGGTGGTGGTGATGTTGTTTATAGCTAGGGCAGTGGGAAAGCCTCTCATAATGTGGACATGACTGAGTGCTCCAGCACAAGGAAGCAGTTTTGGAGAGCATATGGACAAGGGCATGAGATTCATGGCCTGTGATATTCACCAGTGAAGTTTGCAACAAGTTGGCAGTTTTAGTAGTTGTGAATAAGAAATTCCATTTGCCCACATTGCCATGACATCTGAAAAGCCTGTTCTATATATTTCTTCAGTCCTTTGTACTACCAGCTGCCACACATATATTATTTTTGACAAAACATTCAATCTTTTTATAGAGGTGTTTCCCATATTCTGTCAGAGTTAATTGCAATACAGCATTTATCATTTATTTAGAACTTGGTTGTCTGTATTTTTATACTTTTTAATGTGTGTTTGTTGCTGATTTATTTTAAAGTGTGATAAAGTCTGGAAATTTTTTCTTTCTTCACAATGTTAGATTTAGTACTTTTATTTCTGTATGTATGTAGTTGACATGATGTTTAATACATTTTCTTGTGTAACAGTTGCAGCAGACTATATATGTATCAGCAGAACTAAAGTGGGTTCCAGAAAAAAACCATCTAAAATAGTAATATGATACTGTAGATTTATTTAAATATACTCTAAATAGAACATACTTTCCAACTTTTAAATTAAATGCCCCAAAATTGAAGATCCTGTGGCTTAATAAATGATGTATTTTGTAGTATCTTCATTTAACCAGATTTGTTACTCTTATAAAATGGTTTAATTTTATCCTTACTGTGTTGAAATAAATGCACATTTTTCACCATGCTGCATAAATTGAGTCAGCAGAATATTTATAGATCTGTTTTAAGAAGCATGCATTTGCCTTTCTGCAGCTTTTTGTACAAACATTTTTATTTCCCCATTCACATACAGGGCAACTTGCATTAATGTTTGCCTTCTACTGGAAATTGTTTGATTACTAAAGTTTTTAAGTGCAAAGCTAGGTAGTTAAACTTCAGAGGACCAAGTTTCTTTTACTTTTTTCTCCCACTAAAAAGCTGACCTTCATCTTTACTTCTTCATGAACTGGTTTATCCATCAGTGTCTCTCACACCATACTATCATATCTATAGAAAAGTAATTTAGTCTAGAAATACCCATTTTCACTTAATATTTGTGTCATTAGTATAAAATTAATGCAACAAAACCTGTAGGAAATGTGAACAATTATTTACATTAAAACATCAGTCTTTATAAAAACATTGTAACATTCAAATTTATGCAGATATTTTAATATAATTTTCCTAGATTTCCTAGATTGGGTTAGTTCAGTGATGTTTTTGGAAGCTGGAGGGCCATAAGGGTGACTCCTACAAGAAGCTGCTGGAAGTTCTCCTGATACCAATCCTGGCCCTGGCTCTGCCCAAGGCTTAGCAGATATGGGAAGCTGGATGCACCTCTGAGAGTAATGTATTCAAGAAAGGGAAAACAAAACTTAAAAAAATATTAAAACTGACCCCGCAGAGAAGAGGAGAGGAGGAAGTAAGAGCAATGCCTGAGCAAAGACACCAAGGTCAGTGAAGAAGGAGGGGGGAAAGTGCTCAAGCAGAGATTTCCCTAAGTTGTTCTATCATAAAGAGCAAACCTCATTAATTTTATTCCTTTTTCTTTTTTTCTTCTTTTTCTTTCAGGCTTGATGAAGGCTTTAAAACCTTGTTTTCTAACAAAGTGTCTTGGGTTAGTGCAGTGGTGTTTTGGAAGCAGGGGGACCACAGAGGTGGCTCCTGTGAGAAGCTGATGGAAGCTCTCCTGGCTCTATTTCTGGTCCCACTTCTGGCCAGGGCCAAGCAGATATGGGAAGCTGAATGTGCCTCTGAGAGTAACATATTTAAGAGAAGGAAAACAAAACTGAAAAAAAAAAAAAAACACAACAAAAAACCCCACAAAAACAAAACAAAAAAACCCCCAACAAACCAAAAACCTGCAGAGGAGAGGAGGTGAGAGCAGGTCCTTTAGGTCTTTTTAATTTCCACTCTTGCTAGTTCAAGTTCTTTCTGGCTTCTGGATTTCCTTGACTTGGATATTTATTGCTACTAGACAATGGAATTGGAGTCCTGTATAGTCTGTGGATTATCTATTCTACACATTTGTGCAAATCTGATTTTTTGTTGGTTTTTTGCTGGGTTTTTTGGGTTTTTTTTATACTAAAAACTGGGGGACACAGAGTAAACTGTGAGTTAGACTTCATAACCATGGGCAAGAGGATATATGAACAAAAATCACAACAAACAACAGCAAGAAAAGTTAAACTAAGTAACTCCAGTGCATGAGAAAAAACAAACAAACAAAAAAACCCAGCGTTTTTGAAAGAATGGGTGGAAACCATGTAATTAACAGAAGTTTAATGAGTGTTCTACAAAGATGGATTCTCCATCAGTGGGAGGAATAGGAAAATTTTTTAAGTAAGGAAACTGATCAGAATTCACTGTTAATGGCAACTTCCATTAAAAATAGAGTAGCATCTTTAGGTGACATGCACTAATCTGAAATAATAAACCAAAACTCTTGTTATGAAGAACCAAGAAGTGTTGAATCCATAGGTGGATATTCTGTAGAGTTGAGTTAAATGACTGTGACTGAAACCTTTGACAGAATTCAGTTTCTTCTACCAACTTAAACTTTGACTCTCTATACAACATTCATTTACCTCTTTTAAGCCATTATACCTCACAAGACAGGCATATCATTTGAGATAAGATCCATAGCACCTCACTGTCTTCCTGTAAGGATAAGAATATGTGTCGATTTGTGACAGAGTTCCATGGAAGCTCACATAGTTAAAAAAGTGATTAGAGCTGGCAGTGTTGAAACAACCCCATTATTTTAGCATAATCACCTTCTGTGGTCTTCTGTTCAAGATAAACCAGAAGAAGGTACAGCAGGCTATTTTGGTTTTGTAGTGCTTATGTAAAACAAGTAGCTGTTATTTTTGATTGCCCTCTGAGAAACAATCAGGGACTGTTACCCTATGGCACATTTCCACAGTTGTTCCCATGTAGAATATACCCTTATGGTTTTACAGCTTGGATAGAGATAACCTTCTTTTTCTGTCTGTTCCAATAGCATTCCTCCTTCAGATTGCAATAGAACTGCAATGTGTGCCAGTACTTGCTGTTGTGATGAGCTTTGGAGCACAGTTTGTGCATCCTTTCAGGAACTGGAAGATGTAGCTATGTCTAGTCAAGAGCCAAGAAGTCTCTTCCTGGAAGCTCTTATACGACTGAGGCTTCTCTGCAATAAAGTACCATGTACAAGAGATTATGGAAATGATTTCCCAATTTCTCTTTTGCTACCACTGAAGTACAGTAAATATTCACTAAGTCATCACAAAATCCAATGCTCTCTAAGAAGAGAACATCTTTTTAAATGATCAAATGCAAAAAGCTGTACATTCATTGAAGTACAGGGCATGTGGTTATGTATTCAAGCAACAAAACCAATAAGAGAGCCATAGACATTAAAAGCAAGTGGTTCTGTTTACTTGAGATGAAATCTTAAGAGGACCCCCCAGTCTCTGAAAATTTTTTTATTGCTAAAGGCTTTCTTGATTTTCTGATACACCTGAACCTCACAAAAAACTATATTTTCCTTATATATATGGAAATGCTGCAAATGTTACTGTTACAGAACTACCAAATGATGAAATAATGGATTCTTTCCTCCACCAATTCCTGCCTGTGTTGTTGTCCAAGAGATATTTTAGAATATGGAAAAGCTTTCTGGTTGTGTATAAAAATACATAACCCCTTTTATTTTTCTTTGTTTGTCTATGTCTCTTCTCTCTACTTTTCCTCTCTGTCCCCCATTCTTTCACTTGTATAGGTATCTCTGTGGCCATAACTACCACAGCATCTGACTGTCTCATATATTAGAAGATGGTGATTAAGTTTGACACAAAATCCTTCACAAAGTAATAATTTTTTGTAGAATGGCATTTAAGTATTTTATATTATTCTTATTTTAAAGCATGCTAACTATTTTTTTTCTGAAAATAAAAGCTGAAAAAGATAGAATTTTTCTGCTTTGGACAGAGACACAGAAAGTAGTCTGGTATTAGTTAAAACT
Source organism: Calypte anna (assembly GCF_003957555.1). Classification (NCBI taxonomy): domain Eukaryota; kingdom Metazoa; phylum Chordata; class Aves; order Apodiformes; family Trochilidae; genus Calypte; species Calypte anna. The sequence continues at coordinate 118,178,692 of NC_044244.1, read as the reverse complement.
GATATCCAGGATAATGTTAATGAAAACTTTCATTTGCTACTTTGTTTTAATTCTGAAAGTTGACCTCAGCAAAGATAAGACATTTATTTTTAGCAGTCCTTCCAAGCAATACTTCCAAGAAGTGAAAGCCCATATGCTTAACCAATGACATATGACATATCTTATTGAAATGTTTGTTTGTTTGTTTGTTTCCTTTTTTGCAAAAGTTTAACACTCTTCATCTCTGACAGTTTATGTTGTCTTTGGTCCTGCCCTGTATTGTCAGGGGAAGACAAACCATTGAGAGATATATTTATTTCTCAGATAAGAAAAAGAAAAAGTCAGAGAAGAAAGATGAAATGAAGAATTTTTTATTTAAAGGCTAAATACTTCTCAGATACAAAATCACTTTGGTTTTTGTCTTCAGCCATTTCCCATCAGATAAGGTTGAAATATTCCCTTTTATTTGCTGTTGCGGGTCACTTGCATACATTTTCTTTGTAATGATTGGTAGAATAATTTAATACTGCTTAATTTACTTGCTCTGAAGAAAAAAAAAGCAATAAGCCACATACATTTTACTAAAGAAAAAAACAGTTCCACCCTTAAAGCAATTTATTATTCTTTATAGCTTTCCCAGACTTTTAAATTCTGTTATGCTTTATGGAAAGTAGAACAATGAGAGATTTCATCTCTACAGTTCTTTGTGGCTGATTCAGTAAATTAAAATCTCTCCAGTGGCCTCACTTTTGAAAGATGTAGTATCACTGTTAGTGATCAATTTCATGGAATAAAGAAAATCAATTCAAAATCAAGAGTAGAAGGGCAAAATAGCAAACTAGGAAACACAAGCTTTGACTACTAAAGAATTTAAGCTGAAAGGTTTGGAATTTAATGGACATTTAAAACAGTTTTGGTTCTGTCATAGAACAATTACTCATTGAATTTGAAACAGTTTTTCTCTTAATATGGATCATATAACAGGTTAGTTGTTGTTTACTTTCTATTTCTATTTCAAAGTGACATTTTGCAAAAAGATTTGCATACTTTGAAAACAAATGTCATGTTTCCTTTCTGACACTTCCTCTCTTTGTTCTATCATAATGAATATTTTATAATCACACACAATATTAGATTCATAGAATGGCTTAGGTTGTAAGGGACCTTTAAAAGTAACCTAATCCAACCCTATGATGATGCAGTGTCCTTCTGTGTCCCCTTGCCCCACCTTCACCCTCTACTTTTAAGACACTTGGTGCTGGGTGTGATTCCTTCCATCTCTGGGCCACAAGCCAAACTTGAATGAGTGTGGATTGTGAAAAGCAGAACATCAAAGCATCAAGGCACCCCCTTGATATGACTGGCTCCTTTCTTTGCCATCACTTTGGCGTGATAATAATAAGCCACTACCTCCCGACGACCCAGTACATCTTTACCTGGGTCATGTTCTTTCTGTATCAGGACTATGTCTAAAGAGAGATGATACCAGCATTTCCAAATCTGGCAATATTCTGGGTCTGTGCAACTCGTGAAAAAAACTCTAGAATATTTCACCATCTATGTAGAGATGAAATAGAAAAGTACTCAACAAAAAACAATTATCTTGGACTCTATAGACAGCAATTTCAAGTGTAATGTTTTGTGCTTTCCTAGATATCATTGGGCTGTGACCAGCATCTTCCCTGAACTGGGGCATTTCTCAGGTACCAGCTCCTCAAGGACTGTCTGCTGACCAAGCCAAAGGAAGGTCAGGGCAGGTCATCCTCCCTGAGTCTCAGTTATCACCCACTGAGGAATGCTGATGTATTGTATTTACTCTAAACTAGAAAAGAGGAAAATTTTAACTCCACATTAGGATTCCTTTCATTCACCCCTTTACCTATCTATGTGTTTGAATATACCTATTTGCCTTCCCCAGTGTGGTGGTCTATATATAGAGAGAGGGAGAGAGAGTTTACTGGATCTAAATATTTCTGTCTATTTGTGTTAATGCATATGGACATATATCCATACATTCTATGATTTAGGATCCCTTATAATAAGTTAATGTCGATCTTGTCATCCTTGATCCTGTAAATAAGTCACTATTGTAATTATAATCTATTCTATCAAATCACACGTCAATTGGTTAAAGATTAACTGCTGTTAAATTCAATTCTTTGATCCATCTCACATCATTAATAAATCACTGGTAATCATAACCATGCTGAACTTTCCTTTCTGTAACAAACCCTCATGCAGTGAGCAGGGACATTTTTAACTAGATCAGGTTGCTCAGAGTCCTGTCCAATCTGACCTTCATGTACTGCCTGACAAGTAACTGTCTCTTGCTGCTGAAGTACTTCTCATTTGTGCTTATGAAGTCTGTTCACAAAGCCAAAACTACTGAGATAAATTATTATTAATACCATGTTGCATCTACTAATTTTATAATGAAACTAAATTTAAAATTTATTAGGACTCAATTATCTTGCTCAGGGTAGTATATCTCATTTAACGTGGTCATGTTTGAACCAATGTGTAAAAGTTCTATTTTCTTTCCTAAGGTGATTATATGGCTGCAGCCAGAAGACAGGACGCTTATTTATGCCTCTAGGCATTCCAAAATTGAAAATTCATAAATATGTGCAAAAAGCTGGAGAGAAAAAAAATCTGCTTCCATTTTGGATTGGTCCTAATCAAGAAGTGAGTTCTGAGAAACTAAAATGGCACCAAGTAATGATAGTGCTACAGATCATTATTATGAATAAAAGTATTTTTAAATGGTACTTCCAGAGGTATTATTGCACAAATTATTTCCACGGGACATCACGTTGTCACACAGTGAAATCTAAAATCCATTACACAGGTGGAAATATACCAGTGACTTCACGGAGAGGTAGGTCAGCCATCACCCCTCATGACAATCTCTCTACCAAGTAATAGCTTGTGTTCATATTTTTGCACATAAAAACTGACAGCTTAAGTTTTTAAAAAATAACAGGAATTCTTTTTCTAGTTTTGTTCCATGCAAGTAAACGTCTCCTTGGTTACATATTGAGATTTTATTTGGGATATTATGAAAGCTTAAAGCTTTCTCTGTATTGAGAAAATACTGTCCTTTATTTTGTCACTTGCAAAACAGACAAAACAAACTTATATGACTGTTATTACAGCCAACTTGGATCCCATATGTGTCCCTAAAATTACTTTAGTTAATTGAGCATTTCAAGGACATCCTCCTTTAATTTAGTTTTCTCAAGTTTTAGGTTTGTAATAAAAATAACACCTGGATTCTGTGGCTTGTGAGCTCCTAACATTCCAATTCTTACAATATAAATCACAGGAAAAGTATAAACCAGTGTGTGTGTGTTTGTGTGTGTGTGTATGTGTATGCTTACATAATCCATGATGTCCTGACAAATAAACTACCACAAAATCACCACTGGTAAGTTTATCTATTATTATCCTGATCTATGTCGAGATGTCATAAGTTATTGTAATCATTAATCTATCAATCAGTATTATAACAACAATTATAAACTTAACTTTGCTGAAGCAAACTTATCAACAAAACAGCAGTGGATATATCTATGACACTTTACTTATATGGATATATAGCACCAGCATCAAGTGCATTACAGAGATTTCAGAACGGGCCAAACCATCCCAGAGGGGAGAACAAAGCAATGCCAGAGGTGAACCCAACCATCCCAGAGCCAGAGGGACAAACTAAACCAGCCCCAAAAGAGGGCACAAAGGGTGACCACTGAGACAGAAGGCAAAGTCTCACTTGAGAGTTTATCCTTATCACAGAGCCTGGTGTCATCAGGGCAGGGCCAGTGAGATTCCAAAACCTCATAGAAAGCTCATTCGGAGATTACAGTTTGTTTAGGAAAGGAAAAGTCCATGCAGCATGTGAAGTTCTCAGAGAGAGTCTCTATTTTGGGTAAAAATGAAATTCTTGTCATAAAGACATAAGTGGGCATAGGACATCACCACTTTGAACAACAAATAGATGCTGTTAATTTTGATTTTGCACCTGTAATGATGATGTTGTCTGTTCTTGCTGACCTGTTTTATTTCTCCATGTGGTTTTCACTTTTTCAGATAAGCTGCTGTTTGAGTTTCTTGTTTCAGCACTTATCAATATTATCTGAGGGTGTCTCTGATTTCTAGGTATCCCAGCTGTATTTCAAAGAGGCTGGCAGAAATTTTCAGGCCTAGCCCTGGTCTTGCAGGTTCTAGGCTGGCAGGCAACTTCTTTGTTAGTATTCTTCAGCACAGATTTTCTTCTTAATTTAACCATCCTAAGCAGGCCAGCTTTATGGCTGATCACATCACCCACCTCATTTATACATTTACTTATGTCTGCATATAAGCACTTCACTGATCTAAAGTTCATTTTAATCAGCATTTTGCAGTTCCACAAACTAAAATGAATCTAGCAAGTCTTAGTGCATAGTACACAACCTGTTATTTGAAAATATAGAACCAGATTTGCTTTCTAAACTTTAGAATTCATGGATTGATTTTTTTTCATACAGAAATGTAATTTTTAAAATAAAAAAAATTTAAACCATATTCTAACAGGTTGTATTATCTCATTGTGGAAAATAGTGTGACTCATTCAGCATATTTCTTCCTGGTATTCAGAGGGAGGAGGCTGATTTCTTGTTTAATGGATCTTCAATCATTCTGCATATAAAACTTGAAAATTTGTTCTTTTTGTTGCTATATTAACTTCTTCCAAATGTATCTACTGCTTGTTTTCTACACACCTCCTCCCCATTCCCTGCAACAAAATTCTGTGTAAACAAGAATTGAACAGTATATGAAGTATGCAGCATAACACAAGTAAAATGTCTAGAAGTGGATTTCAGTAAAAACAGAATACCTGAACAATAAGTATGGTTTTACCCTCTGTCCAATTATAGGGGGAATGGTAGCTTAAAGCTTCAAATTTTGAGGAAAGACTAATGCCAATATTTGTTTGCTACTCCTCTCTCATATGTGTTCTCACAATAAGAAGTGTGACCATTAACCCCAATGCAAAGTGATGCTCTCCTATGCTAAATCTGATCACTGGAAAACTAGGTCAGGACTGTAGCCACCGACTGAAAAATATGTGCATTTGCTTTAAAGAGAAAAAAGCTGTCTGGATTAGTGGCAGATATAGGGTGAGGGAAAACTTCCACTTTTAAAGGTCTGCACCTCTCAGTACCTGAGGTTTTGTGAGGACCATTTATGCCAGCAAGTGGTAGCACATCTCCAAAAAGAATGACTATTTACAGTGATTTTGTTATGAGATGGAATCAGGGAAGCAGGTGGCCAAGAGAGTATCAATAATTCAAAACTGAGGGTTTTGAATTATCGAGTCATGAAAGATGCTGGAATATTGACTGATATATCTGGTTCACCTAAAAGCCCCTGAGGCTGGGGCAATGCAAAGTCAATGAAAAACAACAGGAAAAAGACATCACAATAAGTGAAGATAAGTCAATCCTCCTTATTAGAAAAAGCAAGGACTTGAATTAAGCTTTCATAATGGAGTGATCTGACCCTTTCTGAGCTATCATCTGCCTTAGAATTCCTGTTCATTCATTACAGGATTGACCAGATATCCTATTCTAGTACTGAAAAGTCCATAAGAAACATCATAGAGACCTGCTTTTGTGAGCATTTTATCTTTGGAAAACCAACAGTGTTAAGTGAAACATTTCTAAAATCAGCTTCATGCACCTCTTCCCCAAGCAAGAATGAGTGCACACAGTTACAGAGAATGAGTGCTCAGGATGGCAGAGTGGTTTTCTTTTCTGAAGAACTTTTCCCCTAATAGTCATAGAGAATGATGTGAAACATATTTTCTCACAGGATCTATCTGATAATTATCCCGTATCCATAAGGTACACCAGAAACACCAAAAGGTGTTAGATTATTCATACACAAATCTTGCAGAGTTCTAGCATTTGTTTAAATAGCATTCTTTTAATTATTTAACTCCTGTTGTTATGATTCATCCTTATTAGCCCACAGAAATCCAAGGGGCATTGTTACTGTCAGTGACAGTAAAAATGTAGCAACTGAATAGAACTATCATGAAAATAGAAACATTTTTTTCTGATCCTTTGCCTTTTAGAGTTGCTTGAGTAAGGGCTAAGCAAACTTTGGGATTCAGTATTCACTGTGAATACTTATTTAATTAGAGTGCAAATTCCATAACGGCTGAAGGTGTGAGTGGGACCATGGGAGGATTTATTATGTGATATTCCCTAGTTAGAGATTATTACGAATTTAATTCCCTTGTCAATTCTACCCTGTAAGAAGACTGAGAGTGGCCTATTTGCAACTTCCATGTGGCTATGACTGCAACAAATTGATTTGGTTTATGGGCAATATTGTAGAAAGCCATTGCTACAAATTTAGTCAAGATTTCTGAAACTAGATGTCTTTAATAAGAGCTGAAAATGTTGAAAACATTAATGTAGGTGAATCTATATTGGTATTTTATCTTCATATATATTAGTGTTTTATCTTGTACCAAGTGTCCCCTTTGAAGCAATCTGCTTGTTTTTTCCATTCATCGTATTTTAGCACACATCTCAGAGTGCACTATATAGAATTTTTTTAGATCCAAGTAAATCAGAGGTTCTCCAGAAACATACCTAGAGCAATTCCACTCATCTATATCAAGACCAGGCTACAGAAGGCTGTAGTAAAAAGTCTTTGAAACTCTGATGACAGGGATGTCAAGTTATTAGCACAAATTATTTTGTTCTGTAACTACAGTTGTATTGGTTGGCACTAATTTCCCTCATTGACAGGTCAGGAGTAAAACAGGCAAGCAAATTCTTAATGAACCAGGTGTCAGGGTTCCAGCTGGGATAGAGTTAATTTTCTTCTTAATAGCTGGTGTAGTGCTGTGTTTTGGATTTAATATGAGAAGAATGTTGATAACACACTGATGCAGTTGTTGCTAAGCACCACATCAAGCACTCTTCAGCTTCTCATGTCTTGCCAGAGAGAAGGCTGGAGGTGCATAGGAAGCTGGGAGAGGGGAAAGCCAGGATGGCTGACCCAAACTGGCCAAAAAGGTATTCCATACCATACTATGTTATGCATAGAAACTCAGCATATAAAGTGGGGTGAGTCGGCAGCAGGGTGGTGATTGCTGCTTGGGGGTGAGCTGAGCATCTGTTAGCAGGTGGTGAGAAACTGCATCACTTGTTTTGTATCATCTGTTGTTATTTTTATTATTATTATTGCTTTTTCCTTTTCAGCCCAACTAAACTGTTTTTATTTTGACCCATGAGTTTTACTTTTTTTGTTCTCCCAATTCTCTTTGGGGCCAGGGAGAGCAGCTGTGCAGTGCTGAGTTGCCAGGTGGGGCTAACCCACAGCACCAGCCTAACTTCAAGGGAATAACAACCAGAACTTTATAAAGAACATATGAAGTTACACAGAAGTTTTAGTTGTTGCCACGTGCTGGTAATGCAGTGGCATAATGCTAGTCACATACTTTCTTTGCCTTTATCAGACATTTGTATCTCTGAATAATCAGAGCAACTTTAAAAATAATTCCCCCTGCTCACTCCAGTTCTGTAATCACCTTTGTTGTTAAGCAACAATGTTTCCCAGAAAAAAAGAAATACAAGAAGAGTGTTGATATTGCTGGAAGAAATTAGTCTCTCTCCTCTAGCCATAATTAAAACACACTTTTACACTAGCAAAATTCCTGAAATGTTCCATTCTGATTGTTTATATGGGCATTTCTCTTGGTTTGGTTTTGTTTTGTTTCTGTTTGGTTGATTTTTTTTCTGAAGTACCATTCTGACACCTCCATAAATACATTTTTTTTTTTCTCCCTGTTTTTATGAAAATGTATCTGCAGCCACTACTCAATGCCAAAAAAATGGCATTTCTTTATTTTTAAAAACACTAGTGCTAAGTTCATTATACCACTGAGCACAAATTATTCAGTCCTTTTGTGTGAATCATTCACAGCATCTCAGACAAAGCCTGGACAATATATCTTCTAATGCTAAATTCACCCTTTTTAAATTGTAAAAGTAACAGTTTTCACTTTTTTTGTAGAATGACACCTGCAACAGTTTGTTAGCCATAAGAATGTAAAGATTTTCTTATCATAAATGAGTAGAGCTGTATTTTGCTGTAATGGCACCCTATTCATACAGAAATTGCAGGCTTTGAAGTATTTTACAGAAAGACGACTGTAAAGGGAGTTAAACCCCCCTTGCACCTTGCATTAATCTGGGCATTTTCTGAGGCTGCATTTGATCAGTTACAATCCTTTTTGTGTTTGTCTGACTTGAGGGAAACATGAATAAACCATTCTCAGGTTGCCTCACCTCTCAGAGAATGAGGTTTTCTTCTCAGTAGAAGAGAAGCTAATTACTAGCATAGACAAGAAAATGTTTTATTAAATGCCTTTTCATCAAGATAGGCTGAGGCTAAAATATTGAGCTTTCAATGATATTCATCTTAGTTTTAGATAGAAAATGTCTGAGATCCAAAGCAAAATGCCTGTGTCACTTTTCCAGAGAGATCTGACTGAAAACAGTGGACTTTTTTCAGTCTGAAGGTATACATTTCAAATCTTTTCCAATTTATGAAAACATTTAAATGTTCAGGGGTTTTGCTAAAAAAAAATAATAAAAAAAAAAAAATAGCAGCAAAGCAACACTTTCTTGAAACAGTGAAAGAAAACACAATTTTCATCTTCTGGCCAGTTCTGACATATAATTTACTTAGTAATGCTCTTTGAACCATTGTTGAGATAGGATTAGATCATTAATGATTTTGGATTGCCATGTTTTTAAATTCTATTGTCTAAAGTAAGCCATCCTTTGCATAAAAAGTGTTTTAGGAGAAAACCAGAGCCTATAGATGTCTGAAATTTGGTATATAATCATGTGCATTTGTGTTGGTTAGTTAAACACACCTTGATGGACTTGCTGTTATTTCATCATTCTTCTGGGTATTTCTCATCCCTTCTTGCAATGTTCTGCTTCACTCCAGTTTACTTTTATTTACCTCAAAAATTTTTCCCTAAAGTTTTGTGTTCTGCTTTTCTTCTAAAAAATAAATAAACCCTATAAGAAAGAAACTCAAACAAAAACCAAGCAAAACCAAAAACCCAATAAATTCTTATGCTTCATGTTCTCTATACAGAAACATTCAGTGGTGTCTACTATTGGGGAAAACAAACAGGCAAACAAAAAGATACTTTTATCAATTTTGGGACAGATAAGTGGAAAAGTGCCAAAGTAGCAAGTGTTCTTCACAAGGAACTAAGAAAAAAAGTGCAACTGGAAAAAATACCAGTTGTTTCTTTGAATCATCAGCAGGAACAGTTACTGAAAAAAAGTTACTAACTTGGCCCTGAGTTCTGCCTCAGTTGATGTAAGAAAACGATCTCAAGGGGCAATCTGCTCTCCTTTTCTGCTGCCACCTGTGGAGAATTACATCTCTTTAGTAAGGGGACAGTCACACTGACTGCCCATTCAGATTTTTAAGGGAAAATGTAAGGGTCACTCTGTCTCCCACAAACTCAGGAATGAAAAGCATAGAGAGGTGAACTGGGTTTCTGAAAATGATAGTTGATCTACCAAATCTGCTTTGTGAAAACAAGGAAGAATAATTGAACTGCTTCCTAATTCTCTCCTAGGAAGGCAGTTCTCCAAAATGCATAGAATTTTGTGGTCCAAGTATTTTCTCTTTGCATTAGCTATTTCTTTTAATCATGAATTATTTATCAGTCACAGGATACCATCCCATATCTCAAAAGATGGTTGAAAGCAAACATAAAGTTATATCATTAAGAAGAGAGCTGGAGAATAACCTGTGTCAGCTGGAATTATACCACTTTACCATAAGGAGCTATTCTCCCATCAATTTATGTTTCAAAACTTGTCTAGGATACTTTGAGCTATGTTATTAAAATAGTATTATTTATGTCTAGTATGCAGAATACATAAACTTTAGAGGTAAAAATTAAATTATACAAATGGGGCATATGCCCATCAGAAGACCCAAACATTTCCAGAGTGATATTTTGAGGGGCAATTAGGAATCTCTTTCATACTAATATGCAACCAAAAACTGGGACAGAGTGAATTATTCTGTGCCAGTAAATCTCACAGTGCCAAATGCCCCAGTATCTTTCAGCCATTTTACCAATAGGTGTGAGTACTCATGAAAATTGTTTTGAATATATCCTGCATGTCTGCAGCCTTATTTAAATACAATTCAGTAAAATTTAGGTTGAATTAAACATGAATTGCTTACTTTATAAGTGTTAATTTATAAGTTGGCTTGAGGATGGGATGAGATGGAAGTTTCATCTGCAAAAGTCAGAGAAGGACCAGTAGCAGAATTAAAAGAGGACAGAATAAGATCATCATATGGAAACTGCTTTTTAAAAATTTGCTGTTGGGAACCTTGCTTTTATCTTATCCTTGTATCTCACCTGCAAGAAGATAAGAACAGAACTTTTATTTCCACATTGCTTGATTGCTTTCTAATAAAAATTGTTGTACCAAGTGTGTTTCACAGATTGGTATCAGAAGTTAGCTAATTCATCAGAAGTATCTCTTGAGAGAACACATCATTCCCCTTTACTACTGGTTTAAAGTTTCATTGCATTGTGGTTTTTAATTTCTTTGCCTTTTATTCTGGCAGACAGTTGAGATATCTTAAAAAGTACTTTTGTGTTCTCTCATTTTTTTTCTCTCATGTAAAGCACAATCAACACTATGTAGGACTGGGTACTTCCAGCTCTGTCTGCTATGCAGAGAATGCAGGTGTGCATAAAACATCTCTAACCTAACTGATGAGGTAGGGTCTCAGTTCATCTGTGTGTTGAACTGGAGGCTGAATACTGAACATATTGCATTTTATTGCTCTTTCAAAATAGGATTTCCTATAGCACTGCAAAGGAATTTCAGAAAAGCCACATAACACAGTTACAATGCTTACTAAGTCCACTGACTGCTTATATTCGGTTTCTGTATGCTTAAATATTTAATTACAATTTTAAACAGAAGAGTAATTCAGAGCCCTTATACATCAGCTTTGGTGTTCTTTCTGAAAATGATTAAGTGTTTGCAGGTCTTGTAAGACGTAGCCATTGTATCTGATGTCCCCTTGGCAGAGGAGAAAACAAAAACCTTCAATTCAATTTAGTTATTTTTAGGCATTAAGAAGAACAGAAGAACAGAATTGCATCTCCCAAAAGAGTCTTATAAAGTCTGTGTCCAGGTAACCCTAGCAGAGAAGATCGCATTAAGAGAGATGCAGTCATTTGACTGTTGTCTTTAAGGTCATTCCTGCTGTTTACACAGTCTCTGCGTCTTCAGATATGCTACATTCCCTTATTAATGTAATTATAGAACAAAGGGTATATTATACCATTTAGAGACTAAATTTGGAGAAAAAATAAGTGTTTCAGTCTGGACTGAGGGGTGATGTATAATAGTTGCCAACCATTTCCAGCTATCCAGCCACTCTGCATCGATCCACACCCCACTGTCTGCAAGCCTTAACACCCACTCACATTTTCTCTTCTAAATGCAGATCTATATACAGATGCAGGTAATTGAAGGAAGGAAAGAAGTGTTTGTTATGTTGCATTTCCTTCTCTGTTTTATCACTGGATCTTGGGAAACTGGGTATGTGCATATGGCAAAAATATTGGGGGAAAGTTATCAAAATAGTTTTCAATAAGAGTTTGAATATCTCAATTTTCAAGTGCTCAAAAATGTTAATGGAAGGTATAGTTTCACCAATATTTAGCTTTAGAAAACAGAATTGTATTGCTTATTTCAAGACAAGCATACAAGATCTGAAATAAATAGAACAGTAGAATTTCCCAGTGTCTTCCTCTCCTTCATCATTTAATAAAAAAAAAATAATTCATAGTATAAACTGAAGTATTAACTTAGTCACTTTCACTAGTACACACATTTCAGAACAGCTCTTTTTATTTATCAATCAAAATAAAATAGGTCAGGCTTAGGACATTGGTATGAGTCTTATTAATGATGGCAAACCAATTTTGCAGAAATTTATCACTTAGAATTCTTGAGCTCTTTAGCTCAATTCTTTGAATTCTTTAGCTCTCAGATATTAAGTTTCTAATGTAAATATACAAGTTCAGATTCTTAAAGCATTTCTATTTCTGTATTTTCACATGCTACTTTACATATGCTCTTTCTATAAAATTGCAAGTTTTGTTTTTTTTTTAAATCAATCATAGCTCACAAATATTATTTGTAAACCTGGTTTGAAAAAATGAGAAACATTCATGAGTGTTTTCCAATATTCAAAACTTGAAAAAGCAAAGCCATTTTTCCAAATTAATTAGTCTTCCTTACTTCTTACCCCTGCTTTCCAAATTACTAATGTAGTTGAATCACTCACATTTCCTTTTCTATAGCAAAGTGTTACGGGAGCAGAATAAAATCATCAGGATTACAGTAACAGTTTGATAGCATAACAGAAGCTTTTCCAGTACTGTGATAACTTCCACTAGCATACCTCATTAGATTAAATTATTTTACAGAAAACTCTAGTAATTTCTGTATATCTGGTTACCTAGTACAGATAATGAACTTTAGTTTTTTCTTCCCAGTGTGCAGTCACTAAAACTTGTGGATATTTTTTGTAACTTGCTACCTCTGGCAGTTTAGAGAACAATGTAAAACTATGAGGAGATGAGGAATCAACATTGTTTAATGTAGAGCAAGTAAATAAATTCATTTTGTGTATGTGTTCTTAAGTAGCTTAGGAACCAAATAATCATCTGGTAGAGAGTATGGCTTTGTTGAAGCTTTTTTCTTATTGCTCTTACTTATTTTAGCTTGACCATGGATAAAAAAAAAAAAAACAAAAAACAAACCAGTATTTGAAAATTAAGGTCTAGTATACATAGGTTTATAGCTGTCTTCCAATACAGAAACAACTTGCACACAAGATTATGTGTTCTCTAAGCAACTGAGATTCATATTCACTCAGACAAGGAATGAAAAACAAGTCTGTTTAAATATGCCACACTAAAAGCAAATGCTGCTGACAGCAGTTCCTCCTGTAGCTCAGTATGTGAAATTGTGAATAGACTGACAAGCAATTGAACTTTATCATGAAAATAAATAAATAAAAATAAAAATTTAGTGAAAGTAAATGAAATTAAATAAGAAATACAAGGGAAATTTTTTTGTGAAAATCCTAGGAAAACAGGAGATCTCTGTTTCCTCAGTTCCCTAAAAGTTTTATTAATAAAATCTGAGCAATCGTTGAAAAAAAATAATTCATTTAACTGGTAGAGTAACCACCCTTTTCTGATGAGGAATTATACGATAAGTGCCATTTATTCTGCCAATACAGTGCCTAGTCAGTTACAAAGGCCATACAGTATTCAGTGATGTTGAATTAATTCAGCAGTGATTTCATCTCCAAATCCTGATATTTCTCTTTAAACCTACTTCACATTATGCAAGTCGACATCTTGTATGACTGTCATGTTGCATTTTTCAAACAGAATGAGAGGTGGCCATCTGACTGTTTTTTTGTTCAACTTGTTCAGCATTCTGTTTTAGATAACAATGGCTTTCTTTAAAACTGTCCATTTTCAATATGTAATTTGAAGATGAGCAAAGAATGAACTCATGGCTACACTGTCTTGAACTGAACAAGGTAGTGAAAGGTAATGAATGTGTATCCAGAGTACTTACTTTGGCACTGGAACCATTTCCACTGTATTGACATAAAGAGTCATTATATATTTGATAAGAAGTCTTTTGGTTGGATAAGTGATTTGTTTGTTGTTGGGGTTTTAATAGCTGGGGCTGATGGTAATGCAATAATTTTCTCCTAGTTTCCCAGTCACTGATCAATTCTACCAGGATTTTGCACCCCAAATTTAGTTTTCTGTATGGAAGGGATAATCCATGCTCCTGCATATTTAGCTGCTTCTTACTCCCAGTGGAGATCTAATCGTATTTGTCACTGGATTCCAGAAAAAAATATTCAGCTACCTACCAGTGAATTCCTGAACCAAGGGCATCTTCAGATAAATTGAGGACCTCTTCACTAATTATAACAGAGGCATAAAGACTGTACCCACTGGCAGACACCTACATTAATGATACCTAAATTTATCTTTCCACATGTGGAGATGAAAGCCAGAGATGAAACCCAGATAAACCCTTCCTCCTCAGATTACCTGAAGATCCAGATTTTCTGCACAACTATGTCTCATAATGATGCTGACAAGGATGATGCTTAAGTTTTCAGTGGCATTTATGCCATTAAACCTGTCAGAAGCAATTTAGAAAAACAAAACAAAACAAAAGAAACCACAACTCATCCACTGAATGGATACAGAGCACATTTTTGTATACTAATTCTTTACACTCTATAGATAGTAAATTATTTAAAACAGCTCTCAGTGTGTCGTTCACTGTTAAGCAAATTAAAAGTATCTGAATGTGGGTACAATGATCAAATGAACAATATTTCACACCTGTCATAGTCAATGACCTTTTATTTCCAGTAAGAAATATGAATTTTCTTTTATGTTTTAATACCTGGCAGTACTTAACTTTATAGTCTAAATAGTTGATTTTAATAGGGAAGTTTAACTCAAATGAATTCATAATATTGATTTATACTTAGATATTTTTTTATTTCTTCAGTAAACTTCCAATCTATGTTTCAGCAATCTAAACTGTGGTTTGGCAAGTGACAATGATCTAGCAAATAACATGCTCTGATATTTGTGCTTCAAATTATTTAAGACTATGATTTTATATATATATCAATAAACTTTTTAGTTAAAATTTGTTTTCACCAGATGCTTACTTCAGCACAGGAGAAATTTTTTAATACTTTAATACTGAAATATTTATAGTCTTTCAGTGCAAGTCCTAGTGAATGCTTTTCTCATCATCCAAACAAATCTCTTACTTTGGTACTTTGCATTTTCTGTAGCAAAAGCATAATCTACACATAAAGATGTGTTAATGTTAATTTTTAAAATATATGAATGACTTAAACAAGTAGAAGGATTTAAACAGAAACTGACACATCTTAACCTAGTATATTTTCATTATTCTGACTGAGGAATAATGCTACTGACACAAAGTTTAATCCAATTATGATAGTTGTTAATGATTTTTTAATTGAATATAGGTCTTCCAAGGTTCCCCTTAATGAAAAATTCATCTTTCTGTCCATAATGACAGCCTCATTTGCTTAGTTCCAACTTCTTGAAACTGCTGACCTGGAGGGAGAAGGTAGGGGCTTATTGCATGGTATTCAGCTAGCAAAAGTCAATCAGATCATAGAAAAAGTAAAAGCAACCAAGACTGCTGCCATTGAGATTAAGAGGCAGAAAATGGCTGTAGAAAGAGTATCTGTTGAGCCCTATCCTAGAAGGATATCAATAGAAAAATCCTCTTAAAACAGTGACTGTAGTAACATCAGCCAGACCTCACCTGTAAGTAGGGCAAAAAGGGGTCTCAGGAAGTAACTTACCAGTGGCAGCTCAGAGATGCTTGGTAGGTAACCAGTGTGTCTGTCTCTGTAGTGACAGAAGATAACTATGTTCTAGATAGCTTCAGCCTGAGCTCCCTTGCAGGAATATTTCTCCAAGACACCCAGAGAAAGTCAGCCTGACAGTGAAAATATTATAGGGGCAATCACTGTTGGAGATATAAAAGAATAAGGTATGACAAGGTACAATATCAGAAAGCCTTGTAATGTGAATCTTGCCAAACATGGCATGGCAGCATCTTTCTCCAGTCAACTTGTCAATATAACTCCTCAGAACATGTTTTCCTTAAGGCTTGTTCAACATGGGATTTATTGCTCCCTTCCTAACTCTCAGTCACATATATATAACAAAAAACTGGTAGCTACATTACACCACCTTCCTCTGGCTACTGAGCTGAGGTTCTGGAACAGACAAACCATGGAATCCCCATAGTCAACAGTCCAAATCCTCCATATTTATAAGGAAAAAATGGCCTGATTGCTTTTACATCATAGGCAAAATGTTTCAAATTAAACAGGTTCCTTTAGTTTTATATAGTAGCCCAAATACTTTCCTAAGATACTAAAAGAACAACAGCAAACATATTGTTTTGGTTCATTGGGGAAATGGAAAAAATTGGAAAGTTCAGATCCACCCAAAGATAGGGGAGGTATTGCAACATATAAAGAACATAGTAAAATGAAGAAATAAACCCACGATGATTTCAGGTGAGAGTGCACATGGCTATCATTTAATAAGCCTTCTACCATTCTCATTTTTGACTAAAAATCTTTTTCCATTCTTCAAAAAAAGATGGGGACATTAAACATTTTAAATGCCTTTAAAAGAAATATTTATTTTGTCTGAATTCAATTAATTTCACACAAAAAATAAAAACCATTTTTCTTTCAAAATTCTTTTGTTTGGTGGATAAAACCAGTCCTATGACTGAAAAGAAAGAAATGTATTCATCATGACAAAAGTTGGTGTAAATAGAACCGACAATGAGTAATAAATAAGATAAATACAGAGGGGGTTGTGTGTTAATGGCTATTTAACTTTAAGACTGAATGATTTCACACTTTTTTTGTATTTTTATATTTTTTTTTATATTTTATAAAGCATGCCCATATATAAGTAGGTATGTATGTGTTTATATATGTATTACAATATAATAATTATTCATCAATTGGCTGACTTCTTCTGGAAACCTAAACGATAATGGATCTAAAGGGAAGATGGTGTTACAGTGAAGAGGGAGGTCAACAGAAAGAGGAATATCAGACTACTGAACCCAAGATAGCCTTGATGTCACTTGTACGCCTACTTTATCAAATTCACCACACTGTAAGCAGCCAAATGAAACATACTTTTTAAAGTAATACCACTTGTGAAAAAAGATCTTTCAAGGCAGTGTAAGTTTGTATACACACATCTCTCAAAGCGCTTCACATATATTACAGATTTTTTGTTCTTGGTAAGGAATGCTTAAGGACATAGTGAAGTGTTTTCATTCTTTGGTACAAATGATATAGAAAAACAAGTATGTAAGAAAAAGGGAAGGGAAGGGAAGGGAAGGGAAGGGAAGGGAAGGGAAGGGAAGGGAAGGGAAGGGAAGGGAAGGAAGGGAAGGGAAGGGAAGGGAAGGGAAGGGAAGGGAAGGGAAGGGAAGGGAAGGGAAGGGAAGGGGAAGGGGAAGGGAAGGGAAGGGAAGGGAAGGGAAGGGAAGGGAAGGGAAGGAAGGGAAGGGAAGGAAGGGAAGGAAGGGAAGGGAAGGGAAGGGAAGGGAAGGGAAGGGAAGGGAAAAAGAAGAATAAATGGGCAGAGGCAAACCAAATTTCTTGAAAATGCTTTCTCACCTGTCTCTAAGCTGAGGAAGTCCTGAACTCTCTATTTTTTCACCTTAATACTCTCCAAACACAAAAAGTTTTGCTTTTGAGTTTGTATGGAAGAACTTCTGATTTGACAAATTATAACACACACATCCTCAAAGATGTTTGGTGAAGCGTGATTAGAAATTGGAGGATTTCAATCTTTTTATTCATTCAGTTAGGTTCAAGTAATCCTGACAGGCACATCCATCATCCTGCACTGCTTGTCTGCAAATGAAGTACATGGGAATGTTTTGTGCTACAGTTGGCAGATAGGCATAGATTGTTCTAGGCCAGAAATCACATGCCTGTGCTAGTGTTCACTGCCCAAATAATTATGCATTGCTATTTTCTGCTGCAAAATTTTCAAATCAAATCCAGTTTGGATCCAGAGAGGATAAACTCAGATATTTGCACCACTTTTATATGTAAATAACTGGGACAACACTCGTATCCCAATGTCCCTAATTGGATACATTCCCTTGAATTCCATATTAGGCAAAAGCAAACCTATTAGGAAAAATCTGCGCTATCCCTGAAGATTAATCTTGAAGTTGAATGATGTATGTGTGAAACTCTTCAGGTTTTTCTCAGATTTAGTGCTGATCCACATTGAGGACTAACGTTTTACCCAGTCCTATTAAAAAAAGCTGTCTCAGATTTCTTTTTCTTCCAGAAACATCGTAAACAGGCTGAAATCTCAGGTCAATGAAAAGAAGCTGTGGTGATATTTTTCAAGTTTGTCCATCCCCAAATTATCTACCTGGAGTGACACAAGCAGTAGCTGGCAGAGGAAGAAGGTAGAACACATACCAGATCATCTAGATCCAAGCCTGTCCCTCCTGTCTGTTTTAAGATTCTTGACAGACAGTCAAGACTTTAAGACTGACTGTCGTCAGTCCTGATGCTGTTCTTTTGGGCACCTTTAGCATTTTGGAACCGAGTTTATGTTTCCAGCTCTGTTATTCTGTGCCCTGTTTCTTGGTATTTTTCCTGTGTAATCATCCTCCTGAACTTCTGAGAGTTCCTTTCCTTCATGACTTCAATATTGTGACAATATTTATTTCCTCTGAGGTTTTCTTGATGGTTTCAATACATCAAGGAAAAAAGCAGGCTGTGTTACCACATCAGTAGTCTTGAAATCTGAACTGTAAAGCTTTTGTCCTTCTGCAACAAGAATTTTGCATACAGTTAGAGAACTCAAACATGAGAAGCCTTAATTTACTCTTTAAATTAACCAGAGATCACAGACATTTAGAGAAAAGTACGAATATCACAGACTTCATTTTTGTGGACAGCAGGCAGTAGATTGGTCAGAATTCCTAATTAGGGAAAAAATAGTTAATAAATATAGGAATCCTTTACTGAACTGGAGCTGCAGTCCCTGTACAGCTTTATTTGCAATAATTACTAGTGGATCATTGCAGGGTTTTCTCCAAGGCCATTAAAATACTGAGCAAAAGAGTTTACCTTTGTGAGTACAAAGAGCTCTGCAGTGGTTTATTTCATTGCTTCTATCAGTTCTAGGTGGATGGCCTTTTTCCCTATTAAACCACAGAAACAGAAAAAAATTTGAATTTCATTAATTTATTAATGTGGAGGGACTTATGATTTAATGGAGAAACATATTAACTGACCCCTACACCATTCTTCCTGTGAGAGAGGGTATTACTTGCCATCTAGATGACTGCAGCTGATAATGTCTGAGACTGTTGCAGCCTTAAAAATGCACAGTTCATTCTGCAGATGGTGATAGCTCTACTAACACTTCTATTGTTAGTTTGAAAGTCAAGTGATGATATGTGTAGGTGTATGTGTGGGAGCAGTGCAAAGAATTACAAGGATTTTCTCCCACACTAACAAACCACATGGAAAAGAGGGCCTTATGAAACAATGTTCTGTTCCTCTGGTATTTTTAATCAGTCTGATATTTTGTTAGAACAGCATTTTATTGCAGAGCTTGTCATTTTTCCTTCTAATGAGTACCTTTTTAAATTAAAAACAATATCATGGCTTTTTCTTCACATTTTGATATGTCATCATTTAAAAAAAAATTAACTGTGTCAAAGCAGAAAAAGTGGTTCACAGAAAAAATAGCTGAAAAATTAATGATTTATTCTGACACACATGTAATTTAGTCTTCTAGGTTTTTTTCAGCAGTTGTGCATCTGTTGGACCTACCAGTAATTGGAAGTTCCTTAAAAGACAGTGCTTGTCACGTTTGTAACCTCTGTAATTTTAGTGGTGTCTGCAAAAGAGGAAATGTATCAGCATTTGATTGTCAACACATCCTTTATGGTACAGCCAGACGAGGATGAGGATGTTGATATGGACAAACAAAATAGATACTTCAGACCCAAAAGGTCTCTCTGTTTCCTCTCTATAATTTATTCAGGACACTGTAGCATGCTGTTTGGAATTTCATGAGTTCTGGGTAACCTCTCCAATTTCCTGTTCACTCTAAATTAGGGAAACTTATATTGTAGTCCCAAGTAGGGTAAAAATTCCTTTTGTACCATTCTCTGTTTTTTGTTTTGTTTTTATTCATATATATACAAATGTATGGGTATGAATATGTACACATATATACTTTTATCTTTTTATCTGCGTAAAAAAAGATTTTTGTGCAGAGGCAAGGACATACATGCAATATTAATTTTAATTAGGTTTTGGCTCTTCTTCATATATTATATAAGCCTAGGTAATAGGAAAAAGTTATTCCATTCAAATCTTCCCCCATTGTCCTCCTCTCCTTAATTATTCCATCAATCTTGCTCCTAGGTCCAGACATTTTTTCTCAGAGTTCCTAAATAAGCTGCTTATCAGTGCATTTTGAATAATGGGGGCTCAGGCAATCTGTGCTAGGTGATCTGTACTACACTAATTATATTTGTTTTTTTAAAGCAACTGTGGTTATACCCACTGAGAAATGTCAAACAAAGAACTATAATCATTAGAATTAAAAGAAATGATCCAACCACATACAGCCATGTAATTACATCTATTTTAGATTTCTCTAGTTTTGGGTTGAAAGATTTAGTTCATTCAAATTCATTCAAAATTATCTTCCTCATTCCATGCTGTGAAAGTAAATATGTGTTTTACTATTTCAGATGGGAAGCACTTTTTGTTTAGTTTTTCCTGACAAATTGTCTTTTGCATTAATTTTCAGTAAATTCAACAGAGTAGGGAAACTTTCCTAGAGCATACAGTGTTTAAGTGGCACAAAGGAACATAGCACTAAAAAAATTATTATATACGTCTCATCTATTCACTGTAAATCCATCTTTTTTTTTTCTATTATTGGAAGTCTTTTTTTGCAGACTTGGCTGATCGCATTTCTCTGCTGACATGTAAGGACTATTTGGCATTTTGACTGTGATCTTTCATGAGGATATTATTTCCCACATTTCTATACACTCTTTTAAAGTCACCTACTAGCTCACTAGCAACTCAGGTTAATTATATGATAATATTTTATTAATTAAACAATAGAATATATTTACATGGTTCTATTTATTTTCCAACTGACAGAATAAAAGTTAATTTTCACTTGATTCTAGGAACTACACCTCCTAACTTTGCATTTAGTTTTATTTTGCATCATTATATTTTGAACTCCTTTTGGGTTGGTGCGTGGATTTAAGAGGAAAGAAGAGCTAGAGGTCAGGAAAGAGCCCTGGAAAGAAGGTTTACAATATGTATAAAAATTCTGTGTAGGTGGTATGTGGAAACAAGCCAAAATGTAGGCATACCTGACTTTAAAATGAGTCTAGATGTACGGTTTGCGTTTCTTTTTTTTCTTTTTCTTTTTCCTTTTTATTGGTCCTATTTCATTGTCATGAAACTGGTAGGAAAAAGTAAAATCAAATAGAAATAATCAAATCAAATCTGCATGAACTAAAGAGTTCTAAAGAAGACCATATTCTTGTCAGTGATGGGAAACCAGTCCATCTACATGCTTTGTCTTTTACTGTTCACTTGCTGTATTTTTACAGATGGTGACCAGAGAGTGATGACTATCATGTTTGACAACAGCTTTTGAACATTTTATTGTTTTTCTGTTTCCTCCTTCTCTCACTCTGAAACTAAACCCTTTAAGAAAGGAGGATCAAACGAAAATGGGGTATGAGTCTGAGACATGACTCAGACAAAATGTTTTGTCATTTTCTCCAATCTCCCAATAGCCCATGACTAAAGAGATATAAATAAAACCTTTTTTAAGGTTTTGAGTTATATTTCAGTGTTACATTTTGAGAAGAAATACAAAAGGCAAAAGAAAACCAAACAAGAAACAATTTTACAGAAATAGGAAATTCAAATCATCTGATAAAATAAATCAGTATTCAGGAACATGGTTTTGTAATAGATAAGAATCCCTTGACAATTATAATCTTGATTTCTTATTCATTATACAAGACACTTTAGAGAGCTTATTGAGATCTGTCTCCTGGGACTAAGCACTACATAAATGCATAGTAACATCAGATTGAATTCTCAGTCTGAAGGTGACAGTTTAGTCCTCTAAATGTACCTATTTAGAAAGGTAAGAGATGGAAAACACCGTATTTTCCTGTCACTTGCCAGCTGCACCCCAGACTAAAGCAAGAGAAAAAGAAACCATTTACTGACAAGGCAAGAAAGGGAAGAGCAGGCAAAAAAATACAGATATCCAATGAATGCCCTGACACTCTGTCTGAAGACCTAATCTACATCAGGTAATTGTCTGAGAGAGAGAAAACCTTTTCAGTTCCGAGTAACAGAAGGGATTATGACTGTTATTAGTAAAACTATTGCTTACCCTTCTGTCTGGCCCTGTGCAAAAGCTAGAATATGATCTCTAAAACACAACCCAGACAAAGCTGGAGAAATATAGCTGTCTTCTCCCATTTTCCCCATGGGGAAGTGAGGCTTTGAGAGTTTACACTGGAGACTTGGGCAAAAGTTACACCTCTGAAAAGGCTCAACTACAAGGCACTCAATTATTATCACATCTGAACCTTGAAGAATTTTGTATCCTCTGGACACAGCTGTTTGTCACTTTGCCAACATTCACAGAATCTTATAGATTAGTAAAAAGAGTATAAGGTTCATCAGATATTTCCTTATCCTACATTAGTTTGTCTGAAGTCTTTCCTGCTAATATCTTACCACTTCTGCCAAAATTTTCATTGATATTCATTGTTGCAGCTGATAAGTAGTAGGAAATGAGCTCAGAATAAAATGGTATGTGTTAAGTGGCTCAGAATTACTTGCCACAAGTATCTGGGTTTTATTTTGCTTGGCCTTGGTTTGAGATCCACATTTATTTTCCTTCCCATTCTTATGTTTTATGTTTCTTTGTACTGGTTACAGCAGTTATTTCCTGTTACTGTTCACAGAAGAAGTTTCCCTATTGAATTCCCAGAGATTTTTGTGATCTGAGTAAAACCAAGTTGAGTTGGTGAATCCCTTTCCTTCTTGTTTCTTTCTCACAAGTTAGAATTTTTCTCCTGAATATGCCCATTTCAAATTGAAGTTCGTAAATTAAAATCTCATTATATTCTTCTACATTATTCAATATAATAAGAAAGATAATTTTAGTGCTTACACTACCCCATGATTCTGTGTGTAACCTTTCCAAATGCTGCCCTTGGCTGCAATGCAGACAAGTAATCTTAGGCCATTGTTTGCATGGTTTAATAATTCTGCTGCTGGCAAATGAGTCAGACAGAAACTTGATTATTCTTTAAGAGCTGTCTTATTTCTACACTTCTAACAGGAGAGAGAAGACTAAATAACTTATTTTTGCTGTCAGTTACATGAAAAGATTGGATCTTTTGATAATAATGATTAAAAAGTGGTGTTTACATGATCTAGTAAGGACTGTATTTTGAGATTTAATGCAGAATGAATAGTGGAGATAAATGCGCAGATGTTCCTATTATTTTACTTGGTATTTATGTCAGGTTTAGGGACTACTCAGAACAGACAGAACCTTAGGTAACAAAAAAAGTACACCAAATCTTATATGCTTCTTAAAATCTGAGCATATTTAGAAGCATAAGTGACAGAGCAAGGGGGTAGATAAAAAAGCTTAGATTCTTTCTGGATTTGATGTCCATATTTGATCTCCAGATGAATACTGGGAGAGGGTTGTGGGTTTTTGTTTGCTTGTTTGTTTGTTTTTTCCTAATAGATACAGTCCACAGTAGCATACTTTCATTTCTTTACAATTTTCTATCAAGTTTCACACTCCATGAGTACATAATTCTACTTTCAGAACTGGATATGAACTCAGTAGATAGATATTGTGATATGGTTTGGTTTTGTGTAAACTCCGACCTGCTCAAGATGACCTCAAGCCAAGGAAGAGCTTGTGTAGAAGGTTACATTTGCACCTACGGTGAGAATACTGAAAATATCAGGGTTACAAATCATAGTAATGTGTATTTGAGTGTCTTGTGGCAATTGGTACATATGGAAATAATTACAGTATGTGTGAAAAGGTAACAAAGATACCAAACTCTTTGGTTTTCTTCTCATACTATGTTTGCATATTCTAACAAAATGTATCCATTTTTCTTCAGCTCATAGAAGAAAATCAAGTTTGAGACTTGCCTTGGAAAAATACTGGGAAGTTTTCCATCCAAGTGAATAATCTAGACCAGTACTTAACTGCTGTAACTCATATATTTTATCTGTGTGATTCATTTCATGCTTTTAAAAAGTAAGTATTGGAAAACTATTAAAATGACTTGTTTACTACTAATATTCTTGGGCACCTAAAATGGTGGAAGGTTTGGAATTTTTTCTAAATTACAATCTAAATGAAAGCTTTCCATGTAAGTTCCAAGGCCATAAAAAGTATTCAGAGCATTATAGGTAAAAGACAGGATACCTACCCTTTTCTCTGTTCAATATTAAAATATAAATATGTTAAATTGCAAATTGTCTCCCCAATTCAAAGCTGATTAATGCTCAATGGTATGTCTAGCTGCCAACATCAAGGACAAATTTTGCAAGTGAGCTGATACATTTTCAAGATGTATTTTTCTTCCTGTTGTTCCATTGCTTGCTGTACAGATGCAAACTGTGCTATTTAGCAAAAGCATGTTTTATAGACAGTGAAGGGTGGAAATAGGATACTGACGTGGTAAGTGGAAACAGGTGAAAAATCTGTGTTAGAATAAAACCAAAAAACCAAAATCATGCATTCTCTCAAGTATCTGCCAAAACTTTAACTAGCAGGAAAAAAAATAACTAACTGTGAATGTATTTTTATTTAGATTAGTTCTAATACTGAAGAAAATAGCATAAATTTTGATCAAAGACCTGATTTTTGTCTTTAGGCAAGTTAGGGATAATTCTACAAGTGGTAACTGGCATGCACATAGTAGGAGAGTAAAATCAAGTCGCTGATCTCCTCAAGGTTCCTGTGAGATTATGGATACAGTTTCCTTTAGCCTTAGCCTTAGACATTTTCATTTTGTTCCTAACACTAGCTGAATTATATGTGGAGCTGAGTGTGAGGTCCATTTATTCCCCTGTCTATTATTTTAGATGATTAGCTGCCCAAGAAAAATATTCAGAAGTAATCTCAATTGATTTTAGGCAATCAGAGGGAAAAATGTACTAATACCAGACAGAATATGAGATATTAGTAGATGATATAATCAGGTAATTTTCCTCAAGCTTTGGAAATGCTTTTTGAAGTTCATTTTGATTGTAGCTACCTTTTTTTCTGCAAGTGCTCTTTCACTGAAGCACAACAGGATTTTTCTTAATGGCAGATATAAACACAGTTATTCTGCCTGAATGGTACAAGCATTGTCTGCCTTTTGATGCATTAAATGTGTGCATGTTCTTTCCCTCCTGAGAAGAATACATGCTGCATATTTTTTCACTCCACGTGTCTTATCAATACCATTAATTTCATCCATTAATGAATTTTCAGTCTTGGTTATTCATTTAAATTGTATGACAACATTTGTAGTCACTAAAACACTCTTGTTTTCAGAAAAAAAGACAGAAAAACCTAATTTTTTTTTCGTTGGTATCACAGCATTGGTAATGCTTCATTTAAGCCTAACCAAACATCTGTAGAAGTTATGTGATGTTGTTTGGATACCCATTTGCAAAAGAAAAAGTCTTTTACCTTATTTTCTCAAGGACGTAAAAAATTATTTCAGCATCAGATAAGGACATTTTAAGCATTCAAGTAGTGGAATATTCACATTGGGGAAAGCAAGGAATGAAATATTTTTTAGAAAATATTTCTAAATCACAGAAAACAGTGTGTATAAGTTAAAAGAATGCCTGAAGATGAGTTATATTTGGAACAGTTCCACTGTGTTGTTACACTCTAAATAGTTCTTGACTGACCTGCATTACATTCACAAACTATTAAACCTGTTTTTCAAATTCTTGATTTGTTTCCTCTGGAGAAGGAAGGAATCCTTCTTTCCTTGATCAACATTGAGGTTTCTGCAGTGTTTTTTTTCAATTTTTCTCAGGTGCTCACTATTGACTTTATCTATATATTTTGTTCTATGTTTGTGTGTAGATATATTTATATATATGCTGTTCTCTTCCTAGATTATCTGGATATGGAAATACTCAGGTTTTCACCTTTTCCATTGCACTTGTGCCCTTTATAGGTTTGGGGTGGGTTTTTGTGTTGTTTTTTGGTTTTGGTTTTGGTTTTTTATATATATATTGCAGATTTTCATCTTAGCTGCAGACTGTAGAATAAACTTGAGTATACTTCAGCTATTTTAACAGTTGAGAAAGTTATATCAACATAACATACCAACCCAATGTAGGGGGGTTAGAACTAGATTATCTTTAAGGTCACTTCCAACCCTAGCCATTCTCTCATCCTATGATTCTATCAAAAAGCATAGTATACAATTAACAGAAACAAACAAAGCACTTAATTGTGAATCAATCATCTTCCTTAATTTTTTCCTTCTTATTCCATGTTTATGAACAAAAGCTGTGGCAAGACAGTTAATTATATGGTTGAGCATGCAAAGATTCACAGAGTGCTGAGATCCTACAAAGCTAATGTCAATAGCTGTTGTATAAAAGCTTACAATTTAATTTGAAATAGGGCTGTAAAGTGGCTCATATGCTGAGATGTACAATAAAATAATTTATTTCTCAGTAATGGAGAACTGTCAACACGCTAACATTCAATCAGGAAATCTTTAGCTGTTAGATGTACTTAGGTACATAAAAAGATGTTAATTCATCTGTAGAAGATAAAACTCAAGTAATACTTCTTACACTAGGCATTTACTTAGAAACTTTATAATTATGTAAATTTAATATAGAATAGCACAGAATGGGATAGAAAAGAATAGACTATTCCATCTGGAAGATACCTGCACTGATAATCTGGTCCAGCTGCTGAACCACTTGAGGGCTGCCCAGCAGTTAAAGCGTGTTGGGAAGGACACTGACAGGCTTGGGACATCGACCACCACTCTAGGAAGCCTGTTCCAGTGTTTGACCACCTTCTTGGTAAGGAAATGCTTCCTAATGTCCAGTCTAACCTCCCCTGATGCAGTTTTGAAAGTCATGCTACATTATGCACATCATGTTTTTAATGGTAATGACCTTTGTTCTCTCCAAAGTACCCTCTTCTCTCCCTTTCCATAGCTTTGTAACTACAGTCCAGGCTTTATTGGTATTTTGCCAGAAATCTCAATTTTTTTCACAACAAAATATCAGACAGAATCTAATTACCTGAGCTTCAGTATCCAGTCACATTTCTGAGTTAAAGGTTTCTCTCTGTTGTTAAAATGTTAAATACATTAAACCATACGGAGCAGTTTCACATGGGCTTTTGGGCAATCTATAATGGTAGTCTAACAACTTATGTATTGCAGAGATACAAAAAGAAGGAAAACACTAACATTTAGATTTGCTGGAATCTTATTTTAGATACTTTTATAAAGTTAAGCATTGTACCCATTTTACAGTTCTAACACACTGAGAGTGAATTTGACCTGGAGCCCAAAAGCAGAGAGGCACCTGTACTTACCCTGCTGATACCTACAACCACATGGCTGTCCAACCTTACTGAATGCTCAGACTTAGATTTAAGATACAGCAGAAACCTATTAGCTGAATATCTGCACCTTCTCTCAGCCCACAGTTCTTTGTAATTAATACTATCCAGTTTCTGTACCTAAAGGCCAATGAAAATCTTTCTGATACTTGATCAGACAGAAGTAGCTACAATTTTTTCTATACACCTGGCAAAGCTCAGAGCAGATGTTTTTGCACAGAGGAATGGAGCCTCTGAACCATACCAATTAGGCATCTGCCTAATTAATGCTTTTTACTAGCCAAGGAAACAACTAAAAGGAAAGAGCTAGATGAAAGCTTATTTGGAGAGTACACAAGCCTATGTCAATTGTGGTATATTTCAGGTATGCCAGGCTGTAGCCATGGGTGTACTCTGAAATGTCTTTCCAAGATTGAAATCAGTTCATGACTTGTAAGTTCCCTTAACATGGTTGAAATGTACTCAAGTGATATTTCTGGTAAAGATGCTGCTTACTGTTTCTTACCTTTAGCTGGCACCTGGAGCAAATGAAATATACACTGATGGTAATTTGGGAGCTTCAGACACATTATTTGTTTCCTCTTTTTTGAACCCATAACTCCTCATCCTTCAAAATCTCATTACCTGCAGCATTTCTGTAGCCCTTAGCTTACTCCTCCTAAGTTTTCCCCATGCTGTCTCTCTCTGGCAAACCATGGTGTTTGGTGGGTGACCTCTCTGTCTTGAGTGAATTTGGAGGTGAAGAAACAGTGATGATGCTTCTTTAGATTGCATCACCAACAACCAGATCAATCCAAATGTGTTGTGAGGTAAGATTGTAGCCAAGGAGATCAGGCTGATGCCTGCTGTGATTTTTCACCATGCCATACAAACAAAAAGCTCAGAATTTACAGAGAATGGTGCAAAAATCCAGCCCTTACTTCCCAATCTATCTGCCCCAATAATGAGACAAAGCTGACCCAACAGGTAAATGAACCTTACATCATTCATAGAAAATTTATAGCAAACATATTATTTCAAAATAAAGTCTATGTATTTAAGTTTCTTTTATTAAAGTTAAGGTTAGCTATCTGTCTATATAGACAGATATATATGTCTATATATATATATTTCTGAAGTATATTATTCTGAATAAACCTTGCATTTCATATATATTCATAGCTTATCCACGTAAACATATAATTTCATAAAGAATACATATTGTATAGTACTAAATTGTTTCTGTTTTGCAGGGCAATTCTTCCAGCATTTAAATGCATCACTAAAACAGGTTAACGAACTCAGAATAACTAAGTTGGTACATAAACAAAATGTGCATATGGTAAAAGTTAGGCAACAGAAAAGAAGCCTATGTATTCTGAATATGCATTATGCAAGATACTTCTGGTTTGATACCAACTTATGTTAACATAATAGCTTTCAGTCTAGTAAAGACAAAAAATTCTGATTGGGTCCTTGGTCTATAATATAAGTAGCACCCTGTAATAATAAACTAATTTGGCATTGTTCCATTATAATTATTCGTTAGTAGTTCAAATAGGAATTACAAACAAATGAATCAAACATCAAGATATACAAATTATTGAATATATTTTCACGATGATGTATGCCAAGAATTGTTTTGTTTAACAATACATATTTAGAAAGCCAAAAATAATATGGAAGATTTTTACAGTTTTCAAGAACCCAAGAGAAAATGTCTCTGATTTCAGCAGAGATTG
The DNA here is from genome assembly GCF_003957555.1 of Calypte anna. NCBI lineage: Eukaryota > Metazoa > Chordata > Aves > Apodiformes > Trochilidae > Calypte > Calypte anna. The sequence goes on along the minus strand of NC_044244.1, from coordinate 118,149,532 downwards.
AATGTGATCCTATCAATGTGATATACATACAAAGAATTACTGGGATTTTGTCAGTGCTTGGGAAAAGCTCAGACAGACAAGCTTATATATATACAAATGCCTGGTATATACATGGAGTGGATTTCTTGATCGTGATTAGAATTGTGTATCTACTTCTATCACAAAAAAACTGGAAACATAAAGTGTTTAAAGACTGTTTAAAGTTTGCACATGAATATTTCAGCTATGCATAGGAGTGAATTAGTACTGTAATTCACAGAGTTGATAATCTCTGGACTGTGGGTGCTGTCTCAGTTTAATACAGCAACATTCTGGAACTTTTAAATGTGTTATGTATGATCCTCCTGACTTCCTCTCTGATGAGTCAGTTCAGGCTAAATTGCAAATCTTACTCAGCTATTCCTCACTTATTCTAAGTGGCTTCCAAGTGATTCATTCAGAGGTCCTGCAGAAAGCTCTTATTTTAAAAATAAATCAATTTAAAATCATGAGGTAGCTAATTCTGAACCAATTACATGACTCCCTAGCAGAGCTGGGAGGATCTCAAATACAACATGTGGAAACTGGAGCAAAAAATGTTTGAACATTTGCCCTTTGCCCCTCTTTAGATTTAAAATTTTAATTTTTTTTTCTTCTATTCTTATATTCCATTTTCTTCCATTATTATATTCAGACCTGTGGAAATAAGAAATGACTAAAAACTGAAGGATTTTTTATCAGTAAGATAAGGTAGAAGGTAGAGAGAATTCATCATCACACTTCAGTTCACAACACTTTTAGAAACATTGTGATGCAATTAGTTTATATCACAAAATAAAATAAGTTTAAAATATTTTAGAGAAAACAGCTTAGATTTATTTATACATCAAAGAAAAAATACCTTTCTGTTCCACAGATGTTAAACCTGGAGGGACAAGCAACATGAAATGAAGGATTTTTTTTTTTTTTCTAAACTGGCAAAAAAAGAGGTCTTATCATCTTTGGTAGCTTTGTATCTTCTTAATTTGTATGTGTAACAACTAAGCAAAGGAGATAATTCCCATTATCTAACATCACTTTTTGTTAATAATTCAGCCTGTTTATTCTCTGGATAGAAAGTTCACATGGGGTTTATATTAAAGTTCTGTTAGCTTTTTTCTCTTCATGTTGCTTACTAATCTTTCTATTCCAAAAGAAAAAAAAAAAAAAAGAAAAAAAAAAAGTCTTATCTGGAATTAGTGGCCTTTGTGTTAAAAAAAAAATCAATTTCACCACACTGAGGGTAGAATAATGATTGCCTTAGGGGAAGAACCCGTATATGTGCACACAATACAGTCAGATCATTGCTCCAAAAGACATCATTCTTCAGGTCAGACAGACTTAACTGGGAAAACTAAAAAGTACATAGAACGATCACTAGTAATTTTTTTTTTAAACAATAAAACAGTCTGAAATCCAGCTGTACCTTCATCTTGTCAGATGTACACAACAACTGTCATATTAAATTGTACGCAAAATTCATTTAAAGCTGGATGGAATAGAGGTTTAGGTAAAGAATGGGGAAATGTCACTGTCCTTTCTATGCATTATGGCATATTACATTCTGATTACTTTTTCCCTGGTTTTCATTATTTTATTTCAAATTCTACCCTGCACTTTATTTCCTGAACTGGAGAGGTCTTGTCTTTTTTTCTCTTCTCTTTCAAAACCTTTTTCTTACTTGTTTTTTCTTTTGTGTACTGTGTCTATCTCTTCTATATCCTTCCTGATACAGAAAAAATGAGTACTGCCTTGAGAAAAACTGCGTGGGTTTATAGAATGATATATACAAAGGTGGGTTTTGCTTCTTCCTTTCCTATTGATGTTTGAGCAGTGCTCTGATATTATGCAAATCTAAGCACAAATGCTCAAAACTTCCCTGAATGTCAGTAGCTACTGTAGATCCTGATTTCATATTTCTTTTAATTACTTTAGGTATTTCATTTCCAATTGAATTATTATTACAATATCTTTCATAAACTTTCATACTGAATTATAGTTCCTACTTCTTTGAAAAACATTATATCAACAAACAGTAACCATCATACCTTTTTCTAGATCTTAGGAATATGTTCAATAGCCTCAGTTTTCATGGATCTCTCTTTCATGGATCACCCTTTCCAACCACTTTTCTTCTTCTTTAAACATCTATTAATAGTTACAGGAAGATTTTTTTTGCTTGTCCCATCATATCTTATTTTACAGAGGGGCTTTCTCAAAAGTATTTTCAAAACCAAGTATATATGTAAAACATTGTCAACTTTATCACCTTCTTTTCAGAGATTTACACTATATTTATGAGGCATCGCTACAGAACCTCTGTTGATTTCCTACTACATCATAGTTACTCATTTGTTCTGTAGACATAGATTCAACAGTTTGCTGAGTGAAGATACAGAATTTCCATTTTATAGTTCTCTAAAGCCCTTCTGAAAAATTTGTATTGCATTTGCCATTTTCAATTCCTCTAAAACAAAGAACATTTTAAGGGATAAATTACACACTATAGTTAACAGCTCAGCACTTCCATTTTCATTTTCCTTAGAATTATATGTGAATACCACCTGCTTATGGAAGTTTTACACAGTGTATGTTATTAATTTGTTTGAATATTTACGTTTCACCTGAGATAGTTCCTGAACACTGACATATGTTATGAAAAGCTTTCACATGTGACACTCCTAAGGTCTTGCAGAGTTATTAACAGAAAGTTATTTCGTTTGGGCTTTGTCCTATGGCCTATGACATTTTCAATACAAGTACTTTATCTCATAAGATTTTCAGCCTTTTCAGTACTCATTCTATTTTCTTTATAAGAATATTATTTTTGACATGTTAACATATCAGATTTTTTTCCCCACTTTTGATTTCTTTAGTCCTACACATACGCCAAATGGTTGATGGTAATGTTTCAGGTTAGCTTTTCACTAAATATACCTGGATCCAGGCCTTGTACACTGATTGACACCACTTCATCTATTTATATTTTCCATTTATTTGTTTTAAGGTGAGATAATTTAAGTATAAATGCATTTTAAATATTTCTGACATGAATCTTCATATGAATAGCTGAAGTTTTCTGAGTGTTTTCTTCTCTTACAGCTTTTCTGTTTTTTCTTAGTATGCCTCAGACTAGGTCATTATTCTACCCAGTTAATTTATCTAGCATTTCTCCTTTTTGAGTCTAAATTTTCAGATAGCACCCACATTTCATCAATATTCCTTCATCATTTTTATCCACTGAATACTGCAGCAGGACCCACCAAGACTATAAGCAAATTGATATCAGAGGCCTTGAAAGTACTGGGACTTAGCAAACCTCAAGGCTACAAACACAAATCACAAATGATCAATAGCTTGTCACTAGCAGATTTCAGTCCTGAGAACCAGAATGTACCTTTTTCAAGGCATGGGTAAAAGAATGAACTGTCATATGGATTCATTTAGAAAACAAACCAAAGCAAAATAAACATAAAGAAAACAGCAGATAGCAAGGAAGGAGATAAGACAATCAAACATACAGGAGTGCAACCAAAGCAAAAATAGAAAGAGAGGAACTGCTCCCACACAATACTCCCAGACTGGTCACAGTTAGAATGCTGTGTCTCATCAATACCAGTTTTTATCCACTGCTGGTCCTCCCTCTGCTCTGGTTCAAAGAGGGCATTGCTTTTTGTTTTGCCATTCACTACGTTTTTTTACCATATTTTTTCTAATGCCTGTTTGTAGCTGGTCTTTTGTCTGGTTGTATTCTGTTACATGTTGTGCTTGTATGGAACTTTCACAATTTTATGCTGTTCATTCCCAGGATTTTATTCACTTTTAAGTCATTATCTTTGGAGGCAGAGGTTGCTTATTTCACTTGTACAGAGGTAACATGGAGCTCTTTGCGTTCTTGTATTCTTGTAAGGTTATATCTTGTCTTGAGCTTAAGTCTGTGGAAGAAGCTTTTGGGGTGGGGATTATTCTTTTTATTTCACTCTTAAGCAACATAGTTTAATTGTGATTTAAAGAAAACATGTATTTGCATGATAGACTGTATTTATTCCAAAGTCATTGCCTTATTCACTGGTTTTAATATTTAACTGTATTTATATCTTCTGCCTCTATACACAGTAATGCAAGTATTTCAGGAAAACTTCCCATTCAGTGACATGCGTGTTCTCTAGCATCTGTTTTCTTCTCCTACATATGCATTAATGTCCAGAAATACCACGATCAAAATTTCCCGACATTTTAAATGCTACGTTTCACATAGCAAAAGTCACCATACTGACACACATATACACCTAGAAACAAAACTCTTCAGAGTGATTGATCTTATCTTCTTGCTATCAAAGATACCCTGAAGGGGTACCTGAAGCACAGGACTGTGTAGCCATTATCTATGAGGAGTAATTTTCTTGCAAATGTGACACCTGGCAGAATGTTCTGAGATGAGCTGTTCAGGCGAAGGATGTGTAATGTAGGGGTAGATCCAATGTCCTAATCCTCAGGTAAGTATTCCACATAGTTAACAATCATTAGACATTCATTTCATACCGTACAGTCACTCTAAACAATAGCATATTTTAATCCTAAAAGCTGACAGAAGGAACCAAGAACCAATAAACCTGCCAGATATTTCACTGTGATATTAAATGCAACAGATCCTGTTTTGTTTTGTTTTGTTTTCCTGTAATATCAAGAGTTTATTTTATATAGTAAAGGAAGGAATGTAAAGTTACTACTCAATATTTTCTTTGTCTTTTAGAAGTTATTCCATTCACTAAAATTAATCCCCAAAGGACCTGTCAAACACAAAGGTCACTTGACATCATCTTTAGAGAAGTTCACATATACATAAATGAAATAAGTTATGCGTAAGCTCTGAATTTCTCAACTTCCTTTCACAGAGCCTTGTCTTTCAGCAAGAATAATGTAAGTGCAAATGACTGTATTATACATTCTATCATTTAAATCAATGCAATTATGGCATGCACACAATTATGTGAAATACGATGGAGGACAGTAGGTAGGAGTTCTTGGGTTTTTAAGCAAAAATACTTTCATTTTTGTGTAAGGCTTCAAAACAATAGTAGTTTAAATTTATGTTATGCACTCTTTCAGTTCTTAATCATATAATCATATCATATACTTTTTACCACTTTACATCTGCCCTGATCCTTAGAACAACTGCACAGTTCATTTCTACACTGTCATTGTGCTAGTTTATTTTGCATGCTAATTATGTTCTTTAAAAAGTATGAGCTATCCATTTTGCATGTAACTTTGGTAATGAATCCTTTATTTTAGGAGTATCCTAACTAGTAATCCAAGAAATCCAGTATAATTATTGAAATTTAGATGAGGATCAATCAGCAGCCAATAGAGATTTTCACAAAAGCAGATTATAAACAGCTGTTTTGTTTTCCAAAGGCTATATAATTTTATTTTCTACATTCACTGAGAGGATGACAGGCAATAATAGGCATTATGCACTCAAAATCTGGAGATGATGTGAAATAATTTTCAACTCCAACAAAATAAACTAACATAAGGTAAAAAATAATATAGTCACAAGATTAATTATTCAATACTCATATCTGAAAGATTGTTAAAATGAGGTTGAAAGTTCAGTGTTAGCTTTGCTCCCTATTTCCTATTTATATATGAAAAAAATACACATAAGAAATGCAATGTATTGAAGACCTCTGTAAATATAACACCTATGGTGATGGCCTATGGTGATCACTTACGATGATCTCATCAAGTAATGTCACATTTTCAAAATTAAAAATATAGACCATGAGTTTTACAGGATATCAGTAGCATTTGTATTGGTACTTTGCTATTCAAAAATCTTCAGCTATTTTATGAGATTATACTATGAAGTGTTAGAAAAAGCATTAAATTAAAAGCATTCTTTACCTCTGTTTAACTTTTTAAATTTTTTTTCTTAGAAATGTATTTATTTGATTTAAATAATTTCTTCTGGAGTCTAGGATGTAGGAGAAAATATTTTGCCGTACTTGGATACAAAACTACTTGGTTTATTTGGAAACAAGAATGACAAAGCCCAACTCTTTAATATTTTATCCAGAAGCTGACACAAGCCTGTCTTCATATCCTCAGGCTTTGTGACTCTCAGTCAGCTTTTACTAATATTTACATATCAAGTTACTTTAAAACATAACAATGTAAACAATGCAGTACAATATTTTAATCTCTTATCTCAAGTTTATAAGCCTCTGACTTTTCTTTCCACTAATGTTTCCAAGCATGGATCTGTGTCAAGCCTTTCATCGCCTGAGAGAACCAAGGATCTCTTCTGTGATGGTGCAGAGTTTAAGTGCATTTACAAACATATAATATTTGCAAATATGTTTATAATACAAAACTATGCTGTCCTTATTTGTAAACTTCTACAGATATAGAAAACCGTATTTCCAAACCCATCAAAATCTATATGTTCCAAAATATGTATTGCCAAATACCCATTTTCAAAAGTGAATTGTTTTTTTTCTCTAAGATAGACCAACACATTTTGTTTTCAAAATGTCATCCCTTGAAAGTCTTACAGATGCACTTAGAGGCAAAACAAATGCAACACTCTTCCTTCAAGATATTCAAAATTCTTGAATTTGAAAGAGGAGGAAAAAAGCTATTTTTAGGGGAAGGAAATGAGACTGCACAGTGAAATGTACTCTTTTGCTTGCTACCTAGCAGGGTGCCTTTGTAAATGCTGATAGAACATATTTATTCCAAACATTACTGTTAACAGATCATTGCCTAACTGAAAATAGTTTTCCTCAATAGGTACCATTCTGCCCAAAGTAAATTCAAGCAATTCATCTGATGAATTCAAAGATAACACTCAAACCATGTAATGATGACTTGTATAGAAAAGTTGTAATTAGTCTAAAGCTCTAATGTGTATGCTGTAGAGACTTAAAATCATTAGAAGCGAGGAAAGTAACAACCTTTACATCATCACATGAGAAGTTATTTTCTATTTGTAAGAATATATTCGTATAATTACCAGCTGATTGGAGCATTCTTTAATCTGAATAGAATTTAGCTGTGGATGTAGACACATCACCATAGCATTTCTATGGCAGCAGTACGAATTTAAAAATGTGTAGAGCTTTATTCTGATTATACTGCTTAGTGTATAAAAGACTATGTTCTTTAAACTAATTCCCTTCACCTAAATTTATCAAAATAATGAGATAGATATAATTTTGTTATAAGTTTTAGATACAGCTTTTTGGGTTTTTTCCTGAGTACCATTAGGGTTTATGATTTTACCGGTTTTTAATTTAAAAAAAAAAACCTCTTATATCAGTTTATAAGAGTGCAGACTGTTTTCTTCTAACTGAGGGGTCTGGTATTATTTCCAGCCATCACCTTCTTGTCAACACCTTCCTTGTCATCTCTCCTAACATCCAATGGGCAGATGGCTCTTGCTCAGCACTCCTACATGCACTGTGCTGCCACTTCGCAGCACTAAGACACTGGCAGGAAGGTGGCAGTGACAAATCATCCCTGCCCCTGACTGAGAACTTATAGCTTATGGTATACAGTGTAGTGTCACTTATGTATATGCTCTTTATCAGGGTACTTCATTGAAATGTACCTTGGTATTTTTCCATAGAAATTGTCTACTCAAAAAATGCTGCACTAAGTATCACATGCTCCAATGAGTGAAGAGTTGTAAATTTGACTGGAAATGTACATGTATATATGGCATCTAAAGGATATGTATAAGTCTTGAAAGATAAAAGATGGTTGCAGTTTTGACACTCCATCATGTCTCTTGCACTGAGTACTTCGAGAGACTTCTGACAAGCAGCTGAGCTGCTTCTTTGGTGAAAACACGCACAGAAATGCAGTCACCATCTCCAGTCTCATGCTGCTAATATATGTAAGTAGCAAATTCCCTCAAGTGCACTGAGATACTAAAACTAAATATCATATTTTAGGCCAGAACTGTTTGCATACCTTCAACAGACACTGGAGGAAAATCCATTATTTATAAGCATTGACTGAGTTGGTTGTTTGATTTTTTTTTCAATATAATTTTTTTCATATCTTTATTAAAACTCTTTAAGAAGAAGTACCTACAGAAGCTAAACATTGATCTTGTGACAGCAGAACATCATAGTCGAGCACAGGGTAATCAGGTAAATTCCAAAAGACATTCAGTAGTACTATCTCCCTCTATTTTTTGTAGTACTATCTCCATCTATTATTTGTAGTACCATCTCCATCTATTTAAAAAAAAAATATTCTCTGTGCTAAAATAGTTTGGTGAAAAATCAGTTCCACAGTGTGATTCTGGTTCTTTATAGTAGTAGTTTGTCTCTAGAGAGAATGGAACACTCTACTTGTACTGACAATGGTTAGGGTATACAACTAAGCTGAAGAACATCAATGGGTTATTATAATGTATTTTCTGGAGGGAAAAAAAGAAAAGGAAGCTTTTTTTCCTCTGTCAAAATCTGATCTCCACAATTTTCATAGAATCATAGAATGGTTTGTGTTGAAAGGGGCCTTAAAGGTCATTTAGTTCCAACTCCTCTGCCATGGGCAGGGACACCTCCCACTAGACCAGGTTGCTCAAGGCCCCATCCAACCTGGCCTTGAACACTGCCAGGGAGGGGGCAGCCACAGCTTCCCAGGACAGTATGTTTCAGCATCTCACCACCCTCATAGGAAAGATGTTTTTCCTAATGTCTAACCTCCTGTTGGAGGCTCAGGGGAGACCTCATCGGTCTCTACAACTCCCTGAAAGGAGGGTGTAGCCAGGGGGGGGTTGGTCTCTTCTCCCAGGCAGCTACAAGTAACTTAAGCTCTGCCAGGGGAAGTTTAGGTTTGATATTAGGAAGAAATTCTTTACAGAGAGAGTGATCAGACATTGGAATGGGCTGCCCAGGGAAGTGGTGGATTCTCTGTCCCTGGAGGTTTTTAAGAAGAGACTGATGTGGCACTCAGTGGTCAGTAACCACAGCGGTAGTGGATTAAGGGTTGGACTTGATGGTCTAAGAGGTCCCTTCCAACCTGTCTGATTCTGTAATTCTCCCCTCTACAAGTTTTAAACTAGTGCCCCTTGTCTTCTCACTGCACACCCATGCAAAAAGCCCTACCCCAGCTTTCTCGTAGGCCTCCTCAGGTATTGGAAAGCCTCTATTAGGTCACCATCTCCAGGCTGAACAAGCCCAACTTCCTCAGCCTATCTGCACAGGGGAAGTGCTCCAGTCCTCTGATCATTTTTGTGTCTCTCCTCTGGACACACTCAAGAGTCTCTATAATTTTCTTATGTTCGGGACTACAGAACTGGACACAGTGCTCCAGGTGGGGATCTTTGTAGGATTCAGGATAGAACATGGAGAAAAATACTCTTGTAATCTATTTTATTATATTGCACAATAGTTATGTGAAAATAAAATAATAGTAAGAGTACTAGTGTTTTAAAGTTAGTGTTCCAAAATTTTCGGTATAGTTTTTTTCCACAAAAATAGTTTTTTTCTTGTTTTTAGCACTTTCATATCTTTAAGTTCAGGAACTTGATGTCCAAATATTTTGAGCTTTGTGAATATATCAGGGGATGTGTTCTTCCCTTTGGGGGAAAAATTAATAATATATCATTTTAAATGACAATTATGCAGAACAGGGACAAAGGTATTGAATGATACCATAGGCAGAGTCAATACACAGAAAAGAGAGTATAAGACAAACTTTTAAAGTTTACTTTAGCACATGGTACTTTTAATAGAGGGAGCAGGAAAAAGTCATAGGTAAGCATGGGAGCAGTAGACAGCAGGCAGAATGGTAGCAATAATTTCTTATTTATTCTGAAAAATGTCATATATTCATCTAGAATTTCAAGAACACAGACATCAAAATCAAATTTGTTTTGTCAGTTTTCTCCCACTTCTGTGGGAGACATCAGCCATTGCTCAGCAGTTATAAATTACTCAGTTGCTTCACATTATAAGTCTCCATTGTCACAAAGTATTGCTGTTCTTGCTTTATATGCTGTCTCCTTTCAAATCCTTGCTCTTTGTTGTGTTTATTTTGTCAGTCTAGTATTAAGACTTGTATCTTCAGTTGAGTCCTAAACTCTAGGATGGAATAAAGCTCACTAGCAATGACCTTTTGCTCTGAAGCACTGTTCAAGTGCTGCTGCTGCAAAAGCAAGGTTTTCTTCTTCATCCTTGGTAACCAACAGTGCTCAGATCATTACCCTACTAACTCAGATTCTTTTTTAATATTATTGTTATTATTATTATTATTACTGTCATGATTACTTCTAAACCATGTCACGATTTTAGAAGTGTATATGAAGTTGGTAAACTCCTATGTGCCTCCACATGTCTGAACTCTCCTTAACATTAGTGAAGAGCTACTTCATAACTTTGTAGTCTGAGCATGGTTTGATTAATCCTAAAGTAGACAGTTGGGTTTGGTCAGCTGGACACAATAGAATAACCTGTTTACTACATCAGCAATATCTCCACTAACAGGACCAAGGGACATGAAGACTCCTGCCCAAAGAGAGACACTTAACGCCATCTGAAATACCCTTGGGAATCCAACCCTGGTCTTGAATTAAAAACTGTAACACCTGCACTCTGCTCTGGTGGTGGCTGAAACAAGAAAAGATGTGTAAAATGGCACCAGACATCTAAATCCTCCCCCTGCATGGAAACAGATATAGTTATTTTAATTTGAGATTTATTTCTCTGCTAAGCCTAAGCTCTGGCTTCCAGTACCTCTCTACATGCCTTCAATTCTCCCCTCTTGGTTCCCTATGCCAGAAACATGTGAAATATCCATTATCTCCTACGTACTCTACTAGCTCCATCTAAATGGCTTGGGCACTTAAAGACTGGATGTCTACCTTCAAACTGAATCTAATCATAGTTGTCTATGTCCCATACACACAAATACACAGTAGTGGCCAATTCCCTGTCCACACTGCAGCAGCATCCTCTTTTCATTCTCCTTTTCAGTAACGTGGTTGAAGAGGGCTTTTGTAGAGATAGATATTTGGAGAAACTCTTTCAACTTAAATATACATTAGAAAAACCCCACTTCAGTTATCCATTCTTGCTAGTACCTAGGTTTGTTTTTCCAAAACTCACTGGAAAATGGAATCTAGAGTAATTGCACTAGTATTTCCTAATGTAAATGCTTTTTTTTTTCCCTCTGGAGAGCACACTCAGTTCTGGGGTGGGGAACAGAGGGGAGGAGGGAAATCAGGAAAGAAATGTTTTCTCATTTTTTCAATAGAAATCAATAAATACAGTATGTAGACACTTCAAATATGCAGTTATAGAATGCTAGTAAAAGTTCCTGCAAGTACATACCCATGGCTTTTTCAAGCTTTTTCTGAACAAAACAGATTACTTCTTTTCCAGGATATTGATTTCTTTGTGTTCTGCACTGACTGATGCAGGTTTGTAGCAGCATATTTGCAACTGGCAACAGACAACCTGTTCTGAACAGTATGAGCTCTAGCATAGAAACTTGAACAATGGAACCAAATCTAGTTTTCTTAATTTGAGATTTATTTCTCTGCTAAGCCTAAGCACTGGCTTCCAGTCCCTCTCTGCATGCCTTCGATGAATACGGACCTACCAAGATTTCTTAGTTGAATTGAAACTTTCATCTCTCATTAAATTCTAGCCAAAATCAGTATAGATAAGAAATAGACACATTTAAGAGGCATATAGGAAATTATAAAAGAAGTTAATTTTATACATTGAATAACAGATTTAAATAGCATGATTAAAAATATGTTTTTTAAAAAATCTCCGGTGAAGAACTGTGTGTGGTCCTTTCCTGCAGGAAAAAGATTAGCAATGGTTTTGAGGGTATCTGTGATGGGAACAGACTGTCCAGAATGCAAAGAACTATATGACCACTTCCAGTTTTTCAGGATTTGGGAAAACTTAAGTCTTTACTGTATGACTGATACTGAGCAGAAGGGCTCCATGCTATGCACTAAATGGCAGACAGAATTCCACTGCTTTTGAATTATATTTTTTTTCTTCAATCACTTAAGAGTGAAACAAATGAGAACAAATCCAAATGACAACCCAATTAAAATACCAACTTAGTTTCAGCTCTCCAGCTAGGAGAAAACTTAATCTTGGCTTCTCAAAATCCATGAAAATGCATTGCAGATATCTGCACACATCCTGCATGAAGCACAGAAGTGGCTCTGCACCAATGGAAGTTCCTGGAGTCTTTCCTATTTGTTCTGCCAATATTCACCCAGTACTAATGGGGTAGGGCACAGCTGAGTATGGGCTGCTTAGCAGACAGAGATATGCATTCATAAAATAAATATGCAGATTTTTCAGGCTATGTAAACAATACCTCTACTTCTAGATAGTGTGTAAACTCTAAAAAAATGAAAGAGTACTCTGAAGAACTTTATGCAATGCACCACAGGAGCTACATCTATGTATTATATTTAAAATAGTAAGTTTTCCTGCCTCATGGATTTCACAGTCTTGATAAAGAGACTAAACAACTGTAGGCAGAGTGTGATACATATTTGGCAGGTACTGAAGCACTGAGAAACAGAAAGACTGGCCTAAGATCCATGAAACTGAACAATATGGAGCACAAAGTAGATAAATCCCTGCCCAAAACTTGCTTTTCTCCTGACAAGGAAAAATAAGTTTCCCTCATTCTTTTTCTCATCAGTCCTGATCCCATTTACATTGCTAAAAGGGGCATTCTGAGAGTTTTTTGTTTGTTTGTTTTATGTCATTTGAGGCATTTGGAGGTTTTTGGTTGGATTTTTTTTTGGTTGGTTGCTTGATTGGTTTGTCTGTTTGGGCTTTTTTTTTGGTTTGTTTTGGGTTTTTTTGTTGTTACTTCTATTTTATTTTTTTCCCCCCACAGTTTCTTATGTCTGCGTTCACAGTACATTTCCAGGCAGTGTCCTGTATACGAGCATTAACTAAACGCAAGACTTCTTAGCTTTCAGTCTGTTCTGATTGGGATGACCAAAGCAAGGGAATACTGTACAGATAAACAGTAGTTTTCAAGGCATACGACTTTCACTGTAAGTTCTATGTATGCATCGTTAATATAGATGGTTCTGTTAAATGTAAACAGGATGCTTTTGAAGGTCACAAACTGATCTTCTGTGCAATAAATGCCATTCTTTTCATGACCATTACTACAAAAAAATTTCCCTTTATATAATCCTCCAGAGAAAGAAAACTAGTTGGTAGTGTACTTTGTGGGCATGCTAACAATATGTGGTAACTTCCAATGACCACAGCTCTTACTACACTTACAGACTTATGATAAGCTTGTGATAAATGCTATAAAATTTTCCAAAACCATTTGTATGTTTGAGTAAATAGAATCATTCAAGATTCCTGCTTAGGAGCTTTCAATCTCAATTTACACTAATGCAGCCTGTTACAGGAAAATAATATTTTACCATGCATGTCACCAGAGAGCTTGATCATGTATTCACTGCACTGTTTCACTAATACTCCAGCTAATCTGTAAGACATCTTATATTGTGTATATGTTTTTATGAGAGATGAGCCATGGATATGCATTAGGTTTTAAAAAAACCTACAAAGCAGCTCTTTATTTTCATATGCACTACCATGTAGGCAACATTTTCTTGCAACATACCCACTGCTCAAGGGAAAGCTACAGCCCAGGCACAGCACTGTGGCTGTGCAGAAGATCCTGTGCCTCTGCACTATACCCTTCCTAAATCTAATACCATACAGTAAAATTAGGCTAGAATCCAGATTCTGCTGTATTTAAGTATTTCCATAGTCCTTTATTCTGAATACCATTTCTTAATAATCACTTTAGTAACATATGATAAAGGAAATAAATTGTAATTTGTAAATGGTTCCAAACCAAATTACTTGGGAAATTAAGTGATGTACAAAAGGAAACATTTCTCTGAATGCTTTAATGCCTCCTTCTTCATGTATCTTGAAAATATGTGTTGTTTATGTCGACGAGTGATCTTACCTTCATCACTTCCTCCCTGAAAAAAGAGATAAATCCTTCATTCTAAGCTCTAATCTCCTTTAAGTCTTGACTCATAAAGAGTTTATAAAGCTTTACAAAGTGTTCCAATTTTCTGATAAGTTTCGTGTTGTTTACTTAGCAGCACGGGAAGAGTTCTGCTTAAAAGAACTGGTAAGGCATTTTTCTGGCAAGGCAAACCATTTCTTGAATCAAAGGTTCTCCAGGTAAATAGGTCCTCTTGAGAGCTTTTTTGAAAACTGCTGACACTTTCTTTGAAGAGAGATGACCTTTCCTTCCTTCCTAGTCAGCACTGATGAGACACATCTCGATTTCTGGGTCCAGCTTTGGGCTCCATAGTACAAGAGAGACGTGGCCTTACTTTTTTTTTTTTCTGGACAAGAAAAGAGTAAAGAAACACAATTTAAAAATTTATAAAAAATAAATCTGTATCAATCATTCCAGCAAAGATAATACCAGAAATATATATGGATATAAACCCGTCTTCAAATCCCATTAACAGTGTAATTTATTTTGTAAGCAAGTAGATCAAATTTCATCTTTTCAAAGATTTATTTAAAGATTCATTGAATACTCACTAGGGCAAGTTATTTTGTCTTAATCTGCAGCTCTCCATTGAAACATTTTATTGCTGTAAGAAAAGTTGGTGGATAGGGTCAATTACTGGAATCGAAAGGTTCCTTCCTGACACCATGAATTAAATTATTAATTAAGCTAACTTACTAAATTTGGAACAATAGTATGTCTTAAAGGAGAAATAATTAACTACGGTCATGTAGTGATAGGACAAGGGAGAATGGTTTCAACGCAGAAAAGGGTAGATTTAGATTAAACATCAGGAAGGAAGTCTTCCAGAAGAGGTTGCCCAGAGAGGCTGTGGATGCCCCCCTCCCTGGAAGTGTCAAAGGCCAGGTTGGATGGAGCTTTGACCAACCTGGTCTAGAGGGATTGCTCCAGTCCATGGCAGGGGAGTGGGAACCAGATGATCCTTCAGGGCCCTTCCAATACAAACTGTTCTATAAAATGTCCATAAGCATGATCAGAATTTCTCTTTCAATATTATTTACTCCGTAGTTGAAGGGGAGAATCATTATGTTGCATACAATAATGAAAATTCACAACCTGAGTGTTCAAGTATTAAGAATAACATTGATGGAACAAGTGTCATTTTGTTGTGTTTCTTTTGTGATACTCAGTTGATTCATTGACTTGTTGTTTCTCCTCCAGCAGAGATTCTCCTAACAAAAAACCTCCCCATATTTCCTTTGTAGGATATATGCTGTAAGTCAAGATGGATGTCACCAGTTCACCACTGCACCTATTCTCAGTTGGCAAACTGGTCTCCTTTTTCTTCTCATAAATGAGAATTATTCTAAAACTTAATTAAGAACACACCTACTCAAGCAGAGTGCCACTGACATTGTGTGCAATTATGAATCTGGACAGTTGTCTCAGTACATACAGCCCCTAGAAAATGTTTATTTCAAATGAAGTACTGAAATGGTGGAAATTATAACTTTGCTGTGGGAAATGATTACCATTTTTACAGATAGGTAGGTATTTTGCAAGGGAGGACATGACACAGTAGATAAACGGTAGGGAATGGTAGCATATAATAAGGGAAAAGTAATGAGAATATAACTGACAACATCCATAGGGTTTGTATTGGTTTGGATTTGTTATCATTTATATGTGTTATCAAGCTGGATGTTGTTTGCTCACTTGTTTCCTCCCTTCCCTCATCATTTGAGATGTGGGTATTTGCAAAGTGTAATTTTAAAATTGTGTCTTTATGGACTACTCTATATTTTTGATGGATTTCAGTAAAGCTAATTCTCTTGGTTTATCTTATTGAAGTGCTATTTTTTATTATATTTCACTGACATTTGTAAAATTGCCTTCACAGCACATCTTTATTCAGAGTATCTCACAAGTGAAATAATCATTTAAAAGTTTGATTTGGCTTGCTCAGTAGCACCCATGATATGGAAATGTGTGGAATTCTCTTGAAAAGCACAGAAAGAAGATTCTACTTAGAAGAAGGTACAAGAAGAAAAATAAAGGCTCCTGATATATTATCAGGTATGCAAAGAGCAAAGTAAGGTCGTTGACATATTTCTACAGGATATGCAGGAGTAAACATTTAGAACTGGTAATTCAAGATCTCTTTAGCTTCACTTTAATGTGCATTTGAGATTGTTGTCTTAATTTTCTTCTGCAGTCAAGATGGAATAATTAGTGTTTTCAAAGTACAAACGACCCATATTTTTGTAACATACAAGAACCTGAATTTCCCCTTTCCAATGTTTTTTCATTATTAAAACCAGATAGACATAATAATGAAACAACTTACTGGAAAATTGCAAGTTTTGAGTAACTAACGTAGAATACTGGTCAATATGATTATGAGTCTGCAGTACAAAGTAAGCCAAATAATTTCTGCTGTCATAAGCATTTCGTAGCATTTGCTCAAGTATTTCAGACATGAGTACTTCTTTTCACACAGTAGAAAAAAAATAATCTAAGGCACTGCCTGAGGTAAGAGATAAATTAGACTATTCAGATGTTCCAGAATTAGAATAAGTATGGAAATATTAGTAACCTAGGGTCAATTGATTCATTGTTTTATCAGAGAGAAAGAAGGGAAAGCATTTGTTAGGAAAAAAATTAAAATGTCCAAATAGTTGACAAAATTGGTGGTGAGATGGATTGTTATTAAAGTGATTCCTTTTAGCACAGTGACATCTTATAAGGTATTAAATAGTTCAGAACTCCTTCTGAGACCAGCCTGATATAAAATATTCAACATTCTTCTACTTCATGCCAAAAATATTCCACTAAAATTAGAGTTAGACATCTTTAAAATAATTGGCAGCATCAGCCTTACACATGAAAGCAAAAGGGCTGGGAGATTTAATAATACTTTCATTGATCTTTGCATATGAGAGTAATCCTCTTTGGAAATAAGGTTGTTAATGCAGGAATGAGCCTTCCTTTTTTCTGGATGTACACACATTAATGATCAAATTCTTCTTCACAAGGTATTTCATGTGAAAAAAAGAAAAAAAAAAAAAAAAAGGAATCCAATGGACTTTATAGGGGAGACCTAAAAAGAAAATGATATCTGCTTAAAAAAAAAATAAATCAGATATGTCTGGCTACTCAGAGAAACACGTCTATATTTTATATAACTTTTCCCATATAAGTTTTTCTTTTTTATTGACACTTCTATGGTTTTACAGAAAAGTTAGTCCAGACAAAGTTGTAGTTAAAGAAGTAACTGAAAACTTTAAATTCTTGGTGAACAAACTATTCTGGAAAACCAACCAAAAATACATGAAAACTTCATTTAAGATAAAATGCCAGTGAATCTTTGATATGCTAATTACTAATTCCTTTGATAAAGATCTTGGCACTTCCTACATGAATTCGTGAAGCTACCAGAGATTGACATTGACTTTTCCACACAACTAAGCAGGCTCGTAAGATTCCAAATAGTGTTGAAAAGACATCAGATTTTTAGTTTTTATTGAAGCAGTATCTCCAAACCTAGATAAAAATTACTATTTAAAATACTACATGTTTGCAAGAGTAACTGCAATTTATTAACAAACACTTCATACATCTTGAATTCAGAAAGGACAGAACTTCATACATTCATAGAATGGTTTGGGTTGGAAGGGAACTTCAAGATCATCTAATTCCAACATCCTGCCATGGGCAGAGACATCTTCCACTAGACCACATTGCTCAAAGCCCCACCCAACCTGCCCTTTAACAGGGGTGGGGCATCCCCAACTTCCCCTGCGCAACCTGTTCCAGTATTTCAGCACCCTCATACTGCAGAATTTCTTCCTCATATCTAACCTAAATGTACCTTTGTCCAGTTTGAAACCATTCCCTCTTGTCCTGTTGCTACATGTCCATATAAAAAGTCCCTCCCCAGCTTTCCAGTAGGCCCTCTTCAGGCCTGAAAGGCCACCATAAGGTCTCCCTGGACCCTTCTTTTCTCCAGGCTGAACCACCCCAAATCTTGAAGCTTGTCCAGATAGGAGAGATGCTCCAACCCTCTGATCATCTCAGTGCTTCCTTCGGTACTTTCTCTAGAGGGTCTACTTTATGTTGTGGGATAAATACAGCACTCCAGATCAGGTCTCATGAGAGTGAAATAGAGGGGGAGAATCACCTCCCTTGACCTGCTGGCTGTGCTTCTTTTGATGCAGCCCAGGATAGGGTTGACTTTCTGGCCTGTGAGCCCACATTGCTGGCTCATGTTGACTTTCTTATCAACCATCACAATCACATCCTTCTCTTCAGGGCTGTCTTCAATGCATTCTTGCACTAAGAAGACTCGAGCAGAAAAGCAAACAAGCTCAGAAAGCCCACTGGACTATAGAATAAGCATTGACTGCCATTACCTTAACATTTTCAGTAGTTATTATAGAATATCATCAGTGCTTACCATGTGCTAATAGGAAGTTTTTTCATGACTGGAAACCTGGCATAGCAAGTGCTATTCCAGGACAGGCTTGTTTTGCAGTGCTTTATAGCTGGTCATTGCTGGCTGTTGCTAATAATCACCTACAGTATATACATAATCTTTCTAGTCCAGGTGAAATTAATTCTTACATAGATATGTACCGCATCTACATCTAAAAGTTTACTTGCAAGCCATATTAGCTAAGCATAACAAGGATGCAAGATAAGGACACCATTTTTTTGAGCCTTAGTATATATGACTTGAAATGACTGAGAATCTCTTTGTATTTGTTGTCTGTAACTATATTTTTATCTATAAGCAAACAAAACATTTCAAAGTATACAAATTTTGGTGTAGGGTCTAAGCTATGTTTTAATCTTAGCTGCCGGATACCTCTACTTTGCTATCTGTAGTTTAGTCAACACTAATTCAGTAGCCTGAATGAAGGAAAAAAGTGCTAACGCTAGTGTGAAAGTTTTGCCTACTAAAGTGAGAGATTGAAGCAAATTTAAAACAATAAAAACAACAAAACCAGATAAGAACCAACAAACCAACTAAACAAAAACCTATGGACAGAGTGAAAACACACAAAAAAAACCTTATTTCAAAAGCTGCTGACCTCGGAAGAGATGTAGGGGTGTTCTAAAGCTGATCAAAGAAATAACAAGATTTGTATTGGGGAAGGCATGCAAGGAGTGAAAAGTGAACATTCCACAGAGGCAAAGGCCTTCTGCTGGCTGTGGCATTCATAGCTTATTACACTCCCTGAATACATATTTTTTTTAACTTTAAACGGGCAATTTTAACAACTGTTGGAATAACCAAGTAGGGACACAAAATTTAGAGAAGCAAAAACTGAAAATAATTCAGCATTACTCATCAGATGCCAACAAAGTAAGTAAAAATAAGTAACATTTTCTGAGAAAGAAGAGCAAAAAACAAGTGGAAAAAAAACAGTGCCTAACAGAGTCAAAGCAAGCAAGAAAGCATTTTTAGAGGGAATAAAATCAAACAGACATTTGGCCTTTGTTGTGGTTTATGCCCAGCCTATACCAACCAGGCCTCTGCTCACTCACCTCCCCCCCCCCACCACTGTGGGACAGTGAGGAAAAAACCCACCCAAAGGCTCCTTAATCCAGACAAGGACAGGGAGGTTTGCATTCCACAGTTACAGAAACAGGCAAAAATCAGACAGGTTCATCTTGGAAAAGAAGACAAAATCTAATTTAATCTACGAGAAGAAAGATAAAACTTGGCCAGATCTTAATACCTACGCCCCCCTACACACCCCTCCTCTCCCTTCCCGGATCCCTTCCCTGCTGCCTCCCCCTCAGGGCACAGGGAGGGGCAGGGGGGGGTTTAGGGTCAGTTTCCCACACGCTGTTTCTGCCGCTCCTTCCTCCTCAGGGGGAGGACTCCTCACATTCTTTCTTCCCCCGCTCCAAGGCGGGGTCCCTCTCCCGGGAGAGTCCTTCAGGAACCCCTGGGACATGAGTCCCTCCCACAGGTGCAGTCCCTCAGGCACAGACTGCTCCCGCCTGGGCTGCACACAGAGTCACGGCTGCTGCGGGAGCAGTCACCTCCTCTCTCTCACACGGGCTCCTACACGGCTGCACAGACACAGCTGACCCTCCCCATGATCCTGCTCCGGCTGCAGCTCCACATCCACCCACCATGATCCTTCATGGGCTGCAAATCCACGTCTGCCCCACCGTGGTCCTTCAGGGACTGCCCCACCGCGCTCCTCCATGGGCTGCAGTGGCACAGCTGCCATCTCACCACGGTCTGCGGGGAAACCTCTGCTTGGGCACCTCCTCCCTCCTTCCTCACTCCCCTTGGTATCTCTTCTCCGGCGTTGCTCTCACCTTCCCCTCTCCTCTACCTGGAGGTCTTTTTGCAGTTTCATTTTCTCTTTCTGTAATATGTCACTCGCAGACGTGCATCCACCCTTGCTAATTGCAAGTTGGGGGAGCTTCCAGCAGCTTCTCACGGGCACCACTCCTGTGGTCCCCCTCTTTCCAAAACCCTGCCATACTAAACCAAAACAGACTTGTTAGTGGACTGGCAAATCGTAGATCATAAAAATGGAAGCAGTAAAGCAAAAATCTCTTATTCTGTTTTGTATTTGGGTGAAAATACAAGGGTGAGGCTACATCCCTCATGGATAAGAGTATGAATAAAATAGGAAGTTCAGAAAATATAGGATGGAAGTACCCAGCAGACACTTAGAAAAGCATCAAACATCTGTTCTCCAGATTTCGAAAGTAGTCTGAAATGGTTGTGCCAGTTCTGCTCTCCTATTTATCGCTATTTTTTATAACAAGACAATATTGCCAATATTTAAAATATTTAGGATCATAGGAATTAGTGACAATTTATATACAGTCAAAACAATAAAGCATTGAAATTTCCTATCCAATGACAATCTGTGGACTCTTAAAATCCGTATTTCACAGAAAGTAAATTTTCAGAAAGATCTGATTTGGGGGGAGGAGTGGTGGTACCTTCATATTAAAAGTCTTTTGATGTACTCTGATCAGGTAACTCAAGGTTCTTTTAAAACTTGCCATATACAGACAAGAGAGGCACATGTTTTATAGACCTGTGTCTCAGTCTCAAAAATGTCAATAACACAAAAAATTTAGATAATAAAATGACAGTGGTATTATTAAATATGTATAGCATGGTCTGTTTTTTTATCCTATCATATTTTTTAATTGGAGATCTGCACAACTGTGCGTCATTTGCTGTAAAAGTCTATGGAAGTTTTATAAATCATCCAGGAAAGATTGAAAATAATGACTGAGGGGTTAGGGAAGTAAATTTTGGGGAGTCAAATGTAAGAAAATTAGTCTATTTAGACTAATTAATAGAAAATTTGAATATTACTTTATCTCTGTGAAAATTCTACCTAATAAAAAAAAAATCAGCCTTGCTGACAAATGCATAGAAATCTCTGGGTGTTGCAATTAGATGAATCAGTCTTGAAAAAAAGGTTTATTATCTTCTCAGTGATGGTAATTGAGTTTTCAGTTCTAAGTTATTGGGGTATCCGTTAGCTATGAAAATTAGGATTGCAAGACAATTAGTTTTTATAAATAAATACTTTCAGGATACACATATATGTTCCAACCCAGCACTGAAGTATTTATCAGTTCACCATCAGCACCTTTTGCTTTAGTATATCTACTTATTTTCTTATTTTTCCATTTCTCAAATGTAATGCATTGACTTTTGAGGCATTCCCTGCTGACCATGAAACATGGTGAATTCATGTTCTAGCAGGAAATCTTCCTTCCTATGTCTTGGCCATTTTACTTCCTTTCTCAATGTGAGAGTAAAACTTTTGGATTTGAAGAACAGTTTTGCTGTAGGCCATGTTGCGATGGTTTATCTTCGTGAGCAGCACAGGCCCGATCTGTGCAGATCACCAATTGAAATAATCCAAGCGTGTCTCATCTCATGACTTCCTTCTGTGTTCTGGTACCTTCTATGCAACACTTCAGTCTCCCCTGTGCTTTGAAACATAGTATTTCTGTCTTCTCAAATGCCTCGATTAACTCTAAATTACCGTGGATAGAACTGTTAGGTTATGTGATACAAAGTTCATCGCCATAAATGTGATGGAGGGCAGAGACACCTGGGCAGGGAGAGGTTCAGCCTCTCCTCTGCCTGGGATGTAACAGGGAAGTGACCGGCAGTGGTTACGGGGCCAGGGAAAGGTTTAAAAAGTCCCTTTGGCATTTGTATTAATTGAGAAAGGAAAAAAAGTATAGGAAAACAGCAGGATGGAGGCATAAAAGCAGCTAGTCATGTGTAAGCAGGGACTGGTTACTCTGCTTGTCTGGTCATGCCTGTGGCCTGATCAATGGAGTCTGCCCTTTCTTCTCATTAAGCAGCAGCCAGAGTGGGTCAAAAGTTCACAGGGTCTGTGTGCCTGTGGGCGTCATCTGGAGTATGTGAGGATGTGAGGGCCATGCCTCCACAAGTGGGCATGATGTTGGACTGCCTGAAGAGTAGGTCTATCAGCCTGTGAGGGTATGCCTGAGACAAAAGGAGTAGGTGGCTGTCACGGAGAAGAGCATCCATGTCATCTATTGGAGAGACTATAGCAGCAGGGGTGTCACATGCCATCTATTGAAGAGACCATAGGGACAGATGAGAGACCCATTTGTCTGTGCATAAGATTACTGGAGATGAGATGCTCCAAAGAGTGCTAACAGGTGGGATAAATGAAGAAGGCCAGCTACAGGGGGATCAGTGCTTAGTCTGCATGTGTGTGAGTGTGGTGAAAGCATCTGAGCAGGACAAGGTACCAGGGCAGCCACTGGACAGATGACACCTTTGAGCCCAGCTGCAGAGGGGATCCATTTTGGACATATATGTGAATTTATTTGCACTGACAGACCTTCATCTCAGGGAAGGAAGACGTCCATCTCTATACAGCCAGAAAGGAGAATGGGATGAGGTCACTGGTGATGACTGTGATTTCCAGCAGCCTGTGTACACATGTGCTGCCTACATGTATTTGTGTGTGTGCCTATTAGGAAGATGTACTGAGCTTCTCCACTGACTTGACCTGTATGTGGGGAGCTGCAGCAGGGCTATCATCAACCCCTAACAAGTGCAGGAGTAACAGGGATGAGTAAAATTTCCCAACTCACTTAGCAGAGCATTTTCATACATCTTTTTTCTTTTTTTTTTTTTACAAACTCTAGAAACCACTAAGTATTTAGCATCTCGGTAACCCTCCACATTAAGAAAACAAAACCTATACCAATGTGATATAGTCATAGGATACTCATTTATTGTAGCCACAGCAAAGTGCAATGGGAAGATCCACATTTAGGGATTTAGGTTAAGACACAGATACGTGAAGCAAAGTAAATCCTATGAATGGATATCTGTTATTTATTTATAAGATTCCAGTTCCTTTGGGATTAAAATTTGATTCTTAGGCCAACAAGACAAAACTAGCTTTTAGATGCAATTTTTCTAGTGTAAACAAAACACTGAGAAAAAATATATTGTCTGTGTTTCCTATTATGCCTTTGATATGACTGGAAAATATAGGAATTTTTGACTGTACAAGTTCATATTTTCCCTGGGTTTTGTTTTTTTTTTTATCTCTTATAATAACTACATGTGCATTTCACTTCTCTTGTGCAGAAGGAAGAACAGGACACATCCACTGTCTGGAAATGTTTGACCAGTCTTGCATTTTATAAAACTGCATTTAGGGATAAGTAGATTATTTTGTAAACCTCTTAGTAATATTTAGTATCTGAGGCTAGTCCCAAACTTAATATTTCCTTAATCTCAGGATGGAAAAGGTTAGAAGCACTGGCATTGTACCAAATGTTGAAATTTCAGCGTATGTACTTGTTGGTGAGCCTCAGATACAGAATTTTCCTTTCTGTGGTCAGTCCTAATACTGACCTCCATAAACACCATGAAAGTGGACCAAGTTAATGGTCTGTTACTCAAAAGAAGAATCTTCTGGGTAGGCACTAGAAAATATTTATTGCACAGATGATCTAGCTAGTCTCATTCATAGAAACGAACTTTTTCAAAAGAAATTGAGAAGACCCTCACCAAATCATTCAGTTTGATGAAGAATAGTTGGTTGTGAAGTACAGAGTCAGTGTTTTGCTGCATTAGGGCCTACAAGAGAAATGGCCCATATTTAAAAGATATACCCTTGATGGAAATAAGAGACAAATATTTGTATTTCCTGCATAAGTTATTGGGAATAGTACAGATGGTGAGGGTCTTTGACCTGCACATGGGAATGATTCAAAAGATCATAGAAGTGCTAAATCCAAACCCTTGCTCCATCACTATCAAGGGGTAGATGTTAAAGAAATGTTTGCATATAAAACTTATTTCAGTAAATATGCATGGTTGTGGGAGTGAAAGTCAGAGGATGAGAAAATACAAGCATATCCAATGGTAATGGGATTTTTTTTGTACTAAAATAATAAATACACTGCGTGGAGTAAACAACTAATACAGCTCTTGAGCTGCTGTGAAGTTGATACTATCAGCATACAAAGCTGCTTTGGGTAGCTCTAACCTCAGCAGTCAGTAGCTTAAGGGCATCAGGATGAAACTCTGGTCAGCTCATTAATATGTCAAATCTCCACAATCTGCACTGTGCTTGATGATTTTGTGGGTTAAATACAGAGCTGATATACAAACCTTTTTTATGGCAAGATTTATACTATATGCCACAATGCTCTGAATAACTACTAAATTAATACCATCATTTACCTTCAATTTATCAACTGATTGATTACAATTACAATTCTATGAAGGAAAACAATCACCCCATATTTCATGGCAGGAATGTCTTCCGAGAAGGCATGCTATTGAAAATTGTAGTACAATTGTACAGTTTGTCTCCTTTGATTAAAATTGTAGTAGAATCCTTATACAGAAGAGAAGATTGTTCATTCTTAGGTCTTTTCTTTGCAAGACATACAGTTGCACAAATTTGAACTACTAATTTATATTTTCAGAAAATTCTTTCTATAATTTCCATTTATTAACTTCTTTCCATCTGTCTTGTAATACTACTGGATTTTAGAAATCTTGAAAGACCTTCCTTAATAGCCAAGGTGCAAAATAGTTGGAATATCTTGTTCAGGTAATTTAGATGCTTTAGTCTGCTGCAAGACCCACCTCCTCCAAGCCCAGAAGTGATGTGCCCCAGCAAAGAAGAAGGTAGACAAGAATGCCACTGCATCTGCATGGTGAACAAGGACACATTTAGATGTAAAAAGAAAGTCTACAGAGGATAAAACAAGGATAGGTAGTCTGGGAGAAGTACAAAGAAGTTGTCCAAGCATTCAGGGATCAGCTTAGGAAAGCTAAAGCTCAGGCATAATTAAATTCTGGCCAGGGACATCAAGGGTAACAAAAAAACCCAAAAACTTCTATAGGTATGGCAGTAACAAAAGGAAGACCAGGGAAAATACAGGAAACAAGAGACCTGGTTACATGAGATATGGAGAAGGCTGAGGTATTCAGCAGGTTTTTTGCCTCAGTCACTGTGGGTCTGGCCACACCACCCAAGTTGCAGAAGGCAAAGGTAGGGACTGGGAAAAGGAAGGTCCACCCACTGTAGGAAAAGAGCAGGTCTGAAACCATCTAAACAGAACCTGACAGCTCCTGAGGGTGCAAAGTACTCCAAATATCTTGTTCAGATGCTGCTTTCTTTCATATTTGAAAAATGGCAGTCTGGTGAAGTGCCTACTGACTGGAAAAGGGGAAATATAGCCCCCATTTTCAAAAAGAGAAAAAAGGAAGACCCAGGGAACTACAGGCCCGTCAGTCTCACGTCTGTGCCTGGCAAGATCACGGAGCAGATTCTCCCGAAGGCCCTGCTAAAGCACATGGAGGTGGTTGGTGAAAGCCAGCATGGCTTCACCAAGGACAAATCATGCCTCACAATTTTATTTTTTTTTTGATGGGGTCACAGCATTGTTGGACAAGTGGAAAGAAGTTGATGTCATCTACCTGAGCTTGCACAAAGTGTTCATCACTGTTCCACATGATATCCTGGTCTCTAAATTAGAAAGATATGGATTCAATGGATGGACCACTCAGTGGATAAGGAATTTCCTGGATGGTCACACTCAATGCCTAAATGATGGATGATCCAGAGATGGGTAGCCTTCCTCAAGGATCTGTACTATGCTGTTTAACATCTTGACTGCACCCTCTTGAGAGTTTAACATCTTGAATTTGCTGTGTGGTGTGGTCAAAAAACTGGAGGGAAGAGAGGCCATCCAAAGGAACCTATACAGGCTTGAGAAGCAGGCTCATGCCAACCTCATGAAATTCAACGGGGCCAAGTGCAAGGTCTTGCACCTGGGGCAAGGCAATCCCAAGCACAAATATAGGTGGGGCAGAAAATGGATTGAGAACAGCCCTGAGGAAAAAGACTTGGGGGATGTTGGCTGATAAGAAGCTCAACATGAGTCAGCAATGTGTGCTTCCATTCCAGAATGCCAACTGCACTCCACTCTTGTGACACACCCCACCCAGAGTTCTGTGTCCAGTTCTGGAGCTCCCAACACAAGAAGGACAGCGATGTGCTGGAGCCAGTCCAGAGGACAAATATGAAGATAATCAGAGGGCTGGAGCATACCTCCTATGAAGAAAAGCTGAGAGAATTTTGATTGTTCAGCTTAGAGAAGAGATGGCTCTGTCTGGGGAGACCTCATAGTGGCCTTCCAGTACTTGACGAGGGACTGCAAGAAAGCTAGAGAGGGACTTTTTACAAGGACAGGTAGTGACAGCATAAAGAAAGAATGGTTTTAAAGTGGAAGAAAATAAATTTAAGGTAAACATTAGGGAATAATTCCTTAGTGTGAGGGTGGTAAGACCTCAGAATATGTCGCCCAAAGAAACTGTGGATAGCTCTTCCCTTTTAAGTGTAGGAGTAGGAACTAGATGATCTTTAAGATCCCTTCCAATGCAAACCATTATATGATTCTATGGTGCTATGATTTTTCACTATTTTACTTGAAATTAGTACTGTGACGTTTCTTAGAATTTCTATTTCAGGTACAATTTAAAATTTCTTGTTGTTTTGTTCTGTGCATATGAGTCTATACTTGGATAAGGTAGTATTTTTAATTTTTTAGAAATAGACCTTCAGCTTTCTGTCTAAATGGTATTCATTCCTGGAACTGGGCTTTGCCATGTTTTGCATGAAGTAAAAATTTCAGCATCATGACGCACTTCTTAGTTAACTTCTGTGTCATACAACAGTTTATGTAATGTATTAGCAAAAATACCAGTTCTTCATCATAGAATGGCTTAGGTTGGAAGTGACCTTAGAGATCATCTACTCCAGCCTCCCTGCATAGGCAAAGATGCCTCTCAACTGGACAAGGTTGCTCAAAGCCTCAGCCTACCTGGCCTTGAACACCTCCAGCAAGTGGGCATCCACAGTTTCTGTGGGCAATTCGCTGCCCTCATACTGAGGAATGTCTTCCTAAGATCTATTCTTAACCTTTTGTCCTTCAGCATAGACCATGCCCAACTGAAGAATGTCTCCTACTGCTTTTTGACAAGTAGTGTTCTCTGCCCATTAGTTTAGAACTTCTAATGCACAGATGACTTTTTCTTTCTGGGATCAAGGAATTTACTAGCTCATATAATTCATCTCATTTGGCATTACTGAGGAATGAAATCTAGGTATACAGGCAGACAATTAAGATAAAAAGTAACAGTCAACTACATTGTTCCAGGGACTGACATAAACGTGTTTTCTTCTGAGGTGCAAATCTACTTACAGAGATAGAAATCCCTTAAGACATGAATTGGCATAATCAAAGTGGTTACTTATGCAGGTCTAAGTGTATTTACCACTCACTCATAGTCAAAAACAGAATATAGTTTACATAATAGTCAAATAACAGAAAATAGTTATATGAAATAGAGACCACTTTAGTGATTCTACAGAACTGTAAAGAAAGGCTGTGGAAGAAAGGATAGTGGTCAGTTGATAGTCAGAAAACTAACAAATGGTTTAAGAACCTCAGTTTGGGGATCTTGAACGTGCATGTGCAAAGAAATTCAAGATTTTCATAGTTCCAGAGATAATTTAAATACCCTCTGGTTTATTTTTCTTGGCACTTATGGATGGGTACTGGGAGAAGCTGGACAATATTGTGTGAGATTCTTACCCTGTTCTTTTGACCCAATGGGCATGGTAACATCATATGAGACAAAACTGTTTCAGAATAAATGAGCTTGCATAGAACTGTGCCAGTAAGGTCTACAGGACCCCTGCTTATAGTAAAGTCAGCTAATTAGGCCAGTTCAAATATCTCTGTAGCAGCTTATTTCTGAAACTGAAAAATGGAGCCACTCCCCAGAGTTTTTTACTGACCTTGTAAATCTCTGTGTCTCCATTAATTGAATGGGGTTGCATCACTTCTCTAACTAGGAGGGATTTCATGTTGAATGTTGGCTAGATGACATTGCAGACAGCTTACTTTTCAGATTCTAAGATTGCAAAAATCTTAAATCTTTATATATGTAAGATATATAAATATCTTACATGAGCAGAAAAAAGCATAAATGGAAAAAAATCAACCACTTAATCATTCAACTTCAGTCATTACACACTTAAGTTCTAGATAATTAATATTATTTGTTCCAGAGAAATTAAGAAAATGATCAGATTTAATTTTCTGTAACTAGCAGATAACCTCTCCTAGAAAATTATATGTTCAGTTCAGCGATATACTTCAGTATGATATAGTACAGATTCTTGGAATTAACAGAAATAAAGTATTTAGTAAACATGTCAAGAATCTGCAAATCTATGATCATTTTATCAAGAACTCAATGTATTTCATATATAGGACACCTACTATAAATGATAATCAGTATCACATGACTGAGTTTTTTTATGAATGAGGTTTACCTCTTGAGTTTTTTCTTTAAAAGAAATTTTCAGGCATGTAACAGCAGTGAAAGCCACCACCACCATCTGTACCATGGACATTGCTATCCCCTTTTCTTTATTCACCTATTTGATTTCTGTGGTGGAGGATTAGCTAACTCTAAAAAGGTCAGAATACACAGTTTTCTGTACAGTATTTATGTCACACCATATGTCAAGATGGGAACCTACACACTTACTGGCTCTGGATTTCACTCTTGATTGAGAAATTTTAGACCCCTTATAGTGAAGAAAACCACAGGGTCATGAAGGCTGGAGGGGTCCTTCAGAAGCTATCTAGTGCAGTCTCCTGCTCAGATCATGTCGGGTTAGAAAAGATTACTCAGAGCTTTATCCAATTTTGGTTTGAATATCTCCAGGAATCCCAGAAACCTTCTAAGCACATTATGGTTGTTGACTAACCTATGATTTACTTTGGACTTACCTTGTTACTACTGTTACATGGCTTATTGTTCCCTCTTGTCCAGTTACAATGTACCTTTGAGTATATTGTTGTCTTCACTATTTCCTTCCATTAGGTAGCTGATGACAAGCCCTCTTTTCTGGAAACAGAGAAAACCAAGGTCTCTCAGCCTCTCCTCATACATCATGTGCTCAAGGATCAAACAATCCTGCCTGCTCTGGGCCTGCTCTGGGCTCGCTCCAATACATCAGTCTTTTACTGAGTCACCCAAAATTTTTCATAGATGTTAAATTAAAGTAAAGAATAATCCCCCTGGAAATACTGACTAGTTCTCCTGGTACAGCTCAAGTTATTGGCCCTCTTGTTGGTACAGCGTCACACTGTTAGCACATGATCAGCTTTGATGCTTACCTGGTCTTTTTTGGTAAAGAAGTTTCCTAGTCAGTCTGCTCTGGCTTTTACTACTCAATGGGATTAATTTGCCCTAAGAATTTAACTTTGCATTTACCTTTGCTAATCTTCACAAATTTTTGTCCAGCTTTATAGGTTTTTTTACCTTCTTGTACAGGTCACTTTGAATAGCAATAAAACACTTCCCCTATTTTGATACCAGCTGTGAGATGGCTAAGGATGCATACCATTCTACCATAAAGGCTGTTAATAAACACTATGAGTTGCAGTACTGATTTATAAGGTGGCTTCCAGTTGAATATCAGACCACTCATGAGAAGAAACTTCAAGCCTGACAATATAGTCAGCTTTGCACCTAATCATCACCCTGTATTTCACTGAGTTGGCTACGTGAATTCTAGGGAAGATCATATAGGTCTAGCTAAAGTAAAGGCCTTTTTGGTTCTGAGTTTTCAAGAGCAGCAGGCAGGGGCCTGTGGAGCAAGAGCACAACGGGATAATGATAACTGACAGTCCTTTACTGATATTTGCCTTCATAAAATTATGTGTATGTATTGTTTGTTCAATTGCTTCAGCATAGAAAATAAATACAAAATGCATAGAAGAATATGTACAATGATGAAAATAAATATTTTCAGTTTCACTAAGTGCACAAAAATATCCTGTTCACAGCTATTCCAAATTACTACCTAAGGAAGAATTTCTTTGTGTATACAAGGCAAAAATAGAAGCATTATCATGCCACTTTTCTCCCAGCAATGATTCAAAGCTAGAATATGATGTGTTGATTATGTGCCATTAGAGATTTCATCAGTCAAAGGCATTCTCAAAGGCCAAATACAAAACTTTATAGCTATTCTGCATCCTCATAGTCATGAAAAACAGAGAGAACAGGTAAGAGAATCTACATAAATAACATTTACAGTTCAGCTTTGCATTATTTCTCATTGAAAAATAACTTCATGCCCCACAATAAAAACCTAGTAAGAATCTTAACATGACTCACTCAATAGACTCTGCTCAAAGCAAGAAAGGTTGCAAAGACACCAGAAGTGTTGGTAAAACCTGAAATTTTATCCAGAATTGTGGATGTGACAGCCTAAGATGAGCTGTTAGAAACAGCAGGAAGTCCTCCACAGCATTATGTCAGAACAAATAAAGTCAGTATGTATAACTACAATAATAACGATGAGAAATCTGAAAAAAAACACCCACAACCATCAGGTATTATGGTAAATGCCAAGTAAGACTGCACAAAATAATCTGTATTTAGAAGAAAATATTAAATTTGCATTAAATCAAGCTCAGAAAGAAATATGGGATCTTTGACTGAAAATTTAAGGATTTTCTTCTTTTATATGAAAAGCAATAAATAAGCTTGAAAACGCAGCAGTTGAAACATTCTAAAATAGTCATTTGTGTTCCAGACTGTCACTGAGAAAATGGAATTTTATCAGCTTACTCAGCATATATATATGTGCAATTCAAGTAATGTCATACTTTTTTTGAGAATACCTTTTCAGATCATTCCATGTGGTTTACAGAATGGAGTCAAATTAGACCCCTTGTAAAAGACAGCTTGTATGAAGAATTAGACAAAAATTAACGAGAAAAGTTTTTACAGCCTTCCAAGTAATAAGAACAGAGTAAGAGTAGCATTCTGAAGTTTCACTCTCTTAATTGTCTACAAATTACTTGCATTGATTCTAAAACAGACTGAGAGGACTGTAAAGGTTCTAGTGCTTTAATGACTGTTGGAGAATGTTATGGTAAATTGTTTTATCACAGTGACCAATGGATAAGTCTCATAAGACCAATGGATAAATTCACCATTGCAAATAGCCCTAATTGTCAAACAGAACAGAGTATATAGAATAACAACTGGTTGAAGTGAACTAAGTAAAATCAGAGTCCTTTTGTGGTTGGGACACTAGTCTGAGAGGATTAAGAATTCCTGATCTGTTAGGTTTCCTTCTGTGACCTTAGTCATACAGTTTGCTTCTGTTTCATCATTTTGAATTCCATCACTTGATTTTACCTTAAAAAACGAATCTGCTTCTTGTACCTACACATTTATAGTTGCAGGTTTTTAGCTTACCTGTTAATCAGTGTAAATTTCTACTGAGAAAACATGCCAATGAGTATAATGAAACATAATCAGAAATTGTTCTAATAAGCATCAGGTATTAAACAAGATTTAAAATTGTATAAAGATATACATAGGACCTGATGGGATTCACCCACAGCTCCAGAAAGAACTGGTGGATGAAGTTGCAAAGCCACTCTCCATTATATTTGAAAAGTCATGGCACTCTGGTGAAGTACCTGCTCACTGGAAAAGAGGAAACATAACCCCATTTTCAAAAATTGAAAAAAAGAAGACTCAGGGAACAACAAGCCAGTCAGTCTCATCTCTGTGCCTGGCAAGAACGTGGAGCAGATCCTTGTGAAGGCTCTGATAAGGCAAGCAGATAACAAAGGTGTGACTGGTGACAGATAACACAGCTTAACTAGGGGCAAGCCCTGCCTGTCTTTATGATGGAGTCACAGTCTCAGTGGACAAAGGCAGAGCAACAGACATCATTTATCTGGACCTGTGCAAAGCATTTGACACTGTTCCACGGGACATTCTGATCTCTAAACTGGAACAATCTGGATTCGATGGATGGACCACTCATTGGATAAGGAACTGGCTGGATGGTCGCACCCCAAAAAATTGTGATCAGTGGCTCAGTGTCCAAAGAGAGTGGTGTTCCTCAAGGGTGGGTATTGGACACTTAGCTGACTTAAAATAAAACTTAGTGTGTCTTGTGTTTGTCTCATGATTTTTGTATTAACCTGGTTTCATTAATTTACTCATTTCTTTCTCTAGAAAAAAATATCATAATAAATCAATGTCAGGAGTCAGATTAGTTGTCAGCTCTTATTATTGGAGAAGAACTTGTGGTGAAGGAAATATAATTACAGTGTGTAAGAAAATAACATAAATAATGTTAATGGATTAAATCAAAACCATAGTGATTCCTTGGTGTTGGCTCTTCTCAATCAAGACATCAGTCTGTGAATTGCCACCATCACCACTATCAAAAGGTAGCAGTGCTCATTATTATTAATATTAGTGCATCATGGTCACTGCAAAAACAGGAACTGATGTGCTTATAACTCTAATGTAACTTCTGCCTAAACTTGGGGGAAAAAACATGAAAACTGGTAAACAGCATTGTAGCAAATGAATCCATCAACAAAGCAAACAACTTCATTAACAAGAGGCTTGGCCAAAGAAGAGCAAAAGGAGGAGAAGTTTACTGTACCCATGTATGACTTTTTCTGATTGTTCCCATTTCATTAAAGCTTCTCCAGATTTTGGGAAACTGTTTTCTGCCAGTGAGAGATTACACTTTTTTTTTAGTAGCATAATCCAGATTTAATTGCAACAATAAATGTAGGTCTCCTGGAAGAAGCACACATTACAAAGAAGCACAGAGAAAAGGAATGAGGCAGAATGAATCAGTGTAAAGAGGAAAAAGTTCAAGGATGTCAGAATATGGCCATCGTATGGCATCTGACTGAAAACTTATTTAAGAGAGAAGAGAAAAGCCAACCAGTAAGTGTGACTGATAGAGAAAAATAATACAAGTAATAAAAAGGCTTATATCTGAATGGTTATCTGAAATTTATAGAATATATTCAAAGGACATAAAATACATGTCAATTTAGAATAAATTTTGGAAGTTCTTTTGCTAACAAAGCACTATTATGTAATAGTGCATACGTGCGTAAAAATATTATGTGCATACTTCTAGAGATATACTTATGAAGAAAACAAATCAGATTAAAACGAATTCTAATAGCTACACTTCTCAATGCAAAACAGATAATATCAACATTTTGTATTGTGACATTATGCAGAATGTTTTATGCCTATCACCTAGTAATATAAGTATAAATTGATAATATATAGTCAGTAATGTTAGCTGATAAAAAAAAAATAAAAACTATGAAAACACATTTCAGACAATCAGAACTAATTTTTTTGTGTGTTTTCGGCCCATTTAGAGCATTTTCTAAGACTACATCCTAAAATGACCGTAAATTTTATGTGTCTTTTGTTTTTTGACTTTCTTCAGAGGCAAGTATTCTAGAATTTTATTTTTTTTTAGTATGTGATCAAAATCAGGATGCATATTATTGAAAACTATCCTGAAATTATAAATAAATGCATACTCCTCGAAAAATTCCTATACTGAAATAACATGATTTCTCTAAAAAAAAAAAACAAAAAACAACCAAAACCCAAAAAAAAAAAAAAAAAAAAAAAAAAAAAAAAAAAAAAACAAAAAAACCCAAACCAACAAACAAACAAACAGAAGTGCACAATTTTTATAGCATGAGCATAAGGAACTAAAGAAAGAGGACTTTCAGAACTTGAGAGGGGTGGAACACAGAAGCGTCAATAGTCCCTCCCATTTCCTGCCCATGCTCTGTGCAGCTCAGGCATCCCAGGAACCCCTCCTCTCTCTGCCACTGTTTACTTCGATCCTGTCCCCCCAGCTCCCCACCTGCTCTTCAGGATCCACATCCATCACGAGGATCCACATCCGTCGGCGCTGGGAGCTGTGGAGCCCTCTCCTGAGCCAGACCTGCTGCAAGGGGCCCTCAGACACCTATCCCTGACACAATTGAGATCAGATTGTATATATATTTGTATATATTTGGTTTTTTTGTTCTTTATGCCACGTTATTGCCTTTACCCTGTTCTGTTAAGTCCGTTTCAAATTTTTGTAATTTACAGCTTTAAGTCTCCAGTCTTTATTCCCCTTTTATCTTTCCTTTGGGAGGGTGGAGGGGGTAGTAGAGAGTAATTCTGACCTCTGGTTTTTGGTCCACCCAAACTGCTAAGCCGTGACACCGGTTCACTTTATGAAGTATTCAGATATTTTTCATGCACAGGTAGTACTGAAGTGTACTGTTAGGCTATTGTTTGTATTCCACATAAAGCATAGCGAGATGATCATTAAGGCCCTTTCCTACTCGAAGCATCCTATGAATTTAAGAGAGAGAAGTAAGTAACCTCTAAGCATAAGTGCAACCACTGCAAACATAAATTTGAGGACAAACTTCATGTCCTCATTCCAGAGGGGAGATGGAATGGATGGAGCTGGGGGTGACTTTCCCCAGTGACATGTTGCCCAAAGACTCACAGACACAGGATGTGTTACATCAAGCAGACGTACAGGTGTATTTCTATAGGGTAAATCCCTCTCGCATCTCCTGGCAGGAGGAGCAGCACAACTGTGAGCATGTGAAGCAGGGGCCTGGCTTATGCTCAGCTTCTCACACGCTGGAGGAGGAAGCGTGACATGTCAGTGGTTCTGGCAGGTGGTTCTCATGGATGCAGGAGCCTCTCACCAGCAGCTCCTCACAGTGCCCAGCTCTGGTGGAAGAGTGCCCAAAGTGTGGTCTCAGCTTGTTCAGGTCTTTGTTGGTGCTGCCCCTCCCATGGCTGCATGCAGCCCCATCAGAAAGCGCTTCTTGGGAGATGCAGCAGAGGTCCCCACCTGAGGGAGAGACCTAACCCAGTGGCATAAAGGCCTGGCTTGTTCTCCTGGGCACGCTCCCTTCTTTCCTGCTCTGCTCTGCTCTGCTCTGCTCTGCTCTGCTGGGGTTCACCTGCTGGCTGCTGCTCCTCTGCCTGTGCAGCCAACAGAGCCCAAAAAGCATGACCAGGGTTTGAGCAGAAGCCCAAAGCCACCAGTGCTGGAAGGCAGCATGGAGCATGCCTTGCTGGGGGAGCTCATCCTCCTGCTCCTGGCTCCTCTTCTCCATCTCCTCCAGCAACCGAGTCATCTCCTGTTTTTGCTGTTCCTCATGCTGCCTCAGGAGGTCTTGGGTGACTGCATCTGGCTTGTCAGGCTCCCTTAATGTTAACTAGAAGAGGCCCAGGACTGTAAGTATACGTAAGATTCCCTCAGCCATGGCCTCGAGGAGAAAGGAGAGATGGGGCTGGGTGGAAGGGAGATGGTGGCTGGGGCCAGGAGACCCAAAGGCCCCACTGGGAACAGGTGGCAGAGAGATTTGTGGATCTGGGGGACAGCCAGAAGAAGGCTGATGACCCCCTCCCAGGTGTCCAGCTCAGCCTTCTCCAAGCCTGCCTCCCTCACCACTGTCCCAAGAGACACTGCAGCAACAGCACTGCCTTTGGCAGCTCTGGTGTCACCCCTCTGTAATGTGTCACCCCCCTGTAACATGTCACCCCTCTGTGATGTGTCCCCTGTGATGTCACAGGCTCCACAGCCCTACAGTGGCACCTTTCCCCTATGGCCTTGCCAAGCTGTCATGTCCCAGGCTCTCCAGACTCTGCAACCTGCAAAGTAACAACCCTCCCCTCAGCAGGACAGAGCTCCCAGGGCCTCAGAACCTCCTCAGGAAGAACATTTGGGGGACATGAAGGTGTTCCTTGGTGTACAGGGTGGCCCATGTCCAGCTGAGCTCAGGCCTGGGCTCTCACCTCCCCCCGGTGCAGCAGCACCAGCAGCAGCAGTGAGGAGCCTTGGCAGAGAGTTGTTGCTATTGCTTTCATTTTGAGTTTAAATAATTATATAAATAAATATATGTATGTATATATGTACACCTGCATTTCACCCAGGGACTTTTGACTGCCCAGCCTGACGTGAAAGCATCAATCTATCAGAAGAGTTATGGAGGCCTAGCTACTAGTGGTCTCTCACTAATATCTCTGAGAAGAAGAAAGAGAAAATACAAAGTCTTTGATTTTATATCTTCTGGATCTTTTTTACCAAGTCAGCTAATTCCTTTTTTTAAGCATTGTTTAGGCTGTGATAAACCTGCCTTAAATGTATATTTAATTGATTAGTTCTTAGACCAGAAGAAGGGCTTTTCAGTTTTTCCTTTATTTACACAAAAATTCTCCCTGCTGGAATTCTTTTAGAATGCTGCAATTGTAAATGAATTTCATTCTCCTTAGCTTAATCTGTAAGCCTGCATACATACAATCCCCTTGTTTTAAAAGGGAACTCTAGGTGATTCTGGGATTCCAGTGATCTTAAAAATGATCCGTCAGCATCCTAAGTGAACTTTGTTATGTTGCTGGAACAGTGTTGCTTCTGAGTCGAACCCTTGATTGGACAGTCCCATAGAAAATTGTTATGACCTTACCTTGACATGCCTTGATTTGGACTTTCTAAAACATACTGAATTAAATCCTTTTAATTTTCTTTACATATTTTACTCAGGGAATTTCTGCAGTTTAACGAATTCACTTGTTATTTATTCAGCCTGTTAACTTTAGTATCCTGAATTATGCTGTATAGAAGAATCCAGAAAGAAAATACTTTGCTTTCTTCGTTGATGCTGACTTTTGCTTTGTGCAGACACACAACCCCCAAATGCTAACATGTACATACATTCATAAAAATAAGTACAAGTATCTGGTTGCATTTAGATGGGGAGTATTGCAAAAGGAATTCTTCAAAACTTACCAAGAAGGAAAAAATCAAATAAACACCCAAAATTCAGTGACAATATAATTTTTTATTAATCTTAATCCAAGAATTTTTTTCTCAAGAAAGTTCGGTTTTGTGTCAAAATGTGATTAGTAGGACAGTATTATAAACCTTGATAACTACTATACATGAACGAAATGCAAGTTATACATCTTCAACATATGTATGGGTTTTTTTAAGTTTTCTCCATAACAGATCTGAAATATGACAAGTATCACAGACAAGGGTTACCCACTTACTTTGAAATAATATTTAAAAGTTGAACCTGCTATTTTCTTCATCAAGTGCATGAGGCAGTTTGAAAATTAAGAAATAGATTTTTTTTTTTTCTTTTTCTCCCCCACCCCATTAGTATCCACACATACATCCAGCCCTTATCCTTCAGTTTATCCTTTTCTGGAAGCTCTCCTTTTTATTCACTTTCACAGCCAAATATACCACTTTCTTCCCTGTCAAAATTCTTTACTCTCCAGTCCCAATTTAGTCTTTTCCCACTCTTCTCCCAGAGTCTTGTTGTGGATGCTGACTGGATATGACCAGTGCCTGCAATCACATTATCCATCACTCTCTGAACGATTGGTGGGAGTTTCCTGGTTCAGGCACCTCCAGATATTACAGGATTCAGATGAGACACGTGCTGAGCTCATTCAGTGGTGCGTGACCAGGTTGCTGAGGCTTTTACAACTGGCTTTTCTGCAGCAGAGTTCTTAGGGAAGACCAGCTCAAAATCAGCTGGTCTTTACTAGCATGTAAAGATAGTGTAGAATTTTTTAAATTATCCTGCACAGGAATCTCAGGATCATCTGTTCATAGGTCTCAGGTAGCAATCGTGTGTGTGTGTGTTTGTGTGTCCACTTATGTATGGATTAAATCTACAAAATTCTCTAGTGTAATAGTCTACTTCTTTATAATGGATATACATTTCCCATAAATCATATTTCTTCCCAAGTCATTATTTACATTATCAGCTCATGCTTAAAAAGGAACAGTTTGAAACCCATGTATTCATTGTCGTATGGTTGGGTTTGGTGTTTTGGTGGTTCCAGGTAGTTAAGGCTTTTGATAATGCCATTTTTGATAATGGCAGAATTGCTGGTCCCAAAATCACACATGAAAATGCCTAAAAAGATGGCATGAAATCTCTATTGTGACATGCTGATCCCCAAGCTTCTATGCAAACTATTACTATACAATTCATGGCTGACACGTCTGTGTTCCTGTAGTTAATAGAGTTCTGAATTTGATGCAGGAGACATTCAGCTCTATAAAGGAGAAGGGAATTAGAAGACTGCTTAGTGGAAAAATGCAAGGTAACGGGCACAACGTATCACTACCCTCCCCCTGCTATATTTTCACTCCCAGGTGCGCCGTTACTAAAGACCCTCTTTCACAACACTGATGGACTGTTTACAGCAAATATTTAACATTTAAAAGACCAATAATCAACCATATTGTATATCCTTGATATAATTACAACTGTTAATTAAACCTGCATGGGAGAAACACATTTTGGACCTACTTACTTTTTATCTTCAAAAATACTTTTGTCAGGACCTGAAGTTTAGTCTAACAGACAAGATTTCATGATATCAGACTTTCAGCTGAGAGTGTTGTGCATCTGCAGACACGCTAGTGAAAGGTTGATAAAGTTTTTCTGTCACTGCCACTTCCATTCATGAAGTAGGAGAGGAACTGTCACACTTGGTCATTGTAGGAAGACTGCAAGTCCTGTAGCATCTATCTATGCATCAAGGAGCATAATAATTAGGGATATCCCTGCCAGATGATCTGTCCCATGGGTTTGAAACGGACAAAGCATTTCAGCTGCCTACAGAAAATACAAGAATGTATAAAAATGTATGAAGTTTACATGAGACCATGAAGAAGATCCTTAGCACTTAGCAACTACTTATCTTCCAGCATAATGGAAAAAAGGAGTTAAAGAACTTCTTGTTGCCACTTTTTTTTTCCCTTTTCATTAGAGTATGGAAATTAGCTGAGATAGGACAAGTTAAGCTTTGCTTTTCTGTAAAGGGCTAATTTGTTGAATCACATTTTTCCCCACTATGATTCCATTCAGTGGTATACATAGGAAAATTATGCTCTTCCTTTCTTTTTTTGAATATGGTCAGCTCCTTGTTCTGAATAAAGAAGAGTATTTTCAGTTACAAAGAAACTGATTATATATACATATGCAAAAATTCTGTTGTCTAAAATTGGAGTTTAGACATTAATAGTACTCCAAGCAGATGATACACAAAATGGAGAAAGTTGAGGTCATATGACCCTTTATGGGTCAGGAATATAACTCAGTTTCCTTGAGTGTTTTATGTAAGATATAGTTGCTTGGGAATGAGAGATACTTTGCTTCTACATCAATCTTTTAGCACATTATTCTAGAGAAAGAACAGTCCTTCTAGCCCAGAGGACTTCACAACTGTCCATCACACACTTAGCTATTTAGGCTCTCGGGCTGTGAAATGGATTTGTTGAAGTTGCTTTTTGGGAAATAGTCTTACTAGTGTTCTACCCTGAACTCTTATATTATCTCTTTTTGAACAGAAGGATGATTTCATGTTTGTTTGGTTTTTTTAGTAACTTGTATTGCCTATTTAAAACAAAAAGTGACAGTTTATTATGTTATACTGTATTATATAATGTAGGAAAGATTAGCAGTGTAGTAGTTGAACTCGTGGGCAAAGTGAACATAACAGTGAATTACAACCTTGAATTGTATTATGATTTTTTTAAAAGTTGATGAATATCAAAACATCTCATTTATCTGAAATGAAGTATATGCTAATGTACCAAAACAGTCTTGAGAACATCTGTAACAGCACCTCTCTGCTACATATATTTTCCATGATGACTAGCAAATGAAGATCATAAAGAGTTGAGATCAAAAAGAAAAGATATTTCTGTGGTATAACATATTCTTTCATTAAGCCATTCTAAATTAAATGCTTCTAATTATATTTTAATATTATGACTAAAGAGCAACTTTCATAAATACTGTGAGCCAAAGAAAGTTCCTAAAGGGTAGAGGTTATTTTGATTTACACCAGCTAAAGTTGGGTCAGAGGTGCAGTCTGCAGAAATCATTAATTGCTTTCATCCTAACCTCTTAACT
This sequence comes from Calypte anna, assembly GCF_003957555.1. Lineage (NCBI taxonomy): Eukaryota > Metazoa > Chordata > Aves > Apodiformes > Trochilidae > Calypte > Calypte anna. The sequence continues at coordinate 118,109,053 of NC_044244.1, read as the reverse complement.
ATTGCATTTTTTATTGTACTAATACTCCTTAGACTAGCTACAGTATTCAATTAGAATTTTAACATTCTAATCCACACGTAGCATGAAATCTTGTGTGTATAAATCAAGAAACTAAACTGTAAGTCTACCAGGAGATTTATAGAGTCACAAATCTGTATAAAATTTTTAAATATTTTATATGCAGCATACATAAATCAGAGCAACATACCTGATTCTGTGCACAAATCAAAATCCTGACAGTATATATTAATGACGCATGGAAAATAGATTAGACTTATGAAGTGTTTTTTAATGTGGCATTTTTCAATCTTAACTGCATAGCAGATAGTGATTTTTGAGAGGCTTGCTTTAAACAGTTTTTCTCTTTTACATTTTTGATACAACAAAAATATCCACAGTGTTCATCATTCAATCAAAGAACATAAGAGTGAAAAAATTAAAATACTAGACATGGATTTAAATTTTAATAAATCTAGATTTTCAGCTGACAAAATCAAGGCTGTACAACAGCTGAAAATCAAGTACCTAGTCCAGATTAATACAGTTTATTAACTGTACTAATAAACAGTGAGTAGTCTCTTTTGCTATTGTTTCCTTTCTAGCTAGGTAATTTTAAAGGCTTAAAAATACCCAGTTAAAAAAGTAGTTGACTACTTTTTTGAGAGCTCAGTGACTGTTTAGTGTTGGGTTTAGTGCTATCATTATTTGTGCCACTCACAAGCCTTTCCCATAGCACAAGTCAGGGAGCAAAATTACGATCATTCCTCTGTCCAGTGAGAACTGAACTCAGTGCAACGTTTTTGAGATGAATAACAACCTGCACCCAAATTAGAGACAGCTTAATATTTATTTCAAAGATAACTTCCCTTAGGACAACATATTATTGCCTTTATTATAGATTTATACTAACATACCAGGCAGAACAGAATCTAATAAAGATCAACTATGCAAGCTTGCTGCTGGTGTAAGCTGCTTCATCATCATCCACTTCAAGGACACTTCCCTTCCATGCATTGTTCACTCTGATCACCACACATGCATCCTTCAATTCTTTCTCAATTTGTACATCTCAAACTTGTCACACACAATTTTTAGACCCAATTCAAGCTCTTGAAACAGGAATTGTATCTCATTCAGTGAGCCTATGTCAGAAAGATACTGTTCACTATAATTTTATTGTAGGTTATGGTCCTTACCCCCAAGGTAGGAAGTCTCACAAAAAAAGTTTTGCATTCACTGTATCCTGTGAGCATGAGATTATAGAAAGTGTAACAGAGCTTGTTGTCAAGAACATTAAGTCCCTGTGAAAACTTTGTTCACTTTAAAATTAGGCATAGCAACTACTAGAGCTTTGTTTTTGAAAGGCAAGAGTTTATTTCAGAACTGCTCATGCTCTGTGACCATCAAAATGTTTTAGCTGTCATGAGTGTCTCTTCTTGTCAGATATGTACTTTCCCTTTTTCTGCATCTCTTGCTCTTCTGTCTTCTTTAATTTTAATAAATTAAAATCCTGCAATATTTACACAGCAATTTCAGTGCTAGTCTAAATAGTGTTCAACTATAATCTGAAGAGAATTGGGGCATTAGTTTTGCAAATCTCATCCTACCTCCTCAAAGGAGAGCAGATAATATATGATACTTTTTACAGATGGATCATACAAACTCTGTGTCTGTGAATAAGTGTCACAGAGGTATTTCAGCTTCCTTTTGCCAGATGAAAATAGAAATCATAGGCAGCTGTTTCAGAGGAAATAGGGAAAGAAAGAGGGAGAGAAGTCAATTCTCAAGGGATATATGGAGCCAGCCTGACCCTCTGAATGGGTTAGAAAAGCAGGCATATGTATAACTGGGGATTTTTTCCAGGCTCATTGAAAAAGATATGAGGAGCTCAATATTGGCTGCAGGAAGCTGAATCCTTTTGTGTATAACACTGGAGATGCAGCATCAGACGTGAATTCACAGAGCACAGCTAATATGAAGAGCTTACACAAGAGATTTTTATCATACATAATTTCTCATCTTCCCTAAACCCTCAAGACAGAAGTGTACTGCTAAAGAGTAAGGGAAGCTTACAGCATTACATGGCTTGTTTTCATTTTTATTATTCGTCTGTCATTGTACTATATCAAATCAAATTGAGAAATAGAAAAAAAAACAAAAACCAAAAATCCCCAAAATAGCAAGTTGAATTTATAAAAGTGATTCACTCGTGTTCATTACTACAGAAAAAGAAGTAGTGAAAGTCTAGATATTTACATATACATTAAATCTGGAAAAAACAGAAAAACACATTAAATAAATGTATTCAACACTGACAGTAAAGAATTTTGATGCCTTTTTAAAGAAGAAACAGAGGAAAATATATTTTTCCCTCCAAGAAGAGAAATAGAAAACCCTTACTAGGTCATCTAGTCCTTCATCTTACATATGGGGAAACATTCTTTAAAATTACTCTTTCATATTCAGTAAAGCAATACAATTCCTTTTGAAAGCAAGCACAATGGAAAAGGGAGAAGGAGACACTGAGAGAGGGCATAATTTCTTCACAGGGATCATAGGAGTCTGCTGAAATAGCTGACATGTCCTACCACACCTGGAGTGTTCCCCTATGGCACAGAAGATATTTCTCTCTTACTAAGGGGAGAAGTAGCACACTGCCATGAAGGTGCAAATGCTAAATGTTTATTGATTTTCATGCTGGTGTCCCTGGGTCCTACAGACTTCTCAACACTGTTGAACTGCCTTTTATATCTAAGTCTTATTGACTCAGCACAACGCATGCTCCTCTCCTGCCACCTTTCCAAAATCTCCTTAACAAATGTTGTGTGACCACCATGCAAGTTCCATGCAGAAATCCATGTACACCTGTAAATTCATGTCCCATAACAAGCCCTTTAACAGTATCAGTGGAAAATCTAGGGGACACCGAAGAATCTTCAGGAGACCAATTCTACATACCTGCTTTGAAAAAATTTTTCCTTGATTAAGGCCAGCAGGTCCAAGGAAGGTCCAAGGATTCTTCCCCTGTACTCAGTGCTGGTGAGGCCACAGCTTGAGTCCTGTGTCCAGTTCTGGGCCCCTCAGTTCAGGAAGGATATCAAGGTCCTGGAGCAGGTCCAAAGGAGGGCAACCAGGCTGGTGAAGGGACTCGAGTACAGATCCTATGAGGAGAGACTGAGGGAGCTGTTCAGCCTAAAGAAGAGGCAGCTCAGGGGAGACCTCATCACTCTCTACAACTACCTGAAAGGAGGTTGTAGCCAGGGGGGGGTTGGTCTTTTTTGCCAGATGACTTTCATCAAGACAAGAGGGCACGGTCTCAAGTTGTGCCAGGGGAGGTTTAGGTTGGATATTAGTAAGAATTTCTTTACGGAGAGGGTGATCAAGCACTGGAATGGGCTGCCCAGGGAAGTAGTGGATTCTCCATCCCTGGAGATCTTTAAAAAGAGACTGGATGTGGCACTCAGTGCCATGGTCTGGTAACTGCAGCGGTAGTGGATCAAGGGTTGGACTTGATGATCTCTGAGGTCCCTTCCAACCCAGCCGATTCTATGATTCTAAGTTGAGGGCATCTGCTGTTAAAATTAAAGTACATCTGGAGTAAATACAATAAATTCTTAGCAACTTCTTGTCATATGAACAGATTCCTCAAAGTTCTCTGTAAAACAAGTCATCACTACAGAAGTTTCAATATTGCAATGGAGGCAATTAGTAGATGAAAAATGTGCAATATACTGAAGAATAAAAAAGAGAGAGCTAGTGTGCTATGGGAAATATGTCTTTGGCCCTGATTGACAGCTATGTCTTGAGTTAATTATGATTGACTTTGTTGTAAATTTGTGATTAATACATATTAAGTGACACACCAGCCATTTATTTATTTTCTGAAAAAAAAAGTATGTAAATTGCATCTTCTCTTTCCCACATTTATTTTCAAGGTGAGACCAAGTTAAGTAGATTATCCTCTAGTATCACATATCATTTGTATCATAACTTCCCTTGGCTTTTTTTTACTTCCTTTGATAGTGCCAACAAAGTAGCTCTTACATTTTGATTAAATTAATGTGAATAGTAGAGAAGCAATGAAACTGCAGCATGTGCAACAAATTATTGTTTTACCATAGAGTTTTAGTGGCTGGGCTATAGTCCATCAATTTGGACCTCTAATCTGGCCATAATAGTGTGATTTGAAAGTTTGCTTCTTTGCATAAAATAAATTGGATGGGACTGACAAGCTTGCGCTTTCTTTTACATGGAAAAATAGCATTCTTCAGATGTTTTTATGGATATTACCTACTCTGAAAATCAAAAAGAACATTTGAAGATATATAGAGATGACAAAATATCATTTGGAAATATAATAATTGAAAAGTGTATGATGTTTCATGCGCATGGATGCCATAAAATCCTATCTATGTCTGTGAAAAAGGTATTTTGTAAGTGCAGCTTTTTTTTTTTTCTGCAAAATTTGGCAGCCTTCTAATAAAATTCAACAAGGCCACATGCAAGGACCTGCTTCTGTATTGGGGCAATCCCAAATATTACCCCCCTGTCAGTACAAACTAGGGGATAAAAAGATTGAGAGCAGCCATGAAGAGAGGAGGACTTGGAGATACTGGTAGATGAAAAACTGGATATGAGCAAGAAGAGTGTGTATGCAGACCAGAAAGCTGATCTTACCCTGATCTGTGTAATAAGTACAGCAAACAGATCAGGAGAGGTTATTTGCCCCCACTGCTCTCCAGAGACCCCACCTGGCATACTGCATCCAGCTCTGGTCTTCCCAGTACAAGAAAATCATGAATATGGAGGAGTCCAGAGGAGGGCCACAAAAGTTATCAGTGCGCTGGAGCACCTCTCCTCTGAAGAAAGGATGTAAGAGTTGGGTTGTTCAGCCTGGAGCATAAAATTGGAAGTGACCTTTCAACATATAAAAGGGTTTATAGGAAAGTTGCAGAAAGACTTTTTACCGATGCCTGCAATGACAGGACAAAGAGTATTGATTTTAACAGAAAAGAGGGTAGGTATAAAGGTACAAGAGTGTGAATAAAGGATGAAATTATTTACGGTGAGGATTATGAGACACTGGAGGAAGTTGCCCAGGGAAGTTGTGAATGTTCCCTGCCCTGGAATGTTCAAGACCAGGCTGCATGGGGCTTTGAGGAGTCTGGACTATTAGGAGGTGTCCCTTCAATGATTCTTTGATAGTAGGTCTATCTTTTCCTTTAATGATGGAGACTTTGCCATTGTTATTAACAGGGAAGTTTCTAGAATGAAGCAGAGATGAGTTTGAGAAGAATGGCCTCCCTATCATAACAAATCTAAGACACAATGGTACATCTTAAACTGGAATGAGGTTCACAGGTGGGGCCAATTGTAGTTAAATTAGAAAATCCTACAAGTGAATGCGTTAGTCCTTAAGTTATATTTCCTACAGCCCTGAAAATCCAAAGAGAGAAAAGGACAGTCATATTTTTGAAACAAATTAGGTGGAGCAAATGGAGCTAGGATTTAAGGGTAAGATGCAGTGGCAAATTCAAACTAAACATGGAGAAAATAATCTTCTTAACAACAAAACCTTTAAGACAGTGAAATGTTCTCTTAGGAAAGTGATGGAAAGCCTCTCAGTTTAGCAATGTATATGGAAATGAGTTTTGGATGATGTTTGATGTGTGCTGGAAAGAAACTGGTGACTCATTACACTGTACTTTGAAGACCTGAAGAAGTCTTTTAAAAAACTATGCCTTCCAGCGAAGTGTGATATCTGCTTCACTGCTCAGTTCTTGATATGGAGAAAACCACAAGGATTCTCAGAAGTGATTATAATGTGATGCTTGAGTTACCACTGGGATAAAAAAAAAATTATGTGGACAGATTAAGAGGTTTATGTGGTTATCCTACCGGCAACCTAAAGGGCCCACTGGGCAGTATGAATTACTCCATCCTGCAGCTGCATTTGGCCTCCTTCTGCAGTGAAATTTCCATGGATTTATCCATTCAGAACACAGGATAAGATGCCAAGTCAGGTATATAACTCAGAATTCTAGCATTGTTTATTAAAATAACTATAATCCACCTACCTCAGAACTATCAGGGATGAAATAAAACCAGTGCAGGTTTCAATTACAGCTGAGGCATTCAGGGCTCCACAAATGTCTCTGCAGCCTCTTTGGCAGTCTAGGATGTCCTGGTTCACTCTCCCCATGCAACTCATCCTGGCCAAATTGCAGCAAGGTATTGCTGCTCATCTTGCAAGCTTTCGTTTTGGCTAAATGGCAAAACTAACTGAAGAGACAGTCATGAAATATGTTTTTCCAGTTGTTCTTTGAAAATTGTCTTGGTTTCATCTGGGAAAGTGTTAATTTTCTTCCTAATAGCTGATACAGCGCTGTGTTTTGGATTTACTATCGTGTACTACTTTCTCCCTAAAAGTTTTTGAGAGTTTTTCATACTGACTTATGAATACAAAAAGTAACAATCCATCAGATTGGATGCCCTGCCATTGTCCCATGAATATTTTTGCAAAGATACATGTGTACCAACATATCAAATATGACACATCTGATGCTAAAAGAAACCAATATTCTATTTTATGCATTCACAGAAGTTCCTCCCATGCTCAAATGACAGAAATGGAAAATGGCTTTAAATTCTGTGTTTATGAAAAAATAGATATTTCTTTCAATGTTTTTGTTATGGATTTTTGCAGAGAGACTGTGAAAATTGTAAGACATAAAAGAGGATACGTGAGCTTACAAAAAGTCTCAAGACACCTTTCAGTCAATCAAAAATTGGCCCCTACTAAATGAAATCTAGTGTCATTTCACATCATCCTGTGAAATTTGATAATATGGCTTTGTGTGATAAATTGTAACAATATGGAATCATTTATCTAAAGCATTCCACTGGGAAATCAATTTTTCCATTTTCTCTTTGACTCTATGAAGTGATTTTAGAAGAGTCTTGTTTCCAAATGGCATAAAATGGGAAATATGCTTGGAAGGCATTTTCATATGATAGGAGAGAAGAAGAAGCTCATATGTCTGTTGAAGTATGTGTAATCCTTTCATAAACTGAAAAAGTATCACATATTCAGGTAATTGTCTTAGAAGCACCATACTGTTCTGGTAAGAATTAAATAATTTGCTTGCAAATGACTCAGTAGGGGAGGTTTCCATAAAAATCATACCCTGTTAAAAAAATATATCTTGAAATATCTAAAAAAAGTTGTGAGAAGTAATCATCAAGAAATCATTTCAATGCCATCTGTCTAACTTACCAGTGCCTGATGCACTTTGCTTGGAATCAGCTGAATGGTTTCACTCAAAAATGAGAACATTTTCTTTATTCATTTTTTAATTTTTTCAAACATTTTCCAGCTGTGAAAAATCTATGAAATCAATGAAGTAATTTTTAAATGCTAGAAATTTCCACTGGTCAGCTGAATGTTATCATTCAAAAAAAGAAGCAACAGGATGAAAAGAAAAGCCACTCACAGATTCAGTGTGTTTACTTTGGAGAGCTAGGACTTGTTCCACTTCACTAAAAATATTAGCTTACTGAGATTTTCAAATCAAACTGCTCGCAAAGAAGATTCAGAAGTACAGCATTTCATTTGGTATAAATGCCTGTGTTGCAGTAAAAATGCTCAAAGAAGCCACTTGAAGTTTTAGGAAAAGCAGAATCTGATCCACAGGCAGAACATGCAGAGATACCAGCTTGTAGAGGTCTGATCCTTTTTGAAATTTTTCATGGTTAGCTCACTGGGTGCGATTTGTCTGATTTCGAGACAAGGGTCCAGAAAGTTTTTCAATGGTTTCAGTAAGCACTTAGAAACTGGAACTGAACAGAAACTCTTTTTTGCCCTAGGAGTAGTTTTAAATTAAAACACAATATTGTGATGGAAAATTTTGCTCCATTTTTATTAGAATCTAAAGGTTTGTCAGTTTCTTTAAAGAAGAAACTAATTTCTGTTTCCCTTGTGGAGTGAAGGCACATAAGTATATTTTAAACTCCTCTTTTTTCCGTTTTAATCCGACTCCTTTTTTTTGCATATTATTCTGTAATTTTATAACTCAAATGGAAAGAGACCTCCTGAGGTTTCTAGTCCAACCTTTTGTTCACATCATAATTATGAATGAGACCAGACCAGGCTGCTCAGGGCTTTTATTTGTAAGACCTCCAAGGATGGTGACTGCACAACACCCCTGCTTCACTTCTTGACCACTTGGACCAGTTTGAATCTCCTGTGTTTCCTACCCTCTCCCCCATCCTCCTGAGAAAATCTGTGGTCCCTGGAATCAGCAGCTTCCCCTTGAGCATTTTCCACAGAGCTGCTCCCAAGCCCTGCATCCATCCCCCTGTCTGTAGCTGCCAGGAGGTTCTTCCTTCCCAGGGTCAGGACTCAGTATTTGTCCTATTTGAACTGCATAATGAGTTTGCAGTCCCATGCCTCAGACTTTCTCAGTTTTCTCTGAGCAAAACACTGTCCTTGAGGATATCCTATTCCTCATGCCCCCTCCAGTTGGGTCTCATCTGCAAATCTCTAGAGTATACTCTATGCCATTAGCTAGGTTCTTGACAGAGGTATTAAGAAGGAAAGATCCCTTCTTTCCCCCTTTTTACTTATTGCAGTTCTTTTAAAGTTGTTTCTTCAAACATAAAATAGTGGAAAAAAATAAGGGTTTCCACACTTTCAATGCTCATGGGTTTTTGACTTTCTCTGCTGTTTCTTTTTTTCCTCCATTTTTTTATTCCTCCATTTTTTTATTTCCTCAATTTCTTCATTTTTCCTTCATTTTTTTTCCTCTTGGAATAAAAGGTAAAAAGTAAAATGAATGGTAAAAAAAAGAATCTATAAAAAATCTTGATGTGAAAAAGCCTTTCAAAAATATTAACATTGCAAAGCACAAATGGATGGGAAGAAAGTCTTGCAGAATGAGGAAGATTTTTATATGATTTTAAAACTTAAACTTCTTTTTTATTTCTCCTTAAATTACATATATTTCCTCTATGGAAACACTAGATTTAAAACTAATCACATTTAGATTTACAGAGAGATGATGAAATTGAGCAAAGCATCAGCTATATCCAGAGTAGCAGGGGCCTCAAACTCTCATGCAATTATTCTGGTTCAATAATTGTGATAAAGACAAAAAATTATAATCCAACTAATGATACACTTTTGATATATTTTCTGTTGGACAAAAAATGCTTTACATACTGTACAAATTTGGGATATGGTCCCGTTGCCATTGCCAAATAATTAGCACAGAATCAAAAAACCAAGCCAGTTAAAAATGTTACTGAACCTTTTTGTAACCAGAGAATGTGTAACCAATTACTTTATCTCAATGACAAGACAAAATTACAGTTAAACTCTGCTGCCAGTAAACAGCATATTTTTTAATTTTACTTTTTTCCAGGACTGATGCCTCAGGCAAGGCCTTTGTGATTGAGACTGCAAAAGCTTTTAAGCATTTTAAAAATTCGTTAATCCTGATTATTTGATATCTCCTCTGATTAAAGGCCCAAGAGGATTCTTCAACCCTCCTCTTCTGTACCAGAGACAATCCAGGACAGTGGGAACACCTGGAGAGCATCTGCTTTTTTGCTTAAAGTGTGATCTTAGATTATCTGTGTACCTGGAAAGCCAAGCACAAAAATGTCCAGTGAAGGATGTCTTTAGTGGTGAAACAGGGCATCCCACCTGTTCTCTGGGTAACTTCTTCACATGTTTAATTATATTCACCACAGACATTTTATTTCATGTATCCATATGGAATTTCTCTCCGTGACCATAGTCTCTTACCTGTGCATCCTTGTGAAGGAAGTAGCCCCTCTGGTACTGGAGGGGTGTGATTAGGTCTCACTGTGCTTTCTCTGCTCTAGGCTTAATAGTTTTGATTTTTTCAGCCTTTCCTCATGTGTCCACTTCTCCAGTCGTCTTGAAGTTCCTCTGTTATGACCTTTGCAAATTTTCTGTCTCTCAAACTGAGGGTGGACCTAACTGGAGGGTCTAATAATCATACCCCTTCGTCCTCTGGATGTATTTTTACCAATAAATGGATCCAAACACACAATTTGCTTTTGGGGCTGCAAGGGCACACAGCTGATTTGTTCAGCTTGCTCTCCATCGGTCCTCTAGATATTTACCTGCAGATCTACATCCCAGACCTTGTTCCTCCAGAACGTAATGCTGCTTGACATTACTCCATACTCTGCACAGAACTTTGCATTTCTTTTTGCTACATGATGCACTTGCTTGACTTGAAGATCTTCCAGCTTGTCAATGTGTTACTGTACCATGGCTCTTCTGAAGTATCCGCTTCTTCCAGTTTGGTGTCTACTCACGTAGTCATGGAGCATGGTTGAGATTTGAAAATCAAAGAAAAAATACTCCTAATAAATATTTTGCAATCATGAAAATATGAACAAAGAGAATAAAGAATAATTATACAGTAAATTTGAAGAAAGAGCATGAAAGCATCTGAAGACAATTTGAAACATGAAATATGGCAGCTAAAAATGTAGTCCAGAATGCATGAATTAGAAGCCTAAAATTTAGGGAATCTGTTTGTACTCCAAAAGTTCTTGATCTTTGGAAGGTGCTGTCTTTTTCAAATGGCTGTAACGTCTGCCTTTTTTCTTTTTTTTCCCCTGAAAAATATCAAAATATCAAATCTTTGTATCAGGAATAGAGAAGCCAGCAGAAGTGATGATGCCTCTGTACTCGGCACACATGAAGCCACAACTCAAGTACTGTGTTCAGTTCTGGGCCCCTTGTTAAAGAAGGACATTGAGGTGCTGGAATGTGTCCAGAGGAGAGTTACAAAGCTGGTGAGAGGACTAGAGAACAAGTCCTAGGAGGAGAAGGTGAGGGAACTGGGCATGTTTAGTTTGGAGGAGAGACCTCATTGCCCTCTACAGCTACCTGAAAGGAGGTTGTAGGGAGGTGGGTGTTGGCCCCTTCTCCCAAGTGAATAATGACAGGACCAGAGGAAATGGTCTGAAGTTGCAGCAGGGGAGGTTTAGGTTAGATATTAGGAAGAATTTCTTCACTGAAAGAGTGGTCAGGCACTGGAACAGCCTGCCCAGGGAGGTGGCTGAGTCACCATCCCTGGAAGTATTCAAGAAACGTGTATATGAGGCACTTCGAGATGTGCTCTTGTGGCCAAGATTGTACGGTTCTGTTTGTTTGGGGGTGTTTTGTTTGTTATTTTTGTTTTGGTTTGGTTTTGTGGGTATTATTTGGTGGAGTGTGTGTGGTGTTTGTGTTTGTTCAGAATTGTTTCATGGTGGGTTTTTTGTGTGTGTATGGTTCAGTGATCTCAGGCATGCTTTCCAACCCTGACTATTCTGTAATTCTGTGAAAACCAGAAAACCACAAGTTCAGAAATATTTTTCCACATAGAGATGCTCCAAATTAAAAAACAAAATCTTAGTTGCTTCTCATAAAACCCTCAGACACAGAAGTCTTCAAAGGTCTTAGACAGGCACTTGCACCTTTTCACTGCTGTCTTGAAGTATTGATACAGCCAAATTGTTTCTATGGTTTTGCGTCTGAGTAGTTTTGCGTCTGAGTTCTTTTCATCATACACTTCCATTCACCCAATTGGCATTTAATTTCCAGTCAGAGAAAATTTTAATAAGATTCACTTAGTTAATTGCTCAGTCTATTGCCGCCTCACATTATCTGGACTCTCAGCCACATTAAAGATTTAAACAAGGATTTGCTGACTACGGGATATAAGTATTGGGCAATGAATTTACCAGTAGTATCCATGATAGGCAGAGTTTAAAAGTTGAAGCTTTTCACTAGGATAGACCAGAGTCACTGCTTCTTGATTCTCTGTTTATCAGATAACTTAAAGTCTAAGAACATTATAAGAACTGTGAATAAATAGATGTAATTCTAAGTGTCCTTTTTCAGCCAGGTATGTCACACATTGGGAACTGTTTTATTGGACATAGAGCTGTTCAAACATAAATTCTAGTTTAATAATTATACAAAGCACTTAGCATGTAAGTGTGAGGCAAACAAGCAAAAATACAAAAATGCTTAGGATTTCCCACTGAAATATCCTGTTTCTCTTCCTTGCCACCAAGATATTAAGAAAAAGGGGACTCTACTTCCAAGAATACAAGTTGGAGAATATCCTATATTAGTTTTTTTTCCAGAATTCATGCTGCAGCTGCTGTTGTTGCTGCTTTTCTATTTTCACAGTAGAGAAGAGTGTTTTATGGATAATTATTTCAGGGGGAAATTTTTTTGTGTCTGATAAGGAAAGAAAACTACAGAACTACAGAAAATATTTTTTGCTAGTCATCAATAAACATTATAAAGATCCTCTTCGCACCTTTAGATTTTCTTAAATTACATTAATATAGTTTTTATCTTTAGAGAGATACCTCAGAGGGTTAAGTTTGCAAAGAATGACAGTCATTCTGGGACTTAGGAAACAAAGAGTGTCCTCAGTTGGTCTAGAAATATTATTCACGTTAAAAAATTCCCAAGGCAACAAAAGACTGATCCTGTTCTGGAGAAGAAAGGTTGTACTACAAAAGCACACCTTGTGATGAGAAAAGACAAAATGTTCTTGTATAATTTCCTGCTCAGCAGTTGTGCTGGTGTTAGGTTAAACTCATTTTGGTGCAATGAAATGATGGAGAAATTGATAGGTTCACCAACACAGTAAATAAGTCCTGCTGGAAGTTTCCCTTTCTAAAAGAAGTATTCCTTGGTGGTTAAGCAATGTTGTCAGCTCATCTGAGATGAGCAATGTGATGCCAAGAAGGAGTCACCCACAAGGATGTGTCTCTGAGCTCCTGAGAAGAGTCCCATACTGTTGGAGTGTGAACTGGTGGTTTCAGAGGCAGGGAGAGACACTGAACCATCCTCATGGTGTTCTGATTAAACAATGATAGGAAAAAAACATGAATGAAACTGATACCCAGACATAGGAATGGATTTAAAAGTTAATAGTTATGGTATTTTGACTTCGTACTTTATTAAAGAAAGTTAATTAAGTGGCCCATCTTGCCAAGACTTTTGTAGTACCTTGGAGCATCTGTATTTGTACTAAGCTCGCAGCACAACCTATGGAGAAATAATTTTCATGATTTTTGAGACTTGGATGCTTTGCATAACCCATCTATTAGCAGCTTATAGAGACTTGCTGATAGTGCTACAGCATGGAAGATCTCAGAGGGTTGTCAGTCTTTATGTGTCACAGGTGTGTCATTTATCTTTCAGACAAAGAATAATACAACATTATTCAGTAGAAACACCTTTGAGTAATGAGTCAGCTTAATCTAAGAGATGATATTCCTCTGGTTTCTCTACAGGGAAAGGAAACAGCACTAGAAAATGCACAAAAGCAAGGCAAAGAATAAAGAATTATGTGCATGGCAGAACATAAACCCAAGGGGATGACAGAGTGAGACAGGAAGCTTTGGGCAAGGAAGAAGTCTACACAAGTTCATGCTGATTAATTGTGGCAGTGTCTGCACTTCTGGGCTTGGATGTGGGTTTGAGTTGTTGGTTCTAGGGGCATATCCTGGCTGAGTCTGCTTCCATGTTAGGGAGAGAGTCTAGCATCTTGCCTTTTCTCTTTGCACCCTGATTTCCATATAAAGGAATTCTGCCCTTCCTCTGGGTATGCAGTGGCTGTAACTTCCTATCAGGAGGGCATGATGAAGGCTGGGATCCCAGGATGAGCAGTGGCACACATGCATAGGTGCCTGAGGAGCCAGCTGCCATTGAGGGAAGGTGCTGCAGTACAGAGACAGGTGACATGCTCAGTGGTTACTTTTAAAACAGGGGCAAGGTGAGCACTGTGGGGCTGATCATCCCTACAGCTTAATTAATAATACATTTACAGAGCACAAGAGTCATTTAAGAAAACAGCTCTCAGCAGGGCACTGCCTGGACATGGCTCACAGATGATGGTGCACCAGTAGAGGACAGTGGCTGGGATGTCAGTTTTTACAAGGTATAGTGGACAAGTATGCACCACAAATTATGTATATATTAAGGCCATGGAGCAGCACACTGAGACCTGACTTAAGAGTTGAATGCTATGTGTTGTGGTTATATGCCAATTTATGTCACTTGGGCTCGGAAGCTTGGAAGCATAAATTTGTTTTGTGGTACATTTCCAGCCAATGATTTGGATGTAAAGTCTGCTACAACTCTCAAAGCTAGAAAAGTAATTATATTTGAGGATTCTTCTTAGGCTGCACACCTGTTTCTAAACTATGAATCCAAATATCCTCATGTCTGGAATCGCTGAAGAGAATTTATGTAAACATTAACTAAACTGAGCCGGGGAAAGCAAATCAATGTGCTCCACAAAGGCCTGAGGAATCAGCAATAGAGTCTTATTTATATAAATGGATTAGAAAAACAAAGCTCATGCCTGGGTATGGAGCCAGAGGAACTGCTTACTGATGTAGGCAAACATACAAAGATTCAGCCCCTGAGGACCAATACATCAGGCTGATGAAAATCCTACAGCTTCTATCAGGATTACAAACTTTTGGTTCAACTCTTGCTCCTCAGGAGCTTGAGATGGGATTTGAAGCAAGTGGGAAGAAAGTACAAATACATAATTACACAAATAAAACCAATAGAAATCTTACACATGCTTCTTGCAGAAAATTCTGTCCTGAGTTTGGAATATCTCAGATCTGTCCAAAAATGTAAATCAAAATATTTTTAAAATGAAGAATAGTAAGGCTGCTCCACTCAAGAGATCTTCATACCCACAAGGGGCAATTGTCTCTTTTCCCCAGGATGGTGAGCAGTAGCAGGGCAAGGCATAGAAATCTCTCACCACCCAACATTCCAATACCATCTTCTTTAGAATTTTTTCAGCAATGGAGACTGAAGTATAACAAAAAATCTGAGAACATATTTTCTCTAAATCAGATAAATTTCTCAGGTGCCTTTTCCTTACTGGTATATGACTCTCCAGAAAAGATGTCAACTGTGTTCATTTTCACGTTAAGACAAAAGCCTAAGAAAACAAACTGATTAATTTTCTTGAAAAGATACTCTTTTTAACTGCGGAAAAAGAAAGGTACAGAGAATATTTGGCACTTACTTTATTTTAGCAGTTTGAATAGCTTTAATTTATGGAAAAAAAATTGCAGAAGCTTCATATTATGTCTGTCAGTGCACTTACCTTTTAAATACTAATATGGAAAAAAAATGATTACCCATACACTGTATCCAATGTTCAGAAGCTATGAGATTCTTGGTAAAGTGAGGCATTATATAGATCTCTATTCAGTTCTCAGGCAGAAAAATAAAGGCCCATGGCAAAAGCAGCAACCTCTGTTATGCAGTGCTTAAATTTTGATCAGTGTCTGCTTTGCTGTGCTGGATTAAGTGCCACCATGAGGACAGATGAGGTTGAGGAGAAAAAAAAACTCATGCAGGGTACCACAAAGCCATAGATATTATTGAAGTGCCAGAAGCTCAGATTGCCTCTGTGAAAAAAACTAAAAATGTTGCACAAATACACAAGGGGCATTTTAAAATCATTTTAATAATAAAATATGTCAGAACCATACTGAACACTAGATTTCAGCTCAGGGAACTGATTTTTCATGCATTATACAATGCCAATTACCATGTAAATAGCTGTGAAATAGTGATGTATAATTTAGGAATTCTGTGTTTTACAGAGTAAACATCAGAAAATTCTTTATGCATTAAGTTCAAAAAACAAGTTATAACCTTTAACATTCACACGTACAGAAAAAGCTGGAGGACAGGAGAAGAGATGATTCAAAGGTCATTTTGAATTATGAGGCAAATATTGTCTTGAGCTCAACTATTAACTTCAACTTGAGAAATATTTTGGGGGTCAAAGATATGTATGAACCTTTAAAAAATACAAGAAATTAAGCTCACTGAGGATTTTGAGACTCTTTCCAGTAGCAACAAAGGATTTGGGGGTCATACTTTTAGGTGCAACAGGGAAGTTATCTTTCAGGGCAAAAGTATTCATAGCATGATATTAGAACGTGACTTTTCTCCTCAAAACACCTGTACCATCAATGTTCCAGTTGTGCCATCTATCTAATAGTGTGATGGTGTGTGCTTTAGCTTACACCAGCAGCTTCTCAGGGCAGAGGAACCTGCATGTGCTGCAGGGGTGATGAACCCAAACTGCCCCTTTGGGTTGCAGGGACCTAACTGAAGCAGACTTGGCACCAACAGTTGTTTGGAACATACTCAAGTTTGTTCTGAAGAGACTTTAAGCAATTCTTTTTCCCTTGCATATGCCTCAGGGGTGGGTATTTCCACTCTGCACCACTGCCTGTGTCTTGCATTCTCTATGAAGTGCAGGGATGCCAGAAAGTGATGCCCTTTCAGATAGCCCCAGAGATACAAACCTGCCTGCTGCCTTCTGCTAGCAAGGAATCCAGCTTCTCCTGTTGTGGAGGTTTCTTTTTCAGCTGACTCAAAGAAACAAGAACATAATGCTGCCAGGACAGTGCTGTGTTCATAGAAATAATACAAGAGTACATGTAAATCTTCTAGTCCTTTTCCTGTCTTTAAAGAGGCCTCTATAGTACTAACCTTATCTCCAAGGAAAGGTGTACAGTAGGGTAGTTTTTTATCATTATCCACAGAGGTTTGGGATTTTTTGTTTGTGTTTTTTGTATGTTTGTTTGTTTTTGTGTTCTTTTTTAAAAAAGACAGAACTAGAGGACTAAACAGGAAAACAAAAACAAAGGTAGAACTGCTCTCCTTCTTTAGGCTCATGTGTCTTAGTAGTCATCAGAAGAAAAAGACATTTTCAGCCAGCTTTAGATGCAAATGCTCAATGTCAGAAGTGTAGTAAAGCAAGGCAAGTGACAGGGCAGACATATCTGGCACTTGGCAAAGCCTGATGTGGCACATGTCAGTCCTGAAGAATATTGCAGCTCTGGGGGGCTATTTGGGTTGCAATGGACACTCAATGTGTAAGAAAAATGATACGAAGAGTTTCTGACTGCCTGTGAAATTCAGGTAAAATTCAATCTCAACTGAATACAGACCAATACTAGACACATCTACTAAAGCTGTCATGGGAACTGCAGTTTCAGAAGCAATGTCTGCTGACAGAAGAGAGAAATAAATGTTCAACAGGGTCCTTGTGAAGATGAGTGGCCTTTTCAATATCTTATAAAAAATCTGCATAAAGACAAGTAAGGCCAAGAAAGTGTGTGATACCAGAACCGTTCCCTGAAAAAAGTTCTAATACTTAGTGGGAAAAATATTTGCAAGAAAACCAAAGTTTGAATCTTGTAAATCTTTTGGCAGGTGGATCAAAACTACTGGAAGATGACTTAGATGCTCATATCAATAAAACTTGAGGTAAAACTGTTATGTAAAGGTCTGAATGACAGAAAGGATGGTGTTAGAGACATGAAGCATTTTCTGAATCCAGTTGATAACAATAGTGTCAGAAATATATTTGCATACAAGAAATTTGGATGTTATCATTATTATGATAAGAGTAATAGAATAGGGTCATCCCTAATATAGCAATAGAATAACACATTGTGGGTCATTGTGAGTCCCTGGTCCACAAGAAACAAAGAAAATAAATCCAATATTCAAGAATATTAGATATAAGTAAATTTGTAGAAAGAGTGGTCGAAATTCAGGTTGCTTATAGATTTAAAAGAACAAAACTAAAATAGCTAACCTTGAAACGTAATCAGATTGTTAATGTGACGATAGATACGGAAATTGCAAAAAACAAAATTAGTAACTGAAAGAAAAATATTGCAATTATTGAAGAATAGTCACGTCTAGTTGCACTTGCAGAGACTAGATCTCTAACTTTAATTGATAATTTTGCAGTTAAACTAAGAATTATACTTCTTAATCTAAACACAACCTGGTGCCATACCTAGTGTTCACTTCCAGCATCCTTGAAGATCTACTTTGAACTATGCCATTAACTTGTGTCATTTTCTGTCAAATAAAATTTTGTGTTACATCTTCCTTACTGTATTACATCAGTACCACAGAGCAATGAATATTAATGTCACAGATGGATAACTATAAAAATATTTAACTATAGCAATCTGTTTCAAATGAAACATGTTACAATCGTAAGCAAGGAGCAAAAGTTATCTTACAGGAAAGTGGGTTGGTAAGCAACAAAACCTGTCGTTTTTCTTCTGATAGAAAAAGATAGCTGCACAGCCTGTATCTGGAGAAACTAAATTCCTTTATTTTCTATGAAGAAAATGAAGCAATACAAAATTTGAGGCCCTTATTTCTGCATTAAAAAGTCAGGTAGAAAATAGAGAAGCATTTTAAAAACACTCTGTCAGTGGCTGTTTCATTCCAGTTTAGCAGTTAAGCAATACTGGGTGAAAGCCTTCATTTTGAAAATTTACTGATTTACACGTATGTCATTTTTACACTTTCAGAGGAAAAGTTACACTTTTCACCTTGGTTTTTATTTTATTTCTACATTGTGACATTTATGTTTCCATCCTGATGCTTCTCTCTAAACAGCCACACTGCATTAAATGAGAAAGAACAGGAGAATAAATAACCTAACTTTGATCTGCTCTTGAAATGATGTTGCTTTTAAGCAAGAGGAATCTGGGTGTTTCCACTCTGCTCTGAATAGCAGAGTGTTAAAAATAAGAGTGGAAGGTGACAATACAGACTGTGACCATAACTCTCTTAGGAGGTGCCTTACTACAAATGGACCCTGCTATTATTTTTTTTTTTTTTTTTGTCAGACTTTTAGCACTTCTACATAACATCAACTAAGAACTACCTTGGGTAAGTGTCCTGGGTGTTCATCACAGCATCTGCACTAGTTAACTGTTGGACATCAAATAGCTGTGAATAGGGCTTATTGCTTAATCAAGAGTTTATGCTATCAAATACTCCAGAAAGTTTGATTTTACTATTTTGGTTTTCCTTTTCTGAAACATTGTATTAGTGTGGATGGCAATATTCATCGTGTTTGAAAAACCGTGGTAATTACAAAAAGTCAAGGCCATATCATAATCACAAACCGAAAAATTCTGTTACCACAGATTAGATGCCTTGAAATAATTTGAAGTTGAATAAGAAGCAATATCTTTTTCCTGCCCCTTAGGACAAAATATTGAATAAAAAACATTTAATTAAGTCTAATCTCTAGGGTACTGATTGTTTCCATTAAATGTCCACCTCTACTGACTTCTGCTCATTTTGGGAAATTAATTGAAGCTGTTTTGTCTTTTGGTTTTAATCATTCACCTCCTATGCAGGTCTCCCACCTCTTAATGATGATATTTTATCTTGTAATCAGTGTGTGAGATGTTCTTTATATTGATTTGTACTTCAAGCTATGCCTATTTGTTAACTTCTTGTAAGGTTACAGATCATACGATTTGACTAGCGACAAAGCCTACATTTAAAGTATAGAAATGTAAGTATACTGCAGAAGCATAAGCAGAGATATTATCTGGCTGCATTTAATAATGGCCTGATTTTATTTTTTTTTTAAGTGGCCTTTTAGGTGTATGTGTGTGTATATATCAGATGTGTGCCTATTTATGCAGGTGGGGAGAAAGAGAGTGAGAGCATTGCAGTTAACATCCTCGGTTCAGAAAAAGACATGACACAGCTGCAGTATTTTATGTTTTGGAGAGCTGTCCTACCTTTTCACTGAAAGACCTTTGGGGAATATTTCCTTGGGGAAGTACTTAGTGCCACATCTCTAAGCACACTCAATCTCAATGACTTGGAATGGAACCTCTGACTTGCACATAAAAATTCAAAACTCTGATACAGTACAAAAGTGAGTATTCTTACCAGGCTCATAGTTGAAAGCCCTGCATGCTCTCCTAAATTTTACCTTTCGTTACATTATAGTATTTTTTTTTTTAATATATAGTATTTAGTATATAGTATATAGTATTTTTTTAATATATAGTATTTTTAAGAACTGCAAAACATCCATTTAAAATACAAACATAAAATGACTGTTACAAAATGCTGATAAGCTGTCTAAGTTCAGTGAGGTAAGACAATAGACCTGGCAGCTGACAACCATCTCAGATGTATTAACTATGGTGCCTAATAATCTTTCAGATAAAATTCAATATCTTTTCACATAACAAACAGTTATCACTGCTCTGTGAATAATATCCCAGATTTAACAACATAAAGGATAAACACTCCATCTGATGATGCTTTGCTGGAGGCAAGGTGAAGTGCATTCAAAGTGCAAATATGTACATAAACCATTATAAGAATAGTATTTTCTTTATGATTCACAAATACAGACTCTCCCTCAGTGCAGTTTAACCTTTACTTAATTTTTGCAGTATATTTGAGGACATTGCTGAATCAGTGCCTCAATCAGAATAATTACATTGATGGCATTTTAGTTATATCAGCTGGAAGCCTGAAGGCAAGGGTAAAAGATGTTAAGTGGAATATTTAAGCAATTAAAATAAAACTAATGATTGAAGTTCTCTCAGTCATCTATGCTAGGTATTTTAGTTTTTTTGGTTTTTTGGGGTTTTTTTTTTGTGTACACATAGATGCCTTTTATGGTCTGAACACCAGAGCTTTGGGTCTGTAACCACTTGTAGCCCCATATAGTAACCATAGCTCTTTTGAACCCTGTAGGCCCTATAGACCCTGCAGCTCCCCTAACGTATAATCCCCATAGTGCTCTATAATGACCCATAGCATCCCAGAGCCCCCCTAACCCTATATCCTCTATAACCTCCTATAGTGCCCTATAGCACCTACAGTTCCCCTAAGCTTATAGCCTCTATATTCCCCATAGCTCCTGCTCCCCCATGGGAGCACCTATAGCTGAAACATGCTTTTTCAAGATGTTATTGGACTCTATTTTAAAAAAAGGATAAATACAAAGATACTTGGTAATAGTGTGAATCATAAGAAAACCAGTTGGTTAAGTTTTCCCCGACACTACCCTTGGAGGAATTGCATGGGCTCATTACTGCTAAAAGGATCCGGACCCAGTGGGCTCCAGTACACAGGGGAATTTTTTTTTTCCCATCCGTGACTGATGGTTCATCTGAGAGTCTCAGAAGTACAATAGCAGAGAGAAAAAGTGCCTTTTAAGCAGCTTTTGTTTGGAAGACACATAGGCTCTTAATAATGAACTTGGCAACTTACATCTAATATAAATTGATGGAATTCAATTGTTAGACTGAGAGTAACTGAAGCCTTTGAAGCTTTCTGCTTCATGTTGAATCAAGGATGCCAAACACATGGACACATGACACTCTGGTCTTGAGCACACAGTATGCCCAGGTGCTGGCCCTAGACCCAGATGTCAACACCTGCCAGCCTGGATCCCATCTCCTGCCCACTCAGCCCCACGCCTCTTCTCAGAACTGGCACTCAGCTTCCCACCCTCTGCTAAGCTGGCTGGATGTTCATCAGTGCTGAGAGGAGGAGAGGAGAGAAGAGGAGAGGGAGAGGGAGAGGGAGAGGGAGAGGGAGAGGGAGAGGGAGAGGGAGAGGGAGAGGGAGAGGGAGAGGGAGAGGGAGAGGGAGAGGGAGAGGGAGAGGGAGAGGGAGAGGGAGAGGGAGAGGGAGAGGGAGAGGGAGAGGGAGAGGGGAGAAGAAGAAGCAGAGGGAGAGGGGAGAGGGAGAGGAGAGGAGAGGAGAGGAGAGGAGAGGAGAGGAGAGGAGAGGAGAGGAGAGGAGAGGAGAGGAGAGGAGAGGAGAGGAGAGGAGAGGAGAGGAGAGGAGAGGAGAGGAGAGGAGAGGATGAACTGTGCTAAAGTGCATAAATCAGTCAGATAAACATGCTGAGTGACATGTTTGCGTATCACCAGCTTCTTTTAATCTCCTTCTCATATTTGTTCCTCTTATCTACCTTGTTCCTTCCCTCAAACAATTGCTTTTGAATATCCCATTAAAATTTTCCCACAATCCCAAAATGTTCTGCTGTCCTGCATTCCGTAGGCAATAGTCCAATTCACCTCTCATGGTACTTCAAAGAGAGCTTCTTTCACTGAATTTTTTGCAGTGAGGGTGGTGAAACACTGGAAGGGGTTGCCCAGAGAGGTGGTAGATGCCCCTCCCAGGAAACATTCAAGGTGAGGTTGGATGGGGCTCTGAGCAACCTGATATAGTTGAAAATATCTCTGCTTATTGAAGGGGTTGGACTAGATGACTTTTAAAGGCCTTTCTAACCCAAATTATTCTATGATTCTATGATTCTATGCTTTGCTCTGTCCACACTATATATGAGGTGTTTTAGGAACCCATGTTAGGCAACAGTTCTCTGTGCACATATACTCACTCCCAGTCTACACTGGTAAACTGTCTTAGGTGTTTTCAGTAAGAGTTATATGACTATGAGAAAGGCAAATGGTTGTAAAATATTAGCATTTTGCTAAATGAATAGTCACTGGTCTTGCATAGAGTCAGTCATTCTGCCATCTGACTGGCATCAGTTATATCTCTTAAGTATTAAGTACTAATAAATGTTGTGAGCCCCCTTTCTGAATTTTGTCAGACATTATTGTAATTTTGGAAGAAAAGTTATATTAATTTTTAGAGTATTGTCTTGATAATGTAAAGAAGCTGAGGAAAAGGAATAAATTCTGCTCTTAGGAAATAAAAAGGCATGTAATGACACGATCTTTTGTCAGCCACCAGCCTACTAGGGTGAAGCTATAACTACACAAAGCAGAGTGCTTTTCAGTGACCTAGAATGTGAAGACAAGAAGAAAGGATGGCCAGTCAAGACAAAGAATTAGAGGGAAAAATCAGCAAGTTGTGGTTTAGCAATACAGTTTTTCATCTGCATACACATGTATAATGCTACTCAGCAGAGGAGAACACATACACATGTATTTTATAGGTGGTACAGAATCACATTACTACCAGTAAAAAAACACTGTAATAATATGTAAGGGTAGTAATTTCACACATGCTTTGTGTGATAGAAAAGCAAAAGGGTTTTTTCATTAGATAAGATAAAATAAAGGCTTTTTAGAGACTCCAATTTTAATTCCGTTGAGAATTAAAGGATATTCTTGGAGTGGGTTTTTTTTTCCTATTTTTTTTTTTTTAAGAAATGAAGATGTGCTGTACAGACATGTAAAGGAAAAGCCCTGAGTTTGCAGTTTTCCTTTCTGCTTCTATCCTGGCTCAAACCAGGACACCCATTTACATGGCTCAGACCTTGTCAGTGGACTCAGAACCTGGGAACTTTTAGAGTGTAGCCAATAGCAGACTCACAAAAGAGAAAACTGTGGCTTTTAAGCACTTTTTAAGTGCAACTTGAAAGTCACAGACTACAGCACTGATGACATTCTATACTGCTTTGGTGGCTTTTATTGAGTACTATTTTCCTCTCTAGTTTTCTGATGTAACACAAAGTAATTTGAGAAACAAAGGCAACAGAATCATTGCCGGCTTCTTTAATATAGAGAGCAGCTGAAAGCCACTAAGAAAACATCAGCAATAGCACCATCAAATATCAGAGATAAGGAACAGCTGACAGTGCAGTGTCACGCAGTATGATAACTGTCCTTTTCTTGTAATATTCATTTGAACTTGCTAGCATTAGAGCACTAACTTTACCTTTATATACTTGAACTGTCCATCCATACAAAGGTGAGGTTTTTAGCTGCTTTAACCTTCACAGCTTCGTGGACAGCACTGGAAGCAACTTGATTGTCCTTACTCAGAACTACTTCTAAGTTGTGACAACCTATCCTAGAACTTAATTCTTTTTTTGCACCAGTATATTAGCAGGCAAAAAAATATTCTGAACAGTTACTGACATCCCTTTTCAGTCACGTGTGTGTACACATGCACATGTTCAGCTCACCCTGAGTTTGCTTTACTTATTAATTTATCAGATGGTACCAGCACAGTTGCTCTGGTTTTGTGTATGTATGATGCATAGCTTTAAAAAAACTGTATTTATTACTAAAAGTAAACTAAGTTGTTTTTTGTTTGTTTGGGGTTTTCTCTAATCTAAGTGTTAAAGGAGTGATTACCCCCATAAATGTCAATCTATCTACTTCGTAAACCAACAAGAAGCAAGGTTTAGAGGTTTGCTTTAATAGTAAGTACAGGACCACTACAGATCAAATTTTCCTGGCTGGAATCATCCCTGATTCAATGTGAAGTAGAAATTTTTAAAGACTTCAGTTACTCTGAGTGTAGCTAAAGTCAATTGATTCTATGATTCTTTGATTTTACATTAGACACCTGCTGCCAAGGTCACTCTTAAGAGGCTATGTATCCTAAATAAAAGCTGCTAAAAGGATCCTTTTCTCTGCTACCGCACTGTATTGAGACTCTGAAATGAACCAAGATAAATGTCAAAAGGTTGTTCAGTAAGAGTCACCAGATTTAGCCTATTGCACTTGAAAGGCTGCAGATTAATCCCTAGAATTCTTGTCAGAAGTCAAAAACAGCTGAAGATCACTTCAACTTTGAAGCTTGACATGTATGAGGAGTACTCTTTCAAGTAACTGTCTGTGGTGAGGAGTGTTCTCAAGCTTCAGCCCCTACCTCAGGTGATGAAAACAAAAGGAATAATTGTTGGTGTGAACCGCACTCTTTCACCCAGAGCCTCTAATGGAGCTGCCGCTTTGGCATTATTAGTAAACATGGCTTTTAGCACCAACAAAATCCATGGCATAAATAGAGAATCATAAAAGAAGGAAAAAAGGTGTTCATTTCTAGCTAGGATTAACTCCTTGTTAATCCTCAAAGAACCTATGGGCTTTTACAAAGCAGCTGGCTCTGGTATAGGAATGAGGACTTGACTGGCAGGGTAGTCATGTCAAGCTTTGCAAAGTGAATGCAGAATTTAAGGATAAAACACTATGACCCTGTCATGATCTTTTTAATGTAATCTTCATATAATTAAAATGAGTTCAAGCATCACACTGGCTTGAATGTTCAAGAACCATGTATATGTATGCATGTATTTATGCATAAGAAGCATGTAGCTATACATACAAACTAATTTCCAGCCTTCTGTTATTAAAATCAAGTTACTATGTTCCCCTGGAATCTGTTAGTAAATTTGGCTTCAATGGGTCTAGAAGACTAAGCTGAAAAATTACACTGAGATTAGAATTTTGGAACTGTGAAAGATTAGATATTCTCTTCCTCTTGAAGTCCTAGTTTAATTACACTACGTTAGACATGTTGACAACAGAAAAAGCATCTTTTCAATAAACACTGCTAAGCTGTATAAAACAGTAGCAACAGTGAGCTCTGTGGTGCCATATTATTTTACACAGCAGTTTGAGGTTACTCCTGCTCATTAGGAAAACACACATGAATAATTAAGAAAAAAATAATAGAGAATCTAGGCTTCCTTTGTCCTATCTGAACATACTAATGCTTTTTGTTGGCATGTAGCAACCATTGCCTACTGTGATGGAATTTTTTGAAACCTGAGTATGTACTTTTATCATTTGTTGAGTCAGCCAGAAGACATTTTTGGTTGTGGTTTTGACTAAATGTTAACTTCATCAGTATCTCAGGCAACTAGACTTATTCATACAGTCTTATTTAGGCTGATTATTCATCAAGAGATCCCACTGTGCTTTACCAAAATAAGGAAGCCAATCATGAACTGCAAAAGCAAATATGGAAAAGGGAACCTCATTCTTTTTCCTTTAAAGGAAGGGCATAGACAAAAAGACTGGAGTATGGGTAAGTGTAGATGACCACATCTTTTCAGTACCGGTCAGCCTGAGTTCCTCCTGAGCTCAGGGGACACAGAGTCTTCCTCCCTTTAAATGATGAACTTAATTCAAGCTCCACTGAGGCAGAGCAGAACAACTCAAAATATTAAATTAATCCCTCAAAAGGTGAAAACGGGTCACCTTAAACTATCAATTTTTCTTGCAAAAGGACTGAATTTGCTAGACCTTGCCTGAAGGAATCCATTGTATCAATCCAGTGTAGAAGCCTTTGCAGAAGTGTGTATCCCCGAGTTATGCTGAATTTACAGGATTTACAGCTGGAGAACAGGAATACACCATCTGTGACACCAGCAGGGGTCAGTGTGACACATGCCGTGTGACACTCCCTAATACAGAGGAGAAAGCAACTCGGAGCAGTTCATCCTGAAGCATTTAAGTTTCCTTCGAAATTACCAGGCACTTCAGTTTCTGCTTCTGCGTGATACTGGAAACATGATTCAGTCTTCAGAGATGTTCCAGTCTAGTTAATTCACAGTTCATTTTGGGTTTACTAAATTAGTTTTCCCTCTGCAACCCTTTCAAAGTTCAGTTCAAAAGGATTCTTCCATCTGTTCCTCTAACACCACCAGAAAAAGCAGAAAATGTGTCTGTTTACCTAGCAGTTTATCTTCATTTGATCCCCTCTTTAGAGTACTACAAACATTAGGATTTGCCTGAATTTTTTCATCTCTAGGAGGAAAATTACCCAAGATGAGTGCTTTAGCCTCTGAAGAAAAAGTAATGATGATTTTTTTCTTCTGGCTGCTGTGAAATAAGAATCTACTGGATAATAAGTCTACTGAAACTGGGAGAGCCCTACCTTCTCCAGTATCTGTTAGAGAAAGAAAACACTTTATTTTATACGTTGATGGCAGAACTGCTAGTGGTGTCAGGGGCACAGGGGATGGAAACATTTTTCTCTAATTTTATACTTTTTTTTTTTTCCAGTTTGAATAAATCTTTTAATCCTCAATCAAAACCATTTTGTGCTGACAGATGGACCTGATTTTTTCTCCAGTTCACAGCAGGTTAAATAAAATTATACACTGAGTGACAAGAGTACAGATTAGAGTAAAATAAGACTTAATCACATAATTTTTGAAGAGGTATTTCCTTTGATGTAGCACCTTTGCGGGGGGGTTCAGATTCAGATTTTTACCTATAGTTTTAAGATTCAGCTTTTAAAATCGTAACTAATTTGAGATTTTTTTTTCCCCCTCTTCTTCTGAACTTCCATATTATTAATACCTGGTCAGTAACAAAGACTTTGTATGATTTACCCTCGTTGAGTACTAGCTTGGATTTTCTTAAGAAGCAAGCACTGCTTAGAGGTGTGTATATTTAGCTTTGTCTAAATGGCTTTGCTTGTCAGAAGGTTGCGTGAGATACTTCCTTCACTTCTGGAGATGGAATAAAATAAGATAAGTGAATCTTACTGCAGTGCTGAAATGAAAGTCTGCTTTGATACAGGATATTAGAATGCATATGAGAGAAAATTGTCATTTTCATAAAAGCCGGCTGCTGAGCTTTCATTACCCAGTCACAAAAATTGACATCTGAACAAAGTCAGAAGCATAAAGAGGAGTTAAAAATCACTAGATCAGAGATTAAAACTGAGGTAAAGCAGTGACCAAGAGGTGACAAATGCCAAAGACAAAAGGAGTAAATTTCCCTGCCAGTGGTTATAACCCTGAATAGTGAAGAATACAAATCTCTAAGGCCTACAGATAAACTGTTTTCTGTATGAGACAAATCATAAATTCATGTGTCAAACAGCATAAGAATGTGTGTATCCCTGTCTCTGAACTCCTAGAGCTATGCAGTGGATCTCTGCAGTGCCCAGGGATAACTTTCAGGCTGACATTGCTCAAGGCTAAATGAAATTAGCAGCATGGGCCCCATACATCTCCTCCTGAAATACAGTGAAAGTTTTCCATTCACATTTTTAAGAGCTAAACTGAGTCTGCTGTTAATTTCTGAGATCCAGTACACTAACTATACTCACTATTGCCCTTTTGATAGAAATCCATAGCATACCTAAGCATTTAATTTTCAAAAGCCATGACTCCTGAAGCTATCATGAGAGGATTCTCTACCCCTGCCTCTTCCTTTAGCTTCATAAGACCCAGGTATAAATTAAAGTTTAAAGTGAATTCATACATTAATATTCTGAGCTTTCTTTGCATTTATGTCTGTAAAATATTGGAGAAATGTATTTTTTTCTTTTTAAATGAAAGGTGCATAGTAAACAATTGAACTATAGCACCTCATAAACTGAGTGATACAAAAATGAATAATGTGGCTTGAGATAAAGTACCAAGGAGTTTGGCAATTACAGGGAATGATTTTGGATTTATAAATCAATGTTTTAGCATGTAGCTAGCTATAATGGCATGCCTGACCAATTTGATGGCCTTCTACCACAAGGCTACATAGATGGTGGATAGTGGAAGAGAATGTGATGTCACCTTCCTGATTTGTACAAGGCATTTGACACTGTCCCACATGACATCCTGGTCTCCAAACTGACAAGACATGGATTTGACAGATGGACCACTTGGTGGATAAGTAATTGGTTGGATGGACACACCCAGAGAGTTGTGGTCAATGGTTCAGCATCCAGCTGGTGTTCTTCAGGGGTCAGTACTGGGACTAGTGCTGTTTAACAACATTGTTGAAGACATGGACAGTGGGACAGTGTGTATCCTCAGCAAGTCTGCTGACAATACGTACCTTTGTGGTGTAGTTGACACCTTAGAGGGAAGGCAGACCTGTAGTGTAACAAGGCAACCAGGTGCCCCTAATTGCCAGAGAGTGGGCATGAGCTTGTGTTAAGCCCATCTGTGCCTAATTAGGGCGGGCCCCCACTGTGCATGAGCAGGACCGGGGGCCAATAAAAGGTGAGTCCTGAGACACAAGCTCAGCTCAGTCCTGAGCTAGCCAGCAGAGAGGCCAGTTGCTCTTGGAGTAGCAGCACCAATCTGGGCTAGTCAACTCTGAGAGCCGTAGGCTTGGAGCATCGCTTGTGAGTTTCTGCTGGAGCACCTGGTTGGACCTTGAAGCGCCGTTCCCTAAAAGAGGTTCATCTTGCTACACAGACCATCCAGATAGACCGTGACAGTCCCAGGTCAACCTCGTGAAGTTCAACATGGCCAAGAGCAAGGTCCTGTGCCTGGGTTGGTGCAACCCCAGCACAAATACACCCTGTTGGGGGGTGAATGGATAGAGAACAGCCTTGAGGAAAAGGACATGGTGGTTGTAGTTACTGAGAAGCTTGATATGAGCCACCAGTATGCACTCACAGCCCAGAATGCCAACCACATGCTGGGCTGCATCCAAAGAAGCAGGGCCAGGGAGGTGACTCTACCCCTTTGCTCCCCTCTTGTGAGACTGCACCTAGAACACTGTGTATAGGTTTGGAGCCCCCGGCACAGGAAAGGTACAGACCTGTTGGAGAGAGTCTGGAGAAGGGCCACAAAGATGATGAAAGGGCTGGAGCTCCTCTGCTACCAAGACAGGCTGAGAGCATGGGGGCTGCTCAGCCCAGAGAAGAGAAGGCTCTGGAGAGGCCTTAAAGCAGGGGCTACAGGAAAAGCTGGGGAGGGGCTTTTCACCAGGGAGAGTAGTGATAGGACAAGGAGTAATCATTTTGAACTGGAAGAGGGTAGATTTAGGTCAGATATCAGGAAAAAAATTCTTCACCATGAGGGTAGTAAGATACTGGAATAGGCTGCCTAGGGAGGTTATTGATTTTCTCCTCTCTGAAGGTGTTTAAGGCCAGGCTGGATGAGGCCTTGTGTAACCTGGCCTAGTGGGAGGTGTCCCTGCCTGGGGCAGGGAGTTGGATCTTTATGATATTTAAGGTGCCTTCCAACCCTAACCATTCTATGATATTATAAGCAACTGCCCACAAAATAGTTGTATTTATTCCTGGATTTTCTTATCTAGACATAGCAATGTTAACACTTGAGGGAATGAACAATTTTCCCATTCTTGACAGTTGTTGCATAAGTTATTAGTATTTTGAAAGGGAATATTGTATGAGGATCCTATGTACATCACATCTGTGCACATCCATTAGGATTTTACATAAAAAATAACTTTTAACATCTATTCAAATGAACACTTGAAAGGAAGCAAATTCTAAGTATTAGGCTCAGCGTTGTATTTTCAAGACATACAAACCATTTCTAACTGATTTTTAATACTGATTGGCATTCTCCAAAATCAGTGAAACAGTTGATTGCTCATGTGGAATGAAGTAGTTTTTTACCTATAAAAAAGATGTTATTGCTTTAAATAGGCTTAGCCAAATCAGCTGTTTAAATTTTAACTGTGTTAAGCAAAAGACTGAAAGATATTTTATCACTGTCTGTAACAGGTACACTACCAGCCCATTTAATTCCCTTTGAGTTGGCATTCAAGAACTATCTACAATAATGGAAAAAGATTCCTACTCAATCTGCAGTCCAACTAATTGTTTAATGGCTTACAAGTTCAGCATTTTAATGAATAGGAACACAGCCAAATTCTTTTCAGAAATTACCTGCTTGAAAGTAGGTATCATAAGGGCTTCAAAATTTAGTTTTCTGATGTAGTAACTAAAATAAGATTTTAATTATAATTAGGACAATTATTTTTATTAGTCCAATGAAAAGGTTTTCTCACTCCAGACCTTAGGTTAGAAAAAACTTGCAAGAATGATGTTTCAGAAACAACAGCTAAATGCAAATACTTCAGTAAAAATGTCTGCTTTCTAAAAAGACCTAGAGACCATACAATGCCTTTGTCATGATGGAAGAAGTGGTTTTCTTAAAATGAAATTGGTCCAGTTTATGGTTTACTCAACTATGGTCTAGAATTCATCCAAAGACTTCAGTGATCATTCAAACTAGCCCAGACCATACCGTAGCCCAGCTCAAACCATAGTTCAAACTGGCCCAACATGGCTGTGTTGTAGTTTCTTTCAGTTGCCAGTGAATGTTCTCTTGCCATCAGTTACTGTAATCCAGGTTGACTCGAATGTAGCTGTCAAGTTCAGAACCTGGGACATCCTCTTGGAAGGCAAATTTTACTTTTATTTTTAAATACCATTCACAATTATTTTTAAATACCATACAAAAAATAATCAAAGTAGGAATTTGTCTGCATTCCTTGCCCAGAAACCCAAATGCAAACACAGTAAAAAGTGATCACGTGTTTACATACATAATCAGTCCAGGGTGACCCAGTTTATCTGCTATGAGAAGAACACACCAGGATAAGGTTTACACACTTTTTTTTAAGTGTCTAGATAACTAGAGGTCATAACACAGCATTAAGGAAAGGGATGTGCACTTATGACTGCCATTTGTAAAAGTTGCTTCAAATCATGGATTTGTTAAGTAAAGCTGGTAGTAAAAGGAGGAGAAACAACTTGCAAGTATAACTGCAGCATGGTGATTCAGGGGGCACCTCTGGGAAAGAAAATAGTCCTAAGATTCAGACCTTCTCCAAGACCCAAGTAAACAGGACTATAAGGGGTGAGGAACTTAGTGAGGAGTTAAACACTGAGTTTTGTCTCATGTTCCCACCAATTGAAAGCCCTTTAAAAGGCAATAAATACAGGGTTATTAAAACATATTCTCTTAAGGGAAAAAAAAATGCCAGAATTCATATTGAAATATAAAATCTCTTCTTATGGAACAGACTTTATGTTTTGGAGCCCGTTAACTATCCTGAAGGCAAAGAGCCTGGTGCTCTGTTGGCAAGATTTGTATTCATCTTCTGTTCTTGGTAACTATTGTTTAGGCAAGAATCTACCAAATGAATTTTCCTCACAGAAATTCTTTACTGTGAGGGTGGTGAGACACTGGAACAGGTTGCCCAGGGAGGTTTTGGTTGCCTCATCCCTGGAAGTGTTCAAGGCCAGGATAAATGGGGCTTTGAGCTACTTGGTCTCATGAGACATGTCCCTGCCCATGGCAGGGGATTTGGAACTAGATGATCTTTTTGGTCCCTTCCAATCAAAAACATTCTATAATTCTACAGATTTCCTGGGCTTCTAAATATGAGCCTGTGCAATTTTGCAGTGTAGAGCAATACTTTTATCTGCTGCTTCCAGTATTACTGTAGAAGCTAAACATCAAAACCATATTTCAATATTGCAAAGGTGCTTAGGTTAATGACATTTAGAATGAATTTAGTTTAAACTATTTCTTAGTTTAGGAAATCAAGGCACAGATTGCTTACTTATTTGCATATAAATTAGATTAAAAATTGCTTACCCAAGACTTTTGGCCCCATAGAACATGAAACAAAATTAAACCATGGTTTGTGTGGGGTTTTGTGTTGTTTTTTTTTTTTTTTTTAACTACATGAAGAAATCTCTGTGGGTTTTGGTTGTTGCACTTGCATCTACATGACAACTTAGGCTTCATTATAAGTCTGAAGATTCAACATTAGCAAGAAACTTAATGCTTGGTATTATTAAGTCAGGTCTCTTTTCTGAAAGATGTTAATTTTGAATGTTTCACAAGTGTCCTTGCTGAGTAAGTCACACAAAGGTGGGTGAAAGAAGCAATGAAATAAATAAACTGCCCTATGAGAGGATGAAAAAAACTGGATTTGGAGATTTTCTTGATGAAATAAGACAGTTTATCTTTAGTAACTCAGCTCAATTTAAGATCTAGAGAACTAATCACACAAAATGGAATAAATGTAGTTCTCAAATTACATTTTATCTGGAAATTAGCCAATGCCAGTGGCAAAGGCCTACATACCTCTCTTTCCTTCTGGAAAATGCATAACATATTTGGTTGTCATTACTATATGCCTGTGAATACAGTTCAGCAGAGACGCAGCAGTCTCTGGCTACTGACATATCCTGAAATAGTTTGAGAGGATGTGATGTTTCAATAGATCAGTGTGTTATACTTGAAACTGTTTGTTTCAATCAAACTATTTGTAATTTTGGTGTGCAGCTTTCATGGCGTATACATTATGGTAATAATGCATTCAAACAGAAATACTGATATTAGCAATAGCATGCTGATACAGTCATTATGGCATGGATTAAAAAAAGCATTTCTCACCTTTCCCAGTCATCATCACAATTTACTAATACATGTTCAATTTCAATCGCATAACTGTTCTGAAAGGACATTATATTAGTATTACTTGGCCTTGGGTTAATTCTCTCTTCTTCCTATTCACTAGCTTTTTCTGACTATGGCAATCTAGTGACATACTGACTTAATCTCTATCCCCAGATTTATTTGTCTCTCCTATTAAAACAGTTATTTCAGATTGTCTAGTGTGATGGGAATTAACAAGATAAATCAGTTTGTTCATCATTCATGTTTCCAGTGCTTTTTCTGCCTTTTTTAAAATGTAGTTTTTAGCATTTTAAATAATATTAAAATTGTACGATTTCAATTATGCTAAACAGTCTACACAATACAACCTTCCAAAAATTATATCCAAATGTATTTATGCAAACAGTGAAATCAGCTTTTATAAATTTTTTTTTCCAATGATCTTTTCTTCTCTTATTTTAGAAAAAATGTATAAAATTTATGCCACATATACAGTATGTTAAACAAAAACTTGTATCAATAGGTAAATAATATGAATAGGCAAATAACCAAACTTAGCAAGTTTAAAGAGCAAATCTCCATTATAAGATTCTGTCACCTATATAATCAAGTCAATAATTATGTAGGATATTTCCAAGATAAATACAGATATTCCAGTTTGGTGTGAAGCACCTAAGCATCTTAAATTTGCAAACAGAAAATTTGTGTTAAGAAATCTTTAACAGGTGTTGATTATTCTACTTGTAGGATATCTTTAAGCCACAATGCAGTTCTTAGCTCTTTCTTCTGTGTTATAGCACCCTTTCTATAAAATTTTTAAATGCAAATTCTATCAAATCAACAGTCAAATTTTATTTTTTTCATCATTGGTGATAAATTCAGATATGATCTGAACAGCTTTATGTATATTTACACACAGTCACAAGAGGTGGTTTTATGAAGACATTTCGGAATTAATAATGTAGTTTTCTACCTAATGGTAAAAAAATACAACATCACTTAAGCTTCTGACTTCCTTTAGATAACTTTCAGTCACCTCCACATAACGTGGAGAAAAATACTTTAAAGAAATGTTTTAAGCATTATATTCTCCTTCACTCTCAAGGACTTTTCTCTCTGCAGATAAAGGATTCTATATAAAAGTAAGTTTGGACTCACTGGAAATAGATTTTCAGTTCCTACTGAAGTCCTGACAGTAAGAAATGGTTAAGAAAGAGTTTATTTTCTTTTTTCTTTTTTTTTTTTTCATTCCTTTCTCCTCTTGAGAATGCCATGAAAGCTTTCTGCAATAACAATGCCTATTAAAAATCCACTTGAGTGTCATTATTTCCTTTCTCGGAGTGGGACTAAATAGCTAATAGAGTAATCTGTGTTAACTTCTGAATACTGAAGTCCAAACCAATAACCTTAAATTGCTTGTAAAGACAGAGGAAATACACATTCAGTAAAACAGCCAATAAAGTAGCATATATGAGTTTTGGAACTGAGAAATAAAATTTAAGTACCTGGTTTGTGAACTGATGGTCTAAAATTAAATAAATCTACCAGGTAGACTAAAACGGTTAGTTAGACATGGTCTTAAAGCAAACTTTCTTTGTCCAAAGCAGACTTCCAGTGAATTGGGCAAATCAGGAAGATATTTGGGAGTGAAAGGGTCAGGAAAAAAGCACTCATACGTTCATAAATATGCATGAAAAGCCTGTTTATATTCTAGACAGATATAAAATTTTAATAGCTGAGTATTAAAAAACTTCTGCAATAATATTTTTCCTTTTTCAAAAAAAAAAAAACCCCAACAACTCAGCATAAAAAAAAAGAATTGAACTGTTCCAAAATGCATTTAGCCAAGAATCAGAGCAGTTTCATTGCTAGCATGTTGCCATCCACTAACTGCAAGAGTTCGCATTTTGCATGACAGCAATTTACATTCTTATTTTACTTTCAGTTTACTAAGTCAATAAGAGTCTTGGGTTGAAAACTATAAACAGACACTGATATTAGATGCCAAGCATTGTTGGATATTTATATAACATGACTTGCAGATTGAAAAACAACCAATATTTTACAATGAGATGGAGTGTAGAAGCCATTTCTTTTTTCTAGCTTTTGCTGTGGTTCTTTTCTTTCTCCTGTTTTTCATGAGTTGATACTACAAACACATATTGATGCATTAGACCAGAAATTTTTCCAATAGGATATACTCTTTTCTGATAAAAATTAATATAGCTCAATTAAAATTGATGAAAGTGGACGATTTCTGTTTGCTATATGTACAGCCCAGAACGAGCTTTTCTATATTTTTATTATATAATATTGTCATCATTATATAATATCATATTTTACTATGATTGCTTTAAGAAACCATGCTTTGTAATAAGACATTCTGGCATTTTATTCTTTAAACATGGAGGGAATAGGAAGTATTGAGGGCTGCCCAGGATTACAGAGAAGTGGTATATGATAACAGATCTGAAAATTGCTCCAAGAACACTTTTAGAAAAGCAGATTTGACACATTGCTCTGTTAAACAGTATATAAGGATTTAACTACATTCCTCTTCTTTTGCTCTTTCATGCCTGGACACAAACAAAAAGTGCAGAAGTAAAACTTAACTCTGAGCTGAAAGCCAAATGCTCTTGTATGTGTCTAGAGCATGGATGGTCATGTGGGCAGCAATATTGCATTTCAAGTAAATGCAAATATATCACATTTCCCCCTTATTTTTCACAGTTTAAATGTATAAGTAAGTAATCAACATTTTCTTTCTCTATCTCTAGAATTATTTTTTTTTTCTCTCTCAACTTTTATTAGAATGATGATAAAGGCCACTTGTGAAGACTATGATACTTTATACTTGAAGTTCCAAATTACTCCAAATTTCCAAAGTTCCAAAGCTCCTTTAGACTCTCCTTTGGAGTTTCTACAGCCTCTGCTCCCAGCAACTAGTGCTAGACAATGTATACATTTAATAAATTGACAGGCATATTTTGTAACTATTCAGTCACCCAAAGGTAGCCAATTTTTGCCTTTTGTGGTTTCCTTTTA
Organism: Calypte anna; assembly: GCF_003957555.1. NCBI lineage: Eukaryota > Metazoa > Chordata > Aves > Apodiformes > Trochilidae > Calypte > Calypte anna. The sequence continues at coordinate 118,073,204 of NC_044244.1, read as the reverse complement.
GCATGAATATTTGAAAGACTATTTAGAGATATAAATGTTTATGGAAATTGTGAGAGAGTGAGAGGTCAAAGTACTCTTGGAGAAACAATCTGATGAATAAAGAACCACATAAGTACTTTTTTTTTTCAGAATAAAACCAGCGCTGTTTTAAAGTCAATAAAAGCACTGGAATGCCTGAATGATACATTGCTAGTCAGGATACTTTGTGCTACAGTTCTTCTACTAAATGTGGTTAAGTGTACTAATTAAAAAGGCAGGTCAGTTAGGGCAAGGTTTAATTACCTCTATGCTACAAAATATTTATCTTATATTCACAAAATAATATCCAGGTTTTTCTCTTACTGTAAGCTTGAGAATGCTTTTTATCATACTCAGAAATAATGCATGGCAAAAAGCAAGGATCATAGCATATCAGTTAAGAGAAAAGACAACATGACAGGAAGGCATTACTTTTTTCTTTACATGTTTTCTTTTCTGTCCTTTTATTTTGGTTGTAGTTTAAGGTTTTTTGATTGTTTTGTCTCCCCTTTTATTTTTTCCTTCATTGTTTACAAAAGGAGGGGATAAGCTTGTGCACCTATTCAAACCAAAGGCCTCTTCATGTAAACATATATGTCCATGAAGACAATTTTTTTAATCTTTAGTACCTACTTAATAACATTTTTAGTAAAAAATCTCTCTTTGTGACTACTGCTGAATGCCTTCCATGTTTGCTTTTTTCCTTTCTAATGAGAATGAGGAAAAAGCTTTTGTGTCCATACATCAAACAACATGGATATAGTAACTCCAGTCAGATTGTAGGAAATATTCAAAGTACCCCAAACTCTAATTTGATTTAGAATATAATTTCCAGTGTCTTCATGATAAGACTGTGCAGAAATAGAGAAATAAATTTTGCTATGTACTTTAAAAAAACTAAATATATACCACACATAAACAAGCTTGATAGTTTGTCCCCAGCACAGCTTCTTCCCCAACATTGTTTTGTTTTTCTATAGCAAAAAAACCCATCCCATTTCTTACACAAGGATCCCCACTAAAACTGCTGGTGTACACTGAATAACAAGAATCTGTGGTACTGAAAAAGAACACAACTGTGATGTTTGATCGTGTATCTGTTCTCAACATTGCATTGTGCAACCTGGATATGTAGCTGTAGTGATAAACAGACATTTTAATTCTAATTAACTTAAATGTTCAGAAAAAAATATTTTCTGCATACTGTTTTATGGGGTTGCTGAATTTGCACGGTTATACAAAGGCTTACTTATATTAGGTGCAATCTTAGCACTGATGACAGTTCCCCATTAAAATCAAAATAAAAGCATTAAGTATTTTATGGAGTAATGAATTAGAAGCCAAACAAAGGTCTGCTCTTAAAATTTCGTAAGTATTAAAGTGGTGTATTCCCATTTCTTAACATTTACTTAATACCTTATCTTTGAAGTAAAAACTTCAGTTTTCAGGAAAGATAAGCTTTTATTTACCCCATCTGCAGTCAGGTAAATTATAACAAAGGTTAAATAATTCAGGAGATAAATATCTTATTGAAGATACAGAGCTGATCAGAGATACTGCTTCTATTTTTTTACACACCATGCACTCTAGGAGGTTATCCCTCTATACCTTTCGTAGCATACAATCTTTTGTAGATAATTCAAATGAATTCAAGCAAACTAGTCAAATTAGCTTTTGGGGATATAAGTTTAGCAGACTGACTTCATTTGAATTAGGTTGCAGATTACTCATGTGATCCTGCTACCATCACAGCTGAACATGATAAGCATATGGATGGTGTTAAAGATTTTAACTGAAGCAGCTGTTTGCAAAATGAACACCTGTTGATAGCAAAAGGGTAGGTTTGCACTTTTATTATTTTGAAATGTAGAGAGAAGTGGCTAAGAATTTTCAGCATACAATAAAAGCTAGAAATCTTTAAGTTCTAAATTTGGCTCAAACTTACAAATAATCACACAGGGTTTTTTAATTCATGCAAAAAACTGAAGTGGATGGGTGGGATTTTAAAATAAAGTATATTCATGGTGGAATAAAAAAATCCAAAAGCAGAGCAAGAAATTAATTTTATCAAAGACATGGTTCTGAATGCATTTGAATTACTAGTAATAATGTTGGACAAGGGAAATCAAATGCAAAAAGATCACCAGCTCAGGATGTCTGTTGACCTTTTAGCTACTCATACAAGAGGTCTCAATGAATTTTTGTTGTTCTACTTAATTTCCCTCTGTGAAGCTTAACTTGTAGCTTTCTGTCTGTGTTGTAAAGAGAGATTGTGGGTACCATGTTTGCATCAGATGATAGTTCTCAACCCAAGCACCCTTTAGTGTCATTTGCAGTCCCAGAGGTTTAGAAATGTGAAAGTGAACCCAAAGGAACATCAAAGTATGATGCTATGTGTCATGCAATTTTCCAGATGCAAACACACTGTTATGGAGGGCAAAACTGCTGAAAAACTTTTTCACAGACACATAAGACTAGAATTCACCATAAAGCTCAAGGTCTCATGCCTTTTGCAGTCACAGGTAATGGTGCAGGAAAAGATTTATTCCAACAAAATCATTACTTCCCATCTTCCATTTATAAATTTTAGATTTAAGACACAGTGCTAAATGACAGCTTTTAAAGCAAAAAACAGCTTCTCAGTTTTGGATAACACATTTCAGCAAATATCCAGAGGGTCAAACTTAGACCTAGAGTCCAAGCAGTTATCAAGTTCTACTTGGATAACATCTTAGAGAGGGCACTGCAGACTTCCTTGTTACGGAGAATAACAGATAAGGAAAGGAGATATCTGAACATGGGCCTGATCAGCTCCTGGCCTTGCTACAAACTATCTTATTGACCACTGGCAAAATACTTTAAAAAATAGGGATAATCCATCTTATCTCCTAAGGACTAGAAGAAGCATTCCTCAGGCTTTACAATATGCTTTAGTGAGGGAAAACTATGACTTACTGTAATTTATTTCCTCTGTATGTACACACACCTTTTGTGCAGAGCAAAAAGCATACACAAGTGTGTTAAACTGTTCTCTGAAATCTATTTAACTCTTTTGATTCTCAAATATCTTTGGGTTTTTATAAAGTATCTCTTTTTGTTTGTTTGTGGGGGCTTTTGCCTGTTTGCAACAATATACATTGAACATGAATCTTACAGGCATATGATGCTTGGGTTTTAATTTACAGCCATTCAGGCTCACATTTCATTTATTATGTGTGTTCATTTGTTTTTTACATGATCACCAGTGATAGTATCCACAAGAGTTGAGACCAAAATGTTATGTCCAGGCATAAAGAAACTTTCTAATTAAATGTGGTCAAGATGTGGTCAAATGACCTTTTTCTTTTCAAAATGGTTGGACAACTTTAATGACTATATGTCACAGATGTCTTAAGCTCACTTAAAGAATCACCAACAAATAAATCATGAAAAGGTGATTTTAATGCAGTTTTATGACAGCATGACCTCACAGAATTTGATGGCAAGGTTCACTCTATCACTGTGTGGATGTGTAGGGGTTAGAATTGTATTGGAGTGACTTACACAGGGATAAGGGGGAATGATTTACACTGGGACTGGGGAGATTGAGTCAGGAATGACTTAGAGTGATATGCACAGGTATGAGGGAAAAGAATAAAGAAGATCTTCCTGTTGAATCATGAGGTTCAGAATGGACCCCCATACTTTCTAAACTCTTGCTCAGAGAGGAGTCCAGGTGCAGCTAGATCCACTCCTAGTCTTAGACCTTGTCAGCAGTATACAACTTAGGGTTTTGGTTGAGGTGTAGTTCAGTGTAGTGCTATAACACACAATCATGGGTCTGGTGTGATTTGAAATAAGAGTAAATCAAGGTTGATTGGTACTTTTATAACAAATCACAAAATTGGATGATATTTTTTTAACAGTAGTCATCAATAATTCTTATAATCAATACAGAGAGTCAACAAAATATCTAACAAAGATTCTAAACTATATTGTGCATGCACATACAGAGATTTAGAGGTTAAGCTATGGGAGGAGGTTAATTTTTAGTACCTAAAGATCCTTGAACTACACAAAGATAAGTTGCAATGAATTACACCACCAATTCACCCACAGGAATGTGACAAGTAGCTGGCTACTTGCTTTTTCCCATCAGCTTACTTCATGAGGAATGGGGTAGCAGCTTGGTGTGATCCTGAAGAGCTCCAAAGGGCCTCCCTTTCAGGACTAATACTTGTAGGGTCACAATATGATTGACTTTGCTCAGTATTTTTCCATGATTGCCACAATTCAAATTAGGTCACCTTTGGCAACTTTCAGTTGTGTGATCCTGGCAGGAGAGGGGACTCAGGTACATTTAAGGAGTGTCTGAACACCCCAAGTTGCTGTATATACACTAGAACTAGAAGGTATCCAAGTATTTCAACTCACTACTCCAGCAGACAAGGTAAGAAATCACCTGATTGTACCAGCCCCAGTGCATTTGCTCTTGAAACAAGTACAATTTTGGGCCCACTGCCCTTGTAACTAAAGCAAGACCAATGTTGGCTGGTGTGGATGTTGCAACGTGGCTCTGTGAATGGGGGGTCTGCACCACCACACTACGAATCTTAATAATCTCAGTTTGTTTCTTAGTATTTTTGAAACAATGGCTGTTCCAACAGCAGGCTGCATTTTCTGCCCTGCTGGTTTTGGTGCTAAGCAGAGGGAAGAGTGCCACCTAATGATCTGTAGGTAAGTACAGGTTACAACCCAGTATCTTTTGGTTCCAAATTTCTGCATCCTCCACCGCCTGTAGGTTTAAGAGAGATTCAGAGGTGGCTAGGTGATTTCACAGTTGTTTGTATTTACAAACACAAATATGGAGTTGTTTGTATTTAAAGGCTGAATGGGGATTAGTGATCAGCTTTCTATTTCGCTCTCTGGCTAAAAACAAACTTGAAAGCATCAGCCTGCCTTTGAGAGGCTGTTGTGTGGAGCAGCCAGGCAAAGGCATCAAGGGAAAAAAAATAAAATCCTGAAGTTTGCTTTCCTAAAGTGAAGGGAGTTAGGCAAGAAAATTACCACAGAAGGGTAGGGTGCATGAATAAGGAAAATATTACTATCTAATAGTAGCTTTGAAGGGAAAAGTGCTTCTTCCCCGTGACAAAACTGAGAACTACTTGTGGAAGGAAAAGACAAATACTTTACAGTATATTTGAAAAATTGCATGCAAATTGCAAAGCTGTATTCAATAGGAGTCATATTTTACATACTGAATCATTGCAGGGGGTGTCAGTCACGTTAATACATGCCTTGGGTAGTTGAATGTTCAAGCACTCCTTGTCTCCCATTGCACCAAAGGAAAGTGTTAATGAAGCCATAGAACATAATCCTGTCATATTTTAATGCTATGTTAATTTAAACAACTGAGGAAAAAATCCTAGGGCTAGGAAGATCCATAGCATGAAGCTAAATGAAGCCATGAATTTTGTCTTGATGCCCTGGTTCCACAGGCCTAGTTCTTGAGTGAGAAATTTCTCAAGACATCTTGAGGGAGAGAGAGCTACTGTGTAGTTATCTTACTCTCAGCTACCTTGTCCTCAGGGATGGGTGATAATAAAACTGCTCTACTGAGGCTTATTTGGAGATGGATTGAGCATGAATTTTTTGCAACCCTGCCGTTTCACAGAAAAGCTGAAGGATGTTTTATATCTTCACTTCGTTGTGTGGTTTTAGCTAACAAATCCAAGGGAAAGATGAGGAGAAAAAGGGTTAAAAGGCCTTCACTTCTCAGCCATTCAAATGCAGTACAAATGCTTTTTAACGAATGCTCTTCAAAATGTAGCTTATTTTAAATTTTAAAAAAATGAGAAGACCCATTCTGTATTCAGTGTTCCCACTGATCTAGGTCAGGCATGACTGCCTAGCTGGGCCAAGAAAGCCTGAGTTACACTGTGCTTCCTAGAGAGTGATAATGCTTTGGATGGTTTTTTTTCTTGTAAACAGAGATTGCCAACTCAAAGTTTAGCTGAAACAAGGAATTCTTGGTTCTACACTGACACCATCAAATTTTTTCATCCTCTTGGGCATACAAGCAAGGATACTGGTGTCAGCCCCAAGCCTCTTTCCCATTCGTAAGAGGTCTCTTGACAAATTTCAGCTCCATTTTAAATACAGAGAGCTGAACATAGGAGTGAAGACATTCCCAAAGACATTAGTAGTTACCTCAATCTGGAACTTTTCACTTGCATCAGCATCACATGTTCACAGAGCAGTTCTGAATCACTGAAGGCATAGCCCTTCTTGGTGCCGTACACACTGGACAAGACTTGGTGGTTCTGCCAGGAAATCCTGCAAGCACTTAGGTTGTACTTCACTTTAAGTCCATAACTGGTTCGTTCGTGTCTTCCCCTATACAGAAAGCATTTGCTTGTTATTGTCCTCACAGAACATGATGGACATCCTTCCTGGGACAACCTGTCACTTGGGAAATCACAAAAGGACAAACAGAGATGTGAGGCTGCAAGACTCCCTATAAGTTTGGTAGGGCAGAGCCTGTAATTATTATTGTAGGTGAAGAATTTTTTTACTGTGAGGGTGACAGAGCCCTGGAACAGGCTGCCCAGGGGGGTCGTGGAGTCTCCTTCACTGGAGACATTCAAAACCCGCCTGGACACGTTCCTATGCGAAGTGCTCTAGGTGGCCCTGCTCTGGCAGGGGGAGTTGGACTAGATGATCTTTCGAGGTCCCTTCCAACCTCAAGGATTCTATGATTCTATGATTCTATGAAGAAACAGTGTTATCATAGTGTCTTCTGCTCCCTTTTCTGCAGGGTGAGAGGTGGTCAGGAACAGCAGCTTGAACCTTAGAGCAGTCATTCTGCAGGCTGTAGATGGGCCAAGATGTCCAGCAGGCACTGTTTGTCTGCTCTCTCTTCTAGAGACTCACTTGCTCATCCACTCGGGTGGACTGGTGTATGACCACAGGCTGTATGCTGTGATGAGGACATTATAACACATATCATGATACACCTTAAGCAGCCTTACACTTCTTTTTCCTCTAGCACTCGTTTAAGAGTGGCCTCCTATTTTGCCAGAGTTCTTTATCCCAAAGCTAGACAGCAAACTCTCCTCAGTCAGTCAAGGCTGCTGTTTCCATAGCCGAAGTCCTAAATTCTCCCTCAGTATGGAGAAGAAACTGAAAAATTGTTCAGCGCTTTTTAATAGATTTAGTATTGTCAGAAATACATTCAATAATCACCATGGCTATCTTGGAGTACTGCACATCCTGCCTGCACTTGGAGTTTCTGAACCACACAGTGATTGTGAAAAAAATATAAGGGCAGAATATGTGCAGACAGTACTTACCATGTGTCCTTAAGGATTTGAATGAAAAATGACAGCACTTTTGGGGCACCCAGAGTGTGCTGGAAATTTAGATATCAGAGAAATTGGAAAGTTCAGCAACCTGAGAAGGGAATGGATGCAAATATTTCTGCTCTAAATACAATTAATGGGGAAGACAACTGCAAAATTGTTGTTCCTTTGTCTCAATTATTATATAACTTCAGTTTTGAATAACTTGGAAAAACACCTTAGAAACCATTTTCCAACCAATATGGCCTTGCACTTCTCCAGTTTAAGTTGCTTTTGGGCCAGGTGGTAGAAGATTCAAACACTTTGATAGACATTGCCAGCAGATGGCCTGTGGCCTTGCAATACTATCTCATAGTCTTAATTCACCCATTTTTTTCTATTGGCTTCATCCACAAAGAAATGTTCCACCTCTTTTCATCACTAATTGGGTGAAAACATCAAATTTAGATTAATGGAAGAAGTGTGTGTTTTTTTGTATGTGTGTATTCAGAGTTCACATGAAGGGGGAAGACCTGACATAAAAATTTCAAATGTGAACTAGGAATTTCCTTTATTTCTTTTTCTCTAATTTATTTTTCTCTTTCTAGACCTCTGGTCCTGATGATAAGCATATATTAATTTTTTAAAAATATCTTTTTTCTCTGCCTTCTCCTGTTGGATAGAAGTGCCTCTCTGACTTAGTCTGAACTTGCTACTTCTACAGGAAAGCTGTAATTAATCAAGCTTCAAAAAATCAATTACTGGCCAAATAGTTGCAGCCACAAGACAGAAGAAAGTGTACTTGTGAGAGAAAAGGAGATTTATTTCAATTCAAAGATATTTTAAGTTGTTTCAACCACCTCTTGACACAAGTGAGTTAGAGCCTTAGCTCTGATGCCTTTTTTCTTCAGTATCCATTAAACTGGAAGTTTATTGACAGAGTAGAGTTTAGTTAAGAATGTATTAGTGCTATGTCATGTTCTTTTGGTCAGAAAGAAAATTTGGGGAAATTTTTAAAATCAGGATTGTATTTATGAGTCCTCTTAGGGACACATATGGTATCCCCTTTAAAAATGCCATACTTTTATCTTATAATTACCTTTGAGAACACCTACAAATATGGCTGAGAGGAAAAATTACAGTAAAAATTGTCAAAATTAGTAATCTCAAGTAGTAAAACAGCTTTCAAGAGTGCTAATATCTTCCCAACGAAACAATACCCATAGATACCATGAAATACCAGTATTATATCATATGGAAGTATAATCTCCAGCATCATACCTTGTTTATATGTGCTGAGTCCCATCAGCCTATCACACTCAATAATGCATTGTAACATCAAGCATTGATCACTTCTGTAGGTAGATAAATATTCTGAGGGCAAATACAAGTTCAGTGTGAAAAGAGGGAAAAGAAAAAAAATGACTGGATAAATATTCCTTATTGCTGAAACTTTTCAACTTTGTTCTCTTGTCCTATTGTGGACTGCAGCAGCTTGCCACTTAAAAGGAAGAAAGAAATTAAAATGTATTAACAGCAATTAAAATAAACCAGCCAAAGTGACATCACCCAGATGAAAAGTAATGGCTGTTGATTATCTGACCATGACTTGAGAAGTAGACAGAAATAAGAGATGCACAAGTTTTTCTACATCTTTATGTCTATTTTCTATCAACACTGACATAATTTAGATAAATGTTTAGAATCACTGGTAAAGGTAAGGTAACTTAAATTGTAAATTTGAAGGAAAGAGGTTAGAATTCCTAGGGAATAATCCCATACAAAACCATAAGTATATGATAATTAATGCCTGCTTTCTGATGTTAACTATCCATACAATGTGTTTTAGCATAAATGTAATTTAAATTAGATATCTTAAGCTGGTTTGTCTTAATTTACTTGCATGTTCCATGTAAACAACCCATTAAGGGAGTTCCTGTGAATGGAATTTCAGTACAGCAACTGAGGGCAGAATTAATGACATTCCCTGGCTGCAGCTAATTAAAAGAAAAGAAATCAGGGCAAGTGCATCAAACAGCTTGTTCATGAAAAGAGACTGACTTCAATTGTTTCCCATTTGGAGACACAGTAAGCACAAAAATAAATTAAAATGTTTCCATGTGTTCCAGTGATGCCCACTGACAAAGCATTGTATATGCTGGAACACACTTCAACTATGAGACTCCTTAAAAAGGAGTCTTATAATCTTTATTTTCTTCTGCTTTTTAATATAAATATGTAGGTTTGTCCTATATGAGATCATGTCAAATATAACCAGAAGGCAGAGGAAGAGATCTGTTTGTGGTTGAAAGAAAAAAAGGGGTTTTAGGTGTATTTTTAGACCTGATGGCCATTAGTCACAATTTCTTATGCACTCTCCAAGTGTTCAGAGATTTCAGGATATCAGTATTGAGTTGGTGTTTTGCAGAAGTTGAATGTCTGTGCAAGGATGCTATCATAAGGCATCATAAAGCCAATAGCTGATGTTTACCTTTTTCTGTATTTGTAGGGATAAAATAAGGTATTTCTGCAAATGAATAGTTTTATTAGCAACCCTTTGGAATTCAATAGAACAATATATTGTGTAAAAGGGCATAAATAGAGGGTAATTTTTCCTTTTTTTTTTCAAAAGTCTCCTTAAATTTTACTTATATTTCTTGCTACAGCCTTGGCTTTTGTCTCTGAGGTATTTCAGATGCACTGCCCATGAGACAAACAGAGTAAGTGAGAAAAAGTGATGGAATCAGTAGTTATTGCTTAGACAAAAGACATCACCAGAATTTAGGGTCATGCCCCAGAGGCAGAGCTACAACTGCATGAATAGGTGGCAGCTGGTCATATAAAGTGGCATTTCTATTTTGATCAGATTGTGTGTGGAAGCTCTGGTTCAGGGATACCCTGGCTTCAATTTCTGACTCAAAAGAGTTGATACGTTTAATGTTATGTAAAAAAACCTCTTCAGGCACTACAAGGCACCCTGAACAATTTGGAAAAATCACTTTTTTGTGTGTGTAATGCCTTACTTTCTAAATCTATAAGTTCACCTTATTATTTTACATCCTCTCTACATATTAACGGGAATAACCTCACATAGACTTAAAGATCTGTCATATACCTTCTGTTTCCAAGCCTTTAATCCATTTCCCTGTCTAGCTGAGAGAGTGAACTAGGTCCTTCATGATGAGATTCACTTAAGATGTCTACACTAGAATAAGCTGAGTCATTTTAAAAACTCCTATTTCATCCCAGTGCCTACCAAGATAGACTGGATGATGAGGGCAGGACAATGACAACCCTCTGAGTGCCTAAAATTATAGAAGATTAATTCTGCCCTAATTACCACAGTTAAAATTGCAAATTGCCATGGCAGAATTGTTTTAATTTGTTACAACACATTGCAAAGTATTCCTGGTATTAATGTTGATAAATTTTGTAAAAACAATTCAAGAAACTATTCAGTTTTTGAGCCTCTGACAAAGACATTTAATATTTTGGCTGTCATTAATGATAGTAATTTCTCCATTTAAAACTGAAGACTAGCTTAAGAACATTTAACTTTTTCTCTTAAGAAGCTACCTTATAACTTATTTAAAAATACATATAGTTGCAATTCACTGTTTTTATGTTTGTTTTTATATACAAGTATTTCTGTTTTAAAAATTCACAGAGATGTGGTCAAACATAAGTCAAAGATTCAGATCAGCGTAGCAGTAACATCTGGGTCATTTATTTCATTTATTTTTAATGTAATGTCAAACCACACAAATAAATATGTGAGATGAGACACTGTGGGGAAGAACTGCAGGGGAATGAAACAGATAGAGAACAAATGATCTGAAAACAAGTCTCAGTCTGTAGTCCTTCAATTTATCATTAATGCTAAGTCCTTATCCATTGCACCTTTCTGTATCAGCAAGAAAAGATGCCTACTAGACAACACAAAAATTTATGCAAAACAGTGGGAATGGACAAACCAGAGATAGAAAAATTATTGAAAATATATAAAATGTTCACTGACACATGAAATCCAAATCTCCATGTCCTATGAGAATGCATTACTAGTTAACTGCCTTTTGTACCAAATCCTAATACTAAGTGCAGTTACATGTGATTCTTTTTTTGTTTGTTTTTGGTGAATGAGATATTGCTATTAAGTGATCTTCTAAGTGTTCTCAGCCTGGTAACAATTTTAACTATCCTTATCATGGCTTGATATAGAAGACATAAAACCAGCAAATTTGATAATATTTTGCTTTCTAACACTACTATTTGAATATGTCCTGCCACCTGAGCATATATCCATTTCAGAACTGAAAATGGGAATTGACATTGAATCAAAGAAACTGGGTTGGGCTTTCAGGCTTGTGTTTTGTTTTGGTTTGGTTTGGTTTTTTCCTGTCTTCAAAACACAGTTAATAACAAAGACTAGAATTTCTTAATCATCCTTATAGACTAAATCTTGCATTAAAATTAACAATTCATTTTGTAGATCATGCCTTTTGCTCAGCACAGGTGTACTTAGATTAGGATGTGACTTGGACAAGAGGCTTCACCAATAGAACTGTAACACATTGATCTTAAGTGTGAAAGGAAATGGAGGTGAAGATAAGCAGTTATAGTTTCTGCTAAAGCAAATTTATGCTTTATGTGTGGAACATGTAGTTTTTAATTTTATTCCCCAGTGCCATGGTCTAGCAACTGCTCCGGTGGGTCAAGGGTTGGACTAGATGATCTCTGAGGTCCCTTCCAACCCGGCTAATTCTATGATTCTATGATTCTATGAAAGAGGAGGGGCACAGTCTCAAAGCACATTCACACAGACACATTATCACATGGTGACTATCAGCAGCAAAATTGGATTTCCAAGGCTCTGACATGACAAAGGAGGAAATGACGGTAGAGCCATTTATACCACCCAGAAGTCTGATGCTTCACTCTACTGCCTACGAGCTATCTATTTTATTTGGGTTGTCCTAACAATTTTGCATCCATTGCAGCCATATTTATTTTTTGAAATGGTGCTTAGGCATATTTAAACAAATTTTTTTTTCCCCCAATGCTGAGTAACAGTTTATACACAGATGTACAACCAAGGTAACAAGTCTGCTAATTAAAACCAATTTAATTGTTTTGATTCAGGCATCTCAGTATCAGACTTTATTGCATCCAAAAGCTACTGAATTTCAGGGAAGCCTACAATACGTTCCTTTGAAAAATTCTGAGCTGTTTTCCCTACTCCTTAATGTTAAATATGCAAAAAATATCAAATGTACTTTACCTTTATGACAAGCTACACAAGTGTTAAGTAACTAAACTTTGTGACTCCTATAGATCATGCAGTTAAATGCATAATTTCATTTTTTCTATTTACTTCTTAATCAGGCAAACTAGCCACAAAAATTAACCTGCCTTTTATGGAACAGTGTAGGATTTGAAATTTTGTTTCCTTGATTTTCATGATTTATGCCAGAGAAACAACAGTTTCCCTGCAGATATTATAGAGGGGGGAGAAACTAAAAAGCTTCAGATATGCTAGAAAAAGGCATTATATTGTAGAAAAATTAAGATGGTGCTACGTCTGATAGAATGTAAAGTTTAGAAAATAATTTTTTTATCTCACTATAGAATTTTGTGGCATGTACATTGTGTACTTCACTACAACCCACTTAAGTCTCTCTAATAGGAATAGTGATACACATCACTATATTTGGACCTACACTGAGGAAAAATCTGTACTGGGAGAATACACACTGTTCTGAGGAACAGCCACGCTCATCTGAAGACATTGATTCTTTGAAATGAACTGCCATCAAATCCAATGGCTCAATGTCTTGAAAGTCACATTTTCCAACTCAGCAGCATGTATTGAAGCAAGAACTTCAGCAGCTCTTGGTGCACCTGGCACAGAGGTGTTTCATGTTTATTTAAGGTTTGTCAAGCTTTTCTTTTCAAACATGAAATGTCTGCTTCTTTGGGTTTTTTTTTCCAAAAAAGGATTTCCTCTGAATGCTGGAGTGCTGACATTCAATGAAGAACTACATTACATTATTTATAAATTTAAATTACATGCTAGTAAAATTCCTGATGTATTTAAATATACTGTACATTACCCTGGGTAGCAGATTTGAATATTCAGCACACAGCCTCATAGACCTCCCTAATTTGTAACCTGCCTGAATTACTCAGAGAAGAATTCTCAAGTCTTGATAAAGTCCATTTCCATGGACTGGAGTGTCTCTAAAAGTTGGGGAAGACAGAAGGCATCTTCTAAGCCTCTACCCTTGGCAAGTATCTGTCACACGGGCTGTGCCACTAGCACTGATTGTGAATCCAGTTTGTTCCAGCTTTGCTATATAAAAAGAGTGCAAGAGTTTGTCAACAGAACAGATTTTACACACTGGCAATGAGAGAGTGAGAGTGTGACAAGAGGGAGATCTTTCATCTTGTCAATGCCTCTTCATAAACATTCAGATCACATTGCCTTCATTTCAGATCCTGCCACTCTTCTCTGCCTTTAGTCGTCTTTCTTGTTCTGATTCATCTATCTCCACTGATGAAAAAAACCCTTTCTCCTTTGCATTGACAGGCATTTCTCTTCTTTCAGGAAATGCTACACTGTCACTGTTGCTCTCCCAAGAAACAGCTTGTTGGCCCCTCTAAGAAAGAATGCTGGTCTTTGAAACAAACTGGCATTTTTAAGATAAAGCAAGGCAAAAGTACACACTGAAAATGGAAGTTATGTTTCTTCCAGGTGCACAGAACAATGTTATACAGAAGGGTTCTTGTAAATCTTGGTAACTGCTTATCCTCCATTTTTCACTGTCATTGTCTGCAGCTTGCTTTCTGTGCTGTCACAGATCTTCTGTAACAATCGTGCTAAAATTGTAGCTTTTCTTCTGGTTGACTCTTGTTTCAAGAGAATATTTAACATAAGAAATAAAGACAATAAAAAAAATGTTGGATCTGGGAAGTCTGAATTTCAGAACATGGAAAACAGAAGTTGAACAAAATTGTTTAAAGATTGATGTTGTGAAAAGCTGGACCCCTTAATAATCTGTGGGAAGCCTCATATTTGTTCACGCTGCAAATTTGTCCTGTAGTCACATAGCATTTCAGTAACATACAATACTGTCCCACCAAGGCTCTCATGTTTTTCTGTAACTTGAAGATCAAGATTCAAACAGCAACACAAGCCTCCCTGCAGCCATGTTAAAATCAGTTTTGTTTCACACCCTTGTGGCTGATACCAGAGGGGCCCTTCCACATTGCCATCATCCACAAATGCATTTTTGTGTCACTCCAGACCTGAGGGAATGCTAGGAAGGTTTCTATCCTACGAACAGCTTAATCTTCCTGCAATGCTACCAGCTCTGCTAGTAAGGTTACAGGTTGTGGAACAGGAATAAACTGATTGAAAAAAAACCCCAAACATGTAAAAGCGCAACGCATGCGATTTTGTACTGACTGTTATACCTGATATAGCTCAATATCTTTAAATAGTGTCTGACATATAGAACTGAAAATCAGCCTGAATTTAAGGCTTTTTCAGGATCTCTTGGTCTTCTTCCTGTCGCATTCATATCTGCTTACTTAAACCTGTGTAAATGAACACTGGAATCAATGCAGGAATTCTTACCTGGTAGCTGTGTTTTACTTTAACATGATTATTTCAAACAGTCTGCTTTGCACCAACTAGCACTTTTACCCTCTTGGGTATTTTAGCTTCATTTTCACTAACTTCCATGTTTTTAGGTATTTCCCCTCTTCACAATAAAGCAATACTTCAGTAGGAGAAGGTGATATCTTCTGATATCTTTTTGGAGGGATCTGGGGAGATTTGCTCCTGGAATTCGAATATTTTACACTGATCATTATACAATGCCATTTAAATAATTGGCTCTTGAACTGGGTCATATGCTTCAAAACAAAAGAACTCTCTTTTTTTTTTCTTTTTTTCTTCTTTTTCTTTTTTTCAAAACAAAAAAACTTCTCTTTTTTTGTGTACTCTGCTTAGTTGTTCCAAAGAGTAACTATTTATTACGTCCTAAAGTATGATCATCATGTTGTGCTCCACCATAACACTTACCTGTGGATAAAGTAACGGAGGCTTTGCATCACTACCTGCTGTTCTGAGATTTTTTTTTTCTTTCATAATCTTTCTAATCTCCCTTCCAGGCATTGTCACCTTCATAGATAGGTGGTCCATAGTATAGGTGTACTAGTGTATTTTTCCTCTCCAGGTATTTTAAGTAAGATCTGTCATACATTTAATAAAGACCTTAATTTTCCCCTCCTTTTTTTCCATTGTTTGCACTGTACTTGTCTTGCCCTCACGTATTTAATCCTACATGTTCAGCCCACACCTACCTGAAGTCCAGATTTCTCTATGACATCCAAATGGTATAACAAAGCTGCAAATATACTGATTGCAGATAAATTCTAATAATTTACATTAATAGCTAGGATGAATCTTTGCAGGTGTTAAATAGAGTGCATTGTTAAGCAGAAAATCAACTACCTCAGTATGCCTACATGTGCATGTGTGGAAGTCAGACAGAAAATCAGCAACACTGAATAACAAACATTTCTTATGTTAAACAATTTTGACATGTATAGCTTTATTGTAATTGATCCATGAGCTCTGTGAGGTAGGTAATTCACACAGCTTTGATTTTATGGATGTCTTATTCTGCTTCATAACTTTCCAAAGCATATTTTTACTCAGGAACATTAAACCAGCTAAACTTCAGTCTGTTTCTGTCAAAGTGTTTTACATCTACACAGGCAGTTTCTGGGTTTGACTGTGTTTTTGTCAATCAAACTCTTTGATGTATGAAAGATTATTACTTTATGTACTTCAGGATAGAAGTAACTGTATTTCTTTGGCAATTCACTCATAGGCAGCTGCACCCAAGTGAGCACCTTACCACCTTGCTTTTGGCAATCCTACCATTACACTGACCTCCACAACTTCATGTTTTGGTTTGTCTCTCTGCTCTGAGAGCTCAGAAGTCATTTTATTGCTGAGTGAGATCTTCAACACAAGACACTGCAGTCAAAGGAAGAAATTGCACATTATGTAGACATTAACTATCTGATGAGCGTCTGAACCTCAGTCATGTGAACAGTTCAAAAACTGCATCTCAGAGTGGGCAGGTTTTGATAAATGGCCAGGACAACATAAAAAAACATTTATTAAACTGAGTATAGCAGCAGTTTCTAAGTATAACATGTATTTAAAAATAACATATAACGTAAGGTGTAACACTATGCATACACACACATCTAATTTTTAACACTTCCCATTTCTGTGACTTTTTCTTGTGAAAAAAAATGAAAATACCTGAACTGAGGGTTGTCACAAGTCAGGAAGCATATTATGCTAGTATCAGTTTTGCTCTTTCTCCCCCACTGTCTTTCAGTCCTGCCTGCTGCTGGGCATACATCACAGGCCAAGGGGGATGACTCTCATAATTCAAGTTATTCATTCTTATGCAACACTTTTCCAAATAATGCTTATATTTAAAAGCTCCAATTGATGTTCCTTGATTGGACAAGAGTAGTGTAAGACCAGACATAGCTGCTATTGAAATAGTAGGAGCCTTTCTATTGACTTTATAGGAACTGGATGAGATTTATTATGCTGAATATTTTAAAAGTAAACAAATCCTCAAAGGAAAATAGGCCCTTATTACTGCCTTTTGTTAGGTCTATAAGAAAAAAAAAAAAAAAAAAGCAGCAACTCTGAAATGAAATATACAAATCTTTTTAATGCGTGAATGCACCTCATCATTTTAGATATCTCATCTTGCAATGGAGTACTATTTAATTAAATCAATGAGGTATGTGTTTTAAGTAGCTTACAGATGGCTACTATCTTCATTTGAGATACTGTAATGAGAGACTAGAGGAACAACAAGTAACCGTTTATTCTACAAAATTAAAAACATTCAAAAGACAAGCACTTAATTATCTTGATGTTATCTTTTGCTAAACTAGATTAAAGCAGTAAGTTGAAGGACAAACAAGCTAATTTTATATATACCTAACTCCATCTACTTTAAGCATTACAAAACTAAGAAATCCATGTTTTGAAGGAATGGTTCTGTGAATCAAAGTATCCTCCCACTCAAGGAGTAACTACTTAGTTTTTATGTAATGTCACTTGCCGTCTATAGGTGTCGTGGTGCTTTATTCAGGCCACCTACAGCTGATGGTTACCCGACAAAGAAAGGTTTGTCCCAGATGCTTATGGAAACAGCAAGGCCCTGGCAGTGCTAATACATCAAGTAGCCTGAGCTGTCTGACAGGCTCTGCACAGAGATGCTGGATTAGTCACACAAAAATGGTACCAATAATAATACTAAAAAAACCCCAAAACACCAAACAACCCACATGGTATAACTGGAGCATCTGGGACAACACAGCTCCGTGACTACAGAGTGTTTGTACTTATGGAAAGGTATATGTAGTTCAGGAAATGAAAAATAAAATTTGCAGTTAAGACTAACAATGAGAAATGTTGTGATTAAATCTCTTAGTTGTGAGATGAGTATTATTTCCTGACAAGTTATGCACACTTTAGAGTCAGAATCCTCTGAGAAGGAAATTGCTTTTGGAATTTTCACATGACATGGAATTAGAGATTGTTATTTTTAAAATATCTGCTTTCCTGAACACCCTTGCCTGGAGTTATTAAAATCTAATATATAACGTAAAAATTTTAAAGTACATGACATAAAAAAATGTCATATGTATGTATATGTCATGCAAGATACGTAAATGAAAAATACAAAAAATACACAAGAATTCAAGGAGAATCAGAGAACCAGATAGCAGTCTTCAGAAATAACCTTGTTCTCTCTGAAGCATTCCAGACTACTGAGTCATGCCAAAAGAGGACAAAAAGAGAAGCTATTTTGTAACAAGACCAATGCAGTTCTATTTTGAAAAGGAGCAAAGAGAATAAAAGAAAGACAGATAAAATGCTGACCATTTTGCTTTACGGAAAGTATTCAGTAACTAGATTGAATCCGCAGTTTACAGGGTTCAGATTGCAGATTTTAACATGAGCAGGGTTTGAAGCTTAAAAGTGTTAAAGGAGGGGTGTTTTAGTGGCATATTTTGGAAATTTTAATTTCATTATTTTTTTCATCAAAAAACAACTGTGCTTGTTTTCCATATGTGTCACGTCATAGTTCTATTATACATGCACACCATGCAAGAGAACATTCTGGTGTTTTGTGTTACTCAGCCTGTTTCTCCCATTGTATTTGTGAGAGTGGGAAACACTCTTGATAAAAAGTTAAAACACTTCTTTGTTAAAAAGTGCACTTGTTAAAAAGTGGGAACATTTTTCAGTACCTGAAGCCCACAAGTAGGTTATGAGAAATCACACCCCACCAGTCATTTGGACTCTGCACAGACGTGCCAGTGAAGTGGGTATGAGGACCTGTTTTGAGTAAGTTTTGAAGGCCACCATGCAGCTAATAAGTAGCATTATCTCTTAGGTACTACCCATTCAAGCAGATTGAATTTGCTAAACAAGAGCATCTTGTGTGGTGTTAGCACTCTTCAAAGCTGTACACTCTGTCAGCCCTTTCATTTTAAATATGTATTACTTTCAGAAAAGGAAGTTCACTTTGGCTGTACAGATTCACTTTCCATAACACACATTAAATGGGATAATCCTTTTAAAGTCACTTACTGAAGTATAGATGAGGATGCAGTTTGTGCCTCTTCTGCACTTCAAGGGTCAGGATGCAGGTTCAAGGTACACTACTCATTCACATCAACTCATTCAGCAACTACTGAATGCCATGGGATTAAAACAATATTTAGAAAACATAAGATTTTGTTTCTCTCTTTGGTGAAATATCTTGAAAACACTCAAGTCATGATGAGGAAGTGTACCATACTTACTAATAGGAGAAGAAAGCCAAATAGAGATTCAGTATATGGATGAGAAAAAAAGTAATTCTAGAATCTCTTTTACTTGTGTCCATGCAACTGCATTGCTATTCATAGCAGTTCAGTAACTGAGAAATGAACAAAACCCAGTTTCCTTAACCCAGAATGTAGGTAGTTTGTATTCTGCTGGTTTGAATGGTCTACAGTTTTTCTGTGTTATTAATCTGATTTCAGCCATTTTAGCAATAATATTGTATTTTGTTCACATCTTTTAGCTTTTTCATTTTCCCTTTCTCCTGCCAGACTTTTAATCAGCCTCTCTGGGAACTTACATAGCTCACATGACCACAGCATATGAACACCTTACAAACGTTAATGCCTTTTTATCTTCACTGCACCCTTGTGAATAAGAACAGTGTTAACTCACATTATACAGAGAAGAAACAAAAGCACAGACAGATTAAATGGCTTGCCTATCAGTGGAACAGAAATCTTTAAAGCCTCAGGAACTGAAGGCAAATGTGTGGAGTGCCTAGATGACGTGTTAACCCCAAGTCCCTCTCTTCCTACTCTCTGCCCATTGCATTGCATAAACACCCTTGAGCACTCCCCACTTTAAGTAAAACCAAGACTTTTGAAGTCACATAATGGATGTGTCTGTGGTAGCATCCTGGGATTGCTCTGCAGTTGTGAGAAACAGCGATCCAGAGGATAATGATGAGAATCAAAGTTGGGAGCCCCTCTCCCTTTCCCTCTCTCAAACAGCTAGGACACCTGGGCTTCTAAATCAAGCACCCAAACCAGCTTTCTAAAGCAGATACTATGGGTCATTTAGCTAACTTAAAATGTCCTACAACTGAGAATCTACAAAGAGAATCTCATAAAGTTTTACATGTCTTTTACTGACCCACGCATACAGATCATTCATCATCATAGTATGATGAATTTTACCACTCACATTAATTTCTGTGTTTTAGAAATGCACTTTGACAAGTGGTTGTAGAATTCATTTCTAGTTTCTTCCATTTTTTACCCAACATGAAGAATGCCATTCGGTTATAATAAGGAGAAGTGGGGTAGGGTGTGACCAAACTCCACAAATTCTGCAACAGCTCCCACATCTCCTGCAACCAAGTGACTCTGCCAATAATAATCCTTTATCATGATCTGCAATAAAAACACACTTTCCCGTGTGCTGTTTTTCTTCTTTTTTTTTTTTCTCTTCTATTTTCTTATTTCTTTTATTTTCCTTTTCCTTTCTCTTCCTTTTCCTCCCCTCTCCTCAAGATATTAGGGGTTTAACAGCTGTAACAGTTTGCATTCTTCTTTGTGGCCCCATAAGGGAGCCAGGATGGATTGAGTGGCAACTGAACATTGCCTAGCCTCTTTTTATCCCTGTTTTGGAGAGTACCATTTACACAGAGATAAAGAAATGTGTAACTGAATGTGTTTATCTCACATTGCTCAGTTATTTCCCTCTCCTACACCTTGCCTCCCCACGCAATGGGTTGTAAGAATACGACCCAGCCACCTATACAGGCAGTTCTGTGTACTCCTTCCTCCGAGTGTGCTGCAGGGCCAGTGCCATGGAAGAGGGGGTGTCTGCCTCTGCATTTCTGCAGAAATACGATAAAATTTATGGGGGGGGCAGGGTAGCATCAGAATTTTACAGAGTTACATTTTATAGAACATTTGTTTAGTATTATAAACATCTGCAAATTACTATCTCTTGAAGTAATTAACATTCCTAATTAGATGCACCTTGCAGCTGCTGTTAATCTTAATTGGCAATAACGCAGTTACATTTTGATACGTATCTACAGAAGAGTTACAGAGGAGAAGGGGAAAAAAATCTGAAGGGAAGGAAATAAAACTGTTCCCACACAGTTCAGAGAGTTCGCACAAAGAAGATCCCATGGCAACAGCGAGGCCCACAGTTTGCCTTATAAAAATCCAAGAATAGATAATGTATCATCTCTCCTAAAACAACACTTCGCTTCGGAAACCGGTGGGGAAGTCGGAAAAAAACCCAAAACGCTCACAAACCACAACAGGAAAAGAGAAGCAAGCCTGACCCCCGCGGATGTTGCGCGCCCGGCGTTCAGCCTCCTGCTACAACCTGAGCCGCTGTCCCAGCTCCAGCCCCAGCCCCAGTTCCAGCTCCTGCTCCATCTCCAGCCCCTGCCCCAGCCGCATCCCCTGCCCGGGTTGGCAACCGCGGTGCGGCCCCGGCCGCTGAGGCAGCGCACGGAGGTGGCGGTGGCGGCGGCGGGAGGCCCGGCTACCCAGGAGTTTCTCCAGGATTCCTTCAGAAGGGTCCTCCCCTCCTCGCTCTCTCCCCTCCCAAGCTTTCCTGCCCTCCCTCCCCCCACTCCAAAAAAAAAACCAACCAAAAAAAACCCACCAAAAAAAACCAACCCATCCTCCGAAAGTGCCGGCTGGGGTGCGCGGCCGGGCGCCTGCCGCGGTGTCCATGGGGTGGCAGTCACGGCCCCTTCTTGCCGGCTGGCGCCCGGCGGAGGACGCGTTCAGCCGATCGAGCCCGTCTCGTAGGAACACAGGAATCATTTATGCACTGCAGTTTCTCTCGCCTCTCTCCCTCTCTTCCTCTGCTTCTTAGGATATTTTGGGTGGATTGTGGTGGTTACCAACCAAGACCTCTTCTTCTTTGCTGATCACTTGTCATTTTCACCGGGGATTAGTATCGTTCGGGGCAAGCGGACAACAGATCCTGCTCCTTTCTTCTTTGGAGATTTTTTTTTCCCCAACCCCCCCCCCCCTCCTTTTTTTTTTTAAATTTTTTTTTTATTTATTTTTTTTGCTCGGCAGTGAGGGTGCTAGGACCCGGGAAGCACCCTCCTCCTCCCCCTTCTCCCCCGCCCCCCGCAGCTCTTTCCCCACAGCCGCCCAGCACCGGGAAACCCCGCTGGACCGTCGCTCGTCGGATACTTGTGCGCGACAGCCGGGATCCGGCCCCCGGCGGCGGCAGCGGCGGCAGCGGCAGCCGAGGGGCGCTGGGCGCGGAGCTGCCCGCAGGCGGCGCGGGGGCCCCCCCAGGCCGGCTGCCCCCTCGTCCCCTCCTGCCCCCAATTCCCCCCCTTCTGCACCTGGATGGTACCTCCCGCCGGCGACGCGGGCACTTTCTGAACTAGGAAGGAAGGGGCGACTCGGGGTGGTGGGGGGGGTAGAGGGGGGGGGGTTGCTGCCGAAGTCTGTATGGAATTACCTGCGCCCGCGGCGGAGCTGGCACCGGTGGATGGATGGGAGCCGTGTCCGCGGCACTCGCGGCCAGCTCAGCCCCTGGAGTAAACACGGGGCTTCTCCGGCCGAGTGCGCAGTGTGGTGACCGGCACTCGCTTCGCTGACTGATCGCACCGGAGGGATATTTCGGGAGACTCCTGTGGGTAAGGTCATTTTATCCAGGCAAAAGCCCGGTATTGCTAAACTTGGTGGCGTGTGATTGAAATGGGTACTTTCGGGATTGCTGCATTACCTTGATGAGAGGGGCTCCGGCGGTATTGGCAGTTGAGTGGAATAACTGCAGTAGGTCTTCTGGTGAGTGCTTTTTTGGCATAAAAAAAGTCTCCTCCTCCCTCTCTGCTCTTGCACCCCCTGGATTTGAGAGAGAACAGTAGAAGCAAGGAGTCTTTAATTTTTCCTTTTTTTTTTTTTTTTTTTTTTTTTTTTTTTTTTTTTTCTTTCTTTTTTTTTTTTTTTTTTTTTGGTTGTAATATTTTAATCTGAGAAGGTTATGTGATAGTAAAGAGGCTCTCTGTGTTGGAATCTATTTAATATGAGAGCTGGTGAAATCAAATGTTTCCAACTCTGTGCAGCATTCTGCTACACTTCATAGCTGCAATGGAGGTAGAGAAATCCTGCTTTTCAAGTTGTTAAACTTTTAAGGTGGCAATCCTTATTAGTTATGGTACAGTGCTCTGGTGCTAAGGGGGTTAAATGCCACTGGTAATTTGGGATTACAACCCTTCCTGCAAATCCTGCAAAGGAAATTATAAACTGATGGATGGTAGGGGAAAAAAAATCATCTTGATAGTAGAGAAATACTGTAAATGTCACTAGCCTGAAAATTGTCATCCACCTGCTCTTACAAAATATATTTTTTAACTGGATAACTTACCTACTGAAACCTCAGACCACGTGTATTGGAGTTGAAGATTTTCAGTCAGAGATGCTATCTTTGGTATTTCGTACATATATACATCTGGCAGAGTGACTGTGTGTGAATTAATTCCTCTGTTAGTTGTGGTGTGAAGCGAGACAGGGAGGAAAAGGAGAGAAAAGATCGTCTTCTTAAGAAGAGAAGCGAGCTAGGGAAGCACTTCAGCCTTTAAAGATTTAAAGAGATCCAGGCAATGCCCATTTGGTAATCTTTCTCTGCAAAATCAGTTTTGATAGAGGGAAGGGGGGAAGGTTGAGGGAATCGATAGTGATGACGTTGTGCAGTGCAATGCACTGCAATGCTAAAGTTAAATAGTGAATGCGAAAATATATACCCTTATGTACTGCTGGTGGGTTCATGCATAATGGATGGAAAAAGATATGCAGATCTATCTGTAGGAAGATGGATGTATTTGTGCAAAGACGGTGATTATGTAACTTGATTACATCAGTGGCATCAGTCGCCAATAGTGCAATATTATGCCCATATAGCATATCGATCACTTGGGTTAACTTTGTAACACTCCTGGCGGTGGGGGATGGAGACCTGAGCAGCGGTGGGGAGATCCTTGCTCAGCTCCTGACGAGGGGTTTGCCTCTTGCAGTCTGCCTTTTGCATCAGTGTGCTCCTGGTGGAGTTTCCCCTGGACAGGGAGTTCACCGAGGAGCAGGCTGCCTGCTTGCTAATTCAGCCACACCCGTGGAGAGGGCTCCAGAAGAGCCCCTGGGAGGCAGCACAATGGTCCCATTGAGCAGATCCGGCTGCCAGCTCCTCCACAAGGTCACACAGCAACCTGGGACTTCAGTGCATGGCAACAGCTGAGTGGAGGAGGAAGAAAACTGAAATTAAAATTGATCCTCCTCCCCTCTCGCCATCGCCTACCTCGAAACACACAGTTTTGCTGACCCCCCCTTCCAGTGCTCAAGGCAGAGCTGATGCTGTTTCTTCACCCCTGAATATGTGAACATAGGCAGTGTTGTCTCTCTCAGAGTGTGCAAGGACTGCCTTGCAGCTTTAGCAGGATGCTCCTTCAGTATTTTAGAGTACAGCATGACTGACCTTAGAAAAAAGTATTGACAGATAAAACAGCCTAATCTCTCTGTTGCGTTTGCAGGGAACCTAAAAGGTGGTCCATTAACACATTTCAGGCATCTCAGAAGTGAGTAGGTGAAGAGAAAAGCTGCAATAGAAGTCCCATTGGTTTAACTCAGATGGACTTTTTTTTTAGCGAATTGTCCACAGAGATAGAATAGCAGCATCAGGATATACTTTACTGTAATATCCATTTTAGAATCATAAATCACTGTTCCTGCCTCTCGGGGAGGACCAGGGGGAAAGAGTACTCCTTAAAGATGGATAAGCCTGCAAAGGCACTGCTGAGGCCCTGTACCCTCTCATGGTTGCATTTTCTAAAGAATATAAGCCTGATGAAATCTTAACTCGGCTGAAATGAATGATTTTAATCATTGTTGGCCTATGTCCTTCCCCACTTCATTCTGAATTCATTCTACAAAAATTTCACTGAAATACTTTTCAGTTAAGAAGTAGTGAGGGCAGAGTGGGTTTTACATCTCTTGATAAACATGATCTTTGCATACCTATTGGATTTAATGCACTTTCAAACTCAGTAATTTTACCATGGAACCAGCCTGAAATACCATTTTTCCTCTGCTTCCTTGAAAACATCGGTATTTTAAAGTTGGTTCACCATTCATTCGTTACTATTTCCATATTTCTTGAGGATAAGTCTGGGCAAGCACTAATAAATCCTGCTAATGTAGTTTAGAGTTTGACATTCATAGAGTATACTGAGTAAATTGGAAAAAAAAAAGGATATGAAGTTAACTCTGTTTCCATCCTTCAGGGGTCAGAATAACACTATGGCAACTCCTATGCATTAGCTACAGCTCTTATAATACTCAGAAATGTCCATGGCATACTCTGCTCTGTCACACACAATTAAAGGCAGACTCCCTTTAATTCATCACAGGAGTTCTAGGGACGTGCAGACTACATACCTGTGCCACCCATCTTAAAGGAAAGCACAATTGCTTACAGGAAGTGTTTTAAAGTGGTGCTGAAAGAGTAAGGATTGACATTGTAGGAATACACAATACATGCAAGCTTCCATGCAGCATGTAAGGGTTTGCGAATTTAGGGTAGTAGAAAGTGGTAAGCAACTGAGTTTTATTTATAGATTAATTTCATTGTTGTAGTTAGCAATACCCACTTGATGAAAATCAATGGTTTCAGTTCCAGTGCAATATCTGTACAGTTTGAACCAAATATAGCTTCTTTGAGAGGAAACTTTCCTTGCTGAAGTAAAACTGTAAATCACTCGGACAAATGAAGAGAAAATGTGAAGAGAAATATTTACATAAAACATTCCCAGGCTCCAAATCTCAGACCACTGAAAGCAGTGAGAATTTTGCCACCCACTCCTTGCTAGTGCTGGGAATCTGGCTTTTAAAGAAAACAGCAGTGCGTGAAGAATAATCTCTGCCTCCTTCTGAAAGAGCAGGCTTCTGACTGTCATTATCACTGAAGACAGAAGACTTGTTTTACTGCTGATTGGAACATTTGAAATATACAGGGCATATCTTAATGAAGCTTTTTTACTATTCAGTAATATTCTTGTAATATATTCAGAGCACTTTCTGTGGCTGTTATGTCAGACCCATGTACTGGGAAACAAAGCAAAAAATGGATACCTAACTGAGGTTTTAATTCAGTGTATTTGCAGTTACAGAGAAGTGTTTGGATATACTTCTGTGTTTCATAATAGCTATGATATTTAGTGGCTGGGATTCTTCTTCTTCTTTTTGTAGTACACACTGCATGATAATATATGGCAATTGAAACATCTAGTTTCTGATTAATATGATTAAAAACTAGCAACATATCTAGTGGTGCTCAAGCTGTAAAATTTAATTATAGCAGCACCATTTGCACAGCTATAGATAAGGTTGTGTCAGCATTTCTATTATAAACCATTATCTTGCTGCCCTCCGTTGTGTTAGGGGTCCATGAAATTAGAAGAATTTACAGTAGAGACCATAATGGCTGTTTTGGATTACCGTCATGGCCTGTCAGGTCAGTAATCCATGTGTTTCTTTAAATCTTTTTTACAGGCACATCTACAGCAGCACCAAAGCAGCCCTTATGCTCTATCAGTTCAAGTTTATGCTTGTTTTATTTTAAAATGTAATTAAATACGAGGTGATGGGACCACGGTGACTCAGGAGGGATCATTTAACCTATCGTTTTTCATGCACTTTCATACTGTTTTCATCTTCTTCAAAACATATCAAAGGCAGCAATTAATTTTACTTGGATAGCTTAAAATTAGTGCATATTTGGAAGAAAGCTCTCTATTTTGGGAGGTGGGGTGAAGATGAAAGATTGTGGATTTTTAGTGTTAGTATTAATGCTATGCATGTTCCCTTAAGGTAGTAACAGTAGGTACTGCAAAAGGGGAAAATCCTATGGTAATTGCCAGGGCAGTGTAAGACCAAGGCAAGGAAATCAGGTAGTACTGGTTTTTTGTTTTAACACTGGGAACTCAGTTTTTCTAGGTCT
Source organism: Calypte anna (assembly GCF_003957555.1). Lineage (NCBI taxonomy): Eukaryota > Metazoa > Chordata > Aves > Apodiformes > Trochilidae > Calypte > Calypte anna. The sequence goes on along the minus strand of NC_044244.1, from coordinate 118,046,201 downwards.
TGCTGTACCTGTGTGTTATAGGCCCTCCTAGGTCATTTCATGGTGTTGTAAAGCACACTATTTATGCCTCAATAACTAGGTCTGTACAAACGGAGCAAGGACATCAGCCCTACTGCTTTCTGAGATTAGAAATTTCTTGTTTATAAGAACAGCACACAGACATATAATAGTCCTTCCATGGTCATAGCATCAATTGCAGCAATTACCCACTAAGATTTTTGATTGGGGATGAAGAAGCAGAAGGACGGAAAGGAAAAACATTTAGATTTTTGCCAACGCAATAGATACTATTTAGTTTGGTTTTTGATTTTTTTCCTTCAGTTTTTGGCATGATTTGGGAAGTGCTCAGTGTGTCTTCTGAAAAGAAACGTGGACACCTGATTAGTGCATGAAAAGACTGTTACAATCTATAGAAATCTATGCAAACAGCAAAGGGTAGTACTACTTGGGAGATTTGATGACTAGTGGTGGTAGAAAGTTTTCTGTTCTCTGGGTCTTCAGAGCTGTAGTCAGTGAATAGTGCATTGTAAAAGCTAAAGAAAATGGAAACTGGCACAATTAACCAGATGGAAACTGGTTAAAAAGGGGCATAAAAGCTTTTAAATAGACAGACATTGGTGATGCAGCTTCTGTCTCTTCAGAGATAGGCTGTATTTCTATATTCATTCTGTCTGTTCTTCACAAGTGAGATCCTGATGCTTAAAAGTCATTCCAGTTCCCAACTCCTGCTTTATTTTTGGGCAATTCTTAAAGTCCTCAGTGTGAGGGCCATCATCTTTTTATTTTCAAGTGTGTTTCCAGTCATGTAATGGAACTGTGCTTTCTCAGTTGAGGTAACTTGAGGTGCTTCTCCATAAAATAAGTTAATGGTAGGAACATGAGTGAGAGCATGTTTCCTGTTGGCATTTTTAGAGGAGGCAGATATTTTAAATGAATCAAATTTTCCTCTGACAAAGCACAAACTGTTGGAATTTCCAGCAAATATCTGACAACACACTTACAAGACGGCCTTTTACAAAGCTAGTGCAACTGTCACATAAAAACTTGGTAGTTTCACCTACGAGGTTCCACTTAGTAATGTGTGCTTGGACTCTCACTAGCAGTTTCAATAAACCAGATTCCCATCAAAAGCTTAGACTGTTTAAAGGAAAACGAATTAATGTGCATTATTACAATTACAGAAAGAAGCTGCTGCTGGTGAGGTGAGGACTGTGTTTCACCAACAGTGCCTGAGTTCCCAGACCAGTTTCCTCAGACTGAAAATTGCTGTCTATGAATAGTGTAAGGGACCTGTATGTCCATTTGTTCCTGCCTTCATCCATTTGGCAGTGCATCTCCACTGGATTTGAGTCTGAGTTCAGTGGATCATATGCCTCAAGTATAATTCCTGCACCAAGATCTGTTGGTATGATGGAAACCTTGGGATGGAGCCACTACATCTGCAGAGGGCTGTTTTTGTGCAGGATGCTTTTGTGTTGTACTGATCTCTGGCAACAGTTTTCAGCCCTGTGTCTCTCAAGTTGTGCTGTTCAGTGCACAGCATTTCAGGATAGTAGCAGAGAACAGATGTTACCATATAGCACCTTGCCACTCTTCTTCAATGCTTCCTGTCTGTCTCCTCCCGGAATAAAACTTTTTTTTCTTTTTTTTCTGGAAATCTTACATTTGCTCATTTCAGAGTAGTGTACCTGGAACTGCATGGAATTTCCTTTCAGTAAGGACACATGCATGAGGGAGATTTTTGTGTGTGTCTAAGTATCAATCTATCAAGAAGATCTGCATATTTGTTGCACAGAGAGTTTGTTTTGTTTGACATCTCTTAGAAAACAGAAAAGTACTGTCAGTTTCTACTAGATGTTTTATTGAGGGTTCCCATAGCTGAAGTTGGTTTGCTGAGACCAACATTAATCAAGTTCACTGACTTGTCAATGTCTCTCCCTATATATATATATATATTTAGTTATTTACACACAGGCATGCACAAATACAATATATGCCTACAGAGGCATATATATTTGTTTACACACATGCATTTACTCATATACATACTGAGAGGAAGACTGAGAACAAAAAAGAGAAAGTCTCTAGTTTTTATCTTAAATGGAGGAAACACAACATAATTCAAGTTCATCATAAGATGGTAGCTGGTTTTTATGGTTTGCTTCATATTAATTTATTTTTAATGATCTATAAATGCAGCTTATTTTAAGGTAAAAGAAATTTATTTTGGAATGACAAAGCTGAAACAAACTTTGAAAGGACTTTCAAAGATCACCAATCAGGTCAGATGGTACCAGTCATAGTGTCATCTCTATAGTATTTAGAAATATATGTGGTGACACTTGGGAAAGCCCACTCTGAATGTTTCCTATGTGACTCTCCAATAGAACAATGTATGCTTTTGAAGACTTCTTATCCACTATTATGGAAAAGCTTGGTCAGAGTATTTAGTCACTAGGTAGCAGAAGAAAGATAAATATGTTATAAAAGGAAAGCAAAACTTTGTTTAGTATTTCTTGTGTAGTGCTTGCTTTACTGACTGTTGACTCATATTCAGGATAAATACTGTGTCTGCCTTTAGTGGACAATACTGAAGGCTGTTGAAAGATACTTTGGGTTCTCATACATGTTTTGCTTCCTGATGGCCAATAAAGCTGAATTGTGAGAAATTAAATGAGTAAAGGAAAGCATCCTTTATGTAGTTCATTCAAATTCACCATCTCTATTGGCAAGGTGTAGTGAATAAGAAGGTCTAGTAGAATAGAATAGCTTGTGTAAGGGTATGAATAAATCCAAAATTTTAAAATTTCACATGTAATAGACAGATAGGTAAGAAGATTATCTGTCTGTGAAACAAACAGATAAAAAGCCTATGGTCTACCCCAAGGACCACTCATTAACTTCTAGTTATAGTGTAATAAATAGATGTGTGTGTCTGTCTCAGAAAATTTGCTACTTACTTTCCTTGGAGCTCTACTGTCTCACTAGATTTAAATGTGTTCCTCCAACCATGGTTCTTCACCACTTATTCAGTTTACAAGTCCTTCAATTGTGGTACTGCGTAATAAAGGCTGTGTTAGTGCAACGTAATTTGGCTCTTTAAGTACTTATTACTGAAGTCCTGATCCAAAAACATACTGAAGGAAAAGGAAAGATGCCTACTTCACTCAGTAGGTGTTTGATCAATCTCCAGCTTTATCATCTAATTTTCTCATTTTTATTAGTTTCTGTGAAAAATACTTCATGCTGCTTCTTATCTTTAATAGGTTAAAATGCATTAGAAAAATAAAGTCTCGTAAACTTTAATAGAGTTCAATAAAGCATCACTATGTCAGTGACGCCTTAATCAGTCCCATCAATTTACATCATTAAAAGATATGCAACCCTCATATTTTATTTCCTCTTAGAAAGGAATGTCTGAATTCTTAAAAGGTTGTTAGGCCATTGCTGGTCTCTGATGCTCTCAGTTGCTTTGGTTGGAAAATCATAAGGCCCTTTAAAAATAATATTAAAAATATATGCAGTATTGGTGTACATCCTGAGCTAGTTCTTTCTAAGAATTTAACAGGTTAATCAAATTATAGATATGTTTTAATCTTTAGTTAAATTAAGATATCCTCCTTCCTTTCGCCTCTTTAGCGTTTTATAGCGTATATTCTATTAAAGGACAATCACATGGCTCAATGGACAGATGCTGTACATCTATTTATGGGTATTCACATAAAAGGGACCTTTCTTACTAAGTGTTACTAAGTGTTTTCTCTGGATTATTTCTGCTTTTAGTAGTACTTCATGCTTAAGATTTCCATATTGGTGAATGCAGTGTATGTCTTCTGTTTCTTTGGCATCCTAAAATTAGCTTTGCAGGTTTAGAACAAAGAAGTACTCAGAGTAGGTAGCAAAAGAGGATGGGTTCCCACAAAGGTTCACAAAACTTGAGTCCCTCTCTAATTACTGAAGAGGTGTTCTTACAGGGGCAACTGAGAGCCAGCTCTTACTTTGGGATTTGCGCTATTGCTATCAACTTTTCTCCTTTCTGAATGTTCCTGATAGGAACAGAGAAACAAGTCCTTAGTGGGGAATTTTGAATACTTCAGTATAAGACAAATAAAATAAAAATTTCAGATAAGTGACATTTAATTCCAGTTGCAGCTTTTCCAGGAGTGCTGATTTTTAATAGAATCAATTGGAATGTATTGACCTCCAAGTCCTGAAGTCAGTCCCTTTTATTAGTGTCAATATTTATTCTCTGTAAAACTTTGCTGTATTTATCCATTCTTTAGTTTCCTTTCTCTAAACTTTGGAGATAAACCCACATCCTATCTTCTTGACTTTTTAAGTGTTTCATCTGTTTGTGATAAAAACTTCTAATTTAAGACTTCTATTTTATTATATATGGTGTAGAGTTAATCTAAATTTTTTTCCCCTATCTCAATGAAAACTCAATTTTCTAGCAGCTCTTGAAAATAATGGAAATTTATTTGCTTTCCTCCAGAAAAAAAGGCAATTTCCATGTTGTTTAGAGGATAAGTTCTTTTCTTTTTGTTTTGTTTTGTTTTGTTATATTTTTGGTTTTGTGTTTATTATTTAGATTTTTGGGAGGATTAAATCGAAGGATGACATTTAAGACACAAAACTTGAATGAAAACATTTTCTTTCTGTAGAAAATTAATCAGGGAAGATAATTTTAGGGTACTTCATGCAAGTTCTTAGCAGACCAGGACTCTCAGCTAAGGTCTTTAGATGCTAAATAATACAAATATGAAAATAGTACTGTGAGTCATACTACTGGGGGTGGCTGGGTCATCTTCCTGTCTCCTAAATACTAATCAGTCTTTTAAATTTAAGGTTACCTCACTATTTGTCTTCTTTTTTACCCCATGTTGCCTGAATTAATTGTACATAAAATATGGATGAGCATAAATCAGAAGTAGCTTGTGTTTTTCCTTTCTGCTAGAGTTCAAGGGTAACCCACCTGGTTAACAGAACAAAAATGTTCATAGTCATAGATCTCTCTGATTTAGATACTGGACTGTATGACCATGTTTGCTTCTGCTCATCAGATCTTAATCCAGTGCCTGAGGGTTGCTGGAAAGGTTGCTGCTGGCCTCAGTATATAGGGAATTAGATTTGGGAATCTCAAAATCTTGGCAGCAGGTTTCTCTTATTCCATGCTGTGTGTTTGCCTATTGGTGCAGGGCCATCACCCGCTCTGCACTTCCCAGCACTGCCTTTGTGGAGAGTGGCTTTTCCAGAGGGAAAGCCACAGCAGGACAGCTCCCTTTTCACCAAGAGATAATCCCAGAGGCGAGAGGCTTTGGGTTTCATCCGTGAAGCCTCTGCCCTTTGTTTTCAGTCTCATTACTAGACATGGCAAGCCCTGCTCCGTGCCATCCTTTGGGCTAATTGCAGATGACAGCTCTTGCCCGCGGCTGGACCGCGGGGCTCAGCGGTGATGCCGGCAGCGTTTCCCCACTCACCTGGAGACTCTCTGTAGGAGAGACTCGCCGGCTCTCTGTAGCTTCCCTTACCACAAGGCAGTTTTGTCTGCTCCAAAGATACTCCTCCTGTTTGCTGATGGGGAATAATACTAAGTGAAGCAAAGGTAAACCGATTTCATGCGGAAACTCCTGTCAGAGCTCTGTGTTACATCAACACCAAGCTCTGGGAAGCTCCAGTGAAGCCGTTTCACTTGACTTGCCAGACCGAGTCCAGTATGAACCTTCAACATAGATGTTTATTGCATTGATTTTAATGAATAAAGATTGTGGAAACATTACTTATTTAATTAACATAGCAAAGCCCATTGTCAGCAAGCAAAGAAGTTACATTGCACAGTCACTCTAATGTAATCACCAGAGTATACTTTGTGGCTGGTAGAATATAATTTCCTTGTTAAAAACCTTTGATGTTTCTTTACACATATGAAAACACAGGAAATGTGTAAACAAGGCTTGCCAGCTTTCTCAAATGCCTCAAATCAAAACGAATCTTTCAGCTTTAATATGTAGGGTTTTTAAAACATCTTTCAAGTCGTGCTGATATAAATATGTGTGCATATTTATAAATATAAACAGAGGTATACATTTATATACATGCTTTCTATTATAAAATCATAGGTGTTAATATTGAAAAATATAACTATAGTGTCAAGTTTCATATGCTAACTTTTACCACTATTGTAATCTTTGCATTTACACTGTTAAGGGCTGTTCAACCACTAGAGCTTCACTTTTCTTGCTCTTTTCTCCCTGGTCCAACTCCCTGTTAGACAGAAAATTCTCCTTCAGTTTGTACTCGTGGAATTCAAGAGCCCTGAATTGGACACTGTAATAATACTTGACCAAGACCTGCTGCACAACATCATGCCTGCATGCCTGGTTTAGACCTACATGTGTTTTCCATCTGTGCTCCCTCATGCGTTACCACATGAGCTGGTTCCAAGTTCCTGAAAGTCAAGGAGTCGAGAAGCCACCAGGCAGCTGAATGACAGCATCTTGACGTGTGCAAGACAGGCTACTGGCTCTGTTTTAGTCCTGAATTCATAACTCAGGGGGTGTCTGTGTTCTGTAAAACAGGGGAAGCTGTGGGCAGTATCTCTCATAGATTGGCAGGAGTTGCTTGCTGTGTAGATGGGTTTAGATTACAGTAGGAGTCAAGATTTTAAAACATATTTTGGTGTGCTTAATCCCACACTGACACAGACTGTGAAAACCATTGCTTGAAAGCAGTATGTGTAGTCATACTGCAGTTTATCTAATAAGGAAAGCTGAATGTGAAAAGGGAGATAGATGTAAATATAATGTAGTCCAGTGTGTGTCAGGCTGTATCAGTGCTACCTGAAACACAAACCAAGTAAATTTATTGTTTGTTTGGCAGGAACTGTGGTTTTACAGTGCTTGCTTTTATTACTGGTTTTGGTGCTGTGATTTTAACCCTGCAGAGTGCTCTCAAATAAGCTTTTAATCTTCTGATTTATTGTGATGAATGAGGATGACTCAATTTTCAGCTTCAGACAGTTTCCTATAGCATTACCTTGCATTTATTCTACCAAAATAGAGTAGAGTACACAGTATTATTGCAAGATATATGAGAAATAATAGAATAGGAATTTGTTCAATTAATACTACTTATTTTACACCCACAAACTTTTGATTTTAAGGCTTTAAAAAAATCCTAACCAAAACAACACAAAAAATCCCTGAAGACAAGGGAACGGGGCATGACATAAAAGAAGCTTATTTTTAATCTAAGTTCAGGATGAAGGGGCCCAAGTTTTGCTTGTCCTTGTCAAAGAATAAAATTAAACGAAACATGCAGTCCATCAACAATCACTTTCCATTAGATATTCAGAAATAGTTAAAATCCAAAGAGACCGTGATTATTGATTTCAGTATCAAAGTAGTAAATGCTTCAAGGGGTCTCATAAAATTTAGTTTATGAACTCAGTTAAAAGTTTTATAACACATGGAGTCATTGGTGTTTAACATACAGAATCACTGATTTCAGAAGGAATTGTTTGTTGATGTCTGGAAATCTAGTCCACTTTTACTATTACATGATGGGAACAGTGCATAGCTTTTAGGGTGACCAGTCTATAACACAGGGATGAAACAAGAACTATTTTACTGGTTTCCATGAGAAAATGGGGACTTCACTTTTTCTGGCTGTTCACACCTCTCTTTTAAGTGAAGACTAGATTTGATTTGAAGACAAAACCATAGGGAAGTAAATATCCATAAATTATCCTATGTTTTGTGTCCTGTGAGAAATAAATCATCTACGGCAGTGTGGAATTTGTTTAACTCTCTCAGATGAGAGTTTCTGGCTGTAACCAGTCACAGTGATTGTGACTTCCTTGTGCACACATGGCTTATGTTATATGAAAATACTATATGTTGTGTTTATGTTGTACATTGCTCCTGAGATTTCATATCCCAGATGGGCCATTAGTTGCATACCTATCAGTTAAAATAACAAGACCTTTTCAACTAGATTGTGTGTCTGGCTTTTGACAAAGTTCAGCCTCTTTATAGAGGTCAGTTGTGGTCTGGCAGTGCCTGGCTGATGGGGAGTGGATTGGGTTTTCCAGATGGGTCAGCATAGGGTTTGCAGGCAATGCTTGTGGGTGCTGCAGGCAGTGGTCAGCAGAGCACTGCCTCCCCATCTTGTAGTTGGGGGGGGCAAGTAGTTACCTCATTGGCTGTGTAACAGCTGACAGGCATGAGAAAGGCTTCTTTATGGTAGATATTAAAGAAAGGCTGTTAATAATTAAGAAATTGAGAAGACCTGGGTGTCAGTCAGTGAACTCAGGCTTGACTTGGGGTAAATCATATAATCTTTTCTGTCACATACATCATCTCTAGGGAGAGATCCCTGCTTCCCAGGCCATTGTCAAGTCTTGGCTTAACATCATCTCCCAGGTGAAGGAGGGAGCGCTTTTCTGGAGTGGCTGTTTTTCCATAGGAGCAATCTGGGACCTGCTGGCCAGGTGCTGAGAAGGGGCCAGCATGCTCAAGGCCATGACAGCAAAGCAGTGGAGAACACTTGCCTGATGCCTCATCCTGGCTGGTTGGCCAGGACCACAGTAATTGCCATTTGGCCTTGAATCCCTTCTCAGCCAGCTTTGACGGTCCTGACATATAGTTATTACCACTGCTCTTGTTGTTTACTGTAGATTTTGGGAATTTTTTTAGTTTTGATTGGGTGAAGTGACAACCCCCCTCAGCATGATAGTTTTCTCATTTATAAAACTGGTATTAGATATTTCATGTCCTAGACCATGTGCAGAGAAAAACTTAGGGACGGGATTGTCAGAGGACAGTTCAGTATAGACCAAACCAAGCCTGTCATGTTGGTTTTAGAAGAGATCCTTGAAATGCACTGTCTTCCCTCATTTGTTGACTCCCGATACCAGCAATGAAGTCCCATTGTTCAGAGTTAGAGGTCTCTCTGGAACCACACGATGGAGTTGACTCAAGGACTACATTACTTGGCAGTGCGGACGTGTTCCCTGACTTCAGTTCCCACGAGAAGAATGGGGTGACAGTACTTTTCACCTCACGGGCTCACTAAGGTAATAGATACATAAGGGACTGTGAGATACTAAGATATGGGAAGTACTGCAGTGTGAGGAGAGCACAAAAGACAGACTCCTGTCTGAGAAGATGGATGGGTTTCCTTTGGTAAAGCTTTAATGCATTCTGTATGCTTCCTCTGAAATGCGAGCTAATAATCACAGTCTCTGCAGTTGTTTCTGGGGATTTCGTTATGCAGATGGTACTTTCTAATTAGCACATTGTAAAACCCCTGTACACATGAAAGGGAAGAGTGAAATAGGAAGGGATCATCTAACTAAATATGAAAAGCATATTTATAAACAGATATGTTTTCCTGAGGATAAATTAGCTCACTCTTAGCCTTTTGGAACTCAAACTGTTTTAATTGCCCTTTGAAAAGCCTCAGAAACCTGACTCCCTGCCCAGACAGGTCAGTGCAAAGCTCTGCACTTTTCCCCCTGCTTGTTTCCCCCCATCGGGATGGGCAGGTGTGCTCCTTCTGCTCTCCCAATTGGGATTGAGAAGGTAAATAAGTCGCCAGTGCAGGTCCCACTTGGGGCATCACTCCTTAACAAATCTACACACCTTCAGAAGTGAGCTACAAACCTTAGTCGTGTATGCGCCTTTCCACAAATTGTCCTGCTTCGAAAGGGCCAGTAAAACAAAAGTTTGATGAAATTATTTCATTGAAAAACAGGATTTGACACCGGTTTCCCATTGGTTGGAGAACTGACATGCACTCTGCACCAGAGCGGATCATGTTTGTTTAGCAGATTTCAATTAAGGGTGTTATTGCTTTTAAAGGCCAAGATGGATTTTTTTTTTTCTTTCCTCTCCATATATAACTCCATGACTATGACTTTATACAGGCAAAATGTGCATCTGTCTGCACCCTTAGAAAGCTTTTATAATTAAATTGTGGGAAAAAATCTTTTACCTTGCCTTATCTGAATTGGCAATAGTGTCTGCAGTGGGAGGAGGCAGGCACTGTAGTTAGGGTTTGGTTAGGAATAGGGATTTTAATGTTGTTGCAGGAATTATTATTATTTCTTCCTAATACAAGGTTGCTTATAATCACCCAGTTTCCATTTCCCTTGTGTTGTGCACACTCAGAACCCATTCCATACAGCTTACAAGAGACAGAAATTGGATAGGGACAGCTGGGGAGCACAAGGTAATAACAACCCCATATTGGAACCGTTGACGGTCAGTCAGTCAGCTGCCCCTTTTTCTCTTGTTTTCACTGGCATCACAGTAGAGAAGGGATTTGAAGAAGCAGAGGTCAGAGTTTGCTGTCTAGTCTGCTTAAATGATCGAGGAAGGCTATAAAAAGCCACCTCAGGCTTAATTTCATAGCAGCCAGTTCTCACAAAGGGTGAGGTCTGTCTGTTAGGAAGAGTACAAAGCTTCTACAGTGCCAGAGTACCTGCAGATGTCACCCAAGAAAATAACAATCAGGAACCCAGTTTTCACTGGACTATGGAAATAATTAGCTTGCTCAAAATTGTGTTGATTCTGTAAATTGATTCTTCTTAAAGATGAAATTTCTGCACAAAGTTTCATTATCCTTTCATAACACTGTGTCCTAAATCTCTCCACCATCAGCAAAATCCCAGCATTTTAAGTTTAGAAAACAGAAAACTAAACTCTCACTGAGGGGAGGTAAGGATAATTTGATATTACACGGTATTCAGAGTATTTGAATGCAATATTCAGGCTCTTACTTTGAATTTGGACTTGACCTCTTACTAATAAGCAAGCTTTAATCTATTGGAAGGATATTTAATATTTAATGTAGACTTTGTGTTGTACTTTTTATAACCAGAAGGTCACATGGTACCAAATGAAACACCTTATGACAATCTAACTAGACTACATCTTCATTACTACCTTTAACAGTCAGAAAGAATTAATTTAATTGTGAGCATTGCTTGTAAATCATGATGTCTGCTTCTGAAAAATGCATTGACCTATAAATTGTCCTCCAACAGGCATTCCGTAACTAGGCAGGAGTTACTAAATGAAATTTGTGGAAAGATGTCTTCTGGAAAGATGGGTGGTTGCACATTAAAGCTGAGTAAGAAGGGGGTTATTCAAAGCCCCTTTGTGAAGTTTTTTTTTTTTTGTAAGATCTTTTTTTAAATTAGGGCTTTCTATTCTAGTATGAATTAACATAATACATATCTGAGATATTTTTTATTTCTTTTTTCTGTCTAGTTGTTTCCGTGTAACACAGGACACTGGTGGAACATTTATTAACTTCCACATTAATTTATAGATACATGTTTCTGGTTCCACATTAATTTTTATCTGTTCAGTAGATCAATGATTCCTTAAACAAGTTATCTTTGCATTAATTTTTAAAGATCTATTTTTCAGTGATTCATGAACTTGAGTTGTGAATTGTTTTGTAAACATCCTTAGCAACAGAGGACAGAGCCTTATTGTTATGCAGTCCCTATTCCCTTTAAAACATTTTTCTTTTGGCTTTGTCCTTTTACTTTGGGTTCAGCTTTTGAGGCCAAAATAAGTACTGGACAGCTCAAATTTAATGCCCTTTAATTGTTATGGTCTTTTTCCTGACTCATGTCTTTTCCCTGATGGTATATAGAAAATAGTCATAACTTCTCTGATGATAGGTGGTTGCACAGTAAACAAGCTGAAAATTTTCTGTTCTAGTTAAAGTTCTGTTCCCCTTGTGTCCTTTAGCAGCCAACTTTACACTTGTGATCTGATTATCATTTTATGGAGAATACCAACCAGAAGCATCTGCATTGTGGCAGAATAAGTCGTGTTTGTGCTGCATGTAGTAGATCTCCCACATTCCTGTTTTAAAATACAGATGTGAAATTTGCAGCTATTCAGTGATACGCCATTCTGATTTGTCATTTAGAAGATGGAACTTACTCCAAATGGTTTTTCTGACACCCCAGCATGTAGAACATTCTGCATTACTAGAAGGCTTTGGCTGCCCCAGCCAATCTGTAACACTTTACTACTCTAGCTTAAGTATGTATTTGATGCTGAAAATCTGCCTAGAATCTGAACAGTAGCCAAAAATATTGCTTTCTGAGCATCTGCAAGCATTCTTAGCAGTGGTCTTTCTTCTGGCAATGTAAGAATTGGCATTAATTGTTCAAAGCTTAAGCCTGCTTAAAAAGTCATCCTGGTACCAGAAGGATTGCCTATTTCAGTGCTGCTTCATAGATATATTTTACAGAATATCATGGTAACTACTAGTATTTAAGTATGTAAGATTTAAGTAAAACAGGTCAGTTTTACTCACAGAATATGAACATTCACTAAATCACCAAAAACAGTGGCTTGTGTGAGGTCGGGGCCTCATAGAATATGACTTAGATACCATAACAAGGCACTGTATTTTTAATTGGTTCCTACAGTTATCAGATACTATTAAAAAATCCCCTCCTCTCAACTGTAAAACCATGCCAGCAAACCTGGCTTGCCAATGTAAGAAATGCAGCTAAGAAAAATTTGGTTTTCTTATTTCAGACTTAGAGAAACTTCACATGGAATATGTATAGGACAGGCAGTATACTTCATTATTAAATTCAGAAACTTCATTATTAAAAAGTCAAGAAATAAAAGAATAGTGTACCTGGCACAGGAAGAGTATTAGCTTCCAAAAGAAGGGATTCTAGAAAAGTCATGTGTTGATGATGGTAAGATCACCATGATTTTAAATATAAAAACCAGGTTTTGGCTAAGTTTAGCTAGGAGTAGTGTAAATTAGCTCTTATAGAGTATTTGTGGCAAGAACTCTGTTTGATATTCCAAATACCTCATTAGCTGTTTATCAGCTTCCTGGTCTCTTCATGTACCAAATTTTTATTAAAAAACTCCGTCTTACAATTAAGCTTTACTGAAGATGTAAAATTACATATAGGCAATGTGAGTTAAGAACATCAATCAAAGTGGCATCTGTCAGAGACAGGAATAAAACTACTTTAAGAACTCCCAGCCTTAATTGTATCATAAAATTTCTATAACATGTATTAAAAAATCCAGTTATGTTAGGCACTTACAGAATGGCCCTTAAGTATAGGAGTTAGACTGGGAGTGGTATGAGATATTTTTGAATTCATAGATCATAGAATTGTGTTGGCTGGAAAAGGCCCTTCAGATCAAGTCTGACCATTAAACTGATGCTACCAAATCCACCACTAAACTGTGTCTCTAAGCACCACATCTTTTAAGTATCTCCAGAGATGGTGACTCAACCACTTCCCCAGGCAGTCTGCTGCAGTGCCTGACAATCCAATCTAAAACTGCCCCAGCACAACTTGAGGCTGTTTCCTCTCGCCCTATTGCTTGTTACTTGGGAGACCAACCCCCACCTTGCCACAGCCTCCTTTCACGTAGTTGTAGAGAGTGATAAGGTCTCCCCTCGGCCTTCTTTTCTCCAGGGTGAACAACTCCAGGTCCGTCAGATATTTCTTGTAAGATTTGTGCTCTAGATCCTTCACCAGCTTTGTTGCCCTTCTTTGGACACACTGCAACATCTCAGTGTCCTTACAGTTCAGGGCCCAGAACAGAATATAATACTCCAGGTACAGCCTCACCATTGCTGAGTACAAAGGGACAATTATTCCCCTAGTCCTGCTGGCCAGTGCTTTTCTGATACAAATTGTAGGATTAAGATGCCAGCAAGTTTTCTGAAGAAGTGACTATGGCTTTAGTGCTGAATGCAACATAGCTGTGGATTCCCTGGCCTTGAGACCATGAGGCTAGGGTAGGCCATATTTATGTTCTGTAAATTATGTCTCAAAGGATTAATCCTGTGAAGAAGGCTTCTGTTGCCTAAAATGTAGTTTTGGATTGACAGAAAGCTGAAGATGAGCCAACAGTGTGCCCAGGTGGCCAAGAAGGCCAATGGCATCCTGGCCTATATCAGGAACAGCGTCGCCAGCAGGTCCAGGGAAGAGATTCTGCCCCTGTACTCAGCGCTGGTGAGGCCACACCTCGAGTACTGTGTCCAGTTCTGGGCCCCTCAGTTCAGGAAGGAGATTGAGGTGCTGGAGCGGGTCCAGAGAAGAGCAAGGAGGCTGTGAAGGGACTCAAGCACAGATACTATGAGGAAGGGCTGAGGGAGCTGGGGCTGTTCAGCCTGAAGAAGAGGAGGCTCAGGGGAGACCTCATCACTCTCTAAAACTCCCTGAAAGGAGGGTGTAGCTGGGTGGAGGGGGTCGGTCTCTTCTCCCAAGTAGCTCCCAGTAAGACAAGAGGGCATGGACTTAAGCTCTGCCAGGGGAGGTTTAGGTTGGATATAAGGAAGAATTTCTTTACAGAGAGGGTGATCAGACATTGGAATGGGCTGCCCAGGGAAGTAGTGGATTCTCCGTCCCTGGAGATATTTAAAAAGAGACTGGATGTGGCACTCAGTGCCATGGTCTGGTAACCGCGGCGGTAGTGGATCAAGGGTTGGACTTGTTGATCTCAGAGGTCCCTACCAACCCAGCCGATTCTATGATTCTATGGGGCTTGTGAGGATTTTTTTTCTTCAGTTGGAGATGTTGGATGTGAGAGCACTGTTGTAGCCAGCCAGGCTGGTGTTTCTATTGCGTGAATGGAAGAACTGTGTTGTGTATGGGGATGCTGTGCAGGGATGTTTATGTGTGCAGCCTTGTGGGGTGTTGGCTGGGGAGTCTGTAGGGCAGAAGGACCATGATCCTGACTGCCACCCACCTGCTGCTACCCCCTGCACCCTGTTGGCCTCTCTTCCCCCACCCAAAAGCCGGGCCAGGGAGTGTGCCAGCAGGGAAGCAATGGGGACATCTGCAGATGCAACACGTGGGCTTTCTTCCTGGCTTTATTTCATTTAGCATTGGTGCAGCCAAGGAGCCTAGTTGACTGCAAAAATATAGCACAGAATTAATTTAAAAAAGACTACAGAGCACCAACTCCACACACATATATCACAGCCTCCAAGATAGTAACTCCCAATATCCTATAATTAATTAGAATTATAAAAGCCCCAGAAATTACAGTGTACTACAAAATGAGAGCAGGAGAAATCAAGGACATTAAGGGTGTCCTGGTATATATATATATATGTATATATATATATATATAGTGCAGTGGAGAGAATACTGACCTAACATTCTTTATTAAAGTAAATGAGAAAGTTTAAAAGAAGAAATTACTAAAGATATAGTATAGGAACAAGCCCCGTGTTGCATAAAAATGGAATCATTTTTCTTCATTAATGTGTAAAATGGGAAAGGACAGATAGGAAAAAGCAATCCAGAAGCAATATTTTCCTATCTGCATCCGACAGAGGAGATCCAAACGAGACATCTAGATTGGAAGCACCTTCAAAGGTCCTTCTGTCTCACTTCTGGGGACACAGCAAAAATTACGTTTCTTACTAATCTCAGGTATATTTAATCAGCTAGGCAAAGATGCATTCATACTGGCACAAGATGCAATAATTGCCCAGGAAAGCAGCAGGGGGAGGACCAATTGCTGTAAGGCTGATACTACATAGATGAGGAGGAGCTAGCCAGGGGTGAAACAGTATTTCCAGAAAGGGAAGGCGAGTAATTTTTCAGACTTAAGTGTTTTCCCACTCCCCTTAGGTGAAACTGTTTTGTCACTTGCTAGTAGTAACACAGCCTTGCCAAATGAATCTCCCCAGACACAATTTGAAGAAAAATGACAGGAAAAAAAAAACCAGAGATGCATTTACTAAATTTTATTTTAGTTTTATTTTCTTAAAATTCAGAAATTAATGTTGTGTGCTTAGTATAATAATTGTAAAGTTACCTTATTCACAGCATTTGCATATAATTTTGAATATTTCCAAGGTAAGCATCCACATTTCCATATCACTAGAATTAACAAACAACACAGAGAATACAGGAAGTTAGTATGTTTGCCCAAGCAATAATTTCATAATATTTCTTTTCCAGTTTGCAAAGATGTGAGAGGATTTATATTTTTCAGTTGAGTAAAGTTTAAACCACTCTTGTATACAAGAAAAAATTAATCGTTGTATTGTAGATGGAGTACAATGTCTTCTGTATGTGAGATTCTGAACAGAATTAATGCATTTCTCACACAGAGATAGTTTCCTCAAAATTCATTTAAAAAAAACGCTCTGAAGAATGACAAAGAAAAACAAAACAACAAAACCCAAACCCACCTGTTCTGCTGGCTTAGAATGAATTTTGCCATGGGCTGAAGCTGAATGTCACAGAAAAGTTCTCAGTTACATCTCTTGCATTGGGCTGTATCAGCCTTAGCACTTTGATCTGAAGATGTACCACGATCTTGAAGCCAATCCTTCAGCTGTCACTGCTGCCTGCAAGTTGGTTCAGTTTCCAGGGCAGCTTTTGGGGTGCATGAAGCACCTCTCCTTGGTGGATGCAGCAATACCAGGGGCTCCCTCCACCTCTGTAGACAGTCTCGACCTGGTTTCAAGGACCAGATGAAATCTGGTCTGAAATGCAATTTACTCCAGAGAGTGTGGACATTGGGAGTTCCGTGCCACATGATTTGATCTGAATATTGTTTCACTCTTATTTCCATGAATTATTTGATAATATGGGAGGTTTTGTTTTGGTTTTTGGTGAGAGAGGAAAGGACATGAAACCAGAATAGAAAAGAAAGCAATTTATTGGGACAGTGGTAAATACATAAAGGGTATCATGTGTGGGCTGGTAAAACAAAGTCCATCAAATGAAGAATCACATTTACCTTTATGGAAGAAATTAGCTTCGTAGTAAAAAAATGAAAATGAATATTAAGTAGAAGTGCCTTTGCCATTCCCATAATCCCATAAAAACATCTGCCAGAAAACTAAATTAAAGTTTTACAAAGTACTGCTTTGTGGGCTAGTCTTTTTAAAGTGCTCAAATTGAAGTTTTTTTTAGAGCTGCCATGTATACATGTATGTATGCATATTCCAGCCTCCCCCTCCTCCCCTCATAGGTTAAGAGGAGGTTTCCACTTCTTCAGCTTTTTTGTAAATCTGACAGCCAAATTTTTTTAAGCAAAAACTGGTTACTGAATTTGACCCAGTTTTGCAAATAGTTTTAAAGCAGCTGAAATCGTGCTTTGGCACGAGAAGAAAAGAAAAAAAAAATTTTAAAAACGGAAGCAGAAATTTACACATTTCATGGAATTATTTTGTCACCTTCCTTAAGAAATTCATTGTGTCATACAGCCCTTTAATCCATAGCAAGATTAAGAATAATTATTTTCCTTTTTTTTTTTTTTTTCTTTTTTTTTCTCAGGCTAGTTCAGTACATATCCCACTGTTTGTGTAGTCTTGTATTATTTAGTAAAATCCTCAGACACTGAGCATCTGTTTGCTGGTTTTGACCTGCAATATTAGAATAACAGCAATACAAAGCAAACAGATTTTGGCAGCTGTAAACTGTGTACAGCTGAAATGATACTTGCAATTAATACACTAATTGCAAAATTTGATCTGTTTCTTTTCACTTCTGACTTTTTCAAGTAACACCACTTAGTAGTATCTACAAAGACCAAAGAAATTGTATGCAGTTACATGATAAGCTTGCATTTCTTTATGTTTCATATCCAAATAAAAATTCAGAGTCCTAAACCAGTCTGTAGATTAAGTCCATAGTAAATAGTCAGTGCTGTCTTAATAGCAAGTGATGTCTTAATAGTCAAAATACAAAGCATGTATTAGATTTTTGCCTTTTCTCCAGTAAACAAGTATCACATATGTGCTTTTTTTCAGTGACAGTTGTCTTTCTTATTTTAATTTCAGTGGTTACTTTATTGAATGCCATGAGCAGAGTCCAGGTGCATTTAGATGAATTTAATGGTGTCTTGTACATAGGAATTTATTGAGTTTGCTACCTAACTCTAAAATGTCATTTGTCTGAATGAGGTTAGTTGATGGTCATTCCTTTACTGAAGGGAAGCTGGGGGAAGAGATGATGTTAGATTAGAAACTGGGAGACAGTGACTTGAGGAGACTTCGCCAGCTGCATAGACTAACAAGGCTTACTTTATTATTGCCTTAATAAAAGCTATTGAGCCCAGAGTACATAGTAGTTTCTTGGCACCTCGTACCCTGTGTGTGTGTGGAACATCCGATTCTCCCGTTAAGTGGTCTGCTCAGTTACACTTGATTTTTCTGTCCCATTTTTCATTACTTTCAAACCCCTGTAGTCTCACAGAACAAATTAATAAGCAACTGCTATAAAACTCTTCCCCAAAAAAAGCCATATCCAGAAGGTGGGTCCTGGTTTTGCCCAGTACTGAGCAGCCCGAATTCCTGTGAAACCCAGCAGGAATGGGATGCTCCCAGCACATTGTGGGAACAGGCAGAAGCTTGTCTGAGCAGGAGAGTTTAGCACTGCACACTGCACTGCCTCCTGCTGGAAATCAGATTTGCACATACGTGGGATAGCTCCAGGATCTAAAAAAAAAAATAAATTACAAGACTAATTCTCTGTGTATTTTGTTTTGTTTGGTTTCTGAAGAAGATTCTGCTTGAGCTGAACTGTATTTAAACTGGCTGAAAAGAGCTTTACTTGGCTCATAAGTTCTCGAGCCTTTTTTCACTGCCTTGGTATGTTGTTTACTGTTCTCAGGGTCCTAGAGTTTGCTGTAAGACATCCCAAAGAGTATTTTTGACAAAAATATTGAACTATGTGAAATTTGTGTACTATACAAATGAAAACATACTCGCTCTCAAAATATTCAAATTGTTCTCATGAACAGTTTTTTGATCTAGTTCACAACTAAAAAAATACAGAATCTATGCTTACATATTTAATAGCCAGTAAGAGAAAGCTATACAGTGATAGATCAGTTCTTGAGGCAGGTTGATGTATTAATTATGCTCAAAAATGATCAGTCTAGAAAGAGGTGATTAATAGCTTACAGTCCTGAAGCTAACAAAAATACTGTACAGGCTGAATTTAGACATATCCTGGTCAAGAATGCCTAGTCAACTCTTTTTGATTTTTAACTGTAACTGGGGTTAGTTGTAACTATTAAGCAGAACCAGGATTTTTGTTGTTGTTTTTAAATGTGAATGATTCTACAGGTTGCCCAGTGTGCCAGCTTTCATGCAGCAATGCACGTTTGAATCATAAAATGGCTTTACTGAAGCCTTCAGGCGTTCCTTGGGGTTAAGCAGATGAGTTAAGCAGATGAAGAATTTTGCTGTTTGGAGATATTAATCAAGTTCTCAAAAAATCATAATCTTGACCTATTTGTATAGTGAGCATGCTAGAATAAGCTTGTTTTATTTACTGCCAGAGGATAAGGCATTTGACAGAGTTACTTTAGCTTCTTTCACTTTAATTTGTCAAAGATAGGAATAACTTTGATGGTTTCCACTTAAGGCAGAGCAGAGAGATTGACTTGCAATATCCGATTCAGGGGCACATTTTTTTCCTCTTTTTCTTTTCTTTTTTTCTTTCTTTTTTATTTGTTCAGATTGAAAACACCTTCTGAAAGACTCCTTCTCAAGTAGTTCTGGCATTTTATATTGCAAGTGTATTTTTACATTGAAGATATATGGGTCCTTCCATTAGTTGTCTGTTTCTGCTCTCAGACAGCCAGTAGCATGCTGAGAATGTTTTGATACATATTATTTACCAAGTTTTGTTGCTTCTATGTTTAAAGAATTGACAATGAAATTACATAACCCTTAAGGTAGTGTGCAAAAATAAGTGGTATCTTCTTTTCTGCAGAACTGCAGAGCTTATATCAAATTTTGTCTCCTGACATAAAAAAGGTGACAATTTTCCGGATTTTATTTGCTCTGACTTTTTAGCAGTTCATTGAAGGGTCTCCTATAACATAACATCATTGAGAGAAAATACAGTTCATCTTAAAATAAGTTAGGATTGAAAATGAGTTTTGAATAGTAGGAAAAAAATATATTTTTTTCCAAGTTTTCAAAATATACTCTTTGAAGATGGAGTAAATTAATCCTTTTGTGGCCACTGGGTCCTCAGCTTCAGATATTTGTATATCTTGATACATTTTTCATTTTTTACTTAATTGTGTTCTATTTTTAAGGCTCAATTTATTTATTTATTTATTTTTACTTTAGATTTTATTTCATTTCAGGTAGTAAAGAAACGAAACATTTAATATTGAACTTGCTATGATTCTCTGATTGTATGAAGTACAGTCATAGATTGTACTGTGTCATTATTCTGTTCTACACAAAATGGTTGTGTGAGATTTTATCCCTTATGGCACAATCCCTTCATGCAAACTGCAGCTGATTTGCTTGAGATAGGAAGGAGGGCCTGGGATTGCTCCTTGTGCTCATTTATGGTGCCTGAGTGTATCACCCTCCTTTGCAGTCATGAATGCTGGTTAGGAACTAGCAAACCTTACTTTGACTTCATTTGAAAGTTTAGCATTTTTGTGTAATCCATGTTACCTTCACGGATGTGGAAAATTACTTTCTTTTGCCTATGCCCCCTTAAGAATTTCTGCTTTGTTCTATGACCTTTTAGATATGAGCAGGATACTTCTACGTGAATGTTCTTTTTGTATTTACTTATCATGGTGGAAAGTCTAATCTCTCTTGCATACCCTGTTATGTGTTCAGTATTAAAATCCTTAAGGACACATGTAATTAATTCTTCAGGCTGGTTTTACATCTATACAATAGCAACACAATCTGACATACGTACAGGTCTCAGAGATATATTTATGTGCTGTTGCAGTTTCTCAGGAACAGCGTGGCCAGCAGGTCCAGGGAAGGGATTCTGCCCCTGTACTCAGCCCTGGTGAGGCCACACCTCAAATACTGTGTCCAGTTCTGGGCCCCTCAGTTCAGGAAGGAGATTGAGGTGCTGGAGTGGGTCCAGAGAAGAGCAAGGAGGCTGTGAAGGGATCCAGCACAAGTCCCGTGAGGAAGGGCTGAGGGAGCTGGAGGTGTTCAGCCTGAAGAAGAGGAGGCTCAGGGGACACCTCATCACTCTCTACAGCTCCCTGAAAGGAGGGTGTAGCCAGGGGGTTCCGTCTCTTCTCCCAAGTAGTTCTTAGTAAGACAAGAGGGTATGGTCTCAAGTTGTGCCAGGGGAGGTTTAGGTTAGATATTAGAAAGGATTTCTTTACAGAGAGGGTGATCAGACATTGGAATGGGCTGCCCAGGGAAGTAGTGGATTCTCCGTCCCTGGAGATATTTAAAAAGAGACTGGATGTGGCACTCAGTGCCATGGTCTGGTAACCACAGCAGTAGTGGATCAAGGACTGGACTTGATGATCTCAGAGGTCCCTTCCAACCCAGCCAATTCTATGATTCTATGATTCTGTGTAGATGTGTCCCTTTCCAGAGAGACAGTGGGGCTATTCAGGTAATGGAAGACAAAATGAGAGGTGAAGAAGCTTCACCCTACTTGACAGTGGGGCAGGGAGAGGGCTGTGGGCAAACATTGCCCTGGTCTGAGCTGGAAGAAAACCAGGCTCACTCCTCCTCCTGCCGCAGCAGGGGGGTCCCAGGAACTCCTTGGAACTTGTTCTTACTTAATACAGAAGATGAGTTTGGAATAAGAGAGGAGTTTTAATCAAAACAAAGGAAACTGCCTTTTATGTGTCATCTATAGATTAGGTAAATACATGCAGCTTATCATTTGATGTCTTTGAAAAACATTGAAGATCATTACTGTTGACATAAATATCATCTTGTCTGTCATCTGTTGGCTTGGTGTCAGTTTTATGAGTTACATTGCCGAGTTCATCAGGCTGTCCCATGTAATTCAAGTAATTCCAGCAGTTAACTGGTTATAATGAAAAGGTCTGGTATTTTTACCTACCTAAACAGATTTATATACCTAAACAGATTCAGTATCATGGCTCATGGGTGCCGTACCTGCAGTCCAAGTGTTTTAACATTTACTGACATACTGCAGCTGAGGATATTGCCTAATTGATGGCATTTGTTAAATGAGAGTTGCTTTTTATTTTCATGTAATACAAATCAGCAAGAGCACGAGATTCAGGTTGTGCATTCAGTGAGCTCCAGTTCAGCTTGCGTCAGTGGTAACAAACAAACAAACAAAAAAGTAAAAAAAAAAGAAGAAACAAAAAGATAGCTGTTCTTTCTCCCCTAATGATTTAACTGGGCTGCAAAAAGGGCAACTGTATGGCAGAGTTTTACAGGTTTTTTGTTTGTTTGTTTTTGGGTTTTGGGTTTGGTTTTTTTTCCAGTTGTAGGCTGGGTTCCCAAAATGGCTTAATTGAAATTCACTGGAAGTTAGGCTTCTTTCATTTAGACCTAAATTGGTAGCTCTCAGAGTGAAAGATATCTGAGGATGAGGACAAACTCTTTGTATAGAGCCTGTCATGGTGGAGAAGAAACTTATGCACTAATGCATAATATTTGAAGAAAGAGGATATTTTATGTATTTTTTATACTATTGGTTTTTATTGGATTTTTTTGAAAACATGCTCATTTCAAACAAGGAAAATGCAAGGGATCTTAATGATCTCTAGTATTTGTATTCTACAGTATATGTTTACAGCTGAGTTATCAATGAAAATTTATAGCAAAAAAAAAAGCAGAACAGGTCAAAATATCTATGTTATAGAAAAGAAATTATAGTAACATGCGCCACAATAATAATGAATCATGATGCTTCATTGGTTCCAATTCATTACACTGCTATTTAGCAGTGTTTCTGTCCAGGAATCCGCATATTTACTGTATCTTAAGTACAAGTTCATATAAAATACGATCAATATTTAGCAAGCAATTTAAAACATTTACAGTGTTTCATGGGAAACATGGGGCTTCAGTCTTGCTTTTCTTAAAAAAGCATACAGTTTTTAAAAGATACTTCATAAATAGTGTTAGAGTATGCCATCTAATAATCTTTTCCTAAATGCTTATTAATTTTAGGATAAATTTCTCTGTTATTCCAATTCTTGGATATCTATGCTAATGGTTTCCAAGTATCCAAGGTTTCAAAGTATTACAGGCCAATACTGTAAGATAATACTTTCCTCCAGCATTCAGGAATTATAGAAAGTGAAGTGGATTCCTGAAGATACCCCGTGTTACACAGATCACTCGAAGACCAAATGAAAGCAAAATCACTGAGATCCTTTTCCCATTGCTAAGAACCAACACTTGCAGCGTGATTTCCAGGAGATGCTTGGATGAGGTGGGAATGAGCCTCCCCCAAACACAAACATTGTAGCTTGATTTTCCAGCAGATAGTGTAGCTTTTATTATTTGCATACATGCTGTGCATGAATTGCTTGGTTTTAGCTGTTTTTTTTTTTTCTCTCACCAGTTTCCTAATCAGCTTGCTGTTCTGAGCTTTGAATTATTTCCCTCATGAAAAAATATGTACCTGAACACATCAGTTGCAAATATTGTACTATTTTCCATAGATAAAACTTCAATTTCAGCATTTGTTAACATTTTTCTGTCTGCCATATTATGACTGGTTTTGACTTCAACACATTAAAATGTCCTCTGATACTGTTTTACACAGGGCAAATATTACTGCTGGTGTGGGGACAACAGGCTTTAATTGCAATTTACAACCTGAATTAAAAGAGTTAAGGAATTAATGAGTAAGGCTTCATAAATGTATCAAACGTGGCTTGTTGGGTGTGCAGAGGAGCCAGTGGACCACACACATCTGTATAGAAAGGCAGCTCTCCAAGGGTAGGATCCCCATAGCTTCATTAATACCTTAGAGGATCCTTTTCTGTATCACAGCTGTCATCTTAGTGGCCATTAGGTCTTAAAGCTATAAACATAAAATATTTTATTACACCTGTAAGTAAGATCTCCATTTTGAGAGCTGGCAAGGATGACATTTTTTACCCTTAATGATCAAAGAATTTTTTTAGCAGAAAGGCTTATTTTCATGTAGTTAGCTGAAAGAATTATGACTAGGATACAGCAAAGTGCATGCTTAACTTTCTCTGTATTCTGAATCAGCATTTGTGTATATGTAAAGGATAATGTGGGTATTGGTAGACAGTAAAATTGAAAGTTTATGAAAATACCTACCCATAGTGTTTGCAGAGACATTTAGTGAAAAGGGAGGATCTTGATAAACCTCACTTTTTACAGAATCGTAGAACACTATAGGTTGGAAGGGACCTTAAAGACCATCTGGTTCCAAATCCCCTGCCATGGACAGGGCCATCTTCAACTAGGCCAAACCCTCATCCAGCCTGACCTTCAACACTTGCAGGGAGGAGGCAACTGCAGCTTCTCTGGGCAACCTATTTCAGTGTTTCATTATTCTTATCTTCTTTTAGTTTAAAACTGCTGCCCCTTTGTGTCTTTCCTTCCAAGTAGTAGCATTTCCTGTCCTCGTACAGATGAATCAGAGAGACAGAAAATAAATGAGGGTCTTTTTTTCTTAGTAAGCCCAGCTCATGCTCAGGAATATATCAAATTGATCCTTGTTACTTATTGACTGTGATGTCTCATGTCTCCTGTAAGGTAGGGCTGCTTAGATAGCAGAGGAATTTTAGTAGTGTTTCTCTTTTCCAGAAATCTTTAAGCCAAATCAGTTTGGTGTTAAATGTTGGGTCAAACTGCTTTTGTTGTTCAAGCTTAAAATCTGTCTTCATGAATTTACCTCTTAGATCTGGAGAACTTATTAGAAAAAATTACTGTTGCTACTGTGTTCATCCATATCACTGAGAGATCACTGTGTTTGCTTCTCTTTGAGCAGGGAATGTGGTTTTTTTTTTTCCATTGGCAGTTGCTGTATAAAAAGGGAATCTCCTACAGTAGGCCTGTCCTTTGCATTTATGTATGTCACCTCTGCTGACTTTGCTGAGATAATTTTTACTACTTTTCTGTTATACCAGCACTATGGATTCAACACAGTTCAGGCAAAACCACAAGGTTCTATTCAAAGCCACTGAAACTAGTGGATAAGATACTATTACAAAAGCTGTAGAAGATGGAAAGTAAGGAAAGGACAAAATAGGTTAGGGAGATGTGGAAAAGAGGAAGATTTTGACTCTCAGGTTTAGGAATCTTTATGCAAGGTGTATAATAATTGGTAGGATTATAATTACATTGCACAGTTTTCATTGCTTTTCAGACTAGAGATATATTTAAATTGCAAATTCAATCAGATGTTACCCACTTACACTAAACTAGATGGAGAAAAAGGTAATCTACAGCTAAACTGGTAAAAATGTTCAATCTAAACCCAAAATTACAACTTTCTGTACAGAGTTTCAGTGTTAGGAATAAAGGTGTCTCATCTGATTTATGTCCTTCATTAATATACTTTTACATTGATTTGTTTACTTTTTTTAAAAACATTTAAAACTCATATTCTCAGTTTTCTATCAATAGAAGTAGTTGTGAATGTACCAATTATTTCTGCTTTAAGAGTTATTTAAAACCTAAATTTCTTTTATACACACTTGCTGGCTAGGTTTCCAATATTTTCTTATTAACATTTACCTGTTATTGAATAAAGTACACATTTTGAGTCGATGGATTATCGCTGTGTCCCTAGATACTTCCTGCAGTAATTTCCATTGATTGGAGAGCATGTGCTAGTAAGGACAGATGATCAACTGCACTTAGTCAACAAGACACTCACTGTACTACCAGATGCTTTTATTTTCACATAGTAAGAGAAGCTTTGTGGATCATTGTTGTCTTTTTCTCCCAGTAGTATTTTCCAGTGTACTTAAAATTTCAGAAATAGACACCCTGTTATAGGTTCCTCGAGTACCCTGTGAAGTTTTAGGTCCTCCAGTATGGGAAGGACATTGAGGCTCTGGAGAGGGTGCAGGGAAGGACAGCTGGGCTGATTAGGGGTTTGGAGAAGAGGTTTTATGAGGAGAGGCTGAAGGAGCTGGGGGTGTTCAGCCTGGAGAAGAGGGTGCTGAGGGGAGACCTTATTGCTCTCTTACGGCTACCTGAAAGGAGGGTGTAGTGAGGCAGATGCTGGCCTCTCCTTCCTAGTGACTAATGATAGGTCAAGAGGCAACAGGTTCAAATTGTGCCGGGGGATGATCAGATTAGATATTAGGAAAAATTTCTTCATGGAAAGAGTGGGGAAGCATTGCAACAGGTTTCTCAGAGAAGTGGTGGAGTTGCTATCCCTGGGGGGTTTCAAAAAATGGGTTGATGTAGCGCTTCAGGAGATGATTTAGTGGTTATGGTGGTGTAGGACTGAGGGTTGGACTTGATTTTGAGGGACCTTTCCAACCCTGATGATTCTATGATTCTATTGGTTCTGTGTTCAAAGAAATGCCTGGCAAGAGCTTAAGAAATGTAGGCTGTGCTACACAGACACATTCTTTATGAATGCACTGACCTTTCAGCATTTGTCTTAAGAGAGAATTCTGGGAAAAAACAATATCAACAACCAACAAAACCAGTCAGAACTCCTCCCCAGATTCTTCTTTCATGATAAAAATATACTACCTGATTATTGCTAGTTTTCCTTCCTGAAAGAGATGAAAAAAGTACCATATTTCTTGTTTCTTTGTAGGAACACAGATTACACCAGTTATCTGAGGATCACCCCAGACAGGTTATTTCTGTGCTTTCTCTACATTTACAAAGTGTGTTATTTTCCCCCACATATATATTATTCTCTTTCTTTATGTGTTTGTAACAAACTGACTGTTAATTTATCAGGTGCATGTGATAGATTTTTCATACTTGAGATAGAGCTGAACTTCTAAAGGCTGTGTTTGTTCTTCTGTGTCCTTTGAAAACCCACTGCTAAAGTTTTCAAAAGCCTTTCAGGCCAGACAGTTGGTGTGGGAATATCACCAGATTACTAATGCATTCCTTCTTCTGTTGTTCTAGTTAGTAAATGAGAAATGTATACCTCTAGTATATTGTACTTCAGGTTGAAACTAAATCAAGAAACACAGAATGAGTGTCTTTTTAGAAGTATGCTGCTAAATGCTAAAAAACAAACAAACTCTGGAATTGAAAAGGTAATAAAGAGAAATAAGATTTTCACTTTTCCATTCAATAGGAATAGAAATTCTTGCTGTGTCACACATAAAATTTTAAATACTTACTTATGATTCCTACTCTTCTACATTAAATTAAGTTTTCTCAGTGTGAGAGGTTCCATCACATTTAACTAAAGAAGACAGGCAGAAAGCTAGATTTCCACATCTGCTACAGAATTTATAGAAGTCGTTAGAGCTGTAATAATGTATAATTATATAGTACTGACTGCAGTCAAAATCAAGACTAGTAAATGTCGGTGCACTAATGGCATTTCCAAGAAAAAAATAAATCGTAGTCTTTTTTTAGATTATGTTCATCAGACAGGTCAGAAAGCTGTGGATGGATGCAACAACAGAGGAATGTGTAAAAGTTCCCTTTTTGCAGATTATGCTATACTTTTGTAACTGTTTAGGCTGTAAAAAGCAAGTGTGATGTTTCTAGTATTTGTTAAAGTGGAACCAAATTCAAAATACAAGCATGAAAAATACTTTTCAGAATGTATAACTAGGAAGTAGAAAGTAGCTCTGCCTTTTCAACCTATAAGAACAATTGCTTGGATTTATCTACTTACTCTCCTTCCCATGAAAGTGAAGGGCACTTTGTTTTACATTTGTATATTGCTTGGAGCATAGACTGTCTGCTTGTGAGAGACAAGAGAATAGTTATTTTCTCTCCACATGAGTCCATAGGGCTCTGGCTTTTTGCTGCTTAATATTGAAGATATATAGACAGACGCAGTGCCTAACAGCAGAGCAGTGATTGCATAGCACCACACAGAGGGCAAGTATATTTCCATTTCCTTTTCATGCATCATTTAGTGCTCAATGCAGTGATTCTCCATATCCTTTTAGTGATCAAAAAGGGAGGGAAGGGAGGAAGGGAGGAAGGGAGGAAGGGAGGAAGGGAGGAAGGGAGGGAGGGAGGAAGGAAGGAAGGAAGGAAGGAAGGAAGGGAGGAAGGAAGGGCGGAAGGAAGAAAAGGAAGGAAGGAAGGAAGGAAGGAAGGAAGGAAGGAAGGAAGGAAGGAAGGAAGGAAGGAAGGAAGGAAGGAAGGAAGGAAGGAAGGAAGGAAGGAAGGAAGGAAGGAAGGAAGGAAGGAAGGAAGGAAGGAAAATAAAAAGCAAGAAAGATGAAGAGAAAGAGAAAGAAAATAAAATAAATAAATAAATAAACAAATATTACAATTACTACAAAGATTTGTCAAAACATTACTCTAGTGTGATTGTTTGAAAGTAATAGGGCACTTCGGGAAGTAACAAAAGATCTGGGAGCTTATGTCCTGTCATTTGTAAGGGACCTCCAGCAGTCATTGGGTCCAGTCTTTTCTGTTTAGACAGGGTAAATTGGAGATGTGTCCCAATGGCTTTTGTGTATTGGCAAGGAGGGAGACTCCACAACCTCCCTGGGAAAACTCTGGCAGGGATCTGTCATCCTCACAATTAAGAAAGGGTTTCCTGGTGTTCAGAGAGAACCTTCTGTGTTCCAGTTTGTTCTTGTAGCTTACCCCTTAAAGAGTGTGACTTACCCAGACAAAAACATACAGGAGAGGTAGATGATGAATTCCTTCATATTGTGCTTCAGGCACACATGTGGAATGAACATTTCATGTCCCTTCTGCACAGGTAAAAGAGCAAGTGGCTGAACTTGATCACTGATACCCTAAATGGTTGCTTGTATAGCAGGATATTCTGGGTAATAATTCAATAGTGTTACCTGCTAAATCGAATTTCTACTGAATACAACAGTTGAGTATTGCTTACAGCAAGCACTGAAACTCAGGGCTTCCAAATTTGTTCTATAACTAAAAAACACTTACTGTCAGACCCAGTGGGTCAGGTATGGAACACTTCAAACAATATGGGAATATTTTAGGGGAAAATGGTCAGAATCTGCTAACAGTTTGGTGCTTAAACGATTAATATGTAAGGAGAGTAACATAAACTAGAACTCTTCTAGCTTAAGCAGAGATGGAATCTAAATCTAGTTCCTCCCAGGTTTTAACTCCAGCTTCCATATTTCAACTTTAATATCTTAGCCTGTTTATGATCAGGGTAATCCACAGACTCAGAATACTACCTTTTTTTAACCTTTTTCTGAGTGCAAGGCTTAAGATTCAGAGAGCATCTCCCTGCAGTCCTAGAAAAACATGCTTGTTTAAGTCAATCTCTGCTGAGCAGGAGGTTGCCGAATGGGAAGCAATATATGTCTTGGTTTGCAGTGGCTGAATATCTTTTTTGAGTGCTCTTTCTATTTGATTTGGTTCTGCCTTTTGGTATTTCACTGGCTAAAGATGACTACCCTCTCTCCAAGTATGCTGTGCTAAAGCCCTTTCCAGCTCTTAACACTTTCCAACTATTATTAGCTGATATTCTGATACCAGTTTTGGTCTCATAAACAAAGGATTTGTTAGGTGTAATATAATGTGTGAACCTTGCTTAGACCACTTTAGAGTAAGGTGAAGACTGGAGCAATATACATTACTTGATCATAGATGTGTTTAGAGTTTACTGTGGTAATTTCTTCTGAACTTCATTGCCCTTTGACGGAGTTGTTGGTGTACTTATGTAGAAGTATACAGTATCTATCAATTAATGGAACCACAATTTTTTATCTACAAGTTATTTATAGTATTTCAATGCCAAATTTAGTGAGCACTTGATCTTTATGATATTTTAGACTATTCAGATTAAGCAATGCATGTTGAAATGACAGGGAGTATAGACCAATGTGCTAGCTTTTAAAAATTGTTTAAGTAAGTGTGATGATCTTCATTGTGACTGAAGAGGCTTCTGGTCAGATCCCTTTCCTTTTCATTCCTTATCTTTCTTCCTCCCCCCCAAGTATAAAACATGTTACAAGCCAGCAAAAGAAAAGACAATAGCTATAGGAATTAACTCCAGATTTAGATAGGCTGAAAATCTGTGCTTCCAGTGTAGTCAGGAGAGATCTAGTCAACACAGTCAATCCCAGTGCTTGGGTGGAAGATTCTGAATCTGGATAAGGAGAGCATAGGTCTGCAGCTGGTCTGAACTTCAAGAATTGTAAAAGGAGTAATGATGGATG
Organism: Calypte anna; assembly: GCF_003957555.1. NCBI lineage: Eukaryota > Metazoa > Chordata > Aves > Apodiformes > Trochilidae > Calypte > Calypte anna. The sequence continues at coordinate 118,016,130 of NC_044244.1, read as the reverse complement.
GTAAGAAAATTACCTAAGCACAGAAATTATTTTCAGGATATTTCACAGAATATTTCTAATGCAGCATTCACAGAACGATTCTTCACAACTTAGTTCATGCTACTGGATCAAGAATCTGGAGAAAGTGGGCTTTACTAATACAGTTCTGTTAACAAAGCTACAGTAATGTACTTCAGATCAAAACATTGTATTCTACAAAATGTGATTCTGTAATAAAGTAGAAAGTCAAACGTATTGTACCAGGGGAAGTTTAGACTGGATTTTAGGAAAACTTTCTTCACTAAAAGGCTTGTCAGGATTTGGAACAGGCTGCCCAGGGAAATGGTCAAGTCATGATCCCTGGAGGTATTTAAAATATATGCAGATGTCATGCTTAATGATATGGTTTAGTGATAGACTTGGCTGTGTTATGTTAATGGGTGGACCTGGTGATCTTAAATGTCTTTTCCAATCAAAATAATTCCATGAAAAAAAATGAGACCTCAAATAAACCTTGTAAGTCCATTTTTATCAGAACACTCAGATATTCCTTTTCTTCTCATGTTTTCAAGCTTTTTGATTGACTGGGCTTCTCTGAGGAGAAGGATTCTAAAATTAAGGGAAACCTGACCCAGCCCATAAAAACTATAATAAGATATATTGAGGTTATATTGGTCCATGAGGTGAAATAGTATCTATGAAATATCACTATATTATTAAATCACTGTTTTGGTGCAGATGGGTTTCTTCATTCCATGAACATTATCCCTTTTCATGTTACTTGCAAGGTCTTGCTCCCCATGAATCCTGTGGAAATACAAGAAAGGATTGTGATAGCTGCATGTGGATTTCATTGCCTCTTAAGAAACCAGTGACTTTCACTGGGCCTGCAGTAGTAGTTTCTAGGAACAAATTAGTAGGAGAAACTCCTTGGATTGTATCAGAAGCAATTCCTAGCTAGCAGATTACATCTCTCAAATTGTACATTCATTGTTCTACTGACCTTGACTAGGTTCTCCACAGTAATCACTCAAAGGGTAATTTAAATTAAATTATATCAAATTAAATTAAATTTTAAGTTCTTCTCTAGTAAATGTATCTAGCAAAAATGCTGCTAAGCTATCACTGACTCTAAAAATTAAGACAAGGTTTTTTTTTCCCCGGTCTTCCATCCTACTCATGTTCACAAGTTACTTTGGGCATACTGTCTGCCTTTTCCTTGCTACCATTTCATATTTTGACGAGAAAGGTGACATAATCACAAATATGAAAATTGTTTTACCAACTCTATTTATGAAATGCAATGACACTTTTATTCTGTACAAATATTGTCTTGTATAGCCTGTATTTAAGTAAAGAAACTATACATTGATGACAAGCATAAGTGCAAGGTGAAAAAAGAACGTAGAAAAAGACTAATACTAGTTATTCCTCTGCTATGAAGCCTACTCTATGTTCTTCTTATTAATTTCTATGGTACAAACTAAAGAAATGGGGAGTAACAAAAGAGGTATTTAATTTGTTTTGATTGAAGACAGTGCTTCACATTATTTAATTAGATCCAAGTTGTCTAGGCACTGGTAGAAAAGAATGGAAGATGCTAAGAAAAGCTTCAAAATGTTTCAGTTTAGATTAGACAGCAAAAGAAACATTTTCTTATTTTAAATATAGGTATATTTAGAGATACCAAAAAAGGAGTGGAAACAACCTGCATTAAAAATTTGTTGGGACAAATCCTGTTTTTTCTCAGAAAATGTTTTTATGGGATTTAAAATGAAACACAAGCAATTTTGTAGTGTTTTCATTTAATGTTAGAGAATGAATAAATGATTTTAATTCATAGAGGATATCTGAATATTTCATCATATGCACGTGAAGGGTAGCAGGCTGTGAGAAAGTTTCCCCAATTTGGCAGGTCAAGGTATATTCATTCAGCCCAGTAACAGCCCTGGCTATTACCTATATCTGAATCTATAATAGTGAGAAATGAGCAGTAATTGCTAGATTGGGACTATTATCTAATACATTAAAAGCTATAATGTATTTTGTAGTTTTAATCTTCTTTTGTAAACACTGCTCATGTAATGGCAAAAGCCAATCCAGTCTGGTTTTCTTCTGGTGCTTTTGCTGTTGTCTTTACTGCTACAAACCCATGATACAGTAATTCGTATTGGAACTGTAGTGAGGGTTTTTCAGAATGCAAATTGAAGAATACAGCAAGCCACTATTTGAAAAATGGACTTGGGCTAAATTTAAAAACTAAAGCAAGGAAAACAAATATACGTGCTGAATGAATTACTTTTTAAGGTGGTCTATGAAGTTGCTATAGTAGTGCTATGGTTTTGGAAGGCTTTTTTAACATCATGCAACTAAGAATGAGTATATTTAGCTCATAATGTATCTACATCCTGTAGAACTATTTTTTAATTATGAAAAAGAAATAAATTAAAAACCAAGATCACATGTCCAATATTTAATTTTGAATTATTTATAGATATTTCCATTGGCTAAAAATAAACTAGTTATTTCTTTTTTTTTTTCCTTTTGGTGGTGGTGTTATCCTGTCCCATTAATAAGTTTATCAAAGAAAAGTTTGGAGTTTCCAGTGATTAAAAGGTGGGAACCGTTCTCAGGACTTCAAGGAATAGGGACAGAAAGATTCAGTAGGTGGCAGTCTTTCCTTTGAATATTTTCAGCACCAAAATATCTTCTTAAGTTGTTCTGAAAGCTGTTGTCTTTTAAAGGGACCTTAAAATAAAGAGGTGCCCTCAAGGGGTTATTATAAATTGTATGGGATGCTTTGGATGAATACTGCATGTCCTAGCAAATTACTACACCTGAAAACTATATTACATTGGCTTTCATTTCCTCAGTTATGTCAGTTGGGTATCATTCTTTTTCCAAAATCTGCAGAATATTTCTTCTTTTTAAAATAGCGGCCTTGTCTCTCAACACAGTTATTGCAATGAATTGCAGTAATCACAGGTCCTTGCAACACTTTAATTTATGATCAGAGAACAATGAGTGTAATACAAAAGCATGGTACTTTTGTTTGGTTAGGGAATGTACAACCTTGATTCACCTTTTCTTAGCAATCATAGTTCAAGCAAAGTGATCCAACACTTCAAGAGCTGAGAATCACTTCTGGTAACTAACAGAAATTCAGACCTATTTCACAGACCCCAACACTTGGTATTCAATTTGTATTTTTATTTAACCAAGCAAGATGTAAAGGACAGTACCACTGTAAAGACAAGATATTTGGGACTGCTCAAATCAGACACAGAGACCTTTAATGACATCAGTACTAGCTGATGCCTGTGTTCTTAGAAGTGAACACACATATGCACGCATAAAGCTTTGGAAGTGCCCTCCATTAAGTTTTGTTCTCTTGTGTCTGCTCATTGTCATGATTCCACTTTTTCTATCTTTACCAGTGGTAAAAGAAATCTGAAGCATAGAGTTTTTCTGCAACGATGCACACTGGGATAAGGTGTGACCCAAGGGAGTGCCCTAGGAGCAGCAGAGAAGCAGATGAGGAGATAGATGAAATGTCAGTAAACAGCACAGTCGTGTTTCCAGCTTCTCCCTTGAATACCTCTCTGTGGAGCTCTCCTGGTAGTTGGCAGTGCTCATAGACTGAATGTCACCATTGGGCATGCTCAGCCAGGACAAAAGCTTTTACAGATTTTCCACACCATTCCCTTATGGTGTTCATGTTGTAGCTTACCTGAATTACAACTGCTCTATTAATAGTGCTAAAGGGAGAATGAGGTTCATTATATGCTCACTTCTCTTTTGCTCCTGTAGGCATCCACATAATTTGACTGTTGAAGAGCACTTTTTCTTTAAAATTCATGTTGTAAAAATAGCTTCTTGTTACTTTGATTTTTCAGTCCTATTGTTTCATTTAAGTGGCACGTTTTTATTCATACTAATTTTCCAGAGAAAATATGGTTCAAAATGTGACATTATTCCTTCTCTTATACAATTAGTGATATTTAACTAACTTTCCATACTAAGATCTAATTTTCTACCTTCCTTATAATCATTTAGGAGAAGAATTACATTTAATTTAATAAATGTAAGAGCTGGGTTAGTCTGTTTTTACTCCTAGTAGGTGTTGTTCTAGCAGGAAAGGATACTAAATAATCTGACCACAGTTTCTAAGTTTAAGAATATATTTTTTTCTCAAAATAAATGTATTAATATGCACTATATGATCTGTAGGGTACTGAGTATTGAAAATAGTTGTTTTTATGCTGTTAAGAATTCAGTTGAATATACTTGTAGCACCTTTCTCTTTCCTTTGTACAAAGTGGCTAGATAGCATCTTGGCACTGTCTGGGAAATAGAACCAGCAGAGAATACAGAAGGCCAATTTATAAGGTCTACTTCATATAATGCTGTGTAGCTTTTACTGACTGCAACTTGATTTTGGGTAGAGATTAATATGCTGATCTTGACCTGAGGAACCTGATGGGATTTAGGGTCTGGTTTCAGGGCTACCTATGTGATATAGTCAGAACTAAAATTGGTTCCCCCACTTAAGAAAGGATAAGATGGTGGCAAGCTGTCTTTTAAATTGTTATTATTTGAGAGTAAAGAGGAAAAGCTTGCTTTCTAACAAATTTGCCCCCTGCATCTCTTGGAGCCTTGATCAGTTGATGTGTAGGAATCAAATATCTTTTCCGTTTTTTGTCCTTTAACATTTTGAGAGAGAAGAGGAGTTCTAACATATTGTTCAATAAAGGATTTTCACTGCAGTGTTTAAAAGTGATACTTTATAATCATGGGGGGTTCTTACCTATTTTGAGGGAAAACTGTGAATTACAGTTTTCGTTTGTGTTCAACAAGGATTCGGAATATGTAATATGGTTCCCCCTCTTGAATGGGAAAATATTAACTAAGGACACACAAAGAACAAAATATTCCTGTGGGTAGTCCTGTTATTACTTCTGGTTATTTTTTCTTTGAGGGAGCAGCTGTCATATGATGCTGTTGTTCTTAGCTGAGGAAGTAAAACAGTATGTGGCTGCATACTTTTATGAAAGAGGGGCTTCTATATTGAATGGACCTAAGAAAATATTTTTACTACTATTCAGATTTTCTGTATCCTTTGTATGTCTTTTACTCACAGACTTGGTATTTGTGACATTCTTCTTCCTTTTGGAAAGTCTTCCTTCTAGGCTCTCTTTCTGACAAATGATTGAACCAGATTATCTTTAGAGATCCCTTCTAACCTGGGGTGTTCTGTGGTTCTAAGTCTGATGGAAAACTAAAATAACTTGGACAAGAAATTGGACAGTGCCATTACTTGAAATTCATATGCAGTACTTGATAGGACTTGATAGAATAGTTAGGGTTGCATTCTTTGGGGGAGAAGGTGAAAGGTGGGTTTTAGATGCCAGTCAACTAACCATTTGGATCTACCAGTGGGTTTGATTCAGCTCAGTAAGAGCTGAATCAGCGGTATTAATACAGACTGGGCCAGATACTGGTTTAGGAGGTGTTTGACCACAGGGAAGAAAGGTGGGCCAAGAAGAAGCAAGATTTCAGTGCATGGCGAAGAGACTGAATTCCTAGAGAATTCATGTTTATAATGCTGGTGATCAGTTTATTTTATGATGTGAACTCTCCTATAGTTGTCGGGGCTTTACTTGTATCCACATACGTTAAATAATTTTCACTCTCAGCAGTTATTCCTAGCACTAGAAGATGGGGAGATGTAACTAGATATCTTATAACTTCTGCTGTTTGGGTGCCTGCCTGCCCACTCCTTTCACAAGCATTTCCCTGTGGCAAGCAGCTCCCTGAAAGCTGGTAAAAGGCTTTGAACTGCTTTACAAAATGCAGTTGGCAGAGAAAAAGCACTTTCCATCAAGAAAGCTGGAGCACAGTGTTTTCCCAGCTGCTCTGAGGTGCCATATGTTTGCTGCATGGCTACTAATGCTTCTCCTTATTTCTTTAGGAGGCTTTACAGACGTTACCCTCTTGTGGTGACACTTGTCTGAGGATAAGCAAACTGCTGGTATGTGGCAGTATTTCACTGGGGTTAATGCCAGGGTCAGCCCTGTCAAAGTAGATGACACAAGGTGCCTTGAGGAATATGGAGATCAAGACCAACAGTATTACCAGTGTCATTTGACACTATAAGACCTTGGGAGCAAGACTTGCAAATCTTTCTGACTTGGTCAGCACAACAAATGAGATCAGCTCACCAGAGTACTAGGAGGATGTTCTTCCAATAGCATTTAAAATGTTGCTGTTCCATTTTCTGTTAACAGTAACTATTGAACTTAGCACAGTAAAATCACATGGTGTATAACTAATTGAATATGCCTTCCCTGTTCCAGACCTTTACTAGGATGGCTACTTGTCGGGCTGCCAAAACACTCCTCCTTGGGGTTAGGATATGTTCTTTTCTGCCCCATCTAGTTAGCCTGGACAATAAACAGGAAGTAAAACCGCTGTGGGGAGTAAGATGCTGAGCAAATGCGTGTAGGACTCAGTTTCAGAGCTGAGTAGGGTGACAAATACCAGAAGGAAAAAAGTAAACAGTGGGTTATGTGGAAATGTTGGGGTGAATAGCAGTTGTCTCGGGTTTGGTAAGGATAACAGCCAGGAAAATACAACACAAAACAATGTGATGGAAGGAGTGCTGGAAAAAGTCTGCTAAAAAATTGCCATTAAACCCAAATCTTCTTTCTATTCACAGGCTTTGAAAGCGTCATACGTAGTCTAATGTGAAGAGATCAGATGTTGCATTTTGATGAGAGATTTGCAGTCAATGGAAGGGCTCAGGATACAGGGAGTTTGGGGGAGGTATCTGTGGGGAGGCAAATTGGTCAAGGTTTTAGAGTTAAAAGGCTCTGGTTTCCAGAATGACACTGCCAGGGGAACCCATGGGCATTTCTTACCTTTACAGATCCTCACTAAATGACAGCATTGATTCAAAACTGCCAAAGTGTATTACTCATCATTCATTGACTTGGCTGCAGTAACAATCAGGATGTAGAGTCCTCGTGAATTACAGTGCTAAGTCTGTGTTCTGCTTCCTGCAGGAAAGTCAGGCACTGTTCTGGCTTTTAACCTGCTTGGAAGTCAGACTTTGAGTTAGTGTCCTTGGAGAAAGGCTGAGCTCGCTGCAGTCTGAGCACTTCTGGAGGTGGGAAAAAAACAGGTAAAGAAAATTTTAGATTTTAGACTTTGAGGAGTTAGTGCAGAAGAAAATCTGCAGGAACATTGTTGAAGAAAACACTGAAAAAACCTCAGCTTCTTTGTGATGCAAATTAAACAATTAATTTTCCAGGCAGGAAGCAGCTAGGAATCTCTTACTGCTGGGACAGTAGCCTGGTAGCATCACCTCAAGGAGGCAGTCTCTGCGGATTACTGATTATAACTGTGGCACAGGGATAAGATCTCAGTGTGACCAGAGCTATGAAGGTTGAGAAGGAAGCATGGATTTCCTCCTGATTAAATACAATCGTGTTGTCATCATAATAGTACTATGTGTGGTCAGATTTCAGTGTGGATATGGAATTTCGGGTTGTGCTAGACTCTAAATTTCTGGAGGGTAATGGTATACTTACAAAAGGCCATAGTAAGTCATTTAGAGTTGGTTTTCTCCATTTGATAGCAGGAATATCTTGGTAGGAAAAGCTTTATTAAAAAGCAGATTTACCTTCTTTTTCCTTAAAGATTAAATAGGGATGTGGCTGTATGGCTACACTGCACTGTTGAATTAACAGCTGTATCTCCTTCACAGTATGACAGGACTGGCTTCAGTATTTAATGTCATGAAGTCTTGTAACTGACAGATTTTCAATGGGATGAAAAAAATTTCCTAAAGCAAACTGCTGTAGAATGAAGTGGGAAAGAAAAGAAGTTTGCTGTGTTGCTCTGGATGAGTTATATTAGTGCTGAAGTATCTGGTCGAGTCAGCAATAAGAACTGAGACATGTAGGTACTGTGCTAGACAACAAGGATTCCTCATCACTGTGTGACAAACAACTCTAGATTGTGGACATAGCTAAGAGTAGAAGAATTGTGTGCAAGGAAATATTGTGGTTGACTGGATGAATTTAGTAATGATAGATTTCCTATTTCAGCTAAATATTAAGAAAAAAACATGTAACTTTGAATTGTATAGTGACCAGTGGAACTTGCTAAATATAAGGAAGAAAATTATTTAAGATTGCCCAAGCATATCAATAAGGAGGGCTTCCTATGCAGTATCCAGTGCATAGCAGCTGAATGCTGAAGGACCAACCCTAAAAAGTAAGAGATTCAATAGCAGTCTTATGAACCAAGATACATATAACAGAAGACAATATTGGGAAATTGGGTACAGAACTTTTAATTTTGCTTAAGGAAGAGAAGAAGAGAGAAACCTCAAGAGACACACAGACTGCCTTTTCGGCTGTGTTCATCATCAATACTGGCTCCATAAGGCACAGGATAGCTTGACCACATGTATATGATTATAAAGTTGCAGCCTACAATATAGTCACTTCTTAGTTTCTGTCATTCAACATTTGAGTATCTGAGTCAGTGTTGATGTGGGCTTAAATCTGGATTCATATAGTGTGGATTTTACTTGATCCATATTCTAATGACATTTTTATACACTTGTCATTTCAGACTTGCCAAAAAAATATTTTAAAAATTTTCTTCTTTCTTACACATATTAACAGCCTGGAAAGGAAAAACAACCTAACAAAGCCCTTACATATTTACAATGTACTATAATATTAAGAGGTATCTGTGCCTACCAGAAAAACTTAATTACAATGCGGAAGCAATTACACTCTTCCTCAATGTGCACATCACAACTTTCCACTGCAGTAGACCAAAACACTAAAAAATATCAACACACATCAACCACATATATCAAAAACGCAGAATGTACCAGACATAGCACTATTTTCAGTAAATATAACTCCTTACAAAGATGAAAATCTTACTATATTACTATATTGCCTTTAAAATCTTCATATGCAAATTATCTTTTAATTCAGTTTGAGTAAGAATAGGATCTGTTTTAACATTATAATAAGTCTGAACTTGAAGAATCTCCTTCAAGCAATAAGGACTATGAAATGAGTTTCAGTGAAACACTTAAAATTTAAACTCTTCCAGGCTGTGCAAACTTCACCAGCATTTTAAGCATCATCAAACTAACAAGGCCTTAGCACATGCAAACAGCAAGTGGCAGAGAAATACCTGCTCTAAATTATATCTGTCAGAAAACTACCAATTGGAAACTGTTCATGTAGAAATTTAGGCTTCAACTCAAAGATCCCTGCAATCAGGACTCTGAATTTAGAGGAAATGAGTTTTGCCTTGCCCATTTCACACATTATAGTGTCCTTAAAATCAAAGGTAAATGCACTTACGAACATCGCCTTTGGAGGCCTATTTCTAAAGTGAATCTCTGAAGTATTAAAGAAAAAATATTTTCCTCCTTAGCTTCTCTTTAATTTATATTCACAGCTCAGGGTTGTCAGGTTATTTGGGTTATATTTTTTCCCACTTACCTGAATGCCAGCCTGATTTAAGGGTACTGTTGCTATCAGCGTGATTATGAAGAAGATGCTCCCTCTGCTTTTCTCACCTCTGGGTCTCTAAGCTGGAAGAAGATTGATGGAACCTAGAAAAAAGTATGCAATAAACCTTAAATATATTAAGTAAGCACCTGCCAGATGAGGAGGAGAGATGTGAATTCCATTGGACTAGTATTTCAAAGGACAAGTACATAAGTGATGTGGCAGTGCTCACTAACAGGCCAAGCTATTTTTTCTGGTTCTGTGTGGTTTGGAAATTTTTTTGCAGTTTGTTCCTTGGGTTTTTTTAAGGATCTATGTTTTAGAATTGAACTAACATTTTATTTTGGTTGAAACTAATGTCTCTATACATTATACATTATCCTGTATCAAGAACAGTGTGACCAGCAGGAGCAGGGAAGTGAACTTATCCCTTGGACTCAGCTTTGGTGAGGCTGCACCTCGAGTACTGTGTGCAGTTTTGGGCACCACAGTATAGGAAGGACACAGAGGTGCTGAGGAGGGTGCAGAGAATGGCAGCTAGGTGGATTAGGGGTCTGGAGAACAGGTCTTACAAGGAGAGGCTCAAGGACCTTACTGCCCTCTACAGTTACCTGAAAGGATGCTATAGTCAGGCAGGTGTTGGCCTCTTCTTCCTAGTGACTGGCAATAGGACAAGAGGTATTGTTTTCAAATTATGCCTGCCAGAGGAGATTAAGATTAAATATTCAGAAAGTTTCTTCACAGAAAGAGTGATGAAGCTTTGGAACAGGTTGCCCAAGGAGGTAGTAGAATCAGCATTCCTGGAAGCATTAGAAAAATGGGTAGACGCGGTGCTTCGGGAAATGATTTATTGGTTAAGGGGTTAGAGAAATGATGTTTGGACTCGATGATCTTGTGGGTCTTTTTTGACCATGATGACTCTATCTTTGATTCTTTGAACTGTTGCTACTATTGGCACACTGTTACAGATATATTTTGAGACAGTTCTAACACATTTTGGTTACAAACCCGCAGTTTTTGTGGGAACAGTTTGCCTAGCTTACTCCAAACAGTTATTAGTTCTGTTAAATTCATAAGGTCAATAATTAAAACAAGTAAAAACATGTAAAACACAATATGCTGTAGAAATGTTGGGAGGGTATCTTGACATCCCAGTGAGAATGATGACTAATAGCATGGATCTAGTGAAGTCTAGAAAAGGAAATTTTAAGAGAGAAGAGGCAGCTCTATAAAAGTCCTGAGGCACTGTGCAGAAATTAGATGGATTTTTTTCAGCAGTGGTACGTGAGTATTTTAGGCCCTGTGTTATTCTGTACATTGTGGTTCTGCTGTCTCACTGTAAAAGGACATGCAGATAAGTCATGTAATATGCAATCTAAGGCCCTTATAAACTCATATGTCTTGGGAGGTGAGCCCATGACAGACTCATGAAGTTCAACAATTCCAAGTGAAAACTCCTGGAGCTGGGTTGGGACAAATATAGGCTGGGCAGAGAATGGATGGAGAGTGATCCTGAGGAGAAGGACTTGGGGGTGTTGGTTGATGAGAAGCTCAGAATGAGACAGCAATGTGTGCTTGCCACTGAGAAAGACAACCATATCCTGGGTTGCATCAAAAGTAGCATGGTCACCAGGTCAAAGGAGGTGATTCTCTCCCTCTGCTTTGCTCTTGTGAGATCCCACACGGAATATTGTATCCAGTTCTGGAGCCCCCAGCACAACAAAAACATGGAGATCTTGAAGTGAGTCCAGAGGAGGGCCACGAAGATGATCAGAGGGATGGAGCACCTCTGGTATTTTGACAGGCTCAGAAAATTGGGATTGTTCAGCCTGCATAAAAGAAGGCTCTGGAAAGACCCTATAGCAGCCTTCCAGTACCTGAAGAGGGCCTACAGGAGAGCTGGGGAGGGATTTTTCACAAGGGCATGTAGGGACAGGATGAGGGGGAATGGTTTTAAACTCGAGGAGGGTAGGCATTAGGAAGAAATTCTTCAGGTGAGATGCTGGAACAGTTTGCCCAGGGAGGTTATGGACCTTGTCTTTGGAAGTGTTCAAGCCCATGCTGGATGCAGCTTTGATCAACCTGGTTTAGTGGCAGGTGTCTCTATACACATGCAGGGGGTTTGGAACTAGATGATCTTTGAGGTCCCTTTCAACCATACCATTCTAGGATTCTGTGATCTTTCAGAATAAGAAGCTGAATAAATTTGTTAGAGAAAAAAAAGTCAAGTTCTTGATGATGCAGAGTACTCAGTTTTGAAAAGCTAGAGCATGCTGTCCTGTCCCTGAGAGAATTTGTAAGGAAATCATAAAATCATTACTGTGCAAACTCAGTTTTGTTACTTCATGCTGTCACAGTTCTATTGAAGCTTGCATTACTTCTGTGTAGGGCACCATGTACTGATGCTGCTTCATGCTGCTGGAGTCTGCAAGGCTTTTCAGTTTCTATTTGATGTATTATCTGATGTCTCTTTTCCCTCTTCTCACTTGTCATTTTACTACTTTTTTCTTCAAAGTGACATTTGTATCTTTATCACTCCTCAAGGCACACGCCAGAAAAAGTTAAAAAGAGAAGGCTGTGAAAAGTGACATGCTGGATATTTGCTTATAACCCTGCCACAGCAGAGGATGCTCTCAAAGTGACCTGAATCTCAGTTAACTGCTCCAAAACCCTTTGTACAAATAAGCCAGAGATACACGAATGTGCCTGCATTTGTACATGAATGTTTGCATATAACCAGTTCAGGTTGGTAGATGCAGCTGACCTACTTCTAGGCTAACAAACTGCTTAACAGCTGACATAATGCATTTGACTGGGAAAGTGTTAAAGCAGTAAACTGCAGAAGGGCATTTTACATGCTAATCTGGAACACAGGCTAAAGGCAATGATTGCAGGAATGTTTTGGGTCAGAAAAGGGCCGCTAAGCAAACAGAAGTGTCACTATGAAGTTAATTATTTGAACTATATATAAATAGGAAAAGGAATCAACTTTTTTCCTGATAAAAGCAAACACTAATAGCTCTGACTGCAAGCAAATAGGCACGCTAATGCTTGCAGTGCTCCACCAGTATCCATCAGCCTTGACCTGCAAATGTCTTAACATTGAACCTCTGTTGAGGAGATACTGCCAGCAGAGTCATGCTGAGTCACATTATGTCCCAGTCTTGAAAGTGAGTACATGGGGAGGAAGCAGAGATAAAGTGACCTACATTAAAACCTGAATTTATATTTCCTGAAGTGAAACGACTGTGTACTAATTTCTGCACTTAACTTCCAAATCAACTGACTTAGGATACTCAAAGATTACAAGGATTAATTAAAAAGAATGCTTATCCCCCCTTCTTATCAAGGATTGCATCTCAAATAGTTTGCATGGTATCTCAGTTCATAAAAGCCTGCATGATTTATTATTACATGTAGCCATGTTGGAAATTCAGCATATAAAGTAGGTGATATTCTGCTGTTTTAAATAACATTTATTTCCTGGAATAAACACCTGTGGAAAGAGTAATCTTAGATAGTTCTCATATGGATTTATATCTGGATGACTTGAAACATGGGCAGTTTGAGTAGCCTAGTGTCAGCAAGTAGCCTGCATTCAGATTTTTAGATTCAGACTGATAATGTGTTTTAAACTACTGCCAGTGCATGGCAATGATAGTACTATTTTCTCTTACCTCTTATAAAAGGAGAGGTTTCAGGCTCTGGACTGAACATGCCAGTAACTTACCTTGTTCTTTTTTAAATTTAGTTCAGAAAACCACAACTCCCCAAAAGTGTGTGTCCTCCCTGATTTGATGCCAGCTGTTTGAGAAGATGTCTCACTGACTTCACTGCACTGCTGATCAGCTCCTCAGTGCACCTGGAAGTCTTAGTGATGACACTGGAGTCTAGCCAAATGAACTGCTTCCTTTCTGCAGTGGTTGTTTGACTGATGGGAAGCAGGAGACAGACCAAGATTTTTTCCAGCTAGTGGCATGACATGTCAGATATTTGACACACACGTCTTGATTTTGTGGTAATCTCTCTGTTGTCTCAAAGTTCAAATATATGCACCCTTGAGTGCTTGCTCAGATCAAAGAGATTCAACTGGAAGCTCACTTCAGACTTCAGGAGTAATACCAGAACTTAATGTTAAAAAATACTTACACATTCTTGGTGCTTTTGGTGCTATATTGGTACATTGTAAAATACAAGGTGTAAAATGAATACACAGTGACTGCAAAGGCAAGGAACTTGACTATAATTGTCTTCTTCGTATCATTATGGGCAGTTTAAAGACCTGTGCAATGCTTCACCAACTACTTAATTCCCTTGGAACTTAATTCCAGGTTTTTACAGTTTTAAGTCTTTGAAAGATATATAGAAAAAGCAAGTACATTTTTTTTTTTTTTTAATTGTGACAAACTCAAAGGGCAAGGTTTTGAAGGTAATATATTGAAATCTTCATTAGGAGCAAACACAAATAGTGTTCATGATGTCTGATCTTGATCAAGTCACACTTATGGAAGGCTTGGAAATATTTTAATCAAATATTAAAATATTGTGGAGTTAAGTGAGATAATCAGATCTTTAATGCATTGCAAATTCATATCTAAGGATTTCATATTAATATATTCCAACTGGGAAAGTGTGGTAGTATCTCAGTTATAATTCTAGACTACTATGACTTGTAATAAGTATAGCCTTATATAACATGTTTGGAAATGGCAGCATGTTCAGAAATAGATATGCAGCTATAACAAGTTAGAAGCACTTCAATATTGTAACTTACATTATTGTAAAATGTCGGTGGGTTTCCCAACAGAAATTAATATTCAGGGTTAATATAGCATAAGGAGGAAGAGGCTATTTGATGCAAACTACTGGACATCTCCAGGTAGTTTTCAAAGAAGGTCTTAGTCCACTGTAATAACATTTGGCCTTGCTAAATTGTCTCCTGTGTTGAATCATTTAGAGCATTTTTCATTTTTTACTTGACAAAGTTGATGTCTTTTTTGTGTTACTTAAAACGTAGATCATCTTAAGTACCATTGATTCAGTTACATTCCATTAAGACACAAAAAATCAGTTTGATGAACTGCAAAATTTTGTTCCATTTCTGATATCAAGCATTGTGAAACCACCTACAAAATTTGAATTTTGATTTACAATTTCTGAATTTGCTCTGAAATTTAAAAGTTCTGATATTTTACTTCTATTGTTATATTTATTAATTAAATGCTCCTTTTGTGGATCTTGATCCAGGAAAGGTCTTAATATTATGCACATGAAGCTAGCATAGCATTTCTGGATGCAGGGTAGAAAGAGGAGGAGACAAAGGTTATGCTTTGTTTTAAAGATTAGGCTTTGGGATTCTTCCTATGTAAATGTAGCATCTACTTATTGGAATAAAAATAGCAAGTTTGCTGTGGCATTTAGAAATCTTGGTAATGGGTAACATATGCTAAAAGGGGTAAAACCTGACTCAGGAAAGGTATGGGGAAATTACAGTAATCAGGTTCATAGAAAGAAAAAGGTCATCTAGAAAATGTCTAATGACTGACAAAGACAGATGAGGCAAATTCAGAATGTTAAAAAGTTACAGCAACCTTTGGGAGTTACCAGTATGTGTAGAATTTAACTGTAACTAAACAGTTTGCAGGGATACAAAGACCTTTACCTACAGTACAATGCAAGAAATAAATATCACTTGCCCTTCTGAAGGTAGGATATAATAAAGGTGAAGAGATGCAAAATGAACAGATACTCATGTATAACAAAGCTTATATCTCTCTGTGCTTGTGTATATGGAAAGGGAGCAAAGGCACAGGAGATTGTGGATAAGAATGTACATGGACTTTAAAAAGTGCTGATACAATGCTGGATGAAAGGCTAATAAGGATGATATCAAGGATGAGCTGTTCTATACCTAGGATAACTTAATGGAGGCATATTTCATTAATAGTTCTGAATAAAAGCTTTACTGGATTTAAGTGCAGAAGAAATGGAAGGTGACTGGTCAAGTATCAAAAGAATGGATGTTACTGTCATCATTTACCTTTCAGAAGGAAGGTAAGAAAAGCTGCCTCATTCAGCAAGGAAAGCTTTTTTCTTCAGAACAGTGAAACAAGCGTTGCTGGCAACTGAAGCAAAGGCTAGGCTTGGTTAGATTAAAATCTTAACTCATACTCAGTTATGAAGTGCTCAGTTCTTGGTTTCAGGCTTTTCCCCTGTGGGATCACAACTAACAAAAAGAGGGGAATGCGGTCTTGGTGTTATTGTTACAGAGGGTTAGTATGCTTTGTCATAGATTATTCAAAAAAGTAATGTATGGGAGAAATGGGAGGAAAGGAGATAGGCATATTACCAGGTAGCAAAATTATAGGAGTTATGTGACTGCTAGTTGTTCTAGACAGAACAGTAATTAATGTAACAAGTAAATCTTCGTGGGGAGTAAAAGGGAAAACTATTCTGAACAACACTCATTTCTACAGGAAGATGGATTGTAGAATTTCCAAGTGTAGGAGTTAGCTTCGAAGGAAAGTGATGTTTGTTAGTTTATTATTATTGTTGTTGTTGCTGCTGTTGTTGTTATTGTTAATAATGCAAATAAAGATTAAAGGAATGTCATCAAGAGATAGGAAAATATGTCTATATAAGTGAGAAAAATAAGCCTGAAGTCACAAATCTGTTGGAGGAAAATTTAGACAAGAAACTGACAGATAGGGATTAGAAGCACACTAATAGCTGTATATAACTCAGAAGTTGTTACAAAACAAAGCCAAAGATCTATACTGCTACAATTGACTTTCTGCAATTAATGCCCTTATATTTTTGGCTTTAACTCACAGCACTCAGCACCCTGGTGATTCTGTGTTTGTGAAATAAAGCATAGCATCCTTTTTTTTTTTTTTTTTTTTTTTTTTTTTTTTGGCTGTATAGCAACAGAGAGTAACAGTATAGCACTTTTGAATAAGTATCTGTAAGAAATACAATTAACTATGCTCTGCCTCTGTAAAGACATAGCCCACCTGTGTCATATACTGATAACATTACTCAAGTCATTATCAGTTCTGAGCAAGTGTTTTCAAACATTTGACATCTTTTTATAAGGAAAGTGCATTCATTATAAAGGATTTGGCAAGAGTCACATGTTAAGATTACCAATGAAGAAAGCTGCTGGAACAGAAGTATTTGGGATTATAAATCAAGATAAACAACAAGAAAGACATTTCATGTCCCTGCCTCCAGCATAACAATATTGGTTAATAAACAACATAATGTAGTTTAGAGATATTTACCTATTCAAATGCAGGATCACTGAGGGTAGAGCATTTAAATATATTAATTTTGTAAAATGAGTGCACCTGAATTTGATGAAAGGCTAATTAGTTGTACAAATCCTTGGCTGAAATTCAGAAAATCATAATAAGGGACTCAGGTCTTTATCACATAAGAGGAGGTATTGAAAAATCTTTTGTCTGGGGTAATGTTTTTTTCCCTTTTTGGATGTGTCTTTCTTGGCCAACATATTTATCTCCAGCCTCTCCCTCCATCAAAATATTCTGAACATATTCAAATAACCAGAGAAAGATTCCATCAGCATTTTACAATAAGTGCCCTACTAAGTAGGTGGTAAATTTGAATCCAATTTCAAGTACGTATAATGTTTTGATCTTTTAGAATATAATTTATTGTCCTCATAGAAGAGGGCTATAATGTGGTGTTTTTTTCTTCTATTAAATACAGGGTATTAAACTGATTCAGAATGAGCATAATTTATACTTTTATATAATTCATATATGGAGTAATGGGAAATGTCATTAAAGTTAGTGAAATGCAGAAAACCAAAACTTCTCATGTCTACCTCTTACTTTTGATAAACTATGATTTTGGCTACACTTTTTATGACTTCCTAAGTTTTAATTGAAATTTTTAAAATAGTAACATTAAACCCACCTTTATATAAAAGTTTTTTGTTTTTTTTTTTTCCCTCAGCCTTTTAGTTTAAAATAGCTCATGCATAAGTAATAAAAAAAACCTAACCATTTTTCTTTCCCAGTAACTTTCCAGCTCTCTGTTTACCTGAGCTGAGCTCTGTTAAATTGTGTAAGCAACACTGTATATCCAGTTATATAACCTTTAACAGATCAGACTTATGAAGTCTGCCTGGAACAATGTAATCTGATGGGTTTGGCCTTGGAATGCTGAGTCATAAATTCTCATCTTCTTGCTTTTTATAGGTTACCATTCAGACTTGGGGAAAAAAAAAAAATAAGAAATATGCAGCAGCTCTGTTTATAAGGTAGAACAGCAATTACCTGTATCACAGGGGTAGGAAGGAAATTAGAGTATCCTTTCTATTTCTTCAATTCCTTGCAAGATCTCAGCTTGAAGGTACATCAGAAAATGTTCCCTTCTTGCACTGTTATTACCTAAGTAGCGGTGAGGTGGTTAGTGCCACAGCAACGTGTACATTCTGTTTCCTTTAGCTTAAAAATATTGGTTGAATAGGGAAATTAATGAAAGCTCGCTTTATCCCTCTTTTGTAGATAACTGCAAGTTTGAAAACCAGTCTGTCCTATGTTAACTTTGTCATGGCAAGGAAAACCCATTCTTTCACTCATATTTTTAACCTGAAAACCTGCTATGAATTTCTAGTTTCAACAAGTCCTGTGCTATGCCCAGCTCCATAAGGGTCACACTTTTTTTCCATTGCCTCTAAAAATCTGCTGTGACTCTGCTTCCTATTCATAGCAGTGCTCTGTTTCCCTGGAAATTCTACCAATTCAGATAAACAGAAGTAAGGGTAGGAAAACAGCAGCAGACACATGGATTTACTTTAGTTCTTACATCACTGTAGAACTGCCCATACCTCCAATACAGATCACCTGCTTATTGCACTTCTCAAGGTTATTTTTTGTGCCGTCCTCCAAAGGAAAGATGCACAGACATGCAAAGTTGCTCCCAGGGATTCAAACTCTCTTCTTTGTCACTGGAGCAGAGTAAAAGGAGTCTTTGGCTGTACTGCTATTTACATCTTTTCCAGTGGAATGAAACATACAGTAGAGGTGCAATGAATCACGAGCAAGCAGCTTGTTAAAACAGTTGTTGCACCATCTGATCCATATTACGTGCCCAGTTCAATCCATAGACTCATAGAGTCATAGAATCATAGAATCACAGAAAGTTAGGGGTTGGAAGGGACCTCAAAAGATCACCAAGTCCAACCCCCCTGCCAGAGCAAGGTCACCACAGGAGGTCACACACAGAACACACCCAGGTGGGCTTTTAATGTCTCCAGGGAAGGAGACTCCACAACCTCCCTGGGCAGCCTAGTCCAGTGCTCTGTCACCCTCACAGTGAAAAAATTCTTCTTTATATAAAACGTCCTATGCTCCATTTTACAACCATTGCCCCTTGTGCTATTGTAAGTCACCCCTGAGAAAAGCTTGACTCCTGTTTTCCTGGCTCTCGCCCTTTACATATTTATGAACATTGAGGTCACTCCTCATTCTCCTTTTCTCCAAGCTGAAAAGCCCCAGCTCCCTCAGCCTTTCCTCATGAAGGAAATGTTCCACTCCATCATCTTGGTGGCTCTGTGCTGGACTCTTTCAAGCAGTTCCCTGTCCTTTGGGAGCTGAGGGGCCCAGAACTGGACACAATATTCCATATTCACTGTGGATTGCTGTTTATAACATTGTATCACCTCTGAATGAAACCTCTCTACTGACATCTTACATGACCTAAAACTTAAAATGCCCACGACAGTGTATACATATGGCTAAGCATTTCTAAGAGTGAGCAGGCTATTTACTGGGCTGTGCTGTGAGCTGACCATGTTTTCCTTGTGAACAGCTGGGACTACATGTGGGACTTAATTTCTTATATTCCTGCTGGGGTGGGTGTCTTAAATTGTTCGAACGTACTTCAAAAATAGGGGTTCAGTGGGATTTGGGAGGTATTTGTGTACTCTGCTCTCAGTGTTTTATTGTAAGTAATCTGTTTAATTACTTTTTGGGTTGCTGCTCTTCTCTCCTACCTGAAACAAAAAATAACAGTTTTTCAGACAGTTAGAATTCACTGGGAAAGAAGGTTTAGGAAGTGCAGTGACTCAGGCCTTTCAAAGACAGAGGGGAGAATGAAATGCAGCCTCTAATCTTTGTGAATATAAATAATCTGACAGATAATAACAAGCCATCTCCTTGCCTGCCTTTAGTGCTCTTGTTGGGGTGATGTGCTGTCTGTTCTCAAGAACTTTATTCTTCTGCGTGTGTGTAAGCTCCCTCTCTTATAACCACTTTGTATTAAATCACAGGAATGACTTTAGTAATGAATGAAGTCTGTGCCTCTCCTATTACTGTCTACTGATCCTTGCCATCCTGCAATGTGTGCTGAACTGCTGCAGTTTAGGATAAAACTATTAGTCTGAATCACTCAAATGAAAATTTGAGAGTGACACTGTACAGCAGGAAAATGTAAAAGAAGAAATTGTTTCAAATAAGCCTTATCTTAAGAATTACACCTGCAAATTCGTCCACGTGTATGCAAACATATTAGAGTGCAAAAAGCCTTATGCGAAGCCTTATGACTGGCCTTATCCCCTTTGTTGCCCGCAATAGGCATGGCAGACTGCAAGAACCTTCAAGCTTAGTTAAAAAAAAGACAGTTTTTTTTTTAGTGTAAAGAAAGCATGGAAGTAATGGTAAAAATAAGAAGACAATGTGCTTTCCTTCAGGGAGAAAAACTGGCTATAAAGTCATCAGTGAATCATGAGCTGATGACTGAAGAAGACCATGATTGGTGACTGACCTGGAAAAAGGGCATTACTTTAAAATTCAGTGCCTTCCTCCCTCTCTCCCTCTCCCATCCAGCTCCCAACCCCATATCGAAGAATAAGGATCTGGAGGAAAAGATGGTCTAAAGGTGATCAGAGAGCTCCCTGTATTCGCTTCAGTTTTACTCAACTAGTATTACATTCTTGACATGCTGTGAGGCTCTGAAGGAGGGGAAACAGTATGGAGAGAATAGGTATCATCCTCAAATGGAGAAGTTTTGTAAAGCTTAAGTGGAGGCCAAACTGTATGAAAATCTCATAATAGCTCTTCAGCTCTAAGGCAAAAACCTAATTGCATTAATTTTCTTTTCAATAAGCTAATCCTTAAAGCAATAATAGTCTATATGCAGATGATTTATCCCATAGAAAACAGTTTATACATATACAGTTTATATAAAATACATATATAAATATACATATAATATATATATATATATATATGAAATGTATTCTGTTTCTATGTGATTTCAACTACTTCTGTCTCCATCAGCCGGTGCAGGCTGATGGTTTCAGATTCCAGGTTATCTTAAGCCATAAAATGAAATGCACAAAAGAAAATACTTAGAGCACATGTTCCTGTGCTCTAAAACCATATAAAAACTTATTTTGCTTCCAGGAACTCAGTGAAATAATAATACTTGGTATTTCTTTGATCTCTCTGTTGCTGCTTATTCTCATATTAAAGGAAAGAAAACACTACAATTTTATTGTATATTGAAAGACTAAGTTTATAAACAGAGGATGATGGAAAGCATCAATGAATTATTAATAGTTGCTTGCACCTCTGAATGTAGCTGCTCCTTTATTATGACTTCTGTCTTCTGTTTGTAGTCAGTCTTACCGGGGAGCCTGGTTACAAAAAGTTGTAGAATTATTTGTATTTAGACTATCTTGATAATGAAAATCACCTTTCATAAGGCTATGCAACACTAAAAAGAAAAGTTAAAAGATGGCAAATGTTTTGAAATGTTCTAGTATTTGTATGCTTTGGAAGAGAAATCTGTGGCACTTTGGTAAGTTGTTTCCTTCAATATAACATGTCCAATCATTCTCCATATGCTATAGAGCTTTTACATACTATGCTATAGAGCTTTTACATACTACTTCAAAGTATCTGAAAAATCTGTGATGCTCATAGAGTGTTTTTTTGCTGACCTCACATGGCTTATGACTACAGGAGTTCAACAGCAATTGCTCACAGTTATTCCCAGAGGAGGTCCTGAATGAAGATCTAGGCAGGGATATTTGTGGTCACACAGGAAATTATAATTGTATAGTGGTAGAAGGAAGGGAGAAAATAGGAACAGAGTGGTCGATGGAAATGAAAATGGGATGACTGCAAGTCCTTGTGGGAATATGGATGAAAGTACAGAAGAATAAGTAGAAATGACACAAGCTAAGCAGGAAGAAATAGAGATGACACAGGCTAAGCAGAAACTATGGATGTCAGAAAAGCTGGGGGACAGGGAAACTATTCTATAAATAATAAAGCACAGATAGTTGGAAACAGGTAACACTGAGTCATGGAAATGTTTTTGAATGACTCTCCTAGAAGATCTCTACTATGTCACATGTAGTGGTAAAACTCATGTTTTCATGCCAATAAATCTCTATGTAAGAAGTTATCAAATTTGTAACTGCTACTTTTTACTGCCTTTTTTGACATAAAAAAGTCTATTGACCTGATTATTCAAGGTAAGAATGTTTCTATTTTAACAAAGTCATTGCTTCATTTTGTCTTAAATAGACAAGAAACAATATATATTACGTCTCCAAAGCTTTTTGAAACAACATTAAGGATTCCTATTTGCATGAATTACTGAAATCTTACACTATTCTAGAATATAGCCAATTGTGCAATCTTTATTTTTATCTATTATCTATATCCATAATGAAAAAAACAACGTTACATATTTTGAAACATTTTTTTTAAAATCAAATCTGGAATTTGGTTTACCAGCTCTATTTGCAGAGTTTTGGAGAGCTTAGATATTGATGTCAGAAAGCCTTATTTTGTACAGTGCCTTCAGTCTGCCTTATGGCTTGGGAGCTTTGGAGATGGTACTTGTAGGGTTGTTCTGATGGGAGGTTGAGTGGTACTGCAGGGAGGCCAGGTAGTTGCAGGCAGTGATGCTAAAACAGCAAGGTCAGATTAAAACTAAATTCTCTTGACCTCTGCTTTTCTTTTGTTTGCATTGTTTGTTTCAGAGCTCATGCTGATGAATTATAAGTAACAGTCATCATGTTGATAAAGCCATCCATGAGTGACCTGATAAACTCTAGGGTATTCCAGTCTTTGGAGTCAGGCTTAATTTCTCATCCATAGTCCATCTCAGCTCAGAAAAATTAAAAGAATACTAAAAGTTTCCTCCCTGCCCAACTCAACTGCAAGATAAGGGATGTGGAGATACTGTGGGCCCTTCTGTTTCTCAGTTGTTCCAAGCTGGAACAGGAGGTGCTGTGGTGGCTACAAGGTGTGTATCATAACAGGGATAACAGAGCAGGAGATCTCTGGGGAAATGATGGATCAGGCAGACATGAAATGATAAATAGAAAGTGGATATAAAACTTCTGAAGTTGTTTGAAGGTAGAATTTCTTCAGGGTTTGTAAGAATTTGCTTAAGAAATACTTTTCTATTTGACTTTTGTGCATGTCAGGGAGAATGGAGTAACTATTTTTTTCCTTTGATGTATTGTTGGTCACAAGAACAGCTGTCATTGATACACAAATATTTTTTTTCATTAGCCTTTGTAGCAATGTTTAATGAAAAATATTTAACCTCTGAGGAGAGAATGAAGATGTTTGCAATATGAGTCTTAAAAACAAGAGGCAAACTTTTAATTGTCAATGAGTACAAGAAAATAGGACTTAGTGGAAAATGCTAGAAAAGATGAGAGTTCTACCCAGATACATATTAGTTGTTTGTGAAATTTTGGTTCTCATTCTTCTTTCTGACTGTATAGGTTCATATTGTTCACCTTTCTCCTTAATTACCTTGTACTGCTGTTTCAAGGTGAGGAATTTACTTGGTATATAGTTTTTCCCAGTGAAGACAATAATTGATTCCATGCTAGAGGGGCAACGTATCTTCAGTTTAATTTTCATTGAAATCTTCTGCTTTCTAATCAACACTAATCTGAAGCCTGAGTATATTGATGTATACAGAAAATGAAATTATTTACTCAGAGTTTGTTCAGCGTTAGCAGTATTGTAAAGATTCGTAGCATACAAACAGACACATAAATTTCACTCTCTTAATTGTATTAAAAAACTTGATTTCTGTCTCTCCGATGCTATAATTTTGTGTCCACTGAATGCAGAAATAAGATATTTTGTTGTTTTGTGTTATCCATTGCTGTCTCACTGAAATAGGTGATATTCTGAAGATCTTACACCAGTACTAAGTTTGGCCCAATAACTTTTTCTGCTTGCAACAGTGGAGTGTCATAGAACATTTTTCATGTGTTTGAGAAAATAGCTCTATAATGCAGTTTCTGATAATATGTTAATGCCATGTAAAATTTTTTGGCTTTATTACATCTTCACTGTTGCAAAAAATAAAACCTACTTCTTCATGCAAGAGGTGTGTTCTGAATTCTAGTCTCAAGAAGTATACCCTTCAAAGAAGATACATAGTGGGACTGACTTACCAGTGCTTCTTCAGTTCTATAATCTTTACTTGCACAAAAAATCCTGTTGAAGTTAAAACTCCCAGATTCGATGCAATTACTTACATGCTTTAATGTTGCATGGATCTTGACAATTGTAATCTTCCCCCCAGCTAAAGGCTAGCTTGAGTTTCATCTGATAATACCTTCCAGCTGAATGTTTCCCTGCTGTGAATATTTATTTTGCAAGCTGGCAAGTGTATGGCTTAAGAAGCAGAGAGCCAATTATCGACTGGAAAACAATTTTTATGAAAAAGCAAATCTAGCTTTCAGTGTTATAACTCTCCACTTTTTTTGAATGTTGCTTTTTACCAAGCTTTACAGCTTCTGTTCTCCAGAAAGACATGGCTTATTATAGATTTCTTGCTAATGGTAAGAGAGAGAAGAAAGAAAATATGAACAGTCAATACTGGCCTTAACAATGACCTTTGTTGCTGGGGCAAGAACTGAGGTCATGTTTGGAACTTAGCCCTAGGCTGTTCTTCAGCAGTGCTCTGTCCCACCATAGACTTTACCAGAGTCATGCTCTCAAAACTGGAGAGAGGTCTTTGCAAAACAACAGTTCCAAAGCTGAATTTTCTAGTCTCTCAAGGACAATACATAGGCTGGCTGTATTCTAGGTTATCTTGTGTCACAATCTCTGAGTACTTACTGTATGTATGCATACTGGATATATAAACATATCTTCCTTATGCTACTTACAGTGATTAAAATTTAAAAGTGAATGGTGCATTATCTATTGCATTAAACTGCCTTGGCTTTGCTAGGGTAGCTGTCACAAATTGATTTTACATGTCAATAGTGGCTATTAGCTACATAATCTGTCTCTTTGATGTGCTTTACATGCAGCTTTACTTTTAGACAAAGCTGCCAACTGAAGAAGAAACTGAATTTCCTACATATACCTATCTTCATTTGTTACTAAACCTAATTAAATGATTCTCAAAAATTATCAAGTTAAGAAGTCTTTGAAACACTGTTATACTTGTGAGTGAGTGAGTGAGTGAGTGTGAGAGACAGAGATGCAGCAATTCCAACAATGGGGCTGTCTTCTTTCTTGCTTGAGCAAACTGAGGTAATGAGTGGTTTTCTGCAAATATCCAAGTCTACAAGCCAAACCTGTGAAGCATTTCCCCTCTTTGTCTTTTGGGAATTCCAATTCTCCATGCTGAATTTCTCTCTACAATACAGTGGGATTTTTGGAAGGAGCAAGCAAAGAGTGCATGGGTCTCAGTATTAGAGAGAGATGTACTGCTGATGGAGGAAAGTATTGTGCCTTATCTTGCAGGGATATCTTATGATTCTATGAATTATCTTGAATTATCTAAAAAGCATTTGTAGTTTAGTCAGTTTCAAAGGAATGATATAAAAGTATATCAGAAAAAATGTTATAGAAATGGATTTAATTCAGTTTTTACTGTCTTTTTATATTCTGTAAAGTCAGCTCATAGAGTGATTATTATCTGAGTGTGGCTGTTTGAATCAAATGTATATTACTTCACTGTAAAATGAGCTTGTAGCTCAGCTCACACTTCAGCTCACAGAAATTTCTTCATCAAGTCAGCAAAATACAGGAGATACACTCAGGCAATTTTATACCAGTAACAGTACAACCCAAATATTTCTTAACCTAGTACATGTCACCTCATTAGATGTATGCTTTCTAATGTGGATTTTTAATATCAGCTGGCTGCAGCATGTTTTCTGCTATTTATCCAAGGTATCTAGTTATCAGGCTATGTAACACTGGGTGTTTCAGGACTGCCCTAAGGTGGTAATATCTTATTCCCTGACTCCATTTCTCCCCTATAAAAAACCAAACAAAACCCAAAGAAGGTTACAGGGCAGAGATCATTATGATCCTTGATCTGTGTCGTTCAGGACAGGACAAAACTTTTGATACAGCATTGCTTTAAGTTACTGTAAACTGTGCTTGCTAGTCTATTTTAAGTGTGGCTGCTGTTCTATTGAATTCTGTTAAATTACATTCTCTTTGTCTTATGCATGTGTGAGTGTGTAAAAGCTAAACCCTGAAGCTTTGTTTTATCCTTATCTCACACTGATACACATCAAGAACAACCTTCGTAAGGTGAAATTGCCATTTTACAAATAGCAGTGGTGAAAAAATGCACTCTCCTAATCCATGTCACATGCAACGTTTTTTTGTTCCTCTCTTTTCCTATTCTGCCAACAAAACTAACTTAGTTTTCTTGATGTGTTGAAGTGCATTTGAATTAAGTTGCAATGTACTTCACTCTGTAATTAACCAGTGTGCAATTTATTGTTTTAAACAGCTTTAAAAAAATTGACATACAAATTTAAATCTTTTAGCCATTCATTTACTTTCTTAAAAAATTATTATAAATAGTCAGAAAATTGACTATAACATAGAAAAGAAATACTGTATAAGGACAGTTGGACTACATTATTTGCATACATAAATTCTTATTCACTTGGATTAATTTATTGTTTGTTCAATACCAGTCCTTAATGTGTATTAAAATTATTTGATTTATTTTTTTCTGGCTCACCTGCCCTATACGCCTTATAAAATGAAATTTTCAGAGCTCTGTGATGAGTAGAGTTGCTTTAGCAGTCTGGGCATGTATCAGCCACTTAGTTTCACCTAAATAATGCTCTTATCATTTGAAGGGTGGTGATATTGAGCTCTGCTTGCTTTTAAAGTTTCAATAAATATCATAGGCCTGCACAAATAATATTAGAAAGATTATTTTCCCTTATTCCGTTCTTCATGTCTTTTTTTTTAAGGAAGATAAGTGTGGCTACTAAATAGGAATATGGAAATGGGTAAAAGGTCATTATTTCAAATCTGAACATTTGTGGGATGGACACTATAGCCTTTGAAGTACAAGAAAAAAGTCTTTAGGAACGCTTAATAAAGGATTATTATTTTTTTTCAGATGCTTAAGAACACTTTTAATCTAGTTTAGGAGAATTGTTTTTTGTGTGTGTGCAATTAAATTAAACAAGTTTTCTGAAACAGTCTTGTCTTTTTCTCCAATGGAAAATGACAGGAAATAAAGTAATAGTCCCCAGCCTTTTTCTTCACAGTACTTCTCTTGGACCAAAATCAATCTCAAATTGTGGAATTAATTTGATTTATTTCAGTTTATTACCAGATAGCATGAACTTCTAGTTACCGATTCTGATATTAATAAATGGATAAATAATTAAATATTTAAATAAAACCACCTCGTTTCTGCTCCAGACAACTCTCTCCCTTAGTTCCTGTTCTCCAGTCCCCCTCTCTGCACTTTACACTCCCTCCCCCTTCAGTGAGTGGATGGGCAGTGGAGGAGGTGTCGGTCACTGTGTTGGTCTCCTTTGCTTTTTGCAGTTCATCACTCAGTTGTTCCTTCTTCTTGTATATTTATTACATTTACAGCTTGAGAGGACTGATTTTTAATTTTTTTTTTTTGTCTAAATTATGGTGCTAAGACTTGATGCTATGTCATAACTTGAAGGGGGAATGGATAGAAAACAAAGTATTCTGAGGATGTAACTTTTCAGGTTTTTACTGAGAAGATTAAGCATCAAAATACAAATCTGAGTGTCAGCCTGTTCAGTGAGGAGTCAATGAAGGACAACATGATATTATGCAGCCCTGACTCCCATATGTACAGGGTGTCAAACAGCATGTATGCGTGTAAGATAGTACAGAGACGTGGCACTAGGCAAAGGACTGAAGTAGCTTAAATACTTTGTTCAGGTTTTCCTGATGGAGCTTGTCTTACTTGGATACCAGACTCAGCTTCAAATACTGTGTCCAGTTCTGGGCCCCTCAGTTCAGGAAGGAGATTGAGGTGCTGGAGCAGGTCCAGAGAAGAGCAAGGAGGCTGTGAAGGGATCCAGCACAAGTCCTGTGAGGAAGGGCTGAGGGAGCTGGGTGTGTTCAGTCTGGAGAAGAGGAGGCTCAGGGGAGACCTCATCACTCTCTACAACTCCCTGAAAGGAGGGGGTAGCCAGGTGGGGGTTGGTCTCTTCTCCCAAGTAGCTGCCAGTAAGACAAAAGGGCATGGACTTAAGCTCTGCCAGGGGAGGTTTAGGTTAGATATTAGGAAGAAATTATTTATGGAGAGGGTGATCAGATGTTGGAATGGGCTGCCCAGGGAGGTGGTGGATTCTCCATCCCTGGAGATATTTAAAAAGAGACTGGATGTGGCACTCAGTGCCATAATCTGGTAACTGCAGCAGTCGTGGATCAGGGGTTGGGACTTGATGGTCTCAGAGGTCCTTTCCAACCCAGCCAATTCTATGATTCTATGATTCTTTGATTTCCAAGCCATCTGCCTCTATGATGAGTATATCCCTCTTCACAAGATCTTACTCTTTTGATCCACTTCTGTTTTGATCGCTGTTTCATGCCACAGTGTGATTGCTTTCCACTAACACATGGGAGCACCCTACTAGGAATATCAATCTGGGAGCTGAAAGGTTTGGGGAGGACAGAAACAATTGTATTATATAAAAAACTTTAAGTAAAATAGCCAGAAGTCAGGAAGATAGCTGCTTGTACAGGTGCTGGGAAGCATCTATTTATTTGCAAAAATTTAATGTAAGCATATACAGTTATAACTCTAGGGCAGGAATCAACTAAAGTATTAGAGAATCTCATATGTATGACCTTCAAAAATACCCAACCCCCATTAAAAAAAAATTTTTCAAAGGAGGGCAAAGGAGTCTGACTACTTTAACACTATTTTCATTTCTTGTCTCCTTGGGATGATACACAGAGAGAGGAAAACAAATGTTTCTAGTCAGATTGCTATGTAAATGAAAGAAAAGGAGATACACTCAAGCGATAAGTTGCATGGCTTTCTGTAGAGGAATACAGTGAGAATGGTACTTCTCCTAGAACATATTATCCAGAGGTCACCAAAGGGGTGTTGTGGCTGTAATGTTTCAGCTGCTGTACCACACCAATATCTGACTCTACTCCCTCACAGCTACTTTGGTATATGCAGGGGAGGTTTTTACTATTATTATTCTGCACATAATGGGCCTTTTTCAGGAAACAGGGATGAAGAAAATCAGATTGTTCTAGAAACAATTTAGTGTCTGAAATGAACAGCTATTGTTAGTGCTACCATAGAGATTATACCTTAAAAAGACTAGCATTTTGTCTTTGAATTACTGTCTTTTTCTTTATGCAACCCTGTGGAAAGAAGCATTTTGAAAAAGTCTATGGAATGTTGCAATTCCAACTGATCTCCTTTGTTCCTGTTATTACATTAGATTTCTCCAATCTCATCCTTCTCAGCCCTTCAAAGAGTGTACTGATGCTAGTATAAATAAGTTAGACATTTCCTATATTAGAAGATTATACTCTGCTTTTATGAGAAGTTGTGTATCATTTAAACATGAGAAATCTGCTGCCAAATACAGTTCACAGCATGAAGATAAATAATGCCATTAAACTAGAAAGCCTTTTAATGATTGCTGGCTATTCAGTGGGCTAAGCAATTTAAAATAACTTTTCCTTACAAAAATCACTGCGGTTATTCAAACTTCTAAGCCCAGTAATCATGTGAAGACAATGTGGTAGCATTCTTATGTAAAGTGGGTCACTGGTGATTTTCTGAAAGCTTCCTCTGGTGATTTTTGTGTTCTTTTTATTGCTGTGTGCAAGAAGAAATACCAGATGTGATTTTGGTTATTAAAATGGCATTAAGTTATTTCAGTTTAGCAGGGACTGTCTAGGAATAAGGCAGGCTATAGAGATCATTCTTAATTCAGTGAGGCCAGTTGGTGTGAGCTGAGAAATACATACTTTGCCAGTCTGCCATTCTGCCCCTTCTAATGGCTAAGGAGCAGATTAAAGACAGACAGGTTCTCTGCTGCATCAAGACAACCCTGAATACAGAGTTCTTCTGTTCACTTCAGTTTCTACTAATGACTACGTCTTTTATAGTTGATGGTCAACAAATTAGAGATGCTGTCAGTTAGCTCCTGTACTTTCCTTTTTGCTCTTATACAGTAAATATTTTCTATCTAAACTAGGCCAGAAAATACGTACTCTGTAATTATAGAGATGTTCAATAAGTCTTAAAGCACAAGAAAACTTTTTAAGGACATGGAGATGCAGTAAGGGAGACGGTGCTGAAATTAGTAACTGGTGGGTGCACTTTTACAGTTTAACCAGAAATTAAAAATAAATCCTTCTGTGATCCTAAACATGAAACTGAGCTCACCATTTACTCCTTTTCATTTGAACAAACGGGAATAGAAAATAAAAAATTTGAAAACGAACTTGCTTTTTTATTGTTATTATTTTAAATGTAGAACGTCTTTCCTAAGGTGAGAACTTGTCAATTTATCATAAATCTAAAACCCCTCTACTATTTGTAGAAGAGAACATGTACTCAGAACTATGCTAGGTATAAAAGATAATTTCAGAGTGCATTCTTGCAGATGTCATAGCACAGCCTTGAATGATGTAGATTCCTGGCAAGGCTCTATGAAATGGAAATTCCTGGCAAGGCTCAGCACATCCCTCCCTTTAGGTCCTTTTTAGATCTGATAGATTACATCCTTTTCTTCATTAATTTATTTTCCTTCTACACACACTTGCTGCACTTCTAAAATCTAAGCAAGAATGGATAATTCAGTTCTTTGTTTTGTAATCATTAGTTTATCAAAGCACTTTTGCAACCTTTAAAACACATTAACATGTAATTAAAACTTCTGAGAATTGATTCTCTCTCTTGTCCAGTCTGCTGTAGCACTCAGAATTTATTAGGCTGGTATTAAACACCAGAATCATGTTTTCTCCAGCACTTCCTAAAAATAGAGATGCAATTGTAAACAAAGCATTCACTCTCTCAAATAATTGATTTGGTTGAAAGGTTAGGGATTGTTCTAAACAGCACTACAGCAAAATTATTCAGGATATTCCAAGTTTAGCCTCATAGAAGTCAAATGTCCCAACACCGAGCCATCCGACAGCTTGGAAAGGTTTTAATATTCTGATGTTTAACTAGACTAAATGATGCTGTTTGGCAAATGTATTTTTCTATGAAAATGAGGTCTGTACCACATGGACTTTTTGGCTAAAGTAGAATGATTTAGAGGCACAAGACAAAGCATGGGAAGATCAAAAATATTCTGGCATGGTGAACATCCTGTGTGAAGGTTATTAACTTTCAGTCCCTCACAAGGGCTGTCATTTGGAGTATATTCAAATAAGCCTTACTTTTATTTTCCAGCATTTGAATAAGCATGAAGCTGGCAAATATTGTTGTTCAGAATTCTTTTTTTTTCTTTTTCTTTCTAGTTTACCAATTTTAGCTATCAGAGAGTATTTCTATGCTCTTTTCAAATCTGACCTTTGTGTGCTGGATAGAGGCTACTATTTGTAAATAAAATAGAGGATGTTAGATTTATATAAATTAAAACTTGTTTTAAAATCTTGAATCATAAATATTAAGAATATTTATATTTATTTATATTTACTGGAAGTACTGAACTATGAACTACTGAACTACAGAACTATGAACTAGTGGTCTGAGGGTACATCTTTGGATATAAATGAACCATAATGAGTGGAGCAAATGTCAAGATTTTTAGAAAAGCATTAATGTGTACTGTTATTTTAAAAGTTTTGTTTTCTTATCAGATTCCCAATTCAAATGAAGGGTAAAAAAACCTTGAGAACATATTCATTCTAAAAGGTGTTCATGATAAGAAAATCTGTAGTGAAGGCATCCATGTGATTTCATGACTTTGCTGTCATTCGAAATGGGTGAATATTTTCTGGCGTAGTTTTTACAAATGATTGTCATCAGAGACTTTGGTGAGTATGCAGAATATAGGAATAAAAAAAGAATTTTCCACTTATTGGAAACAAATTGTTTTTAAAACATGTATGGAAAAGCAAGAAGAGAGATCTGTTAATCCTAAAACTGTGTTCTTGTATTGTAAGAAGTGACAGAGTTAAATTGAGATGTAATCTTCTGAGTAAGAACCTCAAATTTATTGGGGGGGATGGTGAGAGGGTGATATTTTAAAAGAATCTGTGTCCTTGCATTGCCTGTTTTTCTAATCAAACTGTGCTTTGAGTAGAAGCCCTTTTGTTTCAGACAAATATTACACAAGCATCATCTGTTGTTAGGGAGATAGTAATCTAGGGAACAGTTACCAAAAGCTAGTGTGATGTCTGTACTAAAATCAAACCCATAAAAACTGTTCTGATGAAAGCAGAATGGCCCCTTCCCATTTTATTTTAGGCCATACTAGCAGCTGCTCTAATACACAAACCAGCTAAATTATTTCATAACAATATTAATGAATTCCAATTAGAGCTGCAGTCTGCTGTTCTTCATTCCAAACTTTTTAGTAACTGAAATGAGCAGAGACTACGATTTGGGGCAAATCTTTTTATCTATAAAACTCTGAATGACAATTAGACATATTCACCAAATAAAGGAGAACCAGCCTTGTTGGGAACACTGAAAATCAAATAATTTTAAACTAGCAGCACTCTGAGGAAGAACTTTCTTGGTGGTAATCCTGATATTTCCATTAGAGTGAGACAAAATTATTACTGAACTGGTGTGCATTATAAACTGGGGAAGATACTACATGGGAGTTGATTTTTACTCTTGTGGCAAAAGTCAGAACTAACATTTATTGGTGACAGACTTACAGAGGCAGAAAACTCTAAGCATAAAACATTGAATACAAATCTAATCTTTAACTAGCATATTTAATTGAAGGACCTTAGCATACAAGCTCCATATGCTTACTATACTTAGTGTATGCAAGGTCTAATTTGATATGCAGACTTTAGAGGAAGAGATGAACAAAACTTTCTAGCTAAAGTAAATATAACAGAACAAAAACCTTGTATATTTTTTAATTCTGATATGTGTATTTAATACTTCAGTAGCAATTATACCAGTAAAGGAATGATTACGTTAAATTATTCCAGTAAAGTTATTGTATTGGGTGCATTTACAATGTAAGAGAGTGTGCAGTACTCTAATAATGTTTTCTACACAAATAACAACTCCAGATACATGTAATAATTTTTCCCCATCTAAATACATATTTGTAGTGATAGGGAATTTATTGTTAAGTGTCTTACTCAACTAGTATATCTCATTGAAAAGTAAAAATCAATAAAGAAATCTGACTTTGAGAAGCATTCTGATTTTGTTCTGATTACAATGAAGTTTGTTCAGTCCACATCTATTGAAAAATACAATTTCTTATCTACTTACAAAGTGAAAAAAAACCTGCAGACTGTCAGAACTAAGATTATTTAGTTTGTTTAGTAATGTTCTAATTAAGCATGCCCTTAATTGCATGCTGAAGACCTTTGCTCAGTCTTTCAAAATGCAGTCTCTTCATCTCAGAAACTACACTTCACCAACACTTGGGGAGACCTCTTTTTTAGGTAGGTAGTCTGAGGACACTCAGCAAGCTGAATAAGTAATTCTGTTCCAGGGAGGCTGTTTTCCCTGAAGCAGACTTCATGTTTGCAGACCATATAAACAGTTCATTGCTGCCTAATATCACAGGGTATTAATCCAGAATTAAAAAATGAATTACACACTAAGCTTGTATAGCTGATGCAAAGTTATTTTACAGGTATTGCAGTAAGTTAGATTAGTCAGCAAGATAAAAGAATGGCATCTTGAACTTTGTAGGTGAGTTAAGCTAGGTGAGTTCTGTAACAGTCTAAGCAGACCTAAGTGCTGACAGCTGTATCTCTGCTACCTACTTTAATCTCATCTTTCCTGGAAGATTCCTTGTTCACAGCAAAAGTGAATAGCATGCTCACACAGCTCAGTGAAATGTATGTTAAATGCTGGCACAAAGGAGGTTGGGGGCAGGAATGGAAGCAGAACTGCTAAGTAGATATTTTTGAACCGTGTAAACAAATAAGGAAAAAAATTAAGAAAATCATCAGGAGCTTTAAGTCCCTTCAGCAACATGCTTGAAAGAGACAAATGTCTGTTTAATAAGGTAAGCATAGAGATGTACCTACACTATAATCTTGATGTTAAATCTGGCTTGTTTTATGCGAACTAATCAATCTTTTAATCTATCTATAGCAATTTAAGCAAAATTTCTTTTGGTGGACACCTGTCAAACTGCTGGAGAATTTTATGATAACTCTCTGTGCTTCAAACTTTGTGAGTCTAATTGGCTTCTACTATGCCTTCTGTCACATGCAATGCTAATTAGCCACTTCATTTAAAGTATGGT
This sequence comes from Calypte anna, assembly GCF_003957555.1. Lineage (NCBI taxonomy): Eukaryota > Metazoa > Chordata > Aves > Apodiformes > Trochilidae > Calypte > Calypte anna. The sequence continues at coordinate 117,981,882 of NC_044244.1, read as the reverse complement.
ACTGCAGCTTGGCCTTTCTACCTTCCACCCTCTCTTTAGACCTCTCTGGAAAGCTTGTTAATTGCCTGCTACACGACCACATTTATCCCTGTCGCATCTGGTGGAGACTTGTCATGTCTTTGGAGGTGAACCACAATGGTGTTCAGAACTTCCTAACTAGCACAAAATGCATGTACACGATGAGGGGAAACAGAGGCAGGGGGTGATGGATCAAGAAACCTTTTGAAGACTTCTGCTAAACTGTGCAGTGTCTGCAGCAGTGCCTCAAGCCTGTATCTGCACCTTCTGTGATAGGACTGTATTTGGCCGTGCGTAAGTGTCTCCCAAAGTCCCTTCTCTCAGCCTTTACAAGTCTGATAGCTTTTTGGGAAGGAGGTTGCATTTGTCTTCAAAAGAGCAGTTTTTAATTCTGCTTTGTGGGATTGCTGTCCTTCGGAGCATACTTGCAGACAAAGGCCGGAGAGAATGCGTTTCCTCTGAAATGTGGTTGCTACTTTTATTCTCCTAGCTCCTGAGTAGTGCTTACGCTCTTCAGTATATATCAGAATATCCTTTTGCTGCTGTCAGACTTGTCTTTGACAGGATCCTTGGTACAGCTGTTGCATAGTCTTATGGAACATGACGTAGTGAAGATGGTCTCAGAATTAAGAACCTTGTCAATTCATTAAACCAAACTGAAATTTGGAAATAGATTTTCCTCAGAGCGTAGACCCATCTACTTTTTATACCAGATTGTTACCAGAAGCATCTGTAAACTAATGTTTTCACGTGGTTTGAAAATATTAACTCTTACAGAATATTGTAGTGGACTGTAGACTTCCATAATATTTTGTTGTTGTTCTAAAGAGCTTTTAGTTGGAGGTTTGTCTGAGTTGCAGCTGCCCTATACACATTGATGGGTCTCCAGATCCATGGGGAAATCATGCGACAGACTCAGGCTGCTTGTCCTGGAATCTGGCCCTGAAGAGGGGCCTGATGGCCCTGCAATGCTAGGGTTGCTGGCCAGGGATGTCCCCTTACCATTGCTGACTGAGGGGACAGGGTCCCAGACTTTCCTGGGGGGGAAGGCCAGGGCAGTCCCTGGCCTCTAGGAGCTGCTTCCAGGTGGAGCTCCATGGAGGAGCCTTGTGTAGTCAGAGCTACCGCTCCTACAGCACCACAGCCCAGAACAAGCATGGACCCTGCTGAGCTAGGCCCACTCACAGGCCCATGGCTCAGCCTGGCCCTGACCTAGGAAGGTGCCTAGGAAGGTGCTCTGGGTCTACCCTGGTTCCCCTGTGGCTGCCCTGCTCCTGGCTGGGGACTGGGACACAGTGGGGCTGCCAGGGCTGCCCGCATGCTTCCGCATTGGAAGCTCCCAAAATCCCTGTCCTGACCTGGGCCATTGGTAAGTCTGCTCAGTCATGGCATACCCGGGTTGGCACTTTTTGACAAATGTTTTTAAATAGGTAAAGAAATGCAGATTAGTAGATGATTTAAAGATTATTTTGATGTTCTGTACCCCTTTAGGGTCATACATGTTCCTGTAGCCCTTGTGTGACTGCATCGTAAAACTGACAAGGAGAAAATGATGATTTCTGTCTTAACACAAGCTTGGGTACTTCCTTTGTCACCGAAACCATAGTTTTTCCTTATGTTAGTTTTACCTTAAACAGGTTCTCCTAGAACAAGTAAAAAAAGAGTCTTTCCTTCAAAATGGCAAAGGATTTTTTGTGCGGGAGGCAGTCTTTTTATTTGTTGCCTGAACTGCACTATGTACATGATCAAGAAACCTTGGTAATTCATATCTAACTTATTAGATTTTGTCTGTGTGGGCATCAGAGTCTTTAGCAGTGCCCAGCATGAGCCATCCTCTGTCTTGGTAAGTAGGAGGCTTGTCCACCCCTGCACTTTTTGAGCAAAGTAATTAGTTTTGATAAGCCATAAAATCGGTAGCACTGAATAGGGCTTATTCTGCCTAGATAATATTGAACATGCTTAAAACTAATACTTTCTTAAAAACAACCTTGTAACAAAGGGGCTTTTGTCAGAGTAGATAGGTTCTTAATTTCTTGGGGGATCGTCCTCTGCTCATGTGTTTCAGCAAAGTCATTTCATGTTCTGTTCGTTAAAGAAGTTCACAAGAAGGACTGTAACTTGTACACAGTACAAAACTAAGAGAATTACCTTGCCTGTCTAAATATATATATCTCAAAGAAAAAAATCATCCTTATGCCAGATTAATGACTTTAAAATATTGTAGACTGTATCAAGTATTTTGAAATACTGCATGTGCTGAAAAGATTACCCATAAAATACAAAGTTGCAGTGACTATCTGACAGCTGATACAGAAAACAGAGTACACCAGAGAATGCTAAACCCTTATCTTGTCCCCTACTTTGAAAGCAGGAGAGTAATTGATTCACATGGGACTGAAACACATTTAGTTAAATATTTGTATTAGAAATTGAAGTTCAAGTTGGTTGATTGATACTGGATGATAGTCAAAACTTCAACAGTATCTAATAGCTTATATATAATAGAGCTAAAAGCTTCTTAGTGAGTATCTAATACTTGTTCCATTAGAGCTGTGCCAATATTCTGCACATGCTGAGGCCTCTGCTTGCTTCAGGATTTTCTTATTACAGGTGTTTTCATAGACAGCTCATGTGCATGTAATATATAAATATCAAGCCACAACAATTAATGTAACAAGGAGCAAGGATGTTATAGTTACACCATGTGTTTAAAGTGGATCTAATACAGACCTGCAGGGTAGCTCAACCTCAATTCTTACATTCTCCCTATATTGCCTCCAGCGTGGCTAATGATAGAAGCTACTCTGGGGGCATTTCAAGCAAGAGAGTCTCTTCTAGACACAATATCCACAAGTCAAACCCTCATGTTGTGTAGTTTAGGAAATCGATTTTTCAACTTTCCCAATTCACTTTTCTTCCTTGCTGCTTTTTACCTGGTCCACAGTTTCAGGGCTACATGCCTATTTCTTCACCCACCAGCTTTACCACTTTTACACCTATGATGTCTGTTCTCACAGTGCCAGACATTCCTGTGCTTTACCATAAACCAGTGACACTGATGTAGTGATCTTCTTTAGGTGTTTTTTTTGTTTGTTTTTTTTTCTTTGGTTTATTTTTTTGTTGTTTGTTTGGTTTTTTGTTTTTGTTTTTGTTTTTTAATAAGAAACCCTGTGAAGATCATCTTCCTACAACAGTATACTAGATGAACTAATAATTTGGATATAGCTGAGGTGTGGTAAACTAGATAAGCTAGATAGTTCACAGCCTTTATTTTCACAGTTAGGCATCAAAGACTTCCTTTATTTCCATATTCTTTGATTTCAAGGCAAAGATGCTTTGTTTTCTAAAAAAAAATTACCAGGATTGCCTCCACCCCCTCTTTTTTTTTTTTTTTTTTTAACCTTGACACCATCATGAGTCACAATGTTGTAACAAATGAAACACATGAAGCTTTTTGTCTGACATAGGTCAGACAACCCCATTATTTCAACCTGTGCTGGTTGCACAAGCTACTGAATGAGTCCTTAAAGGACCATAATTTTTTTTCTAAATGATGTATCCTGAGCAGTGGCTACTGCCAATCCTGGAGAACTAATGGTTATTTGTGCTCTACACTTTTGCTCCATCTTAAAAACTCTTTCATTCCCCATTTGTTTGTTTGGAAGAAGTATGCTCCAGGGCATGTTTACTTCATATCCATCCCACTGTCATTTTCAAAAGTCTCACAGAATCAAAAGCATGGAATATAACTATTCCACTGCCATATGTGAGCTGTACTAGTGCAATGTGTGTAAATGTCAACCGCTCCTTTTTAAAGATCTTAAAATCTTTACAGGTAAAGATTCCATTTTTAACTCTCTTTGTGCACATCCCAGGATGGCAATTAACTTTTTTAGGAAATGTAGTATGACTGGTATTCACCTTCTAATTTACTATAATTGATAGATCCTTTTTACAGAACCAATACCTAGCCAGCTGTTCCTACACCTTTCTGCCTGTATTTGATTGATTAAATATGCTTAATTTAAGAATTTGCACTTGTTTATCTAGATTTTCTTTATTTTGTTTTGTTTGGGGTTCTTTTTGGTTTGTTTCCATTTTATTTTGTTGTCTGTGAAGATAATTATCCATACTGTCCCTGAACTCAAACAGTTCTCCCACACTGCAATTTCTGCCACCTTGTTTAATGTGGAAATGTAATAAACAAGATACTTTTCCCATCACCTAAATCTAAAACTTACATTTTAGACATCTATTTTTCAAAGAAATAAAACCTCAGCAGTGTTGTTCTGAATATAGATCTTGTATATGTAATTCATTGTTATAATAGTACTCAGTCAATAGCATGGATTCCTGGACGAATACATTTATGCTCTGTTCTGAATTCTGTGGAAACTAAATGCATTTCTAGTGAGCTTTTAAAACTTCCTGGGGGCTTTCACAATAGGAGCTGATAAAGTTTTATGGAATGCTCTACTTTTATGTTTAGTGAATATGATGACAATCCCTTTCCCCTGTTCAACAGGGTAGAAATTAACTGAATAGTTTTGAATGAGCTACCCATAAACATGTGCTGCATTTATTTTACATGATAACATTTTACACAGTGCAAACTGCTGCTTTGAAAGCACATAATGTGCATATGTGTTATGGAGTTAGGGCACATGCTTAGGAAATAGTAGCATTATTTTGTCAGATTTGAAGGATTTGAACCCACATTTCCCAAGAGCCTCATCCAATTATTTTGATGACAGCAATCTCTATAATTTCTGGGGAAAACAAGGCACTGTGCAGCTGTGCATACTAAATTCAAGGGCCTAGAAAAAGAAGCGAAAGAAGACAAGTTCTGGCTTAGTAGTTATAACACTTCTGTAAGAAAGAAAGAGTCCCAGGATTCCAGTCTTCTCTTCTGTTATTTCTGTTATGTATGTCATCCATTTTAAGTTAAAAAGATTTGAATTAAGGGGTTGGAATCCCAGGTCTTTTCTACCACAATTGAGACCCGAGTGGTTCTTAGTCACCTCCTGATCCAGGACTATTTGAAATCTCAATTTTGAAGGGATAGATGAATTTCTATAATGGTGGAAGAAAATGTTTGTACTTTCCAGAGGAGAGGTACTTTTGAGAGGTTTGGTTTTTGTTTTTTAATTTTTGATCATTGCTCTCATATCAAGATTTTGAAGAATGGGATTATAAAAGCTCCCAGATATGAAAATTGCCAGAAGTATACTGAATGTTTTCATTACAGTGCACTGTTTAGCCTGTGACCTGGATACATGTAAATCTTTACTTGATTTATATTTTCCATTTTTATAATCTGAAATTAATTTTGGAAGGCTTTGCAACAGTCATAATTATCCATCAGGCTGTTGCATCTTAATTTTGGATATCATATGTTTCATGACTACCACTGTTAATACATCATTGGTAAATAGGAAGCTCTTCTTCTTCTGAAAATGTCCTATCAGTATTGAATAAAAAATTGCAGCTATTAATGAGCAGTACTGTTCAGAAGCATTTCGGAGCTGCTTAGGTCAGTGATACCCCTTTCTGACCTTGGATCTCAGTTGACTTTTAAATCACAGCTGAAGTTCGATTGTGGAGTTATAGACCTGCTACTGTCTACTCAAGCAATGCAGGTTTATTTAGCATGGGGATTATTAGCTATCTGGTTGGCACTTAGAGCAGTGAAATAGCAAGCAGAATTTGCATAGGAAATTAAACCCATCAGATACCCTTTTGAAAAACTAGCCAAAGTAAGCAACAACATCAACATTAAAAATAAAGTAGGATTAAGGAATGGCATTCCAAACTGATTGATGGGCCTGGGCAGTTTTAAAGTTATCTCACTCAGTGCAGCTAGCTTTTCAGTTTTAAAGGGAGAAGATTCAGCACCATTCACAATCCTTTCTTCCTTTTACCCTTGTGTTGTTTTTCTATAATAAATTTCAGGACCTTGTGATGTGACTGTCAGTATTGTGTGAAATCTGGTTCACAGTGATGGAGTGCAGAATGGAACAGAAAGAGTCATTGTGATGATGGCTATTCCCACTATTGTTGTAGGAAAATAAAACAAAACTGAGGACTCCCTCTCCTTTGAAATAATTACCTTCCAACCATCGTGTTGGGTAGTCCTAAGTGGGGTAACAAGTTGCCATGTACATCTAATAAATTTTAGTCATATCCAGTCTTGAAGTTTTCCACCTATAACTTTAATAAACTGCAAAGGTGTATAGGTATATATTGTAATTATATATCATCAAAGCTTGAACCCATTACAAAACAATTTAATTACAATAATTCTTGTAGAAATTACTCTGCTTTAAATTATTACACATACAATAACATAATGGTAAAGAGGACTTACTCGTAATACACATATTTCTCTTCAAGTCCTTGTTCTTGTACAAATGGTAAATTTATCATTTGGATTCTTTTGTCTTTATCATGCAGTAGCTTACCTGTGAAATACTATTCAGATGCTAAATTGCTGCTACCCAAATACTTCTCTATGTGAACCTCTTTCTTATAGCAGGCTAGCATTTTAAAATAATTTTACCATAAAGAAATTGGTGAAATTATGGCCTTGTAAACCTTTTTTATTATTATTTCTCTAAATACAAATCTATTTACAATTTTCAAGGGGAAATAGCGACTCTTCTCATAGAATCATGGAATCGGCTGGGTTGGAAGTGACCTATGAGATCATCAAGTCCAACCCTTGATCCACTACCAGTGTGGCTACCAGACTATGGCACTGAGTGCCACATCCAGTCTCTTTTTAAATATCTTCAGGGACAGAGAATCCACTACTGGATTCTACTGAATCCCTGGGCAGCCCATTCCAATGCCTGATCACCCCCTCCGTTAAGAAATTCTTCCTAATGTCCAACCTAAACCTCCTCTGGCAGAGTTAAAGTCCATGCCCTCTTGTCTTACTGGTAGCTACTTGGGAGAAGAGCCCAACCCCCCTCTGGCTACCTCCTCCTTTCAGGGAGTTGTAGAGAGTGATGAGGTCTCCCCTGAGCCTCCTCTTCTCCAGGCTGAACAGCCCCAGCTCTCTCAGCCTCTCCTCATAGGATCTGTGCTCGAGTCCCTTCATCAGCCCAGTTGACCTCCTTAGGACCTGCTCCAGGACCTCAATCTCCTTCCTGAACTGAGGGGCCCAGAACTGGACACAGGACTCGAGGTGTGGCCTCACCAGCGCTGAGTACAGGGGCAGAATCTCTTCCCTGGACCTGCTGGCCAAGCTGTTCCTGATACAGGCCAGGATGCCATTGGCTTTCTTGGCTACCTGGGCACACTGCTGGCTCATGTTCAGCTTCCTGTCAATCCAGACTCCCAGGTCCCTTTCTGCCTGGCTGCTCTCCAGCCACTCTGTGCCCAGCCTGGAGCTCCCCATGGGGTTGTTGTGGCCAAAGTGCAGGACCCGGCACTTGGCCGTGTTAAACCTCATCCCATTGGAATCAGCCCAACTCTCCAGTCTGTCCAGGTCCCTCTGCAGAGCCCTCCTGCCTTCCAGCTGATCGACACTCCCCCCCAGCTTAGTGTCATCTGCAAACTTGCTGATAGTGGACTCAATCCCCTCATCTAAATCATCAGTGAAGATACTGAACAGAACCGGGCCCAACACTGATCCCTGGGGGACACCACTAGTGACTGGCTGCCAACTGGATGCAGCCCTGTTCAGCACCACTCTCTGGGCTCGGCCCTCCAGCCAGTTCTTAACCCAGCACAGGGTGCTCCTGCCCAAGCTGTGGGCTGACAGCTTTTCCAGGAGGATGCTGTGGGAGACGGTGTCAAAGGCCTTGCTGAAGTCCAGGTAGACCACATCCACAGCCTTCCCCTCATCCACCAGTCGGGTCACCTGATCATAAAAGGAGATCAGGTTGGTCAGACAGGACCTGCCCTTCCTAAACCCGTGCTGGCTGGGTCTGATCCCCTGTCCATCCTGCGGGTGCTGTGTGATTGCACTGAGGATGATCTGTTCCATGACCCTGTCAGGCACTGAGGTCAGGCTGACAGGCCTGGAGTTTCCTGAGTTCTCCTTCCAGCCCTTTTTGTGGATTGGCCTGACATTTCCCAGCTTCCAATAATCCACGGAGTCCATGCTGAGACAAGCTACCTCCAATATTTTGATACCATCCAGGAGGCAGGGCCAGGAATAGAGCTGGAGGTTGGCACTACTGGGTCACCAAGGCTCAGCCCCAGTCTGAGCTGAAAGAATGTCCTGGGCCCATGGTGGGAGGACCCAGGGGAGGCTGGGCAGAGAAGGTCAGACCCAGTCATGTCTTTTAGAGTCTGAGGAATAAATGAAACACTTCTGCCTTTTCACAACTCTGAAAATACCAAGTGAGATCATATCTGTGTGTGAAGTGTAACCTAGATTCTAGACAACTTTCCTAACACCTAATAGGGCAGGGTAATCATTAAATTAGAAAGAAATTGTGCTTTAAGGGAATAAATTTACACTGCTTTCGTAAAATTGTGTTATAAGTATCAACTGTGGAAAAAGGAAAATAGATAGACTACTGTACACAAAATAAAACCACTGATTTTGGTGTTGTGTAAACTGATAATCTTAGTGAAGGGGACGGAGATTTTTATCTTGCATGTAAACATTCTGTCAGAATATCCACAGTAGAACTTCATTCTCCACATTATACTGCCCTTCATTTCAAGATAAATTATTGCTCTCATTAGTAAATCAGATAGGAGATACTATTTAGACAATTTTTGGAATTAATTATTCTTCTGGTGGTTATTGCCAGTCAAAATATGTAGAATCTTCTGTCACTGTCCAAGGAACACCATCAACTATCATAAAATTCAGAAAATTTCAGAAAAAAAAAAATTCAAAAATGCTTTAATCAATCCTTTAGCTCAAAATTAGAGTTGTTATCTTACTTTAAGTTGCAACTGCTAGTTTCATTTTTCAAACCTATTATGTCATTACATAGCTGCTACTCTTTGCTAAGTAGAAAATGGAAGAAAGTGACTCATAGGAAACTGGTATTCCAGTTTTTCTGCTGTTTGTTTTGCTGCAACTAGGTTTTCAACAAACACAGATTGTGAATATACTTCACACAACAAGGTTATAATTTTACCACTATTGTAAATAATTCAGATCATTTAGTTGCCTGAAAACCTGTGCAGTTAGAATTACCCAATGAAAATTATATTTTCACTATTAAAACTTTGCTTTATCAGTTTTGGCAGAGATGGGATTTCAGCTTGATACAAGAACAAGGCTATACATCCCCCCCCAAAAAAGATACTGGGTGGTCAGGGTGCCTGTGCAAGAGCAGAAGGGTAATGTTAGTTATCTCATATGCCAAAACTATGCCATAGTAAATTGTGTACAGGTTACTCTTACACATGAGTTTAGAAGGAAGGCTTTTTTTGCCTTTTGGAAGGACAGTGTTTCAAAGCCACAATGAAGATCATCTTTGAATTTTACCTTTTCGTCTAACTTCATGTATTTAGGACCATGAAAAGGGAGAAGTGTTTTATTTATTTTCTTCTACACTGATAATCCATCTCTCTTTAGAAACTAAGTAGCAGTGCAACCATTTTCCAAACAACTTCCTTCAAACATCACTGTTAAGCTAAGTTTTTTCAATATTGTTTGTAACTTTTCTCCCAGATTGCTGTAATTTTTTTTTTTATTCTTCCCAGAAAAAAATTACAGTTTTAAATATCCTGTGAAGACATTGGCCTAATTAGCATAATGAGCACACATTTCTTAAGTACTCTGCTAGATAAACTGTTTTCTCCAAGTATTTCAGTCCAGTTTGGTTCTGCATGTTTTCTTGCAAAAAGCTTTCCTCAGTTTCAGTTTTTTATTTCTTTACAAATTTATTAGGAATGAACAGATTCCGCTCCCTCCATTGTACCCTTAGCCTGCGAGTAAGTAACTCACTGGTACACTATCCAGGGCTTTCTTTTCCTGCCCTTTTTTCACCATCACTTCTGACTACTTGAGCCAACCCTTGGGAATTATCTGGAACTGAGGATGCCCTTCTGACCTGGATGCCACAAGGTGCCATGAGACCACTGGAAAACCACTGTCATCTCCCTTTTATATGTCTCTTCCGAAGAGAGACTTTCTCCTGACTTTCTCTTCTTATCCACAGCAAAGTACCTGTCAGATAGCTTTCATCTATGTAACTATTTTAATCCCTGGTTCAGAAGGACAAGATGTTCAACTGTTTCTTCAATAGAATATTCTCAAGCATATGATGTGTTACATTTCAGATACCTGCAATATGCTGCAGTTTGTTTGACTCGTAGTAGAAAAAGCTCTACCCAGAGATCTTATCCCTTACCTACTACACAAAAAAGTCACTAAATGAAATGTGTAGGAATGCCTTAAGAAGTGGAAACAGTATGCAAAATATGAATATTTACTAGTCCATCCCATTAAGTGCAATTGCTATTGTTGGCATTACTGTTTTACAGAAGACTGAGGGTTCTTCTAGTTCTGACAGAAGGTTTCTTGCTTGCAGAATTTAACTGCTTTGTATGTTTAAGTGATGCATGTTTCTTAATGAAAATGTTGGGGAATGGCAGACTACATTTTTCTGTAGAGAGATACATGCAATGATCTTAAATTTCCCCACTCAGATTGCCATGTGTACTGTACCTTGCATGATGGATGAAATCCTAAAGAGATGAAAATCTTAGCAATAAAAGTATTTTTTAAATTAGGCAATAATGAGTGCCAGGTTTAATGAGAAAAGTGATTATGCAGTTCTTTGAAAACCTATCCAAAGGACTCTGCTGAGTTCCTATTCACATCCTGATCTGCTGGACAGGTGTCATATTGGCTTTTGGTTGTTGCTGCTTAAAACACTGTCACCATTCCTTAAACTGCTACTGCTTTTTCAATCATCTCCTTTTGGGTTTTTTGACATGACAGTTGCAGCTTTCTTGAACTTGGGAGTGTTGATAGGCATGGAGGAACAGTACCTTATGGCCTTCCCGGTGCTTATGACAGATTTCTCATGAGTTCTTCAAAATCTGATCACTGAATCTTCTTTTTTGGTTTTTTTTTTTTGAGACTCTGTGAAGAACTAATTCTATGAACTTTTGTTTTTGAAAGAAGCTTTCTTCTAGGTAGCATTTTAAGTACTTATAGGGCTCTCTTCTAGCAAAATAACAAGATAATGAAAATGAAATGACACTTTTTTATTAAATCACCCCAATTCTAAAATTACTTTTTCCTTACAATTTAAGAAGTTAAAGTAATTGTTTTCAAGTTGTTTCTGTTTTGTTCTGGACATATCAAAATGCTCACTAATATGGTTCTAATATTTTGTTCTGTCCTTTACATTTTGTGAGATCTAATGATATTCTGTGCAGGGGTTTGTAAAGAACTCCCATGTAAAAAGAACCTGTTACTGAGCAGGCATTTTTGTTTGTGTGTTTGTTTACTTTTTATGTATTCAGGTGGTGTTTCTCTGTAATTTGTTACTCATTTATGATTTACCAGGGACAGTTTTGTACCTTAGTCCACAATACTGACAAGAAAGAAACTTCCAGTGCATAACCCAGCTCTCCCAAGACAAGAAGGGAAATTGAAAACTGTGAGATTTTAACTGCTGTTTGAAGGCTTTTCTCTTACATGGAAATGTACAAGAAAGGTCTTTTGGTAATCTTTCTTAACTTTTTTTCTTTTACTTTGAAGAGGATATGATGGAGGAAGATAATCCAGTATTTTTGAACATGTATAAAAGGACATAATTCAAAGTTAAAAAGGCAGCATGGGAAGACAAATGTTACTCATATAATTAGGTAATGGAAGCATTTATAGGCTGCGAATCAGCTCCTAACAGTTATTGTAAGGGACTGAGCCAATGGAAAATTTACTTCAATTAAATTTAATTCAAGTTTTGGGAAAGGATCAAAATGAACATAGGTAGGATTAGGAAATGTGACTTTTCTTTCCATTTTTCTGCCTTATCATAAATTGCCTTACTACTGTTAATTTAATCTCATCTAAGATGTTTTGGGAAGCATATGTGTACGTGTATGTGTTTTCCTCACACTGAGTATTTATGACAATTTAAGAAAAACATTCTTGGCATTTCCCCAAGGAATGTTAGTGTTGAGATACAGCTGCATTTCTATTTCTGTCTCAATGCTTGGTGATACAGATGCTGCAGGCTTTCTGTGTCATTTTTGTGTCAAGCAATAGCACCTTCTGCAGAAAAGACTTCTTAAAAAATTCATAATACGCCAAGTTAAAATTTGTACATACTATATTTATCCAGGAATATTCAACATGTTTTCAGTGTTGTAGCTGACACACAAAAAACCCAAAAAACCACTACTGAAAATCTGAAGTTGTGAATACTGCTTAAAGATTAAAAAATATTTCAACTCTTGCTATCATATTAAGAAAAATAAAATAAAATAAAATAAAATAAAATAAAATAAAGTAAAATATCCCTGGTTCTAAAAGGTTTTGTTAGTCTCATATTCACCCATGGAGACTAGCAACATTATTGCCAAAGACTATTTAAAATGGTAATATTAATGCAAGTTAAAAAGCAATAATCAAGGTTATAACTAGCATACATTGTGTTAACTTTTTGGTGCGGGTAATTAAAAACCAGGAAAAAAAAAAGTATTAAGCTACTTATCTGCCTTTTACTGAAGGAAACAGCAGAGTTACTGTACTTGTTAAATCAGAATTTCTTAGTGTTAAAAAAAAAATAAAATACAGCTAAAGTACTAGTAAAATCATCTCTAAAAATGCATTGCAGAAAGAAGAATGTTTCCAGTGTTAAGAATTGGACTTCTCAGGATTAAGTCTTTTATTTTGTGTTTCAGTTTAAAACCTACCTGAATATGTTACTGTGTCTGGGCCCCAGGCATACTTAGTGTAGCAGTGAAGGCATTTTCTGTGGACTTGTGGAATCCCCCTTGGGATGTTCCTTTTTTATTTTCTTCTGACTTGCTTATTTTGTTTTTACAACCGATTTCCCTAGGGTGACATTTTCTGCAGTAGTCAATTGCCAAGGCATTCACCTGGAACAGGGGACATGAGATGTTAAGTATCTGTTTTAAATCAGCCATACAAATGACATGAGGCAAATTTTCCAACCTCCCAGACAATTCCCAAAGCCATTAAGGCCCTAGCTCCACTGTACTGGTCTTTAACTCTTTCCATTTTTTTTTTTTTTTTCTGTTTGAGCTTGTAATATTGAAAATTAAGAAAATACCGTGGGAAAACTTATCTTCCTGCAGAAAATGGAATGGAAACAGAAAAGAAGGGTTGAAAAATTCTGGTGAGAGACCATGTTTGATCTGATTTGTTGCTTATATTGCTGCAAGGCTGCTGCTGGGAGGCACTGGTTTTTGGTTTGTTTTTTTTGGTTTTTTTTGGGTTTTTTTGTTTTGTTTTTGTTTTTGTTTTTTTGGTTTTTGGTTTTTGGGTTTTTGTTTGTTTGTTTGTTTTTTCCCTCTGCTAGCAGTAGGTGCTTTCTGGTATCTCAAAGACAGAAGCAGACTTTACTTCCTAGGGATTTACCACAAGCAAGGTAGTCAAGAGCCAATTGTGCTTACTCCTTTAACCTAGAGCTGAATCTCTGAGAATAAACGTATAAAAGAATGGCTTCCGCAGCGGTATTACATGTTTAAAATTGAATCTTTGTTATACCATAACCATAATAAAAATATTGTTGACGTGGCAACTTAAATGAGTGATTTATGCATGAACCAAAGGAACGATTTAGGTAGCTGGACTGTTTTCTTTTTGATATTCTTGTGTTTATTGAGGCTCTCTTTGATAACTTTAGGTTTTCTAGGTACGGCACTGTTTCCCTACAAAAGCATATGCTGGAAATACATATGAATACAAATATACGTATATACATACATATATTCAAATGTACATATCTATCTGTATATTTGAATTTCTTCCACAGTAGTCAGCAATGTCAGCTTTTGATGTATGGTCAAAAAATATGTGTTTGGGTCTGCTTTCACAGTGAGAGCCTATCTAGTGAATTTGTAATTGCATAGTAAGATCCATGGTTCTTTGGACAGTATTTGTTAGGATCATGCAGAGCAAGGAGCTGACTTGTGTATAACCTGGAGGCTGAAGATACCAGCGTCAGGATTTCCTGTGGCATCAGTTAGTGCAGTGATGAAGGCAAGAGATTTTGATTTCAGAAAGCTTGACCCAGTTCTGCAGTAAAATGTGGCGTAACACTTTGTGATATCTACTCACTGTGCCCCTGGAAAATTAAGACTTCATATCTATCTTCTGAAATGCTAAGGATCTATTGTATTTATAACTGCCAGTGGTCATAGTACTTAGTTAAATTTTAAACTTAAACAAAAATATTAGCATTGCACATGATATAACTCACAGAAATCCTGTCTTTCATATTTTAACTTCTGCACTGATAAGCAAATTATTGGCTTAGTTTTCAGAAGCTGTGGTAGTCCTTCACCTATCATGATAAAATGCTTCTTCATAGCTAATGAATGAACAAGCATATTAATGTTTTCTGTTTCTCTGATGTTATAAATATTGTTTTAAAAATAAGGTTTCAGAAATTATTGTCAAAATGTATTCTCTCACTCTTCATTAGTGAAGTCAATCAGTAATGCTGTAGGTTTGTGCTTAGTTCTCAAACATAAAATAAGATTGATTCTATATGAAAAATAGTTTACTTATATAATTTTCCGACAATTATTAAGTAAATTCTTCCCATAATATGCTCCTCTACACCCTGAGTATTTCATGTTTCTAACTTGTTTTAAGATGAAGATATTTCAAGATACTGCTTTCAAAAATGTTTTCTGTACTCAGCAACCTGACTGTCAAAGTGCATAAGATTCCTGGTTTCTTTTGAAACCAAACTTGTACTGTGTGGTTCCTTTGAGAATTTTTTCAGTGGCTATACCACTGTACAGCTGTGATTAATAGAAGTCAGGATCAAACCCACACTGTTTTTATCTGGGTCTTTGTTTATAAAATTAAATAATTATTGATCACAGCATCCCCCCTACCCTTTCATAAGAATATTTTTACATAAAATGCTGAAGTGCATATAAATAGTATAGATACACTCTTAATATCTAGCTGGACTAGAAAGAAGATTTGGCCTCCTTTTCTCCTTATACCACATTGAAATGTGACATGTTAGTCCTATCAGCCATTCTAGGACAAAACTGATGATCATGAATCACAGAATCACAGAATGTTTTCAGTTTGAAGGGACCTTAAAGATCATCTACTTGCGTGGGCAGAGGCTGCTCCCATTAGACCAAGTTGCTCAAAACCCCATCCAGCCTGGCCTTGAACACATCCAGAGAAAGGGCATCCACAGCCTCCCTGTACAGGGCAACCTGTACCAGTGTCTCACAACCCTGGCAGTAAAGATTTCTTCTTCATATCCAATCTAAATCTACTCTCTTTCAGTTTGAAACTGTAACTCCTTGTGCTATCGCTACATGCCCTGGTAAAAGTCCCTCCTAAGATTTCCCCTAGGCCCCCTGCAGGTACTGAAAAGCCTCTGCAAGGTCTCCCTGGAGCTCTCTATTCTCACCCCAACTCTCTCAGCTTCTCTTCATGCTAGAAGTTCTTCAGCCCTCTGCTCACCTTTATGGCCCTCCTCTGGTCTTGCTCAAAATGCTCCAGTTTTATGTTGGGAATTCCAGAACTGGACACAGTACTCCAGTCATCATGACTAGATGACACCCTCTTGGTTATATAGGGAATCAAGAGAATGTTTAGTCCCTGCTTTCACCAAGCACTTATACAACTTAATCCCCAAGGGGGCACAGGCGATAGAAATGCAAAATTTTTAGTTACATCTTAACAGTGAAGGCTGAACCAGAACCTATCATCCACCTCCCTCTCATCCAAATGACATTACCTTCTTATTTAGCTCAGTGGGATTTTAGGTCATCTAAAAAGAAGTTAGAGGAGTATCTGCTCTGGTGCACTATTTTCCCTTTCACTGGTTCTAAGAAGCTGACCAGTTTTATATTTAATTAACTTTTCATTGCATTGTGAATCATGTACTCAGTCTGTGGAAATAATAAATGGAAGGAAAAATAATGAGGAAGTGCATTTTCTTTTTCCTTTTGAGGTGTGAAATAGATAATATGTTTAAAAGAATTAAATGTTATATTGGAGGCTTAGGGAAAACATCACTTTTTCCGTAAAATAAATAGAGCAAAGTTGCTTTGTCAAGGTGATCTGTCAAGGAGATTTAATATGGACCTGATGAATTTTCAGTGTGCAGGCGAAATTTGAACTTAAGCTCCAGGGTTAATGTAGTTTGTATGTGGATTTGTTTGAATGTGATCTTAGCTTATGAATTTTTTTCCAGGAACAATAGATCATTTATTGTGCATTAAATTGCTTATAAACAGTGTATTTAGTTTTACCAAAATATCAGTATTAGGATTAGTTACTTCAAGGTTGTTTCAGCACCAATATATACTCAGTGCTTTTTTCTTCTTTTCTGTACTCTAGGAAGCAGCCACGGAAAGACAGAAGATGAAAGCTCCTATTCCCAACTTGATTTTCTTGTATGCTACGCTAACTCAGAGCTTGAAGGTTGTGACCAAAAGGGGATCAGGTAAGTAAATTTTCATGTCTCTGTTAATATACGTGGTTTAGAAAGAAGTGCTTAATATTTACAAACATTTACTATGATGTTGTTACAGTTGTTTGGAACAGAGTTAGGAGGATTTCAAATTCTGCAGCAAAGAAGTTAGTAGCTTCTGTATATTTTTAGACTACTATGTGTTATGTGAATGTGATGAAAAAAACTAAAAATGTGTAATGTAAAATCAATGTAATAATCTGCTGAAGGAAAGTTATTCCCAGAACTAGTTAACTTACTTAAAAGACTTTGTAGCAGTCAGTGTTGTTAATGTGAGCTACTAGATCTGTCTGTTTGACTATATACTTTATGGTGAAAGTTCTCTTAGAAATTAGATTGTGCTGGTTTGGTCTAGGCTGCTTATTTGTTTATATACAAATAGATCAAACACTAAATTTAATAACTGTGAAAAGTGAATAGTCAGATGTAGTTTTTAAATGACTACCTGATACATGGTTGAAGATTTAGTAAAGAAAATACAGGCAGTTTTTCAGAAACAAAGTAGAGGTTGGCAAGTTTGCCAAGCATCTTACATAGGTCACCAGAAATTAATTCTTTTCATATGTAAATGAAGGCAACACTAATACTGACACATTGGGTGGTTTTGGTTCATTTTTTTGTATGTCACACTGAAATTTTCATAACCCCCTCTTTTGTTTTTCATTGGATAATGAAAAAAAAAAAATAGGGTGCTACTTCCAAAAGCTATCTTGTTTTGTGGCACTAAAAGACACTTAATGAAAACCTTAATCTCATGTTGATAGAATTAGTTGTTTTGGTTAGTTGTGACTAGTAATTTTCCTTTTGTCTTGGAAGTAGTTTAGGTAGTTTTTGTTGTGCTGTTTCAGAAGTGAAATTGTAATTGTTTTAAATCTCTTTCCAACTGGAGCTGGTTGATGGTTGTTATAAATCATTGCATAGGGAAGACATAGGTCTTTATATATTTTGGCAACATCTTAAGTATCCTCTATTTTCTATGGATTATATCGGAACAATATTACAAAATTGATTATGTCTCTAAGATTTTGGTGACTGGAAATGTACATGAAGGGAAAGAACTAAAAAGGAGTACTACTATAAAATAAGGTATTTCTCAATCAAGACTTGAGGTTAAAAATATTTTTAAACTCAAGAAAACTGAAATATATGGACTGTGTGCAGAGCAAAGGAGTTGGTCATGGATTGATGTGTTTGTAACATGATGTTAAAGCCTATATAGATGTTGTAGATATCTTTTGAATGTGTCTGGTTAAGGTTGTTTTCTTTAAGATTTAATACTTGTATGGTTTATGTCAAAGCCCCTTGATCCAAATTTAGTATAAACAATACTGATTGTGCTAAAAAAACTTTTACAATGAAATCCATTTCTAAGGAACTAAAAAATAGACAGTCAGCAGTTACCTGATTGAGAGAATAGTAAGAACTTGGGCTTTCTTTGCATTTTATTTAATTTTTTTTTTCCTTTGTCATCTTCACTTGATTAACCAATGAAAGGAAAAGTGGAAAATACACATGCTAGTTTCTGTTTGGGAAGTAATATAATTGCTGTCCAGAAAAAGAGCATACAGTGCTTTTAAGATGTATAAAGTACATTGTCATCTTGCTGCTGTAATAAAAGGGAAAAACTGCAATGGAAACCTTTGGTTTATAGATTATGGTAACATGGGATTCCTGGTGTTTTTATATGAGATCTGCTTATCCTGCATATAGTTTCATCCAACTGCATCTCTAAAAGGGCTGTTTGTCATAATGGATGTGCAGAGTAAAATTCTCTTATTTACTGAAATCTCAGATTCAGCTGCCTTTGGTTGTGTCGTTTATTGACTTTAAACTTGAAGAACTTCCATAGATGTAGGTGAAATGTAATGACATGTGTGATTCCTCTTGGTTTGTTTTTGTTGTCTTTGATTTGCTTTGGTTTGGTTTTCTCTTCCCTTTGGTGGAGAAAGGCCTATTTTGCTATCCTGATGTGTTTCTACAAATAAAACTTTGTTTACTCTAGCAGAAGTTTTACCAAAATAAGATTTACTTGTCTTTACTGTGAAAGCAGAAATGTTTTGCTTTTTAAAAAAAAAAAACACAAAACTAACACAACTTATAATTGGAAAAAGGAAAAAATCAACTTGGAAAACTGAACTTTCATTTTATGTAGACATAAAATGGTAAGGATCATAAGGACATGTCCTTATATGTGATGTTTGTATCACTTTATTTAGTTCCTCCTGAGTTCACATAGTTCTTGAAATATCAAAACAATGACATTATAGTAAAATGAATAGCTCAGTAACAACATTGGCATATTTTTATACTTATAAGATGTCATAAATATGCAGTATTCATACTTTAGAGGTGTGTTGCTTTTATATACTTCCTTGTCTGCTATGAATTAGAGCAATATATAAAAAATAAAGAAGCTGTTGCATTATTACGATAAATAGTTGTCCTAATTGTGATTTATCCATTCTAATTCACTTTCATTGAGGTTATTTCTAAGTAGCAATTCTGAAAGCACAAATCTTGTGTTCTCTATGCATTTAACCTCAATATTTTATGTTAAAAAGATAATTATCCTTGGAAGTATGTCTTGTTCTGACAGTTGAATTTTTCTTCTTCTTTTGTAAGTTTTTCATAAGCTTTTCTGAAAAGATAGTGACTAATAAAAATATAAGTTTCTCCATCTGGTAGAAGTACATTTCCAACCTCATCACTGCTCTGTCAAGAACATGAGAACCTACCTTTAAAAGTCAGTCTGGATACACAGCATGCCAAAAATGTGGAAAAATTTGTAGGCTCAAATTCTGGTTTTATTTTTAGAAACGGATGACAGCTCTAATTGTCTATTGGGTTTCAGGACTGAAATGGTATTAAAAATTAGCTATATGTGTAAACAATTAAGATCAATATTGTATTCTTTGTCTTGATTAAAAAGCAGGTTAAAAAAATTGCAGGAGAAAACTTAGGTTCTCCTGCATTGGGTTATATCTTTGTTCATGAGATCTGTCACTATGCAAAACACTTAAATTCCATTACTTAAAGGTAGTCCTTGAATCTTTCTATCACTGTGTACTATTCCTCAGTTAGATATAGTAATATAGAGTATAAAGGAAGGAAGATTAATCAAGTATTTATTACAATAAGTGGAAAACATGCTTTGAATTACCTTGCTCGAAGTGGTATGATATACCTCTTTAACTTTCAATGTAACACTTCACCTTGTATGGATGATTCTATCTGATAGAAGATACACCTTTTTTTCCCCAGTTTATAAAATCAATTTATATAATTAATAATCAGATTATTGACAACGAATACTTTGATAGCTAAAATAAGTTTATTTATTAATTCTTGATCATTTAGAAATGAATAATAATAGCTATAATAAATTTTAAATTAGTATTTTATTTTGATAATTGTAAAACAACCATTTCAAATTACTCTTTATCATATAATGGATTTATTTTACATTTAGAGCATGTAATAACTGTGTTTGTTACATAGCAATGTCTGGATGAGCAGTTCTGGTAACAATAACATTAAACTTTTCCTGTCAGTTATGGCTGAATGCAGAACACTGAAAAGTTTCAGTGACTTCTCAAGAAGAGATACTTAGACTTAAGCTTTGGCGTTCCAGCCACAGAGTAGGTGTAGCTCTAATGGTTGTTAACTGGGAATTTTAGGTATTCAGTGAAGTCCCCATGAACCTCTGGAGAGGCTTCAAAGATTGTAACAGTAACTGCAAGGCTGAAGTTCCATTTGGGACATGTTGGATATCAGATGTTACCTGTTAAACAGTAAGATGACTCTTGGACTGCTTCTCAGCTTTTTAAATGTCTCAAGGCATCTCATGTCGTGAAAAGATTCCTCTGATCACCACGTCCTGCTTACTGCAAAGAAAGAGTAAACACTTAAAAGTCGACATATTTTAATTTGTTCAATACATGATTTTGCTGGAACTGAAACTTGAAAAGCACTGGAAATAATTCCTGATCTTTAGCCAGGCCTTCATATATGAAGGTGCCACATGAAGGTGCATGTAAATTGAAGATATGCCTGTAAAGATGTAGCTTTTGGGCAGTCCTCTGACTGTTACTCAGTGCACTCCTTCATAGTATTCTGAGAACTGTATGGTAATACATTTCTAAATGTTTCCCTTTCAGTGATTTTCCCCTGAAATTATCCTGTTTCATAGTTTGAACTGAACTGTAGGTATTTTTTTTTTAAGCCGAATGGTTTTACATCCTTAGAAACTTGGGTTTTATGAAGCCTGTTTCTTTCAGGTTCAGTGGTATTTGATCACTTGCTTGTGGTGAATAGCACAAGCATTTTGCTTATGAAATATTTAAAATTCATCAAAGAGGAAGTAGGTTAGGAAAGAGAGCCTCATGCTGATATGTAAAGGTTTTTTTCATCATAAAATGTATGTTAAAAAGTATACTTGAACACTGCAATACCCTCTGGTGATTTCTTCCAGGGATGCTGAACAGACTGAATAGACTAAGGAAAGAAAAGTGTGGGGTTTTTTTTGTTTGTTTGTTTGGTTGGTTGGTTTGGTTTGGGTTTGGGTTTTTTTTGTTAAAAACTAAATCTGTTAAAAGGGGGAAATGGGCAGAAAGTATGTAAAAAGATTTTATTACATGAAGAATTATGACTTGGTTACTGTAATTTGACAGAATTGGTGTAGTGGCATTTTCTACACTTGAAATGCCTGACAGGAATCTCACACTTCTTTGTAACAAAAAAGGGGATTTGTTATTACTGTCTGTAATTCTTTTTTTTCAACATATTATAATGCAGTATGAGCTAATTAATATTCTCTGTTCATTTCTGCTGTTGTAAATGGAAATTTCCTTTTCTGGGTCAAATTAATTCTATGATGGAATAATTTAACTGGAAGGACAATATTTCTAATGATGGATTATTAGGATATGTATGAGCTTCTTCCCATCATTATGATAAAATTAAAGTCAATAGATGTATTTTTTAATGTAACGTAAGATTACTTCTCATTTTAATGTTTAGTTTTTCTGTGCCTTGGATATTATGAATGAATGAGTGGTTCTAGTTGTGCTTGAATGGAAGATTGACATTATGAAAAAAGGAAGTAAAGAGTTTTGACATTGTGACATTGATATTTCTGAATTCTAGTTGGATTTTTAGGGGCAAAATATGAATTCTAACAAAGTAAAAGTAATTCTTGTTTTTTGGTTTTTTTTGTTCAAACAAAGTGGAATTATGAGAAAAAGACTGGAAATTTAATCTAAAAATCTCAATAGTAGTTGTCACAGTTTAACACTGGCCCGGCAATTAAACTGAGTACCAGACGCTCTCTATTAATCTCTCTCTCCTCTCTGATAAAGAAAGGAGAGAGAATAAGGGAGAGAGACTTATGGGTTGGAAACTAAACTACACAACTTTAATGAAACAGTAATGATAAATAGGAAAAATTACTAAATATATACAAATATACAGGAAAATGGAAACCACATTCCTCCCCCCTTTTTCCCAATAACTCTCACGTCACCACCGAGGCTGCAGGGCAGCCCTGGGAAAGTCCAGGCTGGACTCCTGGAGTCGGCAGCAGTCGGGAACTGGAGGCAGGAACACACAGATATGGGCTGGCATGGATCAGGACCACAGGCAGAGGAACGGACAGGATCCTTCCAGGATGCCGGGTGAAGGAAGGGAAGCAGGAAAGGCAGGAAGGACAGGCAGCCGGAAGCAGGAAATCATGGCTTGGCCCTCGTGATGCCTCAAATTTATACTGAGTGTGACGTATATGGGATGGAATACTCTGTTTGGTCAGTTCTGGCATCTATCTCGTCCGTTCCTCCCCAAAGGAGGGCTCAGGTGGGACCTCTTTCTTCCTTCTGGAGGAAGAAAGGAAGAAAGGAAGTTTTCCTCAGAGCTGAGCAGTGTCCTTGGCTCTCCACACCACTCTCTAGCAGTAACTATAAACATCAAGTGTTATCAGTCCTAGACGCAGACACTGTCTGAGAAACTTGCTGTTAATTTCAGCAAGGGCAACTACTTAAAAGAGACTTAGCTAAAAGCAAAAGTACAAGACAGAAAATCACCTTTATCCTGGCCCAAACCAGGACAGTAGTTTTTTTAAAAATTATATGCTCTTTAATATATATAAGCAAGCATTTTTCTAAATTATGATCCCCTATCAATTTATATGAGTTATTTATAATGTAAGAATAGATATATTTTAAAGCATAATTTCAGGTATAAAAAGGGATATATCTGTACAAACAACACAGCTTTTATTTTTCAAAAAGAGTTCTTTTAATTGGAAAATGAACACGTGATCTGTGCAATGTAGGCCTTAACATAAATGAAGGCACGATTTTACACCGTAGGACAAATGTCATAATAAAAATAATAATAAAAAAAAAATCCACAGAATGAAAATTCTTCACCAGTGCTATATGGAAGAACAGTATCTACACAAGTCAAGAGAGTCTGAGCACTCGTTTCACAGAAAAGAATTTCTGAATCTAGTTTTATTGTGTGTAACTATTGTAACTATTTAGAATTCAGCTTATCTGGCAAAAACACTGAGAAATTACACACAATCAAGTGCTGAGGTTCAGCACTGGTCTGCTTCTTAATATTTTAATATTTGTATGTTTAATTTATTTTTTTAACATTATCCTTCTGCATGAGTCTTGATGCCTAAATGCATAATCACCCTATTGTTAGTGTCTTTCCTTCAGTGGCACCATTCTCTGTTCTCCTTCTGCCTGTGTTTTGATTGCCTAAGTATTTTCTTTTTGGATTCTTGTCAAAAGTTGATGACTGTCATATTGGATCTAGTATGCATTGAACAGTAAACAGATGGTTTTAAAAAATAAATTAATAGAGGTATATCTGTTGTTCTTGTTTTTATACCACTTATGGGCAGAACAACAATATATACAGTACTCTAATATGCTGGGCTTTGGAGCAAAACTATAACAATGATGAAAGGATATACTTCTTTTAAGCCATAGGAGTTTGTGTCTACTGATACTTATGGCTCTTAGATGTTGTTTTCACTCTTTTACAGAATATTAGTTTCCCATTATGAATTGATGAATTGTGAGTTGTTGGGTGGTTTACACAGAATCTGAAATAATATTAAGTGATGATTAACTTCTACGAGCAAGAATTTTTAATTAGGAACAGTTAAGACTGCTGTTATTACTATGAAAACCCTTTACTGTTTCTCTGGTCACAAGAAGCAAAAGTATACTGAAAGGAAGTTATAAGCAAAAACATATGTACCTTTCTTATTGCACTGGGGGGATAAGAGTATTTTTGCATCATGACATGATTAAGTAGTGAACTTTAGTTCACATCAAGATTGTTTGAAAAAAACCAAACTGAACTGGCATGCAAATATGCAGTGGTTCATGGTTGTAGCTGTGGAACTGAATCGGGGAATTCTGTGAAACATTTTTCTTTTAGAAAAAGAAGACGAAGATGAAGGAAAGCCTATTTTTTTTAACACAATGGAGATAAATAGAAGTCTCTGCTGTTCATTCTCAAGCAACTTTCTTATATTCTAATTTATTAATTAGTTCCATAACACTTCTATTAACTTTGTTATTCCTTTGCATTTTATCCTAAGATGTTTCAGTTTATTTTTTTCACCTCTTTTGTCCCAGTTTATAGATGGTTGTTCCACCCCATTGTTATTTGAGTAAGAATAAAAAAGTTTTATTTTTAACATTAAAATCTTCTCCATAGATGAAGAATGAATTAGCAGGGTACATCTAGTTTCTTGGGTTTTGCCTAATTACTCTACTAGGTTTACACCTTGCATAGTGTGTGTCGGTGGGGAGGGCACTATTTATTTTCTTACTTGCACTTTTCCTTTAGGGATAGAAAATCTTCAACACTGCTACCAGGTATAGCAGTGGTGTCAACTGGGATGAATGATTGCTTATGCCTGCTGGGAGGGTGGTCCAAATGAACTAGAGATGATGTGAAGACTGTTTAAATGCTCTGCCTCCTTCAATGCTTTCACCCTCTGTCCAGAACTTTTGCTATCTATCTGACAGAATCATGGAATTAATATAGCACATAGAAAAGTTTCACAGCTTGCTATTTCTATATGGCACCAGGATGTTAAAAAGAGCAGCTAGTGTCCTTTAGCACCCTATTTAGAGTTCATATATTCCCATCCTACAACCAATTCTGGCAAAGCCATCTATGTCCATTTTGATGTGATTCTCACCTTCTTTTTTAATCTATGAAGGGAAAACCACACCTGATTCTAGTTAGGAGAACAGGTATGACTTGCTTTTTGTGAATCAAGGAATACTGGAAAAAAGTATGATTTAATAGCTTATTTACTAACATTTTGCATGTTCAGGAACTTAGCGCATTTCTTTAGTATATGGTTTTGAGCCTATTTTTTTTCTTAGTGCCATCTGTGTAAAGAACTGTGTATTTTAAAAAGAATAATCCCTTATGATACTGCATGTTTCTTTACTACAGAACTTTGCATGTATTGCATTGATATGGATTAATTTTCAATGTGTAGCTTTCATCTGAAAAACCTTAAAGAATAAATGTGTTGGAAAGAACACCAGTTTTGTTAGGCAGATTAAATAGATGCTTGGTTACAAGGATTCTACCTATTTCTTAAGTCACACAGTTCAATATGTCAGACAAACAACAGTGATGAGGTTTGTTTACTTTAGGAGTGGTGGAAGCTATATTATAAAGAAAAGAAAAAATGCAGTTCTATGATACTAGAGAATTTGTGCAAAAAGAAACAACTACAAGAAACAACACAAGAATAAATCCTTCGTGATACATTACTTATTTTGGAGACATTGTGAAAGTAGTATCTCTTACTTGCTCTGTGAGCATTTATGAACAGGATGGCTGGCATTTTAAAAGCAGTTGGATGACCTTTTGTTGTTGGTAGGATCCATCCTGATGCTTTCCAGAGCCCAGGGAGATGGCAAGTAATACCACAGTATATGGAAAGACTGTGCAGTAGCAAAGGGTCAGTGTTTTATCGTGTGCAATACTTATTAAGAAATGACTAATGATAGTAAAGGAGACAAACCAAAATCTAAAGCCAAAAAGACAGTAATAGATATTCTTACAGAGTTTGGTCAGTGCTTTAGAAGCTGTTTAGAATGACTCTCTGCTTCCACAGTCCCTATGGGCCCTGGGGAATGGTTAGTGGTTGTTTCACTGACTGGCATCTGTTTGCAAATGGCCTAGAAGATGTGAAAGAGCAAGTGACCTTTGATCAGAAATGGCTGTTGCAGAAGATTTATTTATTTGAATATTATGTTGTCAAGTTTATGTAGAATAATGGCTGTGGAGAATAAGGAAACAAACAAAAAAAAAAACCAACAACCAACTCTCAAGGACAAGTAATGGACATCTGATAGATTTGTCTTTTTATTTAAGTGTATTCAGTTGTGAAATATTACTAAATTAAAGAAATAAGAGCTGACCATAAGTTTCACCCATTAGAATATGCTTTGTTTATACACTTAAAGGAAAATTAAATTCATAAAATTGTTCCTATATGAAAATACTTACTGTCTTGTTGTTTCTGAAAGATGGAAGCAGAAAATGCTATCTGTGCTGCATATGTAGATGCATGGGAAGCAACTTAGCATGAAAATACGTCATCCTCTGGGCTGAAGTACTGCAATCT
Organism: Calypte anna; assembly: GCF_003957555.1. NCBI lineage: Eukaryota > Metazoa > Chordata > Aves > Apodiformes > Trochilidae > Calypte > Calypte anna. Next base: position 117,955,557 of record NC_044244.1, on the reverse strand, counting down.
TTAGCTATCCTTGTTCAACTTCTTTTCTTGTTTTTTTTTTTTGGCTGTTACTGGCATTATTTCAAATGCAAAAGGCAAAGTGTCTGTTGTTACTGCAAGATTTATCTTTTTATCTGTTTTTCAAAAGTGGGTTTTGCAGTTTTATGGAGAATAATCAGACTGCTGTAATGGTAAATTATGGCACACTTACATTAGCTGGGGGATGAGTGCTCTTGTAATTTTATCACCTTGCTCTGAATGCTTAACTGAGTTCAGGAAAGTATTGGCTGTACAGATGCAAAACAGAGAATTGTGTTGAAGCAATCTGCAAATTAATTTGGAGTAGCCCACTTCCACAAATTACCCTTTTTCATCCATGGCAAAAAGGAACAATTTTTATTCTCTTTTAAATCAATTTTAATTCTAATTAAAATAGTTCCAATTGATAATTCCAATTATAGTTTCAAAGTTGTTTAGGTTGGAAGGTTGCTCAGAACTGCATGAAGTTGAATTAAGTGACTTCAGGACTGTTATACATTTTTTTAAAGGAATTAAGGTGAAATTTCTGAGGCTTATATGTACACACTGCAGTATCTGACCCTTGATTTTTCCAGATTAGAAGTTACTTAAACTTCTCCCTCATCATGAGTTGTCTCCCAGTGAAAATTGTGGCACATGTAGGAGAGTCTCTCTGAATTGCTATAATACGGAATTGAAAGATACCAAGGAACCAACTGGAGCTATTGCCATGACAGGTTCTAAAATCTGACCTACCTCCAAGCAGAATGGCCTGTTCAGGATGTTAAGTCTACTTTACAGTAAGATTATTTATTTTTTTGAAGTTATAAATGTATTCAAACTCTAATGAAACATAAGCCAATAAATGAGACACATGTTAATCTACATGGAAAAATGAACATGTGTAATGTGTGTTCCCTGGAAATCTCACTTTTACCTATAGTTAATACCTTTGATAATACAAGAAACATGGCATTTTCTTATGGGAAAAGTAATTGACCTAGGCATGCTACCTTCATGCACTTTTGCCTAATTCATTATCATTTTTTATTTAATGAAGTTTGTCATAGTGGGTGACTTGGGATATTAAAAACTAAATAGCAGGCTATAATGTAAATAAATTCCAAGAAAATCAGCAACATACATGAGTTGTTCAGATAAGAAGAGTGCAGCCTGAAGTAATGGTGTTCATAATATTATTTTTTCTTAAAGGACAAAGTTGGCTTGTCTCAAAGTCCAAATTTTCTGCTAAAAGTCACAGGCTCAAAGGCTCAAATCCTTCCCAGAGATCATGGAGCTTAAAGATATACTTTCCAGCTACTGAAGGTGATGGCCTGGGTGCAGCACACCAAAAGGAGGAGACAAAACAATATCATCAAACCTTGAGCCCTTTCTGATTCAACAGGCTGAGCAAAGTATGGACTCAAGCTGCCTTTTCTAGTCATGACTTAACACATTGTGATTTTGCAAGAAGCTTCCTGGAGTTCAGCAAACACCCTGCTTTCCTTCTGCTGACTGCACCACTGCTCCAGAAGTGCACACTGATATTTTTACTAATATATATGCTACTAATACATAACTAATATATGCTAATATATATAACTAATAACTAATATATAACTAATATATACTAATATATGCTACTAATAATGCTAAAATATTTGCTACTATAGATGAAGCGGGACATTTAAAACAGACAGAAAGTCTGAGAAGATATCACTGCAAACCAAATTGCTTCTGGCTGTTAGGAATGAGAGAATAAAATGACATATTTTGTAATAGTAATTTTTTTCCTCTATAAATGTACTTGAAACGCATTACATTAAAAATTGAAAATAATTCATATATAAAATTTGAGATTAAGAAAACAACAAAAAAAATTTCTGACCAATTAAAAAAGAAAAATGAAGAGTAAGTTACTAAAATAGTTCAGTCTGCTAAGAAATTGTATTGATTCCCTTGAAATAGTTACCAATATTTTTATCTGATATATGTATTTTTTTTCCATAAATCCTACTTAAATTTTCAGAGGTCTATGCAATTGAATAAAAATAATGAGATGATTTAACAAGAAATAGTTTGGGCAAGGTATCATTTAACAACCTAAACATTTATCAGTGTGAGAGTTTACTACAAAAGTAAACAAAATGCCATGAGGTCTTTGCTCTCCCCCCAGAAGGCCCCCCAGACAAACAAGCCAACAAAATCTGCTATAAAAAACAGAAGGGAATTTTTAGAAGGGAATGGGGTGATGGAACTGTAGTGTGGTTGCACTTCTACAGTATGTAGAATCACAATCAGATTCCACTAAAAAGTAGCTGTAAATCTGTAATTCAGGGAAAATGTGAAGAATCAAGATTTTATTCATATGTAACATTGTGGACCTCTTTATTAATTTATGACTTTGTTCCCCTTTGTTACTCTTAAGGAATGCACATGTAAAAAACATGCCAACAGGGATCATGCCACTGTCATGCATGTACAACGCCAGCATGGTTTGTATGTGATTTTATTGAAGACAGTTAGAATAAAATTCTACTGATGGTACCAGATCTAGAATATGTGCTGCACGATAGCTCATACCTAAAATGTTATTGTTTTCAGTGGAGAGAATCAGTCATTCATTTCAAACTGTGCTTTAAAAACACCAATCAGCAGAGTTCATTTTTCACTTACATCATATTTGAAACATCTAAAATTTTCCATTCTGATAAGTATAGACATGAAGTCCATAGAGAATACTGAAATCCTCTGCTAACTCTTCAGAAATTAATGACTCTGGGGAGATGATGGGTTTGGTTAGTTGTAGCTGTTTTCTCTAACTCAGTCTTTTATTAAAAGCTGGGTGACAAAGAAATACATGTTACATGGTACTTTAAGACTTTTTTCCCATTTCCTTCCCTCAGTATAAATACACAAAGTGAATGATGTATTAAGATATGGTATCTTCCTACTCACTGAACAGCAAGTTGTTAGAGGTTTCTCTGCTGAGAAACTCAAAAAAAGGGCTTAAAAGCTGGTTTTCTGTGCCAAGAAGTGTCCATCAACTTCAAGTTGTTGACAATTGTGATCAACAGAAAGAGGCCTCTGTCTTCCACACATGATTTCCTACATAGCTGTAGGCAGTGCAAGAACCATCGCCTTCACAAACCGCTTGCTGTTGAGGAATTTATGTCCAAATCCTCGGTTCTGTAAAGCAGAAATTCAGTTTTATTTAAAGTAGAAACCATCGCAATCTAGTTTTCTGACAGAGGTAGTTACAACTCTTTGTAATATGAACTCCATGTGATTTTAAATGTATCCGATTCTCTAATTGCTTGCTTACATCAAAGCTGCTTTGCTACATTATGAAAACTTTGCAGTTCCTTAATTTTTCTACCTGCAATTATTAAAAAATATTTTAGTTTATGTTTTATTAGTGTTGTTTCATTAATATGTTAATTGAATATAGCTCTTTTTGTCTTTCCCATTTGCCTGATCTTTATTTCTAAGCCAAATTTAGTATGAAGGCTTTAAATCTTGTCTCTCTTTTACAGGAAAGGTCAGGCATCAAGTTCCATCACACTCAAGAGAGCAGAATAATGTGTTATGTATGCTTTGTTCACAGTCCTTTGCTGCTGTGGTGAATTCTCAATGATAATTCACATGTGAGGGTAGTTTCTGTTCACATTTACTTCACTCAGAGCAAAGGTGAACTTCTTGCTTTTTTTCCCTCTTCTTATAGACTTGTAGATTCCTGGCCTTTACTGCGTGTTTATGGAATATTTTTTGGTTTGGATTTCTTTTTTCTTAGAGTTGGTTTTGGTGTAAGTAATACAGTGCTGTGTATTTTGTTAGTTTGGGGTGAAATTGTAAAATGTAGATGAAAAATAAGCAAATATGGAGCTGATAATATCATTTCCCTTTGAATTAGGTAAAAAAAGTGGAAAATATTTAATCTACCTCAAATTATTTAATTTTAGCTACCGTTAAATTGATTTTTTTATTTTACTGAAAAAGTATCATTATAGGTTGTTGTGTAATGTTGCGGGTTTTATTTTGTACAGTTTGTACTTATGACTGTTAGGTGCACTTTGAGATGCCTCTTCCCTTCAAAATACATATGAAAACAGCTGTCTTATACCTACTGATAAATTATGCATACTGTGTAGTGTTCAGTTCTGAACCTGAAGGCATGAGTAAGAAAAAATTCACAAGGCAGTACTTAACACAAAAAGTTAAGATGTAGAAAGAGCAAATATTCTGAGAAAGAAAGCTGACAAAGATAATTTTTTTTCAGTCATTACTGATCTTTTAATGTTTTGGGGTTTGGGTTTTTTTTTTGTTTTTTGGTTTTGCTTTGTTTTTTGTTTTGTTTTGTTTTGTTTTCAAAAACAGTAGAATTTTCATTACCATTTTTTCAGACATCTTCAGTTATTTAACTTTTTATTTTGATGGGTACAGATGTTTAATTACCAGCAATGTTTTTACTCAGGTCTGTTTTTACTGCAATAAGTCTCATCTCTTTACTAATGTTAATATAATTTTTAAAGTATAACTTAACTTCAGTAATAATCATTTATAGTTGGTTACTTAACCTAAGCAAGTGCTTCACATTCTGACCCTGAGATTTTCTTAGGAATTTTTCACTGGCACACCGATCACCTCCTATTCAATGCATTCCCACTTTTCAACCTAATGAAGATGAAACATCTTTCAAACATTTTGAAAGACTTCAACTGTGATTATACTTACTTTTATTTAAGAAAAAACACAAATGTAATAAAAACAGCCTTTCAGTTTGCGTTTAAAGCTGAGGCTTCAAACTGGTTTTTCACAAGTGTTCAGTTTACTGACTTTCTCTGTCTTGGCTGAATGCATCTACTATGGGATTATGCAGAGAGGGGAGAACTGATTTTTTTAAAGGAAAATCTGGATGAGCAACTTTAAACTTGTACTTTATCTGAAGTCCCACACAGAGCATCAGTGGCATGAATCTGCTTCACAATGGGGTGAACCAACTGCAGCTTTAGTGGGGCAGACACACAAATGTAGCATTAGTTTGAAGAGATCTCCAATATACAGTACTTTGGAGTCTTCCAAGCAGTTGTTTTGTAATAGTCAAGACATCCTTTTTTAAAGCCAACTATGTGAGTTTATTGCAGTTGTTGGAAGATCTGGGAAACATTATTTTTGAACAAGTAGAGGATGTAACTTCCATGTTCACTTTTAATATAGTTAAACATGACAGATATATTCCCACAGAAAATATTTTTAAGGAAAATGTGAACTTATCAAACCAGATAAGTTCCATGAAGAGTGTGTATTTATAAAAAACAAAAAAAAACACCCCCCCCCAAAAAAACCCCAAACCCAACCCAACCAACAACAAAACACCAAAAAAACAAACAAAAAAACCCCCAAACAAAATAGAGACTGTAGAGTACTGTAAATGTAAAAATTTTCAATTTTTAGATTTTAATTGAATTTATTTTAATATTTTTTACCTCTTCAAAGGGCCTCTATCTTTCTGGAATACTCATTTTTATCCAATCAATAGCTCCATCCAACAATCCAGCCTCTGGCAAGTTTTTCTCCTCACTTCAGAGTTGTTATTGAGCTTCACAACTTGACAGTCTCTGAATATAAAGTACTTTCCTCTTGCTGCTTTTCAAGATCACTGCTCTTGACAATCAAATTCCTCAAAATCTTTTGGAATAGGTTCACAACAGATGTTTGCAGAATCTCTGTAAAATTTCCTGTGGAATCGCATGCCACTTTGTTCTTTTACTTTAGAAGAAGAAAAAAATGGGCAAACTATTCATCCATTGTAGCTCCTAGGCACCATCTATGTATTTTAAAATATCCTGAACTTCTGTGTGTTTTCTTCCAATAACTGAGTCTAGCATTGTATTGCCTTTACTAAGGCAGTGCAGTAGTTGAATTACATTTTTTCATGAGATGCCCTAGAGGCATCAAAATATGGACAGATACCTGACTCACAGCTCCTGTTCTTGCTCTGGGCAAGGCAGATAGTTGTTTGCTGCTGGCCTAATTTCACTTGCACAGTTTCCAGTTTCTCCTCTACTATTGCTTCCTATCTGTGTAGCTTAAATGCTCTGGCCAGGACAGGCTTCCTCATCCATCTTTTCAAAAGACTGAGCAAAGAATTAGGGGGGATGTTGCATTATATTTGTTATGAGAGAGTGACTTGTTCTATAACAGCTGAGACCCTCAGATTTGTTATCTGTCCAGTAGGAGCTCTATTGTGTTTTGACATTTATAAGTGTATATAAAAAAGTAACAAGTAATAAAGTGTTGATGCAAAAGATAAATTAGTTTTGCCTGTGGTTAACTAGATTATGGATGAATGTTTAACTTCCACATTTTTCAAATTTGCTTTATGTTTAATGACAGTTTCTAATTTAGGGAGGGACTAAATTGCCTTCAGTGGTTTGCAATGAAATACATCTAGGTTTAAATCAGTGGATTGGAGAGGTTAGAGTACAACTCACTGCTTTAAAACAAAATGTTATTTTATATATCAAATGTTGGAAGTCACTATTTGATTTCTTAAATTCTCATTTTTAACCATCAAAGAGCATATTCTGATTTGTTTGTTTCTCTACTCATGGCTATGTAACCTTTAATGTATTTTACTGCATTACACATCCCTGATATGGAATCATAGAATCATAGAATTTTCAGGGTTGGAAGGGACCTTTAAGATCATCTAGTTCCAACCATGGGCAGGGACATCTCCCACTAGATCAGGTTGCTCAGAGCCCTGTCTTAAAAACTTCCAGGGATGGGGCTTCCGCCACCTCTCTGGGCAAACTGTGCCAGTGTTTCACCACCCTCATGGTGAAGAACTTCTTAACAACTAATCTAAATCTACCCTCCTCTAGTTTGAATCCATTCCCCCATCACTCCCTAACATCCTAAAAATCCCTCACCAGCTTTCTTGTAGGCCCCCCTCAGATATGGGAAGGCTACAATGAGGTTTCCTCAGAGCCTCTTCCTCTCCAGACTGAATAACCCCAACTCTCTCAGTCTGTCTGCAAAGGGGAGCTGCTCTAACACTCTGGTCATCCTCATGGCCCTTCTCTGGACACAATACAGCACATCCATGTTTCTCCTGTAAAAGGGGTCCAGAACTGGACTTAGTACTCCAGGCGGGGTCTCACAAGAAAAGAGTAGAGGGGGAGAATCACCTCCCTTGGCCTGCTTCTCTTGATGCAGCCAAGGATCTGGTTGGCTTTCTGGGCTGCAAGTGTACACTGATGGCTCATGATGAACTTCTCATCCACCGGCACCCCCAAATCCTTTTCCTCAGGGAAAAGCCAGTCACTGCCCAACCTGTATCAGTGCTTGGGATTGCCTTAACCCAGATGCAGGACTTTGCACTTGGTCTTGTTGAACTTCATGAGATTGGCATGGTCCCACCTCTCCAGCCTGTCAAGGTCTCTCTGGATGGCATCCCTCCCCTCCAGCGTGTCAGCTTCACCACACAGCTTGGTGTCATCAGTGAACTTGCTGAGAGTGCACTCAGTGCCACCATTCATGCCACTGACAAAGATTTTTAACAGTATGAGTCCCAGTACTGATCCTTGGGGGACTCCACTTGTCACTTCCCTTGCACATGGACCCATTGACAGCCACTCTTTGGTTGTGGCTGTCAAGCAGGTTCTTTATCCACTGAGTGGTCCATCCATCAAACAGATAATGCTGACTGAGAACTTTTCTAAAGTAATAAAACATTTTCTAAAATGTCATGGTTCTAGGAGAAGTTCGGTTTTACGAAATTAATACTGTCTGTTCAGTGTAGTGTATATGTCTGCCTTTTAGTCTGAATTATATTAGTAGATCAAAAATAACACTGTGATAACCTTTCTGATTAGTGGAGGAGAGGGCTGGTGGTGCTGCAGTCAAGCAGTGTTTCTACAAAACTGTTATATTGAATTAATAGCCACATCATTTTCAATACCATAAAATTTGTCTCTGCTTTGAATTTATGTTATGATCACAGGGAGGAATAATTTTCTTTTCTGATGTTTGCCTTTTTAAAATGCACTGTAATTCAAAGCTGTGACCATGCCATGTTACATTAGTAAGAAATGAAGAAAAACAGACACCCTTCAGCCAATGGAAAGTTCTACAAAATACTTTCAGGCAAAATTTAAATATTAAAAATTACACATTACATAGCATTTTGCTGTGAAGTGTTTTTCAGTTTAAATACCTCAGACTATATGTATCAACTATTTCTGATCCTTTTCTGGCTTGTGAGCTCATATGATAGAGACCCCGTCAATTACCATCAGCTAAAGAAGTGACATAATAATTTCTAAAAATAAATGTGACTCTGTGTTCAACATAGAAGGGAAGGAAAGATTGGAATGTGAATTTGGACATAAACATGGCTTTCTAAAAAATTGGTGTATCCACATAAAGCACATGTATTATGTCCACATAAAGAAGATATGAAACTAAAATATTAAAAACTTTCCTAAAATCAACATATGTTTTTACAGTATTGGTTTAATTAATAGATACAGAAAAATAAAACAACAAAAAACTTACTCAGGTCCACTGCTTTTTATCTATATCAGAATTCTCCTGCTTCTCTTGAGTTACTGCTAGGATTGAGGCATATGAACTATTTTTGGTCTAGAGATAAATTTTATCAATTTTAATTTTAAACAGTTTTTTAAACTTTAACTTCCATGAATGTTTTCAGGCACTTCCTTCCATCCAATGTTTAGTCACTTGATATCACCATCTGACTGACTGTGAAGAAGACATATTTCTTTCATGAAGTATGTGCAGAGAGGAAATTAATGCTGTTTATTCAAGTTAACTTTTAATCTTTCATGAGCAATGTAAGCCCTACTAGCATTTTCTGAAGCACATGACATCTGTCTCATTACACATAACAACCTTGAGTGGTCTAATGAAGGTGATTTTGCTGAGTAATATGTTGTAATAGTTCATCTCAGTGTTCCAAGAAAAAAATAGCTTGTCTTTTTCCTCTGACGTCCTGACTGTATTGAACATTGAATCATGTTTCTTTTCTGTAAATTCATTTGTTTCCCTTCACTCAGCTACAGTTCTCAGAATTTGCTTCTATAAATATATGTTACTTTTTAAAAATATTTTCCTGGACTGTATTTATTTGATAACTATATCCATTCCTACTTGCTTAAATGAAGAATGTGCAGATTGAAAAGTATATCAAAATCACTGAAAAATCTCTCATTTTAATTTTAACTGTCAGGTATCTATCACAAGTTGACTTTAATTTTTGTTTTTTGTATAACCAGGCTTTCTTTAAAAGAGTCAATATTAAGTCAATATTTTAAATTATTTGATTACTTAATTGATCTATCTTTGAAGTAAGAATACCTTCAAATCTGTCTCTACAGGCTACATCTTTCTTTTAATATTGTTTTTTAAATTCTGCATCTGAAATAGAAAGCACACCACCTCCACAAAAAGTTGTTTTTTATTTTGAATGATTGATGTTTCTAGTTACCTACTCCAGAACACTCTTAAGTAGCTTTGTATGGTTCTACTGTATATATAATTTCAGTAGGTTTATATACTATCCAGATGATTTATGGCACTAGTGTATTCTTAGCATTATGTTGCCTAGTCCTGTCTAGCTTGGTGTATTCTGGGAGTATTTGTTCAGTCCTCTCTCAGTGCTTTTGGGAGAAATAGGATGCCATTAATTCAGCCTGTCCTGCTTCATTTTATCTTTAGTGACATCTCAAGGTAATAAAATGTCAAATTCTGGGGAAAAAGTTGATCCAGTTTCTGGGTTTCTTTTTGTAATTTTTATTTAACCAAATGAGGTAGACATTTGCCTTAAATATTCCAGAAGAATGCATTTATCTGTGATATTGTACATCCTCGTGTCTATGACTGAAAGCAAAGAAGATTCTTTTCAGTAAGGATGATGCATGTTTAACCTGAGAAGACAGAGAAAACACTTGAACACTGACAAGCATTTAGTGTCTCACAAGAATTTGGTAGAAGCTAGATCAAAGGCAAAAAACATCTGAGCACTGCTGTACATAAAAGAGATGAATACTTGAAGCTACATAAAGACTTATCAGAGAACCACTTGGCGTATTATTTTAGTCAGAAGTAGAAAAAAAAATGATTGATTCAGTTACAACAGACTGTCAAATTCTCCACAGAAAGCTCACATCCAGTTGTTGAATGGAGAGCATCACCCATTCTAATCTCCAGTAACTTCATGTGAATCTTACTTAATTCTTTAAATTTATCACAAGCCAATTTAGCTTCATCAGAAGACCAATGTTCATCTAAATCATTCCCAATGGGATGGCTTTTTAAAGTTAATTAGACATTCTTCAGCTATTAGCCAGTAGAAAGCAGTAACTTTCTTGATTTAACTGTTAATCAATACATTAATCCTGTTCTTCCTAGTCTATTTTTTAGACACTAAAGTTTCAATGATAATAATTTAACCTTTCCCTCCTTTCGGAAAAAAAGCTTATGCTGTAAACCAAATACAGGAGAGGGCAAGGTACACATTTCTCTCACTGATGTCAAAATCATTGTACAGACATTGACAAAATAACGATTTCTTTAAGGTTTAATGTTTCTTCCTCAACTATGTTGACATCACAAAGTTAAATTTTACTTTTTATGGTGTCTCTTTCTACATGCTTATATATTTGATTCTATATTCTGGAATCAATGAGTTTCATCATAGTCTTTCACTTCAGTCCTTTCACTGAAAATATTGGAAAAGTTTGTTTTTCATTTATATGCCTAAATCTTCTCAATAAGTTTGAATAATTTCTGGTTTTGTTCCTTGCCATTTTTTGTTTCCTGTAGGGTTGGTTTTTCTCGTTCAATGCATGGAGGTTTTTCATGTTTGTTACACTGTAGTGGAATTCAGGCTTAATCTTATTTCTGATTTCCCTTACACTTCAGAGAGTTGAAAAGGAAAATAATTGAGAATTGGCCTAAAATACCAGTTCAGTGTAGGCTGATCCTCTTTACATGCACCAATTTACCAGGGTCTTCTTGACTCATGTAGTTATTATCTGCTGATTACTCATGAGTCAGACCCTCAGAAGAAGGTTTGATATAATAATGCTAATAGGAAACTAAATTGTTATAGTATGTATTTTAGTAACTGCTAGAAACAAGTCAAATGAAATTACTGTGATCTCAGTGATTTGGTTTAAGAAAAAAAAAAAAAAAAGCATAGCAAGAATCTTTAGGGTTTGAAAATTAATTTGAACTACTTGCAATCGTAATTTCTGCTTTCCATAGTGCATTTCAAGGGATCTTCTGAGATTCAGAGGAGCAAATGAGACAAGAAATAGAATAGTAAGTGGAATATGCATGCCTAAGACATGGTCTGCAAAAAAAGAATGAGATTTTTAACACAAACATACAATTCTTATTATTATTGTTGCTTTTAAAGTGAATAGAGACAGTCTGATGTTTAAGCAAGTACTCTGTTTTGTAGTTTAACTCAGGCCTGATTTTTCTCCTTTTGGATTCTTCTATAAATCCTTTGAGAAGCTGTTACCATTTTTTCATTGTGTACACCCCCATGTACTATGCCAGGCATTTATCTACTGTATATCCAAAAACTTACCCTAACACTGAGGGCTTATCCTGTACCCTGAATAAACGCAGTAAAAGTCATTGAAGATAATGGAATAAGCAGAGTTCTAGTACATATTATCAAGCTTTCAAAAGTATATGAGGATTTACCTTGAGTTTGTGTGCTGTAGATGGCTCTAGATGGGCCAGGCTGGAGGTGGTTCTTCATAACTGTGTGCAAGCATTAAAGGCTTTTTATGTTATAAAAACACAGCAGCTATAGGAACTGAAGCCCTTTTACATCTTATTCATTTTAGGCAAGGAGAAATTGAAATTTATGGAAAGAATAAATCATGTATTTTTCTCTAGTAATTTGTTAATTTATTTCCCTAAGGTTATTATATGATAATATTATTTATTATATTTCAAAGTTCCTTTTCTAGAGACATGATAAGTCCCATGATGAGTACTATTTCATCCATCCAATAATGTGTGCATCAGATCTTCTTTTTCTGTGGTATTCAGCTTCATTTTTGTAGCTGTAAAACAGTATTGCAGTAAATCCAGGTGGCTCCATACCCAGTAAGAGCCTCAGAGATCTCATTAACTAAAGACTGGCATGAAAAGTGGTGTAGTCTTCTCCAGCTGAGTGATGCAGAAGTGTTTGCAGAATTTTAAAGAATCTGAGGAATAATCCGGACTCTGTTTTCTCTGGGTTTTTTGTTTGTTTGTTTTTGGGTCTTTTTGTTTGTGTGGGATTTTTAGTGCTTTTTAAAGACATCATTAAAGTTAGTCTTGTCACTCTTCTTTTTATAAAAATGACAAGTTGTTTCATAGCAACATTTCCTCTCAAAGATTGAATTAAAAGAGGGATTAAGGCGAAGACAAAAGAAGTTCTTGTTTTTTGGCAGCATAGTTGTTTTCACAGTTAACTTCTGAAAACAAATTAAAATAGTGCTCTATTTGAAAAAAAAAAAAAAGGCGTATTATTATTTGGTGTCAAAATAATAGATTTATTTATATTATTTCAAGAATCAGAATGAATTTCTTCCTTGACTACAAATATAAAACTTTTCACGATTGGTAGGGCAATTCAGGAGTTGGCTGAATAGGTTTTGGTAGAGGCAAGGTCTTTGCTTTTGTCCATAATTAATGTGGGTATTTCAAAGCAAAATTCAGCTTTTTATTTTAGATGAAAGTGAACATATTTGAGAAATGGAAGGAAATTGAAAATTATATCACATACAGGTCAATTGTGAGCCTTACGCCTGACCTGGAAGTAGCATTTTTAGGATGTGAAACTAGTAGGACTTACAGTTTCAGCTTTATATTTTTAACAAGAAAGGTCCTCTGTTATTGAGTACATTTTCAAGATACATATTTATTATTAAAAAGACCTCTGCTCAAAAAACTATCTGCATTTTTTTTTGAACTCCCACCATTAAATGACTGTCACGAAAAGCCTCTTTGAAACACTTTGAAATCTTTCTCACCTTGATTTGAGTTTTACTTTTTCCAGTTGTCCATAAGAAGAAAAGAAACCTGATAGTTTTACCTCTATTGAGGAGGGAAACGGAGTGGCAACTGTTGGGGAATTGCCCCAGCCTTGACTCCTCTATCTGCTAAACTGCCCTCTTAGAGCTGTGAAAGGGAGATTTTTACCCGAGAGCAGCAAATCGGAGCCGTGACTGATCAGAGTCTCTGCAAAACACCCAGGAGGAGCTTAATTTCCCTTCTAGATGGCACTGGAATGTCAATGAAACTGGCCATAAAAAAGGCAATTTAGTTTAATTTGTCCTCCATGGAACTGTTGCCCATCCATTATCAGATTATAGTAACAGACATCTTGAATTCTTGTTGAGCAAGCAAAGACCTGTGTGATAGTATAGAGCAAATGTAATACTATTACCAGTTTTCACACATTCCTTAATATTTTTTCTAGGTGTAGAAAAAGACTTAAAATAGAGCATTATATAATGTATATTGTACCTGTTATATAGGTTTTACATATTATATAGGTTGTTAAAACAACCTGTTATACAACTCTTCCTGGTCTACAGGGAGGTGTCCCTGCCCATGCAGGGGGGTTTGAACTATGATTTTTTATGGTCTTTCCAATGCAAAACAAATTTTTTGTACAATAATTTGTACTTGTTCTATCAAGAAGTTTAAATTTATACAGTCTTCCTCTTTGCTTCTGTATACATAGATCTCTGGCCTACTATATCCTTTTTCCCAAACTGACTTTTTATAAGGTAATTCCATCATAGTAACCCTAGACATGAGTGTAATTTATGGAATTTAAAGGTTCCTACACTAAAAAAAAAATTCACTTTTCTAAAAAACATTTTCTTTTTTTAATTTTCTCTACAGAAGATATAAAATCTCCATCTTATCTTTAGGGGAAATCCAGTGCATGCATTAAAATAAAAAACTGTGAAGCCTGTTCGCTCATCTCTGAACCAGCTAGTAACTGGTTGGGTGTGGTCATTTGCCATCAGAGGGAAATTTCCTTTTCTTGTCATTTAAGTGAAAATAATTCTCTCCAGGACCCCACACATCCATTACATTTTTCTCAGCTTCTTTGTCAGTCTTATGTCTTTGGTCAGTTGGGTGTGATGGAAGGAGAAGCAATACATTTCTGTAGTCTGATTTTCTGTAGACTTTTTTATAGGTTGTTGTTTGTTTTGTTTTTTTTTCCTCTTTTATACATTACTAGTGACTCCTGATTTCTGAAAGCTTAGTTTTCTATTCGATATCTTCAAGAACAATCTTTACTTTAAACTTTTTGTAGAAAGAAACTTCTAAACCCTGTGGTATAATTTGAAAGACAACACTAATTTATTGACATTACCTTCTAACAAACTTATTAGATATTTTTTATTCTTGTCAATATAGCAATTTTTTTTCTGAGGGAATACAAATTAAAAATCAGCAGTCATTTAGAATTTTTGTTTTATTTTTACACCCTGCTAATATAGCTCTGGGAAGAGGGCGTGAGTTTTTAACACATGATCACAGAACAAACCATTTAGTTTCGACATGCCTGTTTGGTTCTTAACTTTAAAAGGTGAAATTGCTGAATAAAGCCTTGGGGGTAAAGAAAGCACTGTTCCAGTGGATAGAAAATTGATCTTACTCACACTACTGCTCATTAGTACAAATTAAAAAAAAAGAAGATAAAGCTTTTCCTAGGTCATACAGTGTTATGTTGCCATAATATGAGAACCTCAAATACTTATATCCCTTTTTACTTTTCAAACTAAGATTTACCTCACCTTGTCCC